>NC_136070.1:545806614-546503117 GCF_964261635.1 Lissotriton helveticus
TTCAATGTTACTAATATCGATATTTGTATTATTTTTTTGATTTTTATTATGTATGTGTTCTATGTTTTTGTTGATAAGTATTTAAATTAATTTATATTATATGTGTATTATTTTTATATATTAATACATTTATTATTAAGTAAATTATATGTTTTAGTACCGGAGCGGGTTGTGGGTTTATAGGGGAATAGGGTGGGAAGTAATTTAATTGTAATTATTAATTGGCAATTAATTATTTTAATTGATGAATTAATTATATAATTGGTAATTAATGTTATTTTTTATTAAATGTTATGTTTTAGTACCAGAGCGGGTTGTGGGTTTATAGGGGAATAGGGTGGGAAGTAATTTAATTGTAAATAATACATTTTTTATTTAATTATTAATTGGCAATTAATTATTTTAATTGATAAATTAATTATTTTATTGGTAATTAATGTTAATTTTTATTAAATGTTATGTTTTGGTACCGGAGTGGGTTGTGGGTTTATAGGGGAATAGGGTGGGAAGTAATTTAATTGTAATTAATTAATTTTAAATTTAATTATTAATTGGCAATTAATTAATTTAATTGATAAATTAATTATTTAATTGGTAATTAATGTTAATGTTTATTAAATGTTATGTTTTAGTACCAGAGCGGGTTGTGGGTTTATAGGGGAATAGGGTGGGAAGTAATTTATTTGTAAATATTTAATTTTTGATTTAATTACTAATTGGCAATTAATTATTTTAATTGATAAATTAATTATTTAATTGGTAATTAATGTTAATTATTATTAAATGTTATGTTTTAGTACCAGAGTGGGTTGTGGGTTTATAGGGGAATAGGGTTGTAAGTAATTTAACTGTAATTAATTACATATTTTTATGTGTAATATATTTTGTAAATATTTATTAATTGGCATTCACTACTGTTGCACCCTTTGGAGTTGGAATAGTAATTTTTCCCCCTACACTATCCAAAGCTTTCCCTACTGTTGCACTCTTTGGAGATGGAATAGTTGTTTTCCCCCTACGCTATCTAACCATTTCCCTACTGTTGCACCCTCTGGAGTGGTAATAGTAATTTTTCTCCCTAGGCTATCCAACGCTTTCCCTACTGTTGCACTCTCTGGAGTGGGATTAGTAATTATTCCTCCTACGCTATCCAACGTTTTCACTACTGTTGCACCCACTGGAGTTATAATAGTAATTTATACCCGTACGCTATCCAACGCTTTCCCTACTGTAGCACTCACTGAAGTGGGAATAGTAATTTGTCCCCCTACGCTATCCAATGCTTTCCCTACTGTTGAAGTCTCTGGAGTGGGAATAGTATTTTTCCCCCTACGCTATCCAACGTTTTCCCTACTGTTGCACCCTTTGGAGTTGGAATAGTAATTTTTACCCTTACGCTATCCAACACTTTCCCTAATGTTGCACTCATTGGAGTCGGAGTAGTAATTTTTTTCCCTACGCTATCCAACGCTTTCCCTACTGTTGCACTCTCTGGAGTGGGAATAGTAATTTTTCCCCTACGCTATCCAACGTTTTTACTACTGTTGCACCCTCTGGAGTTATAATAGTAATTTATACCCGTACGCTATCCAACGCTTTCCCTACTGTAGCACTCACTGAAGTGGGAATAGTAATTTTTCCCCCTACGCTATCCAACGCTTTCCCTACTGTTGAAGTCTCTGCACTGGTAATAGTAATTATTCCCCCTACGCTATCCAATGCTTTCCCTACTGTTGCACCCTTTGGAGTTGGAATAGTAATTTTTACCCTTATGCTATCCAACACTTTCCCTAATGTTGCACTCATTGGAGTGGGAATAGTAATTTTTCTCCCTACGCTATCCAACGCTTTCCCTACTGTTGCACTCTCTGGGGTGGGAATAGTAATTATTCCTCCTACGCTATCCAACGTTTTCACTACTGTTGCACCCTCTGGAGTTATAATAGTAATGTATGCCCGTACGCTATCCAACGCTTTCCCTGCTGTAGCACTCACTGAAGTGGGAATAGTAATTTGTCCCCCTACGCTATCCAACGCTTTCCCTACTGTTGAAGTCTCTGGAGTGGGAATAGTATTTTTCCCCCTACGCTATCCAACGTTTTCCCTACAGTTGCACCCTTTGGAGTTGGAATAGTAATTTTTACCCTTACGCTATCCAACACTTTCCCTAATGTTGCACTCATTGGAGTGGGAATAGTAATTTTTCTCCCTACGCTATCCAACGCTTTCCCTACTGTTGCACTCTCTGGAGTGGGAATAGTAATTTTTACCCATACGCTATCCAACGCTTTCCCTACTGTTCCACTCACTGGAGTGGGAATAGTAATTTTTACCCACCCGCTATCCAACGTTTTCCCTACTGTTGCACTCTCTGGAGTGGGAATAGTATTTTTTACCCATACGCTATCCAACGCTTTCCCTAATGTTCCACTCACTGGAGTGGGAATAGTAATTTTTACCCACCCGCTATCCAACGCTTTTCCTACTGTTGCACTCTCTGGAGTGGGAATAGTAATTTTTACCCATACGCTATCCAACGCTTTCCCTACTGTTCCACTCACTGGAGTGGGAATAGTAATTTTTACCCACCCGCTATCCAACGTTTTCCCTACTGTTGCACTCTCTGGAGTGGGAATAGTAATTTTTACTCTTACGCTATCCAACGTTTTCCCTAATGTTGCACTCATTGGAGTGGCAATAGTCATTTTTACATACCCGCTATCCAATGCTTTCCCTACTGTTCCACTCACTGGAGTTGGAATAGTAATTTTTACCCACCCGCTATCCAACGCTTTTCCTACTGTTGCACTCTCTGGAGTGGGAATAGTAATTTTTACTCTTACGCTATCCAACGCTTTCCCTAATGTTGTACCCATGGAGTGGGAATAGTCATTTTTACATACCCGCGATCCAACGCTTTCCCTACTGTTGCACTCACTGGAGTTGGAATAGTAATTTTTACCCTTACGCTATCCAACGCTTTATCTACTGTTGCACCCTCTTGAGTTTGAATAGTAATTTTTACCCTTATGCTATTCAATATTATTTATATTTATTTATGTATTTAAGATGTTACATAATGTTGCATTTAATTAATTTTAAAAATATTGAAAGTATATTTAATTGTTGTTATTTATTAAATATAATTATTTATTATTATTTATGTTATTATTTTATGAGTGTTTATGTATTTTTAAATTGTAGTATTTGTTAATATTTTATAATTATTAAAAAAATTATGTATATATTATAATTAATTAAGTATATATTATATATTTTATTATTATTTTTAATTAAATGTTTAATAGTAAATATGTATTATTTATTCATTTTAAACATTATAACACATTTTAACATACGTTTAAATTATATGTAAGTACTATTTACTTAATTGTACTTTTTTTTTTTTTAAACGATATTTTTAATTACGATATTTTTAACATCGATATTTTAGTTTCGATATTTTTCTACTTACCATGTTGTAGATAGGGTGTCGATATACTTGCCTTCGATATTCCAGCGTCGATATTTTGTCTGTCGATATTTTCAGCCTCGATATTCTGTCAGAGATCCCCTTAAAAAATGTTGTACAAGTAGCATTTCAAGATCCCGAAGAGCATAACGAGGAACACTTATAGGATTGATAGCTCATATTGTAACTTAGTACAGTGTTTAAATTCCAGAGTAGCCACTTTTCAATAAATGTACTATTTGTTCTGGACATATTTTCTTGATTAACTTCCTCACTGATAAATTTCCGATGCTCTTTGGATATTCCAGTTTCAAAACATTTTCAGTAATATTCTTTGTTTTATTTTAATACAAGTTTCTTCTAATTTCAAAATGTGCAATATTTGGGACATATCCCATATTGCCCATGCAAGCACATTTTAATATTGCTTTTCTGCTTTCCAACATTAATTTATATGTTTCCTCCTATCTGTAGATAGATTGTAATGGCCACTAAATTGCCCATTCAAAAAAAGATGCTGTCCTTAGAGAGGCCCGTGAAACCCTTTTCAAGGGTGGAAACATTACATCAATGACAAGTTTGTGCCTCTGGGTTCCAGCTCAAATAACTAATTATTGTCACAACAACAAAGGTTGTGTTTTGGAACGAATATGATATCGCTCAACCATTTATTCTATTAGTTGAGGGAATTACTTACTAATTTCTGTAAAGAAATAATTCTAGAAAGGGCACATATGCCATATTGACAAAGTATATGCATGGATAATATGGGGTAAGTCGCAATTACTGAATATTTCTCAAATAAGAAGAGAATTACACCTAACTAATGGTAAGATTGGGTGCATTTTCAAAGATACCGCTATTTATATTACACAGGTCCTGTGCATTCTATGCTGCAACAAGGTTTCTATAATTTAAGATGCCTGCGCAACAAACATTTTTGATGAACTGCACATCTTACGTTGTGATTGTACATGTATCTAATAATGTAACATTATTCAAACTAAAATTACCTTCAACATCATCAATTATGTTTTTATTCAGTTACGAACCATAAATATATTGGAAGATAGTCATAAAACAATGTTACAATACATACAGACTATATTCTATACACTCTAGTGATACCGCTTCATTTTAAGAATTTATGTATCTGGTTATGTCAGCAACCGCGTATGTAAAGTAACGTGCTTTTATTGGAGTTTTATCTAAAAGCTACCTTTATCAAAAATGTAACCGACAAACTGAAATTAGTTTCATCTAGAAACATTTCATAACATAACCTTCAATAAAACACTGTATGCTGTGTAGATCATTACCTTTACTCTCCCTTATTACATGATCTGAATTCAAAATCTATTACTAATTGCGTCAAACTCCCTCTCTACAGAAGTTTGTCCCTTCAATATTTGCTAAAAAGTTTATTTTAGCAGACAATATGTCTCCCAAGACTTATCCTGTGGTTATCTAACACTTTTTGAATGGTTCAACAGATTTAAAAACAATACATTTCCTCTACCCAGGATTCAGTCATCATTTCTAAGGACTGATTCACCTTAGACCTCAAAGAAGATAACAATATCATTAAAAACTAATACGTTGTAATTGCTTAAATTACCTTGATGTAAACTGGCTATGCTTAAGACCTTGCCTGAGTTTTTTTCTGAACAGCCTTGCACTTTCCTCGTAAACAAGTGTATCCTAATTTTCAAAGACTTTTGCTGATTTTCATATGTTAATTTTGATTTTATACAGAACTTTTCCCCATACTTTGAAAGTCATCTTCAGCTATTATACATAGATGACTACTACTAAATCCCGAATAGCTAGGTGAGTTTATTTACTCACCAAGACATAATATCCATAAACTAAATTCTAACTAAGGTTGTTATTCACAATGGCTAGTCTACTGGCAAATGTATTAATTGGCCAACTGGTGAAGGACATCCACATCAGTTGTTGTGAAGAACTGGGTAATGGATTTATAATTTCTAATTTCCTTTTTATCTATGGAATTGTGCTCACTCGTCATGAACCTAGACCAGAAACCAAAAAATAGCACATGAGCATTATCTTTTTTTACATGGACATGTTGTTGTTTGTGGACGAAGCTGATTCAATCTCAATCTGCTGATCTTCAGTAATGAAGAAAGGTGAAACAAATGGGTAATAGTTTACTTTTTCTTGTTCTTTTCTTTTTCTCACAAGGAATGAAAATGGTGAGAACAGCACTGGCAACAGTTGGTAAAGGCTGCTTTAGTGGTGCCATTGCCGTCATGTTTACGTTCTCTGGTGAGCTGTACCCAACAGCGATCAGGTAAATATTAAGGCTAATCATTTTGTTTCAGGCTAAAATACAGAATCTATATGCTCAAACGGTGGCGTTCCTGATTCAAGCAGCTTTTTTTTAATAGCTTGGCAATGATGAGAAATTAAAAAGGTGGGTAAGGATGTCATATTAAAGAGCAGTTTTAAAAAGGTTTTTTTAAGTTTTAAAGTTTTTTAAAGAGTTTTTTTTGTTAAAGAGATTTTTGTTTAATCCTGTGAGTCCAGTATTGTTGATTCAGAGACACACTTCTTTGTTGGGTCAGCATATAGAGAGGAATCTGAAAAGACTATGTTCTTCTTTCACCTCATTGTTCTCAATCCTCGTCTTTCTAGGCAGACAGGGCTGGGGTTTCTCGCCATGATCGCTCGAGTTGGTGCCATGGTCGCCCCAGTGATTCCCATGATTGCCAGCCATGTCTCCTTTCTTCCTGCTGTGATCATTGGCACCATGGCAATAACAGCAGGTCTCAGTGCCTACACACTAATGGAGACTCGGAATTCAACTCTACTGGACACTGTTGAAGAAATGGAGATCAGGTGGGTCCCCTCTGGCTATTTCTCTATCTTTTTATTGTTATTTATGATAATCATACTTTCTAAATACAGCTATTTTCCTTTAAAAAAATCTCAGTTGAAAGAACCTTGTGGTTACGATCAAAAATCTAATATACAATGGAATTACTGATCTTTGGTGAGCAGTGCAACCAAATCTCTCTACAATGTATTGCACATGAAAATTGGCTTCATAATGCACTTTCCCCAATGTTTAACACTAAAGTCAGGGTACAGCCTTTCACTATGTCATGTTCCCAGTATTGCTTGTCACATGTATTTTGTCGATTAAACTTTTACCTATGCATTTTAACCTTGCTCTAAATAACCTCCAATGAGTATGAATATAGCCTACAGGTGTGCAAATTAGGCACGGGATTCAGGGGGCTACTTTGACACATCTTGTGCCCTGCACTGCAGCCTGGAGAGCCCACTAAGGCCAAGGCATGTTCTCTGACCAAGACCTTCTCACAACAACTACACCAACCTTCTCCATAGTACCATCTGGACATTGCCTTTGGGCAGCTTTTGTTTATGTTCTCTCTAGCTATAGATTTCATAGGCTGATGCCAATTTTCTGATTCACTTGTAATTTCCATGTGGCCTTTATCAACATTGATACAAGTTGGACATGTGTTGTTTTTAAAAATGTTGTTACACTGGAGCAAAGAGTTATAAAGAATCAAAAGCTGTGTTTTGTGTGTGCAAGCAGAACCAATCTTTACCAGTTTCAAATGGTTTTATGGAGCAGGCTGTGGTCCTTTGCATTGCCCTGTGCGCTGCATATATTGTTACCTGTTAGGGTTAGGGCATATGAAAACGAAAATAGTTTGATGGTATCTCTATTTAGTTATGACAGAGAATAAAAAATTTACATATTTGTCATATATGTAAATATGTCGCTCTAGTATGATGAGATTTAATAAATGCACTCTACATACTTAGACTAATCTTTGGAGTAGATCGATCCAGTGGTTTTTGAGCTACCTTTAGATATATCTCTGCTCTGGAAATTACAATGATAAACACAGAGATTGGCACCACTCCTTTAAATTCTTTCACTGCTTGAATGAAACTTACGTCAGGTTTTCTTTTTGTGTCCATGTGGTACAGATTTTCAAATGAGGCTACCGTTAATGTCAATCAAAACAAGTTGTTATAATTCACCCACAGCTGTACCATGGCAATGAATGACTGAAACACTGTTTTGCAATGCACACTGTCGTGGCAAAACACAGGCGAACATAACAGATAATCTAAATAGCAATTATTTGAAAGAAGCTTGGATCCATGATAAAAGGACATGATTTTGATTAAGGAACGTGATTTGTAAATATATTTGAAGCACACCAGTGGATCAGGGTTAGCACAGCAATACTGTTGCTGCTTACATCTACATGCTCCAGCTCCCACGCAATATGGTGGTCGTAGGGTTGCCCCATTTCCCCCAAAAAATACTGGGCAATATCTTCATGTCTTAAGAATCTGCAAAGCCTCGGTCAGGATACTTAAATACACCACCATTGATGGCGCGCAGAGTTGCCTGCTCAATTACCATACTCACCTAGGCCAATTAACATACACACTTTGAACGGGTAATCCAGCCTTACCATTTGCCTATCAGGATTTTATTCACTTTAGGACTTATACCTATACACCTTGACTTACCAATCCTTGTCACCTGTATTTGAAAGTCCTAAGGGATCAAGAGTGCTAGAATAATAAGTAGAAAATAATATTTACCTTCATGTTGGACACGGCCTCGTGGCGTGGGCCTACCCCTCCCACATGGCGGGCCCCGGACGACATCGGGCCGCCGTCGATCTGCTGTCGACCCCCCTGACACGAACATTCCCGAACCCGCAAGGAGGGCCGCCCCTTGGCAACCTACGGCTCTCCCTCTTCCTGGCCCCCGGCGGGCCCTGCTCGCCAACGCCGCCGGTCCAGCAACCATGCCTGGCCCCATCTCTGGCCCGACTCCATCTTGGGCCCATCACGTCCCGAGCACGTGGCCGCCGCCACCCTGGCCCCGGCCCCAGCGAAGCCCCGACATCGGGGCACCAAGATCCTCCCAGGTGGTCGAGTGGCCACTTGACAGATCCAAGGGGCGGGAAGTTCCGATGGCCCTCCAGCCGTCCCCGGATGCCTGGTATCGATCACCCTCCGGCCTCCCTGGGCGCTGGCTCCACCCCCCTGCTGGGTGTCTGGACACCTTCATCCCGGCCCCTCTGACCCCCAGGCGCGAGGGTCCGGACATCAAAGGACTCCAGTCCTATATCTGGGCCAGCCCCGGATCAGGACGGCAGTTGTATCTGGAGTTGAAGCCCTGCTGACCTCGTTGCGGCTGATTCTGATCCGAACTCTGCACCTGGAACCACCGTTGAGGCCCTGCTGACGCTGTCGCGGCCTGTCCAAGCTGAACTACCCTTGAGGCCCTGCTGACGCTGTCGCGGCCTGACCAAGCTGAACCACCTTCGAGGCCCTGCTGACGCTGTCGCGGCCTGACCAAGCTGAACCACCTTCGAGGCCCTGCTGACGCTGTCGCGGCCTGACCAAGCTGAACCACCTTCGAGGCCCTGCTGACGCTGTCGCGGCCTGACCAAACTGAACTACCTGCGAGGCCCTGCTGACGCTGTCGCGGCCTGACCAAGCTGAACTATCTTCGAGGCCCTGCTGACGCTGTCGCGGCCTGACCCCTTGAACTATCTACGCACCAGTGGGTGCCAAGACTGTCCCGCTACCCCCTTTTTCCCCCGAAATCAAGACATTACGGATCCCTCGATCCTTGCCGCTATCCTGCCAAGAACTTGCTTTGAGTACGTATATAAAGATTCTTGTGAACATCCTTCCTGTGTAGTGTCTATCTGTAAGTAGTGTGATTACTCTGCTGGTACGATTGTAGGAGAGGAGCCTCGCCAAGGAGGCCTCCCTACGGCGCTCGGCCTATTCCATACAGAGAGGTGGGTCTCGGGGCGGACAGTCAGACACCTTCTGTCTCCCCTGGGGTCGCCTTTCCAACATTGGTGGCAGCGGTGGGATCCGAGCCCCCGCAAATCGTACAGCGAGTAACACGTCACTACTGACAGGGACCCACAGCCACGATGACTACTAAGGAAGCCGGAACGACCGCAGAATTCCAGAAAGACCTGTTAGAGGAGTATACCCATAAAGAACTTAAACAATTTTGCAAAGACTTGGGTATCGCTACCACTGGACTAAGTACAAAGGACGATTTCAAAGAAGCGCTGCAAACCTGGGTGGAGACCAGAGAGAGCCCACCCCAACCAAACGATGACATTGTCCGAGAAGTACCCGTGAGTACCGTCATAGCCCCCATAGCGGAAAGAACCGCCAACCGGGACCCGGGCCTCTCCCACGAAGATGCCCGGGAGCGAGAGAGGAGTCGGCTCCATGAACTAGAGCTCGCCCGACTCCGGATGGACGGAGAACTCCAATTAGCAGAAAAAAATGGCCCTTGAACAACGGCGATTGGAGGGAGATCTGGAAGAGAGGCGGCGGCAAAGAGAATTGGAAGAGAAAAAACTCGCATACGAACACGAGCGTGGCCTCAAAGAACTCGAAATCAAAGCCAACCTCGAAGGAACTGGCGCCACGGTAGCCCGTAACCCCTCACCGCCTGCCGACCCAAAAGTCCACATCCCGAAGGATATCGTAAAGGAGTACTACAAGAATGACGATATCCAGCAATGGTTCAAGGCGTACGAAGTTGCCATGACCGCGCACCGCATTCCGCGATCAGACTGGGGTGCCGGCTTGTGGGGGAGATTCGTCAGCGAAGGAAGAGACACCCTGCTGGAGCTGGCCGACGACGTAATGTCCTCCTATGACCACATGAAGGACGCCCTGCTTGTCCGGTATGGCCTCACCCCCGAGATGTACCGGCAGAGATTCAGAGACTGCAAGAAAATCCCCGGTACCACATGGGTCGAGTACGTGAACTTTTACAGCAGGGCCCTGGAAGGATGGATAAAGGGCAGCAAAGTGTCCACCTACGAGCAGCTGTTCAACCTCATCGTTTGGGAGCACCTCTCCAACAACTGCTTTGTCGAGCTCCGACAGCATCTACTCGACAGCAAGCTGACCGAGCCCCGGAAACTCGCCGTCGAGGCCGATCGATGGGTGAGCACCCGGGTCCCCCGGACACCGATAGGAGAAACCGGTCAGGGCGGCCGGGGGCACCCCCGCCAGCGGGGAGGCGGAGGAGGACAGAACCAGAGCCAAAGTTTCCCGCCAGCCTCGGGTCGGGGGCCCCCTCCCGGGTCCCCCCCGAGTCACACTTCACCGTCCCTGAGGAGGGACCCCCCAGCACGGCCGGGGCCCCACCCGAACATTACTTGCCACAGATGCCAGCGGACCGGTCACTATGCCAGTGACCCCCTCTGCCCCATGAACCAGCGTCCCGGCACCACTGGGCCTCCGACCCGCCAGTTCACGGCTGCAGCTCTGGGGGGAGAGGGAGAAGAAGACGTAGAGGTCTACGAAGAAGAACAAATCGAGTATGAACCGGCCGCCATGGCCCTAGCCTGCCTGGGCAATAGAGACATGGTCCCCCAGGCCCCGCTACCGAGCAACACTCGAAAATACCGTCAGTGGGTCCACATCAATGGACGACGGACCGAAGCCCTCCGAGACACGGGAGCCAGTGTGACCGCCGTCCGCTGCCACTTGGTGACCCCCAAACAGATCATCCCGAACGTACGCGGCCCCGTGAGGGCCTCCGACAACTCCGAAACTCTATGCCAGATGGCCCGAATTCCCTTCGAATGGGGGGGAGTGTCGGGCACCCTCAAGGTGACCGTCCGGGACGACGCCCCCGTGGACTGCCTCCTTGGGAACGACCTCGAGAGCTCTCCCTGGGCCCAAGTCGAGCGGAGAGAGCACCTAGGGATGATGGGACTACCCGAGTGGGTCTGTGCGACGACCCGATCTATGGCGGCCCGAGCCCCGGCAGCGACCGAGGCTGCCCCGACTGAAGAGCCATCCAGGAAGAATGCGACTCCGAGACCAGGCCCTCGGAGCCCGAAAACCCCCACGAGCTCAGCGACATCCCCGAACTCGCCCAATGGCGCCAAGAGGGTGGTCCCACCCGAGAACAGTTTCGGCAGGAGCAGAAGACCTGCCCTTCCCTCGAGGGGACCCGCCAACAAGCCGCTGCCCAAGCTACCGGGGACACCTCAGGGTCCCACTGGGTCTACTGGGACCACGACCTCCTATATAGTGAACAGAAAATTGCCGAGCTGGGGGCCCGCCGAGTACTAGTGGTACCCCTCCGATTCAGAGACTTCCTTTTGAACCTGGCGCACGATGTGCCCCTCGCAGGGCACCTGGGGCAGGACAAAACTTACAGCCGCCTGGTGACCCATTTCTACTGGCCCAAAATGCGCACTGATGTACATAACCACTGCCGCACCTGCCCGACATGCCAAGCCAGCGGAAAGAGCAGGGGGAAGGTGAAGGCCCCGCTCCAACCTTTTCCAGTCGTGACCACCCCCTTCGAGCGAGTGGGAATAGACATTGTGGGGCCCCTGGACCCTCAAACCTCGCAAGGGCATCGCTTCATACTTGTCCTAGTGGACCACGCCACCCGCTATCCTGAGGCCATCCCCCTCAGAACCATCACCGCTCCCGTGGTGGGGCGAGCCTTGATGGGGATCTTCTCCCGAGTAGGATTCCCCCGGGAGGTCGTGAGCGATCGAGGCACAAACTTTATATCTAAATATATGCGGTCCCTGTGGCAACAGTGCGGGGTCACATACAAGTTCACCACCCCGTATCATCCCCAAGGGAATGGACTTGTGGAGCGGTTCAACCGGACCCTCAAGGGGATGATACAGGGCCTAGAGGAGCCCCTACGACGCAGATGGGACGTCCTGCTGCCCTGCCTCCTGTTTGCCTATCGGGAGGTACCACAGAAATCCCTGGGGTTCAGCCCCTTTGAACTCTTGTACGGACACCCTGTCCGAGGTCCGCTCAGCCTGGTCAAAGAGGGCTGGGAAACTACCGTCCAAGGCGCACCCCCGGATGTCTACCGATACCTCCTGACCCTTCGAAACCAGACTCGGAAGTTCCGGGCCCTTGCAGAAGCCAACCTGGAAGCCAGTCAGGAGGACATGAAACGCTGGTAAGACCAGCACTCCTCCTCCATCGAGTTCGAGCCGGGCCAGCGGGTCTGGGTCATGTCCCCGGTCGAACCCTGTGCCCTCCAGGACAAATGGTCGGGGCCCTTCAAGGTGATCGAGCGCAAGAGCCCCGTCACTTACCTCGTGGATATGGAGTCTCCCCGGAACCCCCTCCGGGTTCTGCACGCCAACCGGCTCAAACCTCATTTTGCCCGCACAGAACTGAGCCTGCTACTCGCTACCGACGATGGGACCGAAGACGACTCCGAGCCCTTGCCTGACCTCCTGAAGTGCACGGAGAAGGACGGCTCCGTCGAAGGGATCTCTCTCTCCCCCGACCTGACCCCCGCGCAGCGTCGAGACTGTCCGGAACTGTTGGGACAATTCACAGATCTGTTCTCCCTCACCCCCGGGGTTACCCAATGGTGTGTCCACGATGTCGACACCGGGGACAGTCAGCCAGTACGACACCGGGCCTACCGGGTCCCCGACCGAGTTCGGGCCTGCATCCAGAAGGAAGTCACCAAGATGCTGGGCCTGGGGGTAGTCGAACCCTCTGACAGTCCCTGGGCCAGCCCAGTGGTCCTGGTCCCCAAGGCCGCCGCCCCTGGCACCCCGCCAGAACTCCGGGGTTGCGTCGACTACCGGGGGCTGAATGCTGTTACGAGAACCGATGCACACCCCATCCCCCGGGCCGATGAACTGATCGACCGCCTGGGGGCCGCCAAGTACCTCAGTACCTTCGACCTCACCGCCGGGTATTGGCAGATCGGCCTCACCCCTAGCGCCCAGGAGCGCTCAGCCTTCTCCACACCCGACGGCCACTTCCAGTTCAAGGTGATGCCCTTCGGCATGAAAAATGCCCCGGCCACCTTCCAGAGACTAGTAAACAAAGTACTGGCGGGGCTAGAAGAGTTCAGTGCCGCCTACCTAGACGACATTGCAGTCTACAGCCTCCACTGGGCTGAGCACCTGAAACACCTTTGGGAAGTCCTGACCGCCCTCCGCCGGGCCGGGCTAACTGTGAAGGCCAGCAAATGCCAGATAGGCCAAGGATCCGTGACCTATCTGGGACACCAAGTGGGGAGCGGCCAAGTGGCTCCCCTCCAACCCAAGATCGACGCCATCCTAGCCCGGGAACCCCCGGCCAACCAGACCGCCGTCCGAGCCTTCCTGGGGCTCACGGGGTACTATCGGCGCTTTATCAAGAACTATGGGAGCATTGTGGGGCCCCTCACGGAACTGACCTCGAAGAACAGGCCACAGAAAGTGCAGTGGACACCCGCGTGTCAGGTGGCCTTCGAGACCTTGAAAACAGCCATGTGTACCGCCCCTGTGCTCCAGGCCCCCGACTACAGCCGAGAGTTTGTGGTCCAGACCGACGCCTCGGAACACGGCATCGGGGCGGTCCTATCTCAGATGGACCCCGAGGGAATGGACCATCCAGTCGCCTTCATCAGCCGGCGGCTGCTGGCCAGAGAACAACGATGGAGCACCATCGAGAGAGAGGCCTTCGCCGTCGTATGGGCCCTTAAGAAACTCAGGCCATACCACTTCGGCACCCACTTCCGGGTGCAGACAGACCACCGGCCCCTACGGTGGCTGATGCACATGCATGGCGAAAACCCGAAGCTGCTGCGATGGTCCATCTCCCTCCAAGGGATGGACTTCACTGTGGAGCATCGCCCTGGCAACGACCACGCCAACGCTGATGGCCTGTCCCGATTCTTCCGCCTCGACGAAGAGAGTCCCCAGGACGATGGGTGACTCTCCCCGCCTTCAGCTGGAGGGGACGTGTGTTGGACACGGCCTCGTGGCGTGGGCCTACCCCTCCCACATGGCGGGCCCCGGACGACATCGGGCCGCCGTCGATCTGCTGTTGACCTCCCTGACACGAACATTCCCGAACCCGCAAGGAGGGCCGCCCCCTGGCAACCTACGGCTCTCCCTCTTCCTGGCCCCCGGCGGGCCTTGCTCGCCAACGCCGCCGGTCCAGCAACCATGCCTGGCCCCATCTCTGGCCCGACTCCATCTTGGGCCCATCACGTCCCGAGCACGTGGCCGCCGCCACCCTGGCCCCGGCCCCAGCGAAGCCCCGACATCGGGGCACCAAGATCCTCCCAGGTGGTCGAGTGGCCACTTGACAGATCCAAGGGGCGGGAAGTTCCGATGGCCCTCCAGCCGTCCCCGGATGCCTGGTATCGATCACCCTCCAGCCTCCCTGGGCGCTGGCTCCACCCCCCTGCTGGGTGTCTGGACACCTTCATCCCGGCCCCTCTGACCCCCAGGCGCGAGGGTCCGGACATCAAAGGACTCCAGTCCTATATCTGGGCCAGCCCCGGATCAGGACGGCAGTTGTATCTGGAGTTGAAGCCCTGCTGACCTCGTCGCGGCTGATTCTGATCCGAACTCTGCACCTGGAACCACCGTTGAGGCCCTGCTGACGCTGTCGCGGCCTGTCCAAGCTGAACTACCCTTGAGGCCCTGCTGACGCTGTCGCGGCCTGACCAAGCTGAACCACCTTCGAGGCCCTGCTGACGCTGTCGCGGCCTGACCAAGCTGAACCACCTTCGAGGCCCTGCTGACGCTGTCGCGGCCTGACCAAGCTGAACCACCTTCGAGGCCCTGCTGACGCTGTCGCGGCCTGACCAAACTGAACTACCTGCGAGGCCCTGCTGACGCTGTCGCGGCCTGACCAAGCTGAACTATCTTCGAGGCCCTGCTGACGCTGTCGCGGCCTGACCCCTTGAACTATCTACGCACCAGTGGGTGCCAAGACTGTCCCGCTACCCCTTTTTCCCCCGAAATCAAGACATTACGGATCCCTCGATCCTTGCCGCTATCCTGCCAAGAACTTGCTTTGAGTACGTATATAAAGATTCTTGTGAACATCCTTCCTGTGTAGTGTCTATCTGTAAGTAGTGTGATTACTCTGCTGGTACGATTGTAGGAGAGGAGCCTCGCCAAGGAGGCCTCCCTACGGCGCTCGGCCTATTCCATACAGAGAGGTGGGTCTCGGGGCGGACAGTCAGACACCTTCTGTCTCCCCTGGGGACGCCTTTCCGACACTTCATAAATATCCACTAACTCTGGAAAATTTTAAACAAACTCTGGAAAGTTTTAAACACTTTATCTATGTAAATTCTTATTTGCAAGAGTCCATAAAAGTTCAATGAAAGAATTTTCAAGCAAGAAAATAATAATCGAAGTGAGAAACTGTAGAAATATTGTGAGTTTTCTATTAGACATTGATACCTGGGAAGGGTGAGAGAGGAAAACAATACAATGACATACCACACAGATTATATTTACCTAGTATGGTGTGAAGACCAACCCTGGCCACAGGCTGGGATAAAGAACCCTGAACTTCCCACAGATCAGATGGAAATTAAACAGGACAGGTGCAGATCAGGACAGGTCCAATGTGGATCAGGACAGGACAGATGCTGTTCAGGACAGGTGATGATCAGGTCAAGACAGATGCGGGTCAGGACAGGAACTCTCAGTTAAGTGCAAGTCCAGCGTCACACCCCTCTCTGCGGATAACTGTGAGACCCCGATTGGGTAATCGATTCTTCTCCCTCAGCAATTCCTGATTCTTCATATAGAGTTCTCCTCCAGCACCTCTGCTCTCAATCTCCTATAGCATGCGTTGGGTCAGTGACAGGTCAGCTACTCGGAAAAGTCGGACAATTTAATTAGCTAAGCCTACCTTAGTTATACCATTTTCCAGGGCAATTGACCACCCCCAGTGTTGCGAATTTGTGTATTCCTTCGATTTGATTGGTCAGAAAGACGAGGAGAGGTCATCGCACCATACCAGTTATGAGATCATCTTCATTAAATATTTAGATCAATGTTCCCGCCCATAATTTTACTTTCCCATGCACTTTTATTCCACCCAGCAATAAAGGTTTCAAATGTATACACAATGTATTTGATCAGTTCCTCTTGAGGGGTCAGGCGGTCATCTTCCCAGGAATATCACAAGTAAGTCGGAACTTGGCTGCTTTTCAATGCCAATGCTTCAGAGTTTTAGAATTCCTCTGTACAGACGCATTCTTTCAAGATGGGGTTCAGAAACACTCTTTAGGTCCAAATATGAGCTAACAGCAACGTCAAAGGAAACAATTTAGAACAAAGAAATAAATTAATGCACTGTATACCACTTATCTGTACTCTATTACCATTTCTTTATTTTAACTACAGCATTAATAGTTAAGCAGAATGAACAAAGTTTAGTTAAAGCAGGTGCTTTAGTATGTAAAACATGAAGCAGCCATCTTTAATTCTAGTGAGCAGCTGCGAGAAATTCCCACCAAAGCATAGATACATCACACCACGTGAGTGTGGCAGACACATGCGCAGTAAAGTTCCCGCATTTTCAACGCCCATTTTAATGCATTCGGGTTACTGCTAGTAAAAACACATAGGCAAGCTTCCCCTAGGTGCTAGAAATGTTGTGTGGTGCATTTATTAGTAATACAAAACATGTTGAATAATACATTATATGTTATTTCAAGAGGATTGAATCCGAGCAAGTCTCTTTACGTATGAAACCTTGCTCCATCATCATCTAAAATAATCTATATTAAATTGAATCAGGAATTCACTGTTTTTGCTTACTTATCAGTCAGGGATCACTAAGGCAGCTCTAGAACACCTTTCAAATCGCTTTTCCCTTATAATTGCTTTTTTTAAGTTTGAACGGATACAAGATGATAAATACCAGCTTTGGGTGATTTTCATAATTTTTGTACTGGTAGGGACATTAAAATACCGGTCATAAAGGTAGAAAACCTGCCAGGTGCCAACCCTAGGTGGTCGGCCAGTTGCCCCTCGAAGCCAAGAGCCAAAATTGTATTGATGTGATTTGTTTTAGGGGATAAATGTAAATTAAGATCATTGTACTTTGAGTTAGCAAAAGAATGCCTGAAAGATACAGTGAATGTCTTCGCCTCAAAAGCATTTTGGGTTGCTCAAATAAATAGACCTATTTTGCTTTATTTTGCCTCCTGCTAGAGTGAAAGGGAAGCCTTTGCTGGAGGTGGAGACAGTGTCTCTGACTCAAAAGAATGGAACTGTTCTTCTCCAGACCATCTAGATTGATCACGGAGCAAGGAGCAAGAAGATCTTCGAGGCTTCTCGGCAACTGAAGTATCTCTAACAAAGCTACGTGAATTGAATTTGTTATTTATCATACGCGAATCCACACCTCCATCTGGATTTCCAGACTCTGGATTGCTCCCATATCACATGGGAACTTTAGCGGTTTCGAAGTGAGCCCGGGGGATTGACGCATAACAAAAGAGGTCAAAGGCAATTTTCTTAGGAACAGTTCTATTCTTTGTAAACTCCCATCTGAGGTTCTCATTTGTTGCTTCATGGGAATGAGTCCTGCTTTGGGTAAGGGGGACTGATGCAGTGTGGTGGTTCTAACATGTAGATTGAACCATGCAGCTAAATGCAATGTGGACAAGAACTCCTACCCCGTGTGGCTTTGCTTGACCTCTTATAAATGTATGTAGCTATTGCGCTGTATCAAAGCGTGTGGAACTAAGAGAGACAGACCATTGCTATCTTCTTGACTTCAAAGTATTTCCCGAAGGTGATATTCAGACTCTTGCGTCAGACATCAGTGCACTGTGTGAAAACCCCTTGCTTACCTCATGTTTACCCCAGGAGACTCTGAGGGACACTTTAAGCCAGTGTTCTTAACCTGTGGTTCGGGGACGGCTGGGGATCTGAGAAGCCTACTCAGGGGTCTGCGACTGCTTAGTATTGAATATTAACAGAATAACGAAGTGTATGTAAATAAAAATGTAACATTGAAATGTTTAAAACGTTCTGTAAATGTGAAATACATTGAAACTGGGGCTGATAAATAAGTTAGTATCCTCAGATTGATTGCTAGAGCAGTGCAAGTACATCAAACAGAATATAGTATGGACAATGAGTGAACTCAACTGAATTTAGAAAAGTTCCAACCTTCTCATTAAAATTAAAATGTGGATAATTTAGATTATTTTTTATATTTGTTTGTGAATTAAAAATAATTTTCCAAAAATTTGTGTATTTGATTAATGCTTTTTTCTGTATTTGTGAATTGTTTTGACATTCAAATCATCAAACAAACTGAGGATGGGGTCCCCGGCTTCCAGTAATGACTCAGTGGGCACCTCCGGGTTCCAGTACTGAATAAGTGGGGGTCCACAGAAGTCAAATGTTTAAGAACCGCTGCTTTAAGCTACCCAATTATTCACTTGTGTAAGTGTTAGCATTCTTTGATACCATTTCATGCACCTCATTTAGTGGGTTAAAACCAAGATTCACTGCTCATATGATGACTAAAAGAGTTATAACAAGGTAACTGTGGGATGACAGGCAGAGTTTGAATAAGAACTCTTAGAACTCTCAGACTGCAGGTGGAGAGTATGTTGTTGTTCAAGTGGAGTGGCAGTTGCACAGAATTTGAGATGGATGAGGGTAAATAAATGCTGCTCCTGAGCAAACCTACAAACAAGGTGTTTGCTTTTATTCATGTTTACTACTTCACATTTGACGACGTGTATTGGATTAATTAAAGATTGGATCTTACACATCAACATCTTGCATGCAGAAATGGAATGAGAAAAAAAGTGGATGAGCTGCTTACTGTAAATTCCCTGAACTGGCTGCCGTAAAGATCAGGTGAGAAGGTCCACTGGTGAGTGAAATGGTTGTGCAGTGCTCCTGAAATAGTGGTACAATGCTCCACGGAAAGTTGAGCATATAAATTCAGGCCTACAGGTTTGGGCAACGTTCAGTGGAACGCATCTTGTGTTTCGCTGCGCTCACAAAAGACATTGTACCCAAACTCCTAAGGAAAGAGGAAGTATGCATTTGAGAAGAAGCACTATACGCTTATAAAATGTGCGTAAATGTGAGTGTGATGACGAACTGTGGCCATTTTGATGGTTGAGATCCTCATTGCGGTTTTGAGAACAAGTTCAATTTGCCACAGAAAGTGTGCATCTACTAGTGTGTGGTGATGCACAGTGGGCATCTTTGGAGTTCAAGTTTGTTTGTATTAGCCTTAACTTCAATGAAGTTGTTTTTCAGTCTATCAACACGATGATAGGCACACCTTAAAAACTAAGCAGTCTACTTAGTTGTGCTGAGTATGGTTATAGGTATCATTTAGGGATATTGAGAATAAGGAGCAGTGGAGTCTGTCAAGTGTGGTGACTAGGACACAGTTTTGGAAAAGCACTACATGGAGCCTGTCAAATCCATGGCAGGCACTCTTTATTAAGTGATAGAAGTGTTTTCTGGAGCAGTCGGGTGACTTTGAGGTACTTTGTGGAGCCTGTTTAATTCAGTGACAGGCACACACTTACAAAGTCTGTAGTTGGTTGTCTTTGTTTCTTGTCTTGGCGGCATTTTTTAAGTCAAGACTATTCTTAGGAGCTTATTGAAATATAATTAGGAGGTATCATACAGATTTTCACATACCCATCTTTTTTCCTAAACTGTCCAGGTGAACCAATGATAAAGTAGCAAATATGGAAGAAAATATTTGTAAATTATGCAAGAGTATGTGGGACCAATTTAAGTGCAGGACGCAAATATTCATTTTTATTGCACTTTTTAGTTTGGGAGGGGCAAAAGGTTCTGGAAACACTTTCAGATTTAATCACAGTGGAGCGGGGACCTTTAAATGAGTATGATGAGATTTGTATACTTAATCACAATCATCATTATCTTCAGCTTAATTATGGAACATTATTAATTTGGATTGAGAGAGCAGGTTAAACAGGAATCAATGAAAGATTTTATTAAAAGTCTCAGGAAATTAGCTTCAAGCTGCAAGTTTGGTGGAGCAACCGATGAGAGAATTAGAGATTAATTTGTTTTTAAATGTTTCAATGATGAGATCAGAGCAAAGCTGTTGTTAAAGGGTGAGCCACCTTTGGAAGAAGTGATTGCCGTAGCCAAATTTGTGGAGCACATGGTAAGTTGTGTGGGTGAGTTGAATGTCTGCAAGCATAAGACAAATGTTACATATGATAAATTGGAGGAGGTAGTATGTCAAGCAAAGTCAAAAACAGGGGGAAAATGAGTGAAGTGAAAGTGAGTCAAGAATTTAAAGGAACATTTTTTAGATGTGGAAGACAAGGTTATAAGGTAAACAGAAGTGCATGTCTGGCAATTCAATATTTTTGCAACTCAGGTGGGGAAAAGGGCAATTTTTCCAAATGTTGTAAAAGTAAGACAAACAAAGATTTGCTGCAGGAAGTAAAAGATATAGTATTATCAAATCAGAGGAAGAAAAGATGAACATCCCTATGAAAATGTGAAAATTGAGAGGTTTGATTCATGTTCTCATCTCACAATCATTTCTAAAAACACTTTTGATGTACATTTCAAGGGGAAGGTGAAATTGCTTAAGATGGATGCTGGTTCTTTAGGATATGCTGGTGTACCAGTAAAGATGATTGGCTATTTCATGGCATGCTTAGTGTTTAGTGGAAGAATACAGGTTGGTAAGGTACATGTACCACACATAGGAGATCATTTGATTGTATGGCATAATCAAGGGCCATTGGGGGTAACACTAAATGCCTAAGCAAATTCACAAGTTCAGGTGCAAGAAGTTGAAAGAAATGCAATTGATTTTGAGAAAGAGTTCAAGGAGGTTTTTCTTGATGAATTAAGATGTCTCACAGTTTCCAAACATCGTATTATATTAAAACAAGGGGCAAAAACTGTGGCTTCCAAGGCACGAAGAGTGCCTCTAAGCATACAAGATGGGGGTGCAAAAATAAATAAGGCATTTGATTGATATTGATGTGATTGAACCTGTTGAGGCCACAGAGTGATTAGTCCCTAAAGCTGTACTGAAGAAATCCAATGGCAAAATTAATTTATGTTTTGATCTCAGAGCTCCCAATAAAGTACTTGTTGTGGATAAGTTCCCTCTACCCTACATTGATGAGATGTTAACAACTTTGGCTGGTGTAAATTATTTCACAACTCTTGATCTATCCTCAGCTTATCTTCAAGTTGAATTAGCTAAATCCTCACAAGTTGTCTGCATTTATTACACTTATAGCAGCATTTAAGTTCCACAGAATGCTATTGGATTTGATTTTCCCAGCCTGGGTGTTCCAATGTGTGATGTCACCTGTTTTGAAGGACATGGCAGGTGTACATTTAAATCAGGATGATTTACTGATTGGACGAACAAGGATTGAACATGACGAAAGAGTATGTGTAGTGCTGGATAAATTCTGAAAACCTGGCTTCACCTTAACAAAGGATAAATAGAAGTTTTGTGTCCGTGAGGTAAATTATCTGGATGTCATATTTCCAGAAAAGTGGCCCCGTTGAAAGAATTAGTTGAGGCAATTGTGACAATGAAGGAGCAATGCAAAGGTGAACTGGTTTCTTTCCTTGGGATGGTAATTACAAAAAGTTCATAAAAGGAGATGCAGACAAAACAGTTCACTTAAATAGGTTACTAGGAAAAAATAGAAAATTGGTTTGGAACGATGAATGTCAGAAAAATAGAATAAAATCATAAATCTGCTATTTGTAAAGCGCGAACTACTCACCCTTACGGGTCTCAAGGTGCTGGGGGCCATCGTGGAAATTATGTGAGCTATTGCCCTGAGTCACAAGGTGCTGAGCTGATCTGCCGCCGGAGCCGGGGATCTAACTGTGAGCCCTGTACTCCGAAGTAGCTGCCCTGGCCGCTGCACCACAACTCTCCAGAAAGAATTTGATGCATTGAAGGATGATTTCTGCCCCTAGTCTGCCAGCATTTGTTTCTGGGGATGAGGCATTCATAATAACAGATGCTAGTACAAAAGGATTCGCTGCAGTTATTGTTCAAAAAAGGTTTGGAAATTGACATCTGACCGTGTGTGCCTCTCACTGTCTCACAGGCACTGAGGTGAATTACTCAGGCATTGAACAGGAGGCACGTGTGATCTATTGGGCATTAGGAACATTTTGGAATCTGGTATGGGGCACTACATTTAAAGTGATGTCTGGCAATACGCCTTTCTGTGGATTATGATCCTGGGGTAGAAAATTGATAATCAGATTGGTTCTCGCACTTAGTACATAATAAGGAGATACAGGATGCTCAAGATGAATTTGTGAAAGAAGTGAGGGTTTGTGAAGTTACAAAGGGGTGGTAGAATAAGATAAGTGGTAAGCTTAAATTGAGACTAAGTTCTTTCTAGGTTTGTAGATTCAGTTCAATCTGGTGATTTGACACAGTTCATGCCATGTTGCTCATGAAGGTTTACATGGGAATAGCCAAAACAATGGAGAGTTTGTGTTTACATTTTTGGTGGCTCAGTATAGATACTGAGGTGGACCGTGTAGTAAGAAATTGTTCAGAGAGTTGAGTCAGTGACAAAGTATTGAAGATTAGGTTCATTCACATGGTATGAAGAGAACTTCTAAAATATCCTTGGTTTGAGTTTGCTATAGACAAGATGGGGTCATTACATGAGGAACATCACACACCATATTTCATAGTGTTAATGTTGACAGATCTGTTTTCCTGGTGGATAGAGGTAGTTTGATAGAGGTAGTTTATGTGCATGATATTTCTACAACTAGTGTTATCAAGTTTATGGAGGAGATATTTAAGAGGTAAAGTTGCCCTAATTCAATTTTATCGGATAATGGCCCTCTGTTTTACTCGAAGGACATGGAGAGTTCTTTTAAAGATTGTGATATCTGTTATAGAAGGACTTCTGTTCATCACCCTCAGACCAATGGTGCTGTTAAAAGGATAAATAGAACATTAAAAGAAAGTATGCAGTAAGCCAGAGTAAACAATTTGGATTAGAGGATGGTTTCACAGGATATAGTTACAGCATACAAAATGTCTCCATAGGACTCTTATGGAAAAGCGCCATTTGAGCTTTTCAAAGGGAGAACTGCTAACTCAAAGCTGTGTCCAGGATAGATGCAGTGGGGTAAGGGTTGAAAGTTCAATGCGATAAACAAATGGGGAGAAGCAAATTTAAAACTTCAAAATGAGTGGAATACATATTTTGATGTCTGAAGTTGTGTAAAAAAACAATAAGATATGTGTGGGCGATTGAGTGAAGGTGAGGGCACCAATTGGGTGTCAACAATGGTCAAAATATTTTATAGGAAAAAAATTGAGAAGTTGTTCAAGAATGCCATCAAGACTGATGATGGTAGAATTCAGAACAAGAACCATGCTGTTTTGGTTCATCCTCAATGTTGTGATAAAGAAGTTGAGGATAATTAAACTAATCGTTGTTCAGCAGATCACTTGGGAGATTGAGCAGAATCTCACTAACAGAAGAAGTGTAAGCATATGTAAAGCACCTGTGTATAGGAAAGACTATGTATGGCTAATAATTTCTGTACTTAGTAAACTATTTTGTAGTGGGTTAATATCATAACTTACTTTTTGTGTAGAAAAGGGTACAGTGTGGGTTGTTAGTGTTTTAGGTAATAACTCTCAGCCTGCGTGCAGACAGAATAATCTTTTGTTAAAGGGGGAGAAGTGTGGGATGTCAGACAGTGTTCTGGATAAGAACTCTCAGAACTCTCAGCTTGCAGGTGGAGAGAATGTTGATATTCAATTGGGATAGCAGTTGCTCAGCGCTAGAGATGGGTGAGGTGTAAATAAATGCTGCTCCTGAGCGAACCTACAAACAAGGTGTTTGCTGTTATTCATTTTCACTACTTCACATTAACTTTTTAATTAAAAAATCAAACACATATGAAACAAATGATGATAAATCTATGCAGTGGATTTATATCACAATGTAAAAAAGAAATTTTACATGTGTCCTTCTAGTGTGTTCCAGAAATGGTACAACATTTTTCGTGTCATGAAAGACAATTTGTAGCCCAAGGCAGTGCTAGACAGAAGGAATTTTCCACTACACCATCTTCACACCCCACCTGTGCCCACTTGGTTGTATCTTGATTCATAATATTCTCTAATAGTGGCTTGTAATTTTGCTAGCAGGACGAACCCCAACCATGAGTTTCACTGACTAAATCTATGCATGACTCATTTGAGAGCTACAGGTTCACCATAAATGTCTATCTTGCACCATTTCTAAATAACATGCAAGTCATTCCAATATATGTGAAACAGCTTCATTAGGACAAGTAGATCTATTTGTTGTTAGGCTGTTGGTAACAGCCATCTTACTCCTGGTACAAATGCCTTAACAGTACTCTATCCGACTTGGTAATCTCCATTCTGCAATGTGAAGAAGTCAACATTTTCTTGATTCAGCCTTGGACCTCCTCATAACAAAGCTCTTAACATCAATTATACCCATCAGTTATACAAGATTGTACCTTCTAAAAACATTATGATAGGAGTTACATTTTAATATATATTTCACTGGTTGCCAGTTGTTTATCAGATTAGCTACTCCGTCGTTTTTTTGGTTGCAATCAGTTTAGCATTGAAATATATTTTTGTAATATCATTTGTCTGGACCTCTTTTCTTTTCAAACTAAATTTGCATTTTGCATCTTCTTATCAACTTCCGCAGAATGTATGACATCACAATGCATACCTTTACCACACATGCCTTTACCATGCAACCTTTACTTTGCATGCTTTTACCACATATATATGTCTTTACCACACGTACCTTTACCATGCGTTTTCATTCACTATAATTCAAACCACCTTTAGCATGCACACCTTTTTTAATGCATACTATTACTATGCATGCCTTTACAATACATATGTTATAATCAAACGTAGGTTTTAAACAGTATTTTTCAATGTAAACAAACTTTTTGTCTTAAATTATGAATTATTTCATGAATTACTGTAAAGAAGTGTTTTTAACATAATGTATAAATGCCCTTACCAAGATGGAGGACCACTAAACAAGAGGTCACAATTAAAACATTCCAATTAATATAGCACCTAAAGTCTATGTTTAGTCATGTTTAAAAAGATAAAAATGCAAACTTCCAGACTCATATTAAAAAAATTAATTTAGGTTTTTTCTCAAAAATGTTTTTTATATGGATGTCACCATTTTGTTATCAGAGTGTCATTTACTACAGACATGACCAGACACTTAAGCGAACAGTTACAACTGCTGACAAACTTGGTTGTCACACTGCCACCTATCGTCAAAAGTAAGTATTATACATCAATAAAACTAATACTGAAATAAGACATACTTTCAGAAATTATTTCTAAAAGCATCTAAAAAAATAATTATAGTGATTTTTGGGAAATGGCTAAAAAACCTTTTCCAGACTGAGAGATATAGCAGCTTGTGTAAAGCAAACAAAGAAAAACATTTTAAATATTAAAGGTATACTTAAAATATTAATATGATATTTCAAATGCTCAGTATTTTTTAAACAAGGTAATATATATTTTTTAAAAAGGTAGAATATGACAGACAATAACTCACTCATTGAACTAGTTGTTCTAACAAGTGATTTTAGATGTTCCTGCTGAACCGACATTTCATAATCATATCACCTTTTTAACTTTTCGATAAGGGTTGTTCTATTAGGGCATCCTCTCCTGTTATGTGTTTTCTATCAACTGATTCATTTTTTTAAAATAAAATCTCTTTTATTAAATTTGTTTTACATTTTTGTCTGTTGGTACATGTTGACATGATGTCACAGTAATTACAAATGCAGGAAAGAACATGTCAACAGTTCGATTGAACATTCATGTAGCACTGGATTATAGTGAGCGGCATAGTCTCTGTGTCAGGAGTGTCAGTTGCCATAACATCAACTATAGAGTTAATGCTAATGTTAATGTTAACAAAAGCTAATAAAGCGCACGGTCACCAAAGGTTTCATGGCGCTAATCATGCAAAGTGTTGTCGGTTGAAGACCTGTTTAAAAGACTTGCCCAAACAGCCATGTTTTCAGGGCATTTCTAAATCCCAGTAGGTTGTCACAGCTCCTGATTGTCAATGGGAGAGAGTTCCAAAATTTGAGAGCAAGGTAAGAGAACCTGCAACCTCCCTGACGTTTGAGGTTGATGGCCGGGATAGTGAGAAGATGAAGGTGGGCTGAACGAAAATTGCGCCGAGGGACGTGCTTTATGATCATATCACTGATAAATTTTGGGCTATTGCAATGCAATGCTTTAAAAGCTAGGCAACCCATCTTAAACGCAGCACGTTGCTCCACAGGTAACCAGTGAACTTTAATCAACAAGGACCTAGATGATTGCCATCCCGGCTGTTTATAGATTAATCTTGCCGCCTGATTCTGAACTATTTGTAGGCGTTTGAGCAGAGACTGGGGCAGACCAATATAAAGAGAGTTTGAAAAATCCAGGCGTGAGAGACCCAACGCTATCACAGCCTGAACGAGGGCTGAGTGGGTCAACAATTGAGTGATCTTCCTGATTTTACGCAGTTGGAAGAAACTGGTGGAAATCACTGCGTCCACTTGTCCTCTGAGTGAGAGATCAGCATTAATTGAGACCACCAGACTTTTCACAGAAGGGGAGGGCCTAGTTCGCTCGGCCAGAAATGCGGTCCCCAGCAGACATTGCTCTTCCCGGGCAGCACAAGTTCCGTCTTGCCTGGGTTGAGCTTCAAATGGTTACAATCCATGCAACCCTGGATGTGGAGCATGGTGGTTTGGAACTCCGTGGCAGAATTAGGAAAGTCTAGGGGGAAAATAAGCTGGAGGTCGTCGGCGTACTTGAAGATGGTTATTTTCCTGTTTTTTAGTGAGTGGATCAAGGGCCTAAGGTAGAGATTGAATAACAGTGGGGAAAGGGATGAGCCCGGCGGGACCCCGGACGAGGTGGTCACCTTAGGAGCAGTAAAGGTACCAAGACGTACTGCTTGAGTTCTGCCTGTAAGAAAAGACTTGATCCAGTTGTAAGCAGGACATTGAATTCCTGACACGGCTCAACAAGATGTTATGATCAACCGTGTCGAACGCAGCTGACAGATCCAAAAGCACCAGAGCCTGGGGGACCCCCTATCAGCATTACCTCTTAATGTATCCAGACTGCAAGAATTACAGAGTCCGAAAGCCGGCTTGATTGGCTCCAAATATTCCGATTGTTCAATGAAGTTCGAAAGACACCTTGCCAGGTGAGCCTCAATGATTTTAGCCAAAAAGGGAAGAAGGGATATGGGACGATAGTTGGAGGAAATCAGGGGATCTGCCCAGGGCTTTTTTAAGAGAGGAACTATTGTGGCGTTCTTGAAGGCACTGGATACCACCCCCTTGCTGAGAGATTCGTTCAGGAAAGGGAGGATACTATGCGGTAATGCTGAAAATGTGTCCCTAAGTATAGGAGGTGGCCGGATGTATGATTGAACAACTACTGCCTAAACCACAAATTCCTAAACCACGAAGGCTAAACAACGAGTAAAGCCAAACAACTACGGGGCATATTATCAAGAATGGGCGTTACATTATCGCCGTTTTTATCGGCAGGAAACTGCCGATAAAGTGGGGATAATGGGCTTGATAATATGCTCTATGAATTTCAATCGAAGCCCATGTTAGATGTCTTTACATCTAACGTGGGCTTCGATTGGAATTCATAGAGCATATTATCAAGCCCATTATCGCCGCTTTATCGGCAGTTTCCTGCCGATAAAAACGGCGATAATGTAACGCCCATTCTTGATAATATGCCCCTACATTTTTAACGAGTTCCTCAACCACGAAAAAAAACACCTTGTGACTGGCCAATAGATGGCGCTATTGATTTTATTTTCCCTCCTGAAAAGTCCTTGTCAAGAGAAGATGTGCTCCTATAAAAATGTATTCATAACCTGCACTCGTAGTTCATATTTTGCAATATGTTGCAGCTGTAAAGTGGAATGCATCAGTCAGCCCAGTTTCTGCCGAGTAAGCACACTCGGATATTTATCATTTACAAATTCTAAACGTATTGAAGAATTCTGTGCTTTGCAAATGAGCCGCTTCTAGGCCCCGGGTGCTGTGATCGGGAGCACGCGGCCGGCCGGTAGGCGCCCTGTCCGTCCTGAGGTAGGATAGAACTGCACGCGAGCAGATAACACTTTTACCAACCTATCATTTGTATCCACACAACATATCAGAGCTGCGTTTTTCTGTGTGTGGGCGGTTGGGGCAGTTGAATAAATACACGGTGCAGATATTTATTATTTCACAGGTGCCATTGGTTGGGAAATGGTCTGCTTTTTGATGGTTTCATGGAGGCTGATGGGGCCACATGTTCCACGGTTCACTAGTGCAAATCAACCTTAATTTGTGGACCCCTCACTCTCTTGGGCACCAATGCTCCTGCACCTGCTGCGCTAATGGGAGCGGTGCCCCTTCCTCGCCACCATTATATTATACCCACCGCTATTTCAGATATGAATGGTTGACTGGGTTCCTCCTTATTCTTTTTTGCTTATAAACGTAATGGGAGGCTTGAAAATTGTGAAAGGAGACTCTAGGCTGAGTTTTATTTCCCAATCATACGTCTTTAAAACTAAAGAGAACAGCAGCCTTAGTCTGTTACATTTGAATTAGTTGCATGGTATGGACAAATTCATTTAATGCCCTCGGCGATTTGGGCCGGGATTAGACAACAAAGGGGTCTGAAAGCAAAGTTGTTGTTTTTTTTACAGAAAAAGATGCATTTATCTTTGAAAATTCAGTCAGACAGCAAACAAAATTTTAAATGCTTGGGATCTTGTAGTATAATTTTTTTATCGTTTTCAGCATAAGCCTTAACAATTCATACAGTCAAAATATTATTATCATGCTGTTATAAATCCCTATACATCATATACATTACATCAAATATAATCAATCAACGTGCAACACATAAGCAGCCTGATTCATGAAGCAAAATAGCGCCCGCAATCGCTGCGAAAAAGCAATTGCGGGCGCAATTTACGTAATTGGCATTCAAGAACAAAATAGGGAAATCGCTAACACATAATAGCGAATACGCTAACACATAATAGCGATTACGCTATAAAAGTCGCAGATTCCCGGTAGTCGAGCATTAGCGATACGGAAAAAGCGACCAACCACGGAATCTGCGAAATAAATAGCGAAACGCAATATATTATCAATCGGCATTCATGAAAAATCTCCAATTGCGAAAAAACCCAAAATCGCAGTTTGCGCGGCGCAAATTAAGGACAACTCAAAGCAGGTGGTAACCATAAAAGCCATGAATAAATTACATTTGAAAAACCGTTGGCCAATCACCAACAGGTTCAGGCCTGACCAATCACACATAAGGACATTCAGCAGCAGCATTAGGCGTTCCACAATGCCAGGAATGTACATGGTGGTGAGGCGGCGAAGGCTACAGCGAGCAGCACGGAGGAGACGCATGATGCAGGAAAGGATTTACCGCCAGCGGGTCACCTTGCTGGGCCAAACCAGAGAGCAGATATTTGCTAAATACAGGCTGAATGGGGAAATGATAATCTGGCTGATACATGACCTTGACCCCCTCATGCAGCACCCAACAAGGCGAAACAATGCGGTGCCTACACATGTGCAGGTATTGTGTAGCCTGCACCTCCTGGCCTCCGGGAGTTTCCAGGGCATAGTAGCGGCTGCTGGGGGGATATCCCAGCCCACCATGTCACGCTGCCTCCACACTTTCGTTGACGCCATGCTCACCCAGCTCCACTGTCACATCACATTTCCCACGAGCCAACAGGAATTGGACTTGACAAAGCTACAATTCTACAATGTAGCCCATTTCCCCATGTACTCGGTTGCATAGACTGTACCCACGTCGCCATCTGCCCACCAGCTGCCACGGAGTATATGTTCCGCAACAGAAAGTCCTACCACTCCCTCAACATACAGATGGTCTGCAATGCCAAGACCTACATCACTGACATTGTCGCCCAGTACCCAGGGAGTACCCATGACTCCTTTATCTTCAGGCACAGCAGACTCCACACACGACTGCTCAGGGGAGAGTTTGGGGAAGGACACCTACTTGGTAAGTACACTTTGTCGACAATGTCACATTGCTATGAAGTAACTGCGCTGCACAGGCAATCAACATCTGCTCCTCTCATTCAGGTGACAGTGGCTACGCCCTACGGGAATACCTCCTGACCCCTTACCTCAACCCTGCCACACCTCAGCAACGGCGCTACAATGTTGCGCACATCCGGACAAGGAACTGTATAGAAAGGACATTTGGCCTGCTCAAGAGCAGGTTCCGTATACTGCACAAGACAGGTGGGGCCATGTATTACAGTCCTGCAGTGTGCTGCCGCATTGTGGCTGTCTGTGCAATGCTTCATAACATTGCAACCAAGCGCCGGATACCTGTTGACATCTCAGGCAGTGAATCAGAAGGGGACGACCGGCCACCAGCACATGCGCACCATGCACGCGGGGAGAACCCAGCTGAAGGCCACAGACGTCGCAACCACATCACAGAGAACAATTTCTAGGCCACCCTCTTCCCTCACCCCACAAATCACAATTGCATGCAAAATGTAATGATGACACAACGCTAATGTGTGCTGCAAAATAAATATATTTGTTTCATTCACAAAAAATGTCACCAGTACAACTATTTTCTACTAACAGTATTACTTCATACTGCAGTGTCAAAGGACAGGGCAGGCTTATAGTCAGCCTGTGCCTGTAATTGTCTGAATGAGTCAATTGCGCCTCTCGCGCGTTACGCCCAAGCGCCTCTGAGGCTCTTCCTCTTCCGGGGCACCTGTACCTGGCGTTGCCCTGGTGCTGCGCCTAAGTGGCGGGACTAGTGTGGCAGAGTGGCTGCTGATGCTGGATGCCCCCTCACTGCCATCATCACCCCCTACTGTGGCAGGTAGAGCAGGAGGGTGTAGTGCCGTAACTGCCGTGGTGAGGTGCTTCAGGACCCTGGTCATGTCCTCACAGCACTATACGAGTTGGTGCTGCTGTGTTAGTGACCGCCCCGACAACTGTGAAGTGGCATTTGCTGCCACATAATTGGACCTGCTGTAGGAGGCCAGCCGGCTCATGAGCTGGTGGTGGCGCCGGCGTGCTGCACTGCGCTGCTTAGTCATCGCAGCGGTGTTGGCCTCCATGGCTGCAGTCATGCGGGCCATTCCCTCCCCTACACCTGCCATGGCTGCAGTCATGCGGTCCATGCGGTCTCCCACTCCGGCCACATTGCGCCCAATCTTGTGGAGCTGGAGCTGAATGGCACCTTGCTGCTGTGCCTGGCGCTGATGTATCCTCAACATGCGTCTTTCGACGCTCAAACAGGCATGACTCTGTCCATTGCCCCTCCTGCTGAATGCAGCAGTGGTGTGATGGCGAGACCTCCCACGCCTGCTCTGCTGGCCTGTCACTGTGGCTGGCCGCTGTGTTGGCGCTGTCGCAGGCCCAGATGTTGTAGCACCAGCTGCAGGTGGTGTCACAGCAGGCGTTGCTGGTGCGGCAGGGACTGGAGGCACAATAGTGGCGTGCCTGGCTTTGGCTGTCGGTGGTCCGCCAGATGCAGGGGGCACAACGGTGGGGGGCCTGGCTTTGGCTGTCGGTGGTCCGCCAGATGCAGGGGGCACAACGGTGGGGGGCCTGGCTTTGGCTGTCGGTGGTCCGCCAGATGCAGGGGGCACAACGGTGGGGGGCCTGGCTTTGGCTGTCGGAGGTCCGCCAGATGCAGGGGGCACAACGGTGGGGGGCCTGGCTTTGGCTGTCGGTGGTCCGCCAGATGCAGGGGGCACAACGGTGGGGGGCCTGGCTGCTGGTGTTGTTGCAGCGGCAGGGGCTGGTGCCTTAGTTTGTGGTGGAAAATCCTCCTCCTGGGCCTCCTCATCTATTTGCAGCCTTTCACTGTCGCTGCTTTCTGCGCCACCTGTGAGGGTAAGTGGACACTCATTAGTTGCATGTGACTGTCAGACGTGCTGTTGTTACATGCATGCTGGGTGACATTCCCTGAATGGCTGTGGATTTGCGTACTTCGGAACCTGTCTGGCTGCATTGTGGTACTACTACATTGTGGCCAAACTACATCTCCCACTATGCTTCAGGGCATTTCCTGATGCGCAACAATGGCATGACTAAGGGACATTATGTGAGCCTAGTTGGTCAGGGACGGTCATAGGGGACAGGGTCGCAGTCGCATGCCACTTACCTTGGGTGTCTTGGGTGGGGCGGGAGGAGTCCAGAAGTGTGACGCCAACGCACGCCTCCCTCTCAAGGGTGTTCTCCACCTGGTCCTCCAAGGGTGTGTTAGGAGGGACTGTAGGTCCGCCACCTCCAGTGCCCGATGACTCTCCAAGGCGCTCCGCCACCCTCGCCTTGGCACGACCTCGGAGGTCATACCATCTTTTCTTCAGCTCCTCAAGTGACCTATCGGCCACACCCACGGAGTTGACAGTGGAGGCTATTCCCAGCCAGATCCTCCTTTTTTCTTGCTCCGGGACCCTTCTGGAGTCTTTGCCAAATAGTTTTTCGTGGTTGGCCACCACCCCTTCAATCAAATTTTCGAGCTCCTGCTCAGAAAACTTTAGCTTCCTCTTCCGCCCTGTGTTGTTGCTGGGGCCAGGAACAGGTTCCTCTGACATGGCAGCAGAGTAGTTGCACTTTAGCAATCACCAGAATAGCTGCAGCTTTCCCACTTGCTCCCTCGAGGTCTGCCTCACTGTGGTGAATGGGGGTGGGAACTGCCTGCTTCCTGGTTGTGATGTCATCACTGAGCTCGAAAAGCGACTTCCTGTTTTCCCGATCTCGCGAGATTGCGATTCGCAATCCCGACGCAGGTAGCCGGAAATAGCGATTATTCTGCGATTATCGTTAATCGCTAATGGAATTTGCGCCCGCGTGCGAGTCGCTTTTTTTACCGGTAATCTTCATGAATTCTGATTTGCGAGTTCTCAATAGCGGTTCGCATTTTATCGCTATTTGAGACACGCAAATCCCGTTTTTTCATGAATCAGGCTGTAAGAGACTTGTCATTGTAATTACAACAGTGCCATCTACTGGCCAGTCGCAATGTCTTTTTTTTGTAGCTTAGGGAAGTCGTTGTTCGAGTAAGCCGTAGTTAAGAATGTCGTGGTTAAGGATGTCGTTGTTGTTCAGGATTCGTTGTTCAAGTGAGTCGTTTTTAAAACTTCGTTACAAAGGCTGTTTCCCGAGGTGGGCAGCAGTCATTGGGAGAACCCGACTTTACACGGGTCATGAGGTTAGAAAGTATTAGAACATATAGCTAAGAAGTGGTTCATAGTGACAACATTTCTGGAGTTGTCATCCAGTGGTTCCGTATTAATAGTAAGGGGAATGCTTGCCTTGATGATGGCAATTTGTTCCAGGAAAAAAATATTCAAAGAATTACACATCTCTTGGGTGGGAGCCTGGCTAGGTAATATTCTCTCATCACTACTAAGATCATTTACAATCTTAAAAATGTACTTGGGTTTATTGTGGGCGTTACGTATTCTCACTGAGAAATAAGCAGCTTTAGCAATCAGTATTGCCTTTTTTTAATCCTGGTGAGCTAACAAAAACTGCTGTCTATCTTCAATGTAATAGCAGAGCCTCCATTTCGTCTCCAGTTGACGGAGCTTGAGTTTTTGGTCTCTTAATTCGGTAGTAAACCATTTGTGGGCGTCAGCATGTCTAGTACGGAAAATTTAATCAGAGGCGCATGTGTGTCACTAGCCGACAATAGCCAGTCCGCAATGTCCTTTTCCATGGAGTTAACGTTAGAATTAAAGGTGGGTAGAGAGCTAGCTAGGGTGTTAATAAATCCTTGATTGTCAAGGGTTCTTCACTTTCTTTTTAATCCTCCCGCCACCTTGGGGGTCTTGAGCCTGCCATTGAAACTGTGACTGTAAAATCAGTCAGATTGTGGTTCGACCAGATGCAGGGAGAAATTAAGGGTACCGACAATGTGAGGTTGTAAGACCAAATTTGGTCCAAGGTATGCCCCTTTATGTGAGTAAGGGCAGAAAGAAGCTGGACCAATTTTAAGTTGGAGAGCAATTTGGAGAGTTCTGCCACCTGTGGTCTGCCATGATCATCATTGAACCAGTAGTTCAAGTCCCCTATAAGTAGGACCATAGCATGGTTCATGAGGAGGTTGGCCATTTGCTCACTTAAAGAGAGTGGGAAGGAGGGCATAGCCTGAGGGGGGCGATAGACAAGCACCAGTGCAAGAGACCCAGTGTTGGAATCAAGTGTAATGACAATGTTCTCTACTTCTGGCAATTCAAGTGAAGTCATAATGACAAACTGAAGGTTTTTATGTATAATGGCAGCGACACCCCCGCCCAACTTCCCTGGGGGCCGGTTGACATTCAGAATATAATAATCTGAGGGGAGAGCTGCTGAAATATCTGGTGTGGATTCCTGGGTAAGACAGGTCTCGGTGATCAGCAATACATCAGGTTTTTCTGAAGTTAGCAGCATGAAAATATCTAGCTGGTGCTTAACCAGAGAACTAGTATTGAGGTAGAGAACACGTAAATTGATAGGGTTAACTGAGGAGGGGCAAATGGCGGGGGAGGAATGGGGAGCCACGAATGATGGAGTGGGGTGACCCGCTTGATCTTGTGGGATTCCGTTGGTCAGAATACGGTTGAGAGTTGAGATCATCGACTTGCATAACTATAAGTTGTTGTTCATTTCTTATTACATTTACAGATCAGCGCTTATAGGTATGTGTACAGCCAACTACAAATGATGGCATAATTCGTTCGATGTAAGCGAATATCAGAAAAGAGTAAAACAAACTTTAATGAAAAGAAACATTAACTCTCCTGCAACTCCCCCTCCACCTCTCTATGTACATACTCGTGTCTAGCTGTTCTGTTAACACCCGTTCCCCCTATATCCTGCTGTGACATGTTGTTCAGTGTGGATCACAATAGGCATTTATTGACTAATGTGTGAAAATGGAACATGTGCACGCACTACGCCCGCGCTCGGCTACAACCCGTGAGTTCCTTGATTGCGGGGTCCCCTGAGTCCTCACTTGTGTGGTGTTGTAGTTCGGCTAAACATGTGTTACATTGTGCAGCTATGGGGGTTTGTCTTAAACCCAACGTTTCCTCTCGCCTGATAGCAATACCCTCTGCTTTAGCCTATGCAAGCATGGAATGCCACCATGCCTGCACATGTGGTGGATCTGCTGCTTTCCATCTTTTTGTGAGTAGTCTCTTAGCTACTACTATTCCCAGGTCTAGAAACCTGGAAGTCACTTTGGTGGCCGCTGTTCTCCAGAACTTGTGTAGTAGGTGTACTGGCCAGGTGAAGGGTAGCTCGCACCATGTGCAGGTGTGCAGTTGGTTGGCCACTGCGCTCCAATATGCGCCAATATGGGGCCAGCTCCACAGCATGTGCATTGTGTCGGCTCCCACCTCTGCGCATCTGGGGCACACTGCATCTATTCTATTAAAATATCTGTTGATGTTGGCAGGTGTGAGGTAGGCCCTGTGTATTATGTACAGTTGCATTTGTTCGAACAGCATGTTTCTGGGTATGAGTGTCGGGGTTTCTAACGTCTATGCCCACTCTTTGTTGGTGAATGGGCGCCCCAGGTCTGTCTCCCATTTTTGGCGGAGGAGGTTCAAACTAATCGCTGCATGGACTCTAAATGACGTGGCGAACCAACGTATAGGATGCCTACCACACCCCCTGACGTGCGGATATTGCATCACAAGGTGTGTCGGTGGTTCCCTAGCCATGTCACACCATTTAATTGTTAGTGTGGCTATCAGTGAGCGGTGTGTGAGAAACTGCCCTGGTGGTAACCCTTCCTCTACCAGAGTTGTGTATGGTGTAAGCTCCCTGTCTCAATATAGTTTCCCTAGAGTTTGGACACCATTTTCCTGCTATAACTCTGTTACTTGTGTTGTCAGTGCTGTGTGGCCACTAGGGGTTCCCACCAGTGGCATTGCTGGTGCGTAGGGGGTCACGGCCCATGTGATATATACATTTCTGAGAAAGCATTTGTACGCCACGGCTAGCAAAAGTGGCTTAGGTGTCTTGGCTTTGACGTTGGGGTGAAAGAGCCCTATTATTTGATGCAGTGTATATGGAGGCTGTGTAGTTGCTGTATCCGTGAGATGTCTATCTACTAGCCTCCGAGCTATCCACTGCAATTGAGCAGCTAAATAGTAGTGCTCGAAGCAGGGTCCAGCTAAGCCCCTCTGATCCGTTGGCAAGTAAAGCTTCATTCGGTGTCGTGCCTTGCCCCATATGAAATCTCGAACCGGCCTCTCCAGCGTAGCAAAGAAGGAGGCTGGGATATACCGAGGCAAGTTCGCGAAGTAATATAAGAGCCGTGGGAGGACAAGCATTTTGGCTAATACTACTCTTCCGGTTACGGTAAGTGGGAGTGTACACCAGAACTGCATTTGCGAAAGGATGGCCATCATCTCTCTCCCCAAGTTCCTATCAAACATATCCTGTGGCTGTAGGTAGATCCGGATGCCCAAGTAACGAAAGGCACCCTTTTTACATTGCACTACTTTGCCATTAATGGTGAGGCCTGGGGGTGCTAGCTGGTTGGGGACATTTTCTATTTCCCTAATATAGACCAAGAGATCATCAGCGTAAAGGGACACCTGGTGCACTGCATCCCCTGGAGGCATACCGTCTCCCAGTGTGGTGCTCAATGCTTCTGCCAATGGCTTTATTGCAAGCGCGAAGAGAAGTGGGGACAAGGGGCACCCCTGCCTGGTACCTCTTTGCACTGGAATGGTTTCTGATAGGTAAGGTCCCAGCCTGACCCTAACGGTGGGGTGGATGTACAGCATATTGACAAGATGCAAGAATCCCAAGCCCAGATCATATTTCTGCAACGCCTCTACCAGGTAGCTCCACTCTAGGGAATCAAAGGCCTTCTACAGGTCTAGCATGAGGCAACCTGCTCACGGCCAGTGTTGCGCGGTGTTCGTCGCTACCCTAAACAAACATCTCAGGTTAATAGAAGTGTTCCTGGATGGTACAAAACCATTTCTGTCAGTGTGGACCAACGAGGGGACTATTGGTGCCAGTCGCTCCGCCAATAACTTTTCTAGAATTGTATAGTCAGTGTTTAGCAGGGTGAGGGGCCTATAGGAACCCAATTCCACAGGGTCTCTTCCTGGCTTTAGTAGGAATACCGCTTCTCACATTGAGGGAGGTAGTCTTCGCTCTTCCAAAGCTTTGTTATATAGGGCCAGCAGGTACGGCGCAAGTAGATACACCTAATAGAATTCTGAGGGCAGGCCGTTGGGCTTGGGTGTGTTCCCTGTGGCTAGTGTTTTAATAGCCTCTCCTATCTCTTCTAGCGAGAGCTGTTCATTAAGCGCCTCCTGGTGTTCGTCCGTTGGTGTGGGTAGTTGTATGGACTGTAGAAACTCCTTCAATTTTCATCTATCTCCCCGCCCACGAGCTCGATATAGCTGCGTGTAGTGCTGCGCCAGTGCTTGGTGTATTTCCTGTTGGGTGTAGCACATCTGTCCTGTGTCTGCGCGTATGGCCCCAATGGGAGTGTGGGTGCACTCTTGTTTGATCAGCCAGGCGAGGAGCCAGCCAGCCCGGTCTGCTAAGGCATGCGTGCAGGCTGTATGCTCTGCATAATTGTGGCATTTCAGGAGTTCTAGCAATTCAGCATGCTCAGCTCGCAGCTGTTCTAAGTGTTGCGGCTCCTTACCACATTCCTCACCCTCTTGTTCCTGGGATTCTACTTACTTAAGGGAGGTGGATAGTTGTTTGCGAATATTCCATGTGGCTCCCATACAGTACCCCCTAATCGTCGTCTTAAAAGGCTTCCCAATCTATTGCAACACTATTTGCTGAGCCCTCATTCAGCTCAAAATATGAGTGTGTTGCCTTTTCTTGTGATGAGCGAAACTCCGGGCCTTCCAGCGAGCTTGTCTGCCGGCATCATGTCGGTACTGGGGGTTGACCTGCCTCCCATCCAAGTTGTATCTCCAGGGGATTATGATCGGAGTGAGTCCGACCTAAGTAGTCTGTCTTCTTGATTAGCGGAAGTAATGAGGGTGAGCCTACGATCCTATTGAGGCGTACATGTAACCTATGAACCGCTGAGTAATACGAGTAGGCTCTAGCAACCGGGTTAATGGCATGCCAGAGGTCTACGAGTGTCCAGTGTGTGAGCCAGTTCGTGAGTGTCTGGCCGTTGGATGTGGCTTGTGCTCTATGCAAAGGTGGAAATGACTTATCGAGGTCCACATCGAGTACCGAATTAAAATCTCCTCCTATCAACCAGGGGAGTCTGGCCCATGGAGCCAGTTTCTCTGAAAGGCTCACCAGGAAAGATGCTTGGTCTACGTTGGATACGTATATAGAGCCCAGGAGCAATGACTGACCTTTGAGGCACCCTTTGACAAATGTGCATCGGCCTTCAGGATCCGTGAAGTGTTCATCGTGCATAAACGGGACCCCTGCCCTCACCCATATCAATGTGCCTCATGCGTGCACTGTGTAGTACCAAAAACCTGACCTCTCCATCTACTACGCAGCCTGTCTAGTTCTGTGTGTGTCATGTGTGTCTCTTGTAGTAGAGCTATGCCGACCGAGTGGCGCTGCAGGTAAGCGAAGATCGAATATCAATGCGTGGGTGTGTGCATGCCGCGTATATTCTATGTGAGTATATTAGTGTGTGTCATATCTGGCAATTATGTCTGTTGGGGGGTGGAGCAAGTCGAGCAGCGTATATTGTGGTATGTGGTGCGGGTGGAGGGTCTTTAAGCTGCCGTACATACCCAAACTTCAACTTAAACAGCAACATACGTAACAATATGGGGCGAACTCTACGGATATGTCCGTCCAAACTTTGTCCAATAGTGACCGAAACTAGTCCAGTGTAACGTCTGGTGGGGGTATGTGTGCCTTCTTTTACAGTTGTTCCCTCTGTGATCTAATTTTGCAATCCACCATCCAGGCTTTTGCGCGTGACTTGTAGTGTCTCTGCTTATGTGTCGTAAGCCCCTAATATGGTCCTGGAGGGGTTGTGTTACCGAATCTTGCACTATCTTATGGGAAAAGGGATCCCCCATTATTTGCCACATAACAGGATGTTTGGCACTGGTTCAGTGCGTATGCTTTGGTGCTTGTCGTGTATCTATCAAACGTAGGGTTAATTCGGAGGTGTCAGCCCACCAAGGTGTGTGAGACCACCTCCCAGTATCCGGTACCGGCGGTGTGTGTATCCCACTCTAGTGGCTTCCAATCCCTGTTGTGTTGGCAAGCGCTGCCGCGCCCGCAGCTAGAGATACCACCTGTCTATCGAGCTATTGTTCTAAGAAGTATACAATTGTGGCTGCGCTGTACTCCTGCGCATGGATGTTGTGAGAAGTTGGCCTGATATATGATGCTCACTAGTTCTAGTGATCACCTTGTATCAGTCCAAACAACCCTTATGGTGATTGGTTGTAAGTCAACCATATAGACCAGCTATCCTAATGGTAGCATGGACAAAGCAGTCTTAGGCTAAACTCTTTTGGCATGTGAAGCCAGCTGTTTTACCACAATATAACCCCTTGAATACCAGATGAAAGGACACCACACAGGTTGTTATGAAAATAAACAATATATTTATTAATAACAACACCTCTGAACTCTTTATGAGATCAGAGGGCTAAGCACATGACAATACTAAGAAGGAAATACGAGTTAGCACAATATTTAAACGTGTGCCTTAGGGGCACGACAAACCATATATTAAAACAATGGAATGCGAGGAAAGAAAGTACTGTAAGGAGATCCAGAGGGTGGAGGATTGCTGGGACTATGCTACGAACTAGGTAAGTAAGGAACAGGAGGCCCACGGGACTCACGTGCAGAGTGGAAACTCTCACGCGGGATGCGTACCAACGTCTATGGATACTACAGTTTACAGAGTTACGGATTCCGGACGAACCCGGCTGGATGGAGGGAAAACAACAGTGGACTTGGACACTAGGATAGTGAACACTGACTTCAGCACCTAGAAGCTTTAGTTACCTAACCCACAGGCTGCGGGGGCATAGGGCTGAAGTGGTGTCGGGTTTGCTGCGTTGATCCCGGTGATGCCTGAAACAAGGAGTTGCTGGCAGGCAGCCAGATGGAGGAGTCCGGTGGTTCCAAGGATGGAACTAGAAAGGAGAAGTCCTGAAAGGGAAGGGGACAGAGTCTCGGTCACTAGCCAGTGACGGTGCTGGAACCAGGAGGGAACCAGAGGCTGTCGCCGCGTTCAGGTTAAGGAAGGGTCGCTTCTCTCTGTAGCTGCGCGGACCAGGAGCTGTTCTTCATGACCAGGCTGGAGGCACGAGCTGTCCTACGTAGTCCGCTGCTGATGGCGGTGTTGGATCGTCGATCTGGTCAACAGGCCTTGGCAAGTGCAAGCCATGCGGTGGAACAAAGTTGGCGTCTGGTGCGGACCAGGAGGGTCTGGGGTGCTTCTCTTTTACAAGGAAGCAAGGGCCAGTCTGGGGGACCAGACTAGCAGTGTTGAAATCTTCGGGTCGTCGTCTCAGAGGTCACGAGCCAGCCGGCAAGTGACCAGACAACAGGAAAAGCAGCAACCAGGCAAAAGAGCCCCACGCAGATCTCGTGGAGGCTGGGGGGCTGATCTTTGATGCAGGTGCTGGGTCGGTGTGGGGCTTCTCAGACCCCGGTGCACTCACTCGAGGATCCCTCGGTGGTCGTGCTGGAAGCGCTGTGCAGGTTTCTTCAAGATGGCCGTCTCCCCGTTGCTCGTCGCACCCACGGGTCCCAGCTGTGCTGTGGATGAGGGTAGAGGTCAGAGGGGTCTGGAGGTCCGGATCTCGTTGAGCTGGGTCGTCGGGTTCCAGGAAGGAAGGACTTGCAGCAAACCGCACAGGAGCTTGATGGTGCCTGCGAAGCAGGATGGTCACTCCCTGACCATAGGGGAGATTCTTCAGTCTTCTGATGTTCAGGAGGTCGAAGGTCAAGAGTTTCTTCGTGGAAGTTGTCAAGATTAATCTAACTGGGAATGGGACCAGCTCCTAGCTTTATTCCGCTAAAGGGGGCTGCACTACGACTAGGTCCCTCCCCTGGGTGGGACCAGGAAGGGGGGTGGTTACACCCCCTATCCTTTGTCCGGTATCCCGCCAGAGCTGGGGCTGGAGTGACCCAGCAACTGGTTGGAACCGGTGTATGCACAGGGCACCTTGTGTGCCCCAGGCATGTCTCATTCCTTTCAGCCTTGGCCTACCTAATACACAAAATCCTGTCTGGGGTGGTGCTAGCACCTCCCAAGGCCGGAAACCTTTTGTCTGAGCCTCCCTCGCTGGAAGGACTCCCAGCAGCAGGAGGTCAGGCTTGTGTCTGTGGTGGCAGCATCCATTTTGTGATGCTGAGGCTCGAGTTAACTTTACCCGGGGTTCACAGTTACATACATGTCGTGTCCCTCTAGAAGGGTGGAATGCTACCCCCGTCGCCAGAATTGGCGAGGGGGTAGTATTCCAATTCGTATGACACCTTACTCGACATGTTTTGATAATGTTATACCAGAGTTAGCATTTAACTGCGAGGATTATAATGCACTTAAGAGTATATGGTATAGCGTTATCATGGAACAGCTATTAGGACTTGGTTCCGCAAGCTGCGAACGGGCTCAGCTCATGCCAGAGCACCATCTCACATAATTCCAAGCACTCTGCCTTCAGGATTGATAAGGCCTTCCATAGGAGTGACTGATAGGAATATATGTGTCCATTTTAGGTTTAGATATAGGGAACTATATCTAAAGCAAAGGGTGATTACACCACCTTGCCCCAGCTGTCGTGCAGCCAGTTGTGTCTGTTTAGATGGCCAGCCAGGGGTGGCATAATACATGCTTCAGCCCCTGGTAGGCCCTGGGTACACCTATGCCCTGGATACCTAAGGTACACTGTACAGGGACTGATAAGGTGACTCAGTATCCAATTAGATATGTACCTAAGGTACATGGAGTCCATTTTAACAGAGAGAGCAGGAAGCCTGGGGTCCTGATTAGCAGGATCCCAGGCCAACTAAGTCAAAAACCAGCAAAACACTAGGCAAAAAGTTGGGGGTAACCATAGTCAGATATCCACCTTCCTACAGATGTTATATTTTTTATGTGTTTGTCTATATCTAAGATAGATATAGTGCATTCAGCAACAGTTGATGTACATCGGCTCTGATAACAGTTTAAATGAGTCTCTACTTGCGTGGAAATCTTCGATTCAGTGCCTGGCATCTGTGGCCTCTCAAATGATGTCATCAGCAGTCTGCAGGGTGGCTAATGGCATGTGTACTCCTTCTAGGTTGTCTGGTCTGGGGGTCGAAGAGCCACTGATTGTCGCTGTTTCGGAGGATAGCACCTCTGGTTCTCCCGTTATATTGTGGTGGCAAGCGCCTCAACGACCTCGAGGGCTCCTTGTCTCTCCCTTGTGCTCTGTTCTGGGCTTGGTGGCGTTGTTGATTTCGTACGATCAATCTTCCCGCGCCTCCTTCGTCTTCTTGTCCGCCAGCCCGCAGCTCTGTTGAATTCCGAGTCCTAGGGCCTAGGTCCAGTCCATCGCCCGACTCTTATAGCCAGTCTCATACCTATTTGGGCGACTCATAAAAACAGACCATGCCATTTGCCACTATTCTCAGTTTGGCAGGGAACAGGAGGGAGTAGGTGGTTTCCAGCTTGCTGAGTTTTTGTTTCACAGCCGCATAGGTACTCCTGCATCTCTGCACTTGTGCCGTGTAATCGGGGAACACCATGATGGAACTGCCCCCATCTTTGATTTTCCGAGTTTCGCACAGGATGGCATCCGTGTCTTCGTAATTTAGAAGCTTGAATAGGAAAGCCCGTGGCCTAACCCCTGGCGGTGGTTTACGAGCGAGCACCCAATGGGCTCGTTCGACTACAAAGTGTGCTGACAACGTTCCCTGGGGTAGTATGTCTTGGAGCCATCGCTCAGTATATTGTTCATGAATGCTGCCTTCTTCTTCCTCTGGGAGCCCCACGACGCAAACATTGTTGCAGCGGTAGCACCCTTCACGCCCTCGACCTTGTCTTCGACCATATGCATGCGGTCTAGGATGTCCTGTAGCGCAGCCGTGTGGCTCTGAGTGATGGGTTTCAGTTCCGTTAGTGATTGATCTTGCTGGTGAACCCGCTCAGATAGTTTATGATGGTCAGCACGTAACAGGGTGAAGTCCGACGTGGCCTTGTCGATCCTGGATTCAAGGGACGACTTTGTCTGATATAGTGTGACCCCTATTTTTTCGACTGCCGACAGCACTGAGTCTAGCTTCACCGCAAACGACGCATTTAGTGGATCAGCGCACACTTCCTCTCCTGCGTGTGGCGTCTCCGGGTTACCAGCCCACATGGCGCCCTACCGCGTGTCCGTGCGCAGTCAGCCCAAGACCAGTTGTTGCACAGTAGGCATTCACCGATTCCAGGCGATTGCAATGTGGTATCTCTCTTGGTGTCCCGACCTGGCCCCTGGCCTACACTGCATGTCGCGTGGGCGAGAGGCTATTTAGGAGTGTTTGTCGCTGGCATCACTGTGGGCGCCCAGATTCACCCCACTATGTGGTCTCAATATCTCCCAGATGATGCAGTTCAACTTCAAAGGTGTGAAGTGCCTGTGGCACGTTACTACTCCTGAGCGTTGTGTCCAGCTATCTCTAGGTAGCGTCCGTAGATTTCAGGGCAGTTCCACTCATGTCCGACGGGTACCCACACAGGTGACTACTCGCAGCTGGCCGCTAGGGCAATGGGCTTGTACTTGTGGTTAAGGAAGTCTACACAAATAGCCTCAGTGCGGGGCGGCAGTCTTGGGTGGAAGGCCTTGGGTCATGCAGTGGGGAGCAGGTGGCAGTGAGTGGCGTACCTGTTGCTGCTGCTAATTATATCCCCAGGGCCATGTCAGTAATAGAGGGATTAAGGCCTCGATTGTGGCTGTTCAGGGAAGGCCCTCTATCACAGCTGGTAGCCATACTAACAGTCCAGTGAGCTGGGGCGGCAGGCAGGGCGGTCTCACAGGGCGCCACACAAGCAGCCTCAGGCTTCCAAGCGAGTGGTGTCAGGGAAGAGTGCGCGATGTGTGCGACTGCATGAGTGCTTGCCTGGCTTTCCTGTTGGGCTGAGAGGTGAACAGGAGTGTAGTAGCAGGCCCAGTAGGCCACATCTAACGGAAGTCCTTACGAAGGGCCTCAGGGTAGGGGGCAGTGGAGATATGCTGTTGGCGGAGTCATGCAGCGGGGGGAGCAGGTGGCGGCAGGTGGCGTACCTGTGCCAGAGGCGGGGCCGTCACCCGTAGCCTCAAGTTGTGTGTGGCAGGAGGTCTCCAGCAGCAATGCAGAGGATCAGGCCGTCGCTTTGCCATGTGGGTAGGCCATCTGGGAGTGATCGCCGCTCATTGCAGTATGCAGGTGATGCAGGCATATCAGGCACCTGAGTTAATTAGGCTTTGGTAAAGCAGGGCCCCAATGTGTGTCCACATTTAGACAAGCATTTTAGCTTTTCTGGCTTGGCATATGTTGTTTGAAATAGGATGCTGGGTGTATCATTCTTACAGTGTTACATACCCATCAGATAGCTCTGTTGTTAGACCACATTCATAGTGTTTTTCTTTTAAGGTACATGCAGGGCCGCTGGAATTAGGAGATTCTGCTGCTATGGCATTTTCTAAATAATGATGGATGCACCACAATTCACCAGGTACATCTTAATTTGTAGATTTCGATTCAAACAGTGTTATTTCTAGCTCCAACGAATCAAAAGTGGCACGCACTCAAAGTAATGCACAGTGCAGAACCGTTGGCTAAGGTTAAATACTCACCTTTCAGTGGGTCAATCAGTATTATAGTGTTAAACTAGTACTAGTACTAACAGGTTGAACCTTTGATCATACTAAATCTCTTATTATGCCAAAATAATAAACTAATATTTCTATAGCAGCATAATCTGCCTTTTCGTGGTTCATTCATTCATTCATTCATATTTTAGTCAACCTTCAGAATAATTTGGTTCTCCGTTTCTGATTCATTCCAGTGGCCCTGGGTTATGTGAGTCTGTAAATGACTTTTCACACATGTGCAGCAGTAGAAGGTGAAAAGACCGAGCATAAATGTAAATTCTTAGGATACCGATACATGAAGAGATGAAGTGACATTGTTAGGTACACATAGGGCCAGATTTAGAACTTGGCTGACTGGTTACTCTGTCACAACGTGATGGACATCCCGTAAACTTTATTACACAAGCATTATATCCTAAGGCGGACGGGATATCTGTCACGTTGAACAAGACCCGTTGAAAATTCAATGTGTTCGCAAAATGTTAAATCTATCTAACCATGGCTGTTTTGCTATATTTTTTTTATTCTGTTCCAACTGCAGTTTTTAATGAAATTGTACTTCATAGAGTTGCCTAAGTAGCATTCTACCCATGTCCCACTCTGATAAACCACCCTATGCCTTCACACTTGTACATGCCTTGTCGTCCACCTTTGCCTGACCTACCTGTCACTTCATATTCTGCTTTGGTTTTTTTTGTATCACCTAACACATCCCTGACAACCAGCAGTGGTTCCTCCATGGGAGTGGAGGAGGGTCACCCCCCACACACTGCTGGGGAGAAAGCATCAAAAATGAAATGGTAATAAAATTGTTTTATTATTATTTTATTTTTGACACTTTCTGGCAGCAAACAGAGTGGGAGGGCACGGTGGGGCCTGTGCATCACTGCTTCCAATGATTGGCAGCAATGAGGAGTGCCACTTAAGTTTTCATTGCGCATGTTAGTTTGGCCGGCTACCTTGTGATGGCCAAAACCAACATACGCAATTAAAACCTATCCAACCCAGTTGTCTTAGACAGCTGGGTTGGTGGGCAGGCACAGGCCTACAGTGGTGTTTGGAGCATGGAGCCCGCCCGCTCCAATCAAGACACTTTAGGAGAGCATCTTGATATCGATAATGTGGTGAATGATTTGTAATCAGAATTTAAAAGATTTATTGGTCTATAGGCATTGACATTCATGGGAGATTTATCCTTTTTGAGGAAATTGACAATAATAGGCTCATTAAAAGACTTGGGAATATCTGCTCCATCCTTGACTTGATTACAAAAATCTGTGAAAAGGGGGAACAACTCCTTTGCAAATATCTTACATACCTCAGTTGGAATGCCATCACACCTGCAGGCTTTTACACTAGCCATACTTATCAGTGTTTTGGCTACCACGGAAAACTCTATTATTCCCCCAAAAAGATCTTTTTGAGGCCTCGTTGCTTGAGGAAAATGGAGTCAGCTAAAATATTGTTCTAGCCCAGATATAGGAACTAAACCTGCTCTCTCATGCAAATTTCTGTAATGTGGTAGACAGACCTCAGCAATCTCCTTGTTCTCCACCGTTAAATTATGGGTATCTGGGGTCTTGATCTCACTAATATAATTGTTATGCTTCTTAACCCTAGTTGACCAAGCCAAAAAATGCTCCTATTTGTTTACTTTCTTTTAATGTTTTCTGATGATATGCTCTATGATTTCTGATCTCTTCAATCAGAAAAAAAGCTCTAAGACCCTGCCTTGCGCTAACTCACTGATCCTTTTTAAAATGTATTGAGAGTTAACAAGAACTGCCTTCTGGAGCCAAATACACCCTTGTGGTGTGGTCAGCCACAGATTGCAACCCCTGCACTTTACTAGTTTATAACTCATTTAGATTGGATTTGTGGGCTATCATACTGCAAAGTCAGAGGCAGAACTACAATGAATCTTGAAAAAATCCTTAATAAAGGTTCTTGTTTTGTCTAACCAAGTCTGATCTGAAAATGAACACTTGGGTCTTTCTTTTTGCAGGCTTTCAAGGGAAATGGAAGCAAGACTATTGAATGGTCAGCGAAGGAATTTGCCGGAATCTCAACTGTTCCCCACTTAATCGTGCGTGTTAATAAGAAATAATCTAAACGTGAAGTAGTGTTCAACTAGCATGAAAAACAGATATCCTACAAATGTTCTGGGTGATTTATACACCAGAGATTCACCAATGCAAACTACTGTTTGATGGTTGCCAGAATTCTCGCCAATTTTAGGCTTTACCTGCTTTTTAGCTCTATTTAAAGTGTCAACTTTTAGGCCCTGAATAAAAATAGAATCGCCCCCAAATATCAAGAGCCCTTCTACACCCACGGTAAGATTATGAAGTTGTGTCAGCGATTGAAATTAGCCTGTATTTGGACCAATTATAGTTGACCAGATTCAAAACCAAGCCCTGAGCTGACATCTTAACCCAGGTCCAGCTTCCTCTCACATCCCTTATTGCATCCCTCACATGCCAATTAACAGTATTTTCTGGGTAGATCACCACACCATTCATTGAAACCCCTGCTATTGCAAAATATATATGAGGATATCTTCTATGAATAGTCAGTTTAGGATAATTGTTCTTGAGATTTGTCTCCTGAAAAGAAATAATTTTGGGCTTCAATGAAGGCAGCCCATTCATCATTGTGCCATATTTACATTTGCTTAACAACCCATTAGCACTGCATGCAATTATCTTAATATTTTGGACCATTAAACCATTCTAAGTAAGCTTGTATATCTAAAGCAGACCCCCCGTCACTCACTAACTTTTCTGTTTGACTTCTGCCACTGTGCTTGATAATCTAACTAACATTCTCTTCAACCCTGCTAATTTTCCCTACTTATGCTCCCCACCAACCCCAGCCCTGTCCTGCCCACCCCACCCACCTTTTATTTAAAGCGTCACCCAGTCCCCAAAACACCCTTGGAAGAGGGAAATGCCAACCTTCCCCCATCCCACCTTCCCCCCAGACCCTGTAGCTTGTGCCCTGTTACTGCACCTGGCATCACTCCTGTGTTCCCACAACTGGAGTATCCCTCCCTGCTCGAAAATAACTATCTTCAATATCATGGACTCGATGAGACAACTAAACTACATCTTTGTATCGATCTAGTTCTGAATTTTATTAAGTAAGTCTTGGGCCTCTTTGACCATTGAGAGCAGATGCATTTGATCCTTGCTAAGATCTTTCAATTTGGACTTCTAAGCTAATGAGGTGTGGACCTCTGTTGATTTGAACTGACCCACATGACCTTGAAATGCCCTGCAACGTTGTGCCGCCAAGACCAGCATATCCGGGAAAATATCACCATAAGAGGTGAATCTGCCGCACCTGTATCTATGTCCTTCCTTCTAACTACAGAGGTTGATTGCGGGATTACCTTTTTGGGACCACTGCTCAATTGTTTGGTGAAAAGTGGATAATCCTGCAGTCTGGCTTCAGTACTCTGGTCTACAGCCACCTGCCGTGAGTGCGTTGTACCTCCAGATTGGCCCCCTTCCCCACCTTGATTCATATTTCCTTGCTTCTGGGTACAATTCCTGGTATCGAAGTTCATGGATGTCAAGAGAGGAATTGTGTTCAGAGTCAACTGAGACACTACCTTCTGCCTGCAAGAAGGTGACATTTGCAATTGGCAATACAATTAATCTAGCCGGTGGAAGGCCTGGAAACTGTAACATGCCACTGTGATTAACTCCTCTGAAAAGAACATTGTCTTCCACTGTTTGGAACTTTTTAACTCATAGTAAAATAGTAAACCTGTCTGCATGCAGTGGCGGCTCCTCCGCTAAGGCAGAGGAGCGTCGCCCCACTGCTTTTAAGCAGCGTAACAAAGGGGAAAGAAAATGGAAATAACTGAACGTTGTTATCATTTTATTTGTTTCTGCAGCAGGGGCAGGCAGGGCTGTTCCGATGAATGAGCAGAGCAGAAGAGGAGTGGTTTGTCCACTCCTAAGTGTACATGACTGTTTGGCCAGCTCTCTTGGGACAGCCAAATAGTCATGCACACTTTCCCTGTTCTCCACACAGGCTGCATAACAGTCTGCATGGAGAACATGCCCAGGCTCCCTGTTCCTGGCTGAGTATCGAACCACGAAACTCACACCAATCACAATGCTGCATTGCAGCGTTGTGATTGGTCAGGGGAGTCTGGGTGCTTCTTGGCGGTCGAGTCCTGACAAAGGAGAGATGCAGCAGCGATAAGGTATGTTTTTTTCTTTTATATATTTTTTTTTACATCCCCACCGCCCGCCACCCCGATCCATGCCAGCCGCCACTGTCTGCGTGTTCTAGTTTATCGGCACATTCATAAGAGAAGCACACTCCATATCGCAAATGCAATTTTTTATTTCATTTTACCTGCGCGTCGTGAGTATTTAAAATACATTTCAAATAAAATTTCAATTTCAAGCTAAATTGTAATTATCCTGCAACACATTTTTCTCAGAAAAACATAACAGCAGAATTTCTTTTTAACAGTATTTTAAAATGCTTGTTTGACCTACATTTTGAACACTTACTTTATTATGGCAGTTGATTGGGAAGCTTTCTCTTCGAAATAAAATTGCCCCTTCTTTAATTCAATCTAAATTCTTCTCTATCAATCTTCTTCATTGGACTCCTATGCGTTTACAATCTCTGAACCTGAAGGATGATGATCTTTGTTGGAGTTGCGGTCTGTCTGCTGGTGATTACCCACATATGTTCTTTACGTGTTCACTTTTGCAACCCTACTGGGATTTAATACATAAACATCTTATGTTAATTTTTCAATCTCAATTCCAGCTTTCCTTTCCCATGATTATGTTGGGTCCATTAGCTTCCCGAGAACCTTTGCTGTTGGATACCTTAGAGTTACAATTGTTGGATCTTTTATTGACAGTTGCTGTTAAGGTGATTCTTATGGAATTGAAGTCTTTTTCTTCCATATCATATCATACTTGGTGGGCATGGGTCTCTTTTTTAAGAAGTGCACACACTTCGGTGGATGAGGCTCATTTTACCCTTCATATCTCTAGTAATGTTTGGAGAGCTTTGGATACTTATATGGATTTGGCTTCGAAAGGGTGGGTCGATCAGTACCCCTTTGTAACGTCTACTTGATTGTTGTTTTTGTTGTTGTATACTTGTAGCACCGCAGTAAATCCTTCCTTTCCTTCCCTTCCATCTCATTTCCTTCCCCCTTGTACTCTTTCCAACCTGCTCTTTTTCTTTCTTTTACTGTCTTGTTTTTCGCACTCTTTCTTCTTTCCTTGTTTCCTTTCTCTCTTTATATATTCCTTTTCTTTTACCATGGTGATGCTTTCGATGGTTATTTTGGTTCATTGGCATAACTCTTCTTGTCTTTTATATTATACTTATGTATTATTTGAGGAAATTTGTTTGTCATTGGACCAAATAATATAATGTACTTCTTGTTTTTTCCATCACTTGTATAACTTTGTATTGTATTTAACTATTTGTATGCTTCTTAAATTTTAATACAATTATTGAACAAAAAAAAACAAACACTTACTTTATTATTATCTTTACCCTTTCATCTTCTGTGGTGAGATAGGGGATGCACTATCATAAATAAAAGGTGAAATTTTACATGCTTACATTACTAGTGTTCTCTTCTAGCTGATCATTTGTAATGTGCTGCTTTCAAACTTGAAGGACAGTGGTTGGGAATTGGATCTTTAGTTAATAACTGGTGTTATTTTACAATTTTTCCTATCTTTTGTTTTACACATATTCTCAAAGTAGATAGCTAACACGCCTTTGTCAGAGTATGTGCCTTGATTGACAGCTGAGTGAGAACAACGAATCAAATGTAATGATTGAGAATTAAGATGGACTTCATTCCATTACATCATTTTTGGTCCCTGTGCTACTCGGATGGGGAACAGCAAATGCACATCAATCTTGCATCTGTGTCAAAAGGCAATCCAGCGACTGATTGGCCAAATCCAGTCCAAACAGGAACACAGGCAAGTCTGGACATGTTTCAACCTTGTTGTCCCTCATCGGTGAGGTGCGCATCAGTCCCTGGCACAATGAGCTACAGTTTTGACCCCTGGTGTCATTATGCCAAACCAGTGTTACCAAATGGGGACCTTACAGTCGGAGAGTCTACCGAAAAGATTTTTGTATAGTGAATATGGGAGTGTGACATTTTCCCCAAACTGTTGTTTATCGTGGACTCTTTCACGGTCACAGCCAGGCAGTTGCCTTGTTTCTGTAAATCTGGGAGCTAATGGGCATTTAAGAGGCAAATGGGTTTTCCCGTCCGAAAGGGCACAGCCTGCCCAGTTTGACCCCCACAGTCTTCTCATCTTTTAAGGTAACATTCTCAGCCAGTGCCTGCAAGAAACTCACTGGAGATGTTACTGACTGCCCAAACTCTACTGCTCTATCAAAGGGTTATGCCAATGCATCTTTGCTCGGTACACGTGAATGTTTGGATTCATTGGACTTTTCATTGAAGCAAAGATTAATCAGCTGGTTTAGCATATTACATCACTTTAGGTTTATTGGATACAGAGAGATGTTTTTCGTCGAAGGCTGCAGAAGTTTCTCTCTGGAATTATTGTTATATGGTGGTAGGGTTTCGAGGGCTAAATATTATCTTTTAATAAATAAACATAAGCAATATACAATACACTCACACGCTTTTACAGTGCAAACGTTGGATGGGTCAAGCTTCAGAAATAAATTGAGTTCTTGTATTCTAGGCATTTATATAGCGCTTTGAGGACCCTGGTTCTGAAGTGCTTGATCATGAGAACTGTGCCTCTGTTTAAGAAAGAAATCATTCTCTGTGGTTTTGCTCTCAGGGTACCATGCAGGCAGAATGAGCTGGCATTTGAGGCACCTAATAGGCCTTCATTTCTCCTGTGAGCAGAAATGCAGACACAGGCGTGTTGCAGTGCCATCACGTGGCTAGTCAATGCTGCCTCACTTTGGCCACAGGAAAAGGATGAAAGCTGAGATCAGGAGGAAGACAACCCGTGTGCCCCTGCTCAGGATGCATTCCATTAGGGCGACGCACAAGCAAAGAGAGCACGTGTTATCCACTGGCCAAGAAACATCAGTTAAAGATAATGTTTGGACTGGATGTTAAATCTGGCATGGCATCCGATGTGCTATCCTTATCAGGAAAGAGGTTTCACCTTGACTTACTTATTGTTTTTTCAAACATGGTGTCTGTTTGGTCCATCATGCAGTGGAAAACACGGAATGACTGTTTAGCTCACTCGTATTTTTCCGGGAATTGGTAAAGTACTTCAAATCCTAGGCCCAGTCTAGAATTGCTGGAGAAAAATACTTGACGCATTGTCTACATAAATAAGGTGCTTCCAGAAGGAAATGCGAACATATTGGAATTCCAGTTAACCCCCTTCCGCCTCTCACATCGTGTCCAACAAAGAGTTTTTCATGTCGTAGCCCTCTTTCTCTGTAAGTGCAATATCTTCGTCGTTCAGTGATTTTTCAAGGTAAACTTTCTGTTTCTTGCGGAGATTGTAGCTAAGAGAGAAAGAGAGAAATTCATAAATGGTCACAAAGTGTTGCAAAACTGAATAGATCTGTATACTTTTTTTTCATCAAAATGCATATATTAGCCCCCTAAACTGCCTCAAGTGTCATGTGTTATATCTTTCAGCTTCCTGCCATCCCCTCTCATATCTGCCACATTCCTAGCTGAGCCCTTCGACTAGGAAGGTTTGAGACCTATTTTATCCTTTGTCTCTCTGCTGAAACTGTGACTCAGCGAATCAGAGTCAACAGTGCAAGTTTTCCTGTTTTTGTTTTAGTAGGAATCTGCATAAGAGAAAATCTCCCTGGGGCATATTATCGTCACCCATGAAGCAAGCTAGATATTGATACCCTTACATACAGGGCCGGACTGGCCGCAGCGGGCACCAGGCCTTTCCCCTGTGGGCCGTTAGGGTGGAGACCAGTTTTGGATCCCTGGGGGGACGTTTTCTGTCACCAGGGGCTGGTTTTGCAGCAGAGCTGCAGTGTTTTTCATGTGCAAGCCCCCTCCCCACACACACGCACACACAAACACCCCCGGCGGCCGGTCCAGCTCAATTGCCAGGGCGGGTTTGCATTTCCAGTCCGGCCCTACTTTCATAGCCTTTTGGTCATGTGGAAAACAACAGCTATATCCCTAGATGTTTTGAAAGGGCACACATTATGTGGAGAGCCCTGCCATTTGCACGTAACTAGATTTGGGCCTGATGTGCAAAGCTTTTTACCAGTTACAAACCCTTGAATCACTAAACCAGAGGTTTTCTGATCGATAAAAAGCTTTCTCCAAACGTACTGGACCCATTTAGTGATTTGGAAAAGTTTGGATTTAGAAATGGCTTCTCAATCACTATTTGGATGGGGCTTATTTTGGGCGCTCCTTCCAAACAGGGATTCGGATCCTAATGTATCAAAGTTTTGCCACCATGATTTTGGTTCCAAACCACTGACCAGTCACTGACTCCCAAGTTGGGGTGGTAACTGATTCGCAAAGGGAAGGAGACCCCTTCGGACCACTTCCTCTTTGGGAATAATGGTGGCAGATTCACTGAGAATAGCTCTACGTTTCCCAAAACGGTAAAACTGTTTTTCAAAGCAGCCCTGATTCCTTTAATGAACTCAGGCTGCTTAAACAAAAAAGTAGAACAGTCCTAAGGATGGTGGTCTGCTGTTCTTTGCAGGTCACTGTCCCTGTGATTCTAGCCAATCACAGTGGGTTGCAAATTGTAACCTGCCTAATGAATATTAATTAAGCAGGTAGTTCTGTGACCCCCTGTTATTCAGTATTTTGAGAACTGACCTATTTAGTACAATTGTAGGTTCGCTAAATCATATGGCATTCACAAAAAGTCGGTGCTCACGTTGCAACAACTTTTTGCTAACGTAATCTTCTTACATCATTACCTCAGTCAGGTGCGCCAGATTAATCTGAGAAAAGACTGAGAGGTCTAGGTTACCATTACTGTTCCCATTCTCCTGGGTGGCACGTATCACAGCCAAAATCTTCAGGGGAGTAGAAAGGGATTTATCTTTTCATTTCAGTGTAAGCCTTTTCCATTGTATGCATAAATAGTTTGTCAATACATTTGCTGAAGCAATGGGATGGAATAGGCAATTGAGGAAACTTTTATGGTGATGTTTCTAAGAAAAAAAACACAATATAGCAGCAGAAATACAGCTCATTCTCCATTCCTTGCCAATATCTGCTTTTATACAATAAATGTATATATATTTTTTGAATATTCTGGCCACAGAGGCCAGATATTCAATGGGAATGGCTGCAAAACCCTTTCTCACCTGCCTTGACCAGGTTTTATCTGCCCTGGTGAGCAACATGAGAAGCTTGCAAGTCTGTGAAGGACTTGATGAGTGGATCAGTCAATAGATGCATCAAAGTGCCGTTGTGTAGAGCACCTACTGTTTCAAAAGACAATGTTCCCTAGGCAGTAGGGGATATTAAGGAGCAATAAATATAGATCAAGAATCGGTTCTATATTGTCTTCAGGACATTGTGATTCATGCCTTATTCACATTTCTCAGCGGTATCTGGGAGACGTCAGTCAAAATGTAGACCGGAAAGATTAAAAAGAGAATAACCGCAATCTGAGTAAGATGCAGGCAGTTTAGGCGATATGGCGATAAACTGGAGTCGGTAATTGAAGGGGGTCCGCGATGGGGGTCCAGTACTTCAGTCGAGACGGTGCTCATGGAGACTCCATAAGTAAGGCATGAATCACAATGTCCTGAAGATGATCCCATTATCCAAAAATAGGGATCGAAACGTCGTCGACACTTTACACTATATGGTTTAGACTATATCATATGAAAGTCACAATAGTGTATTCATGAATTATTAGTCTGCTAATTTGGATTGTAGGCAGACTGTTTCCTCTTGCCTAATCCCCACACCTTATGTATGTCACACTTGTCTATATGTGGTAGTAGGACACAGGCCATGTCCCGCGTGATACTGTATAGATTACTGACTACACAACTGTATATGTTATTAAACACTGTCCGGCTGGACAGACAATATAGAACCGATTCTTGATCTATATTTATTCCTCCTTAATATCCCCTACTGCCTAGGGACCATTGTCTTTTCAAACAGTATATGCACCCAAGGTCCCTGACCAATTGCTCAATTGGGTTTCCCTAGTACTTTGTAACAGTTGTGTAGAGCACCAGCCTGGAAAGAGTGGACCCCGCATATTTTATCCAATGCAGGGTGCAGCAGATGAGAGAAGGGCATTTATAAACGTTTTGGGATGCATTAAAACCTTTTGCTACAGGGGGAATTGTCTTTAGGCCCCTATTGTCAGATAACCTGAGCCCCTTGTATGCTCTAGATCTAGCAAATCCATATTTTAAAGTCTTCGGAGTGCCTAGACGCCTTTCGAGAGAGCTATACACTAAAACTCATTCAGCTTTCTCTCATAAAACAAGTGACAATGCCAAGGAAGTACCTAGAAATCATAGTATGTGGCAGCGTTATAAAGTAGTCAAAAGATTCTTCAATTGCCCAAGCATATCACCACTAATCCTGCTTGATCCTAAACCTTTCTATCGGTCAGTGGATTAACAGGAAAACATTCTGCTCCCTGGACTTCAAAATCTTTTCCAGGGGAATCAGCAGACTGGCCCTCCACTTACCTGTTCTCCACAGCATCAATGGTGTCGGGCAGCTGTTGGTTGAGCGTTTCAGTTAAGAAGCAGACCCCACAGGCAGCCAATACTGCAGCCAAGCCATAGATCAAGGGAGGCACAAATGAAGCATACTCGCTGACCATCAGGACTAAGGGGGCCACCATTGCCCCTATGCGGGCGCACATGGACACAAAGCCCATGCCGGTCTGCCTGTGAGGAAAAGTGACACAAAGACTAAAGTAAGACAAAGAGGCTGAAGATAACAAACTCATGGTGCACAGGTGTGGGCACGCTCAATGAATCACTAAACACCCTCAATATGATTTTAAAATTCAGCAGATAATTAGCTAAGGATTTGCATATAGTCCCAAAAAAAGAAAGCATGGCATCCATTTACATGCAGTATAAAAGTCTGGTGGTGTGGTGCAGATTTGAGGAGTGCCCTGCAAGCATCTGCACAACCCTTAGTAAATAACCCCCTGAGTGTGGGAACGCCTTCGCAACTTCAAATGCGCCTTATCTTGGGGCACTTTTTGCAACCCACTTGAATGAAGCCCACCATTGATTATCATTCCCATATTTTCATATAGTCCAATAGCAGTAGAACATTGGAATGTTGAGAGCTCTATTCAAGACAAAGGAGCAGCAGTCGCCTATATAAACTGGTGTAGGTCTGCTGCTCTAAACATTACAGTGCCCTAAAACAACGCCTCTGCTTTTCTCATTCCCTTGCTTTTCCCAAATATAAGGATTGGGCATGGGAAAGCGAAAGGCAGAGCCTGTGCTGCAGGGCACACAGTATCTTTCCCGCATTTCTGTCCTGCAGCTCATAGTGTCTCAGGAGACTAGGAAAGAGGGAGGGGGGATTTTGCTCAGCACCTTGGTCACTTTGGCTTGACTAAACAAGGAAAAGCAGTTTAGCCAAGCTCGAGGGGAACCTCAGGCAGACTTCAGCCTCCTTTCACAGCTATTGCTGTGACTGGACCCGCGCACAGCTGTTATCTGTTGAACATTCACCGCAATAGCTGTGAAACAAAAGCTTGGGAGCCGCGGGGGATATGGGGGTTTTAACTCAAACAGGTTCCGAGAGGCATTTGTTTTTCTTTAATTAGGACATTCTGCTGCCATGGGGCGGAAAGTTCTAATAGCCTTATTGCACGCTGTAGCAGGCTATAACAACCATTAAAGGCCCACTCCCTTGTTAAAGGCCTGAGCGGAATGCTGGAGCTGGCCTTTAATGGCCAGTATAGCCCACTATCAGGGGCCCATAAGGCTATATTACAACAGAATAGGAACTAGGTATAGTCCCATTCAGACAGCTATCCTTGAGCGAGAATTGGTCTTTGGGAGGCCCCTGCAAATCCCCTGGACTGTCCTGATGCGGTTTGCTGATGCCAGTGCAGGTGTACGTCACAGTGAACCACATCATACATGGTGGGCAGAAAGCGCTACCTAATCAAGGAGTAGAGGGATTGTATAGAGACAGCTAATTGTGCGGTGTCCATGCATACCTGATCTCAGTAGGATACAGCTCTCCGGAGTAAAGGTAAGCACATGTGAAGGCAGAGGCCAAACAGCCTTTCCCCAAAGCCGACAGCACAGTACGAACGCTTTTCATTCCTGTGTGAAATACACAATAGAAGAATTTAGTGCATAAGAAGAGAGAGTGGTCCTAATTCAAAAAACCATATTTTCTGCACTGCGCCGATCTGGAAAAAGGTACATTTTGGGCGTGTAAACAATGGACTTGATGTTCACAAACTAGCTTGCATGCATGCATCTTCTCACAGTGGAACTTTGGCTCTCAAGCACATGCAAGGAAGCATGGCAGAGGTAAATTCTCATTGTTCTCTCATTCACAAAGGGATGTACTCAGGGCTTTAAGTGGGCCGGGTCTCACCGGTGCTGAGCACTGGTAGTTTTTTGAAGGGGGCCTTACTTGTGGAACAATTATGGCTTGACGTCATGCCAGGTGAGCTTTGTAGGGGAAGGGAAATCCTTTAATTTTCTCTCTGGATTTCCCTTCTCTTTTTGAAACTCAGGAGCAGCAACATCGTCGCAGGTGTCACCAGGGCTTTACGTGGAAGCTTTTTCAATATTATATACAAGCCATAGTTGCTGCTTATTTATTTTATGTAACCAACCACCACTGACCCAGCCAATAGTCCTGACTTGTTGTAGGCATGATGTTACTTGTTGCATCATATATCTGGATGCAATGACATAAACAGAAAAATACAAGTCGGGCGGCACACTATGCTAAGCACAGGTTTCTAGCTTACATCTTTGTAAGCCACGCCCTTATTTACATTGACCACTCCCCTTTGAGAGACACCCCCACCCCCTGCTAGTTTTTTTGATCTCAATGAAAGCCCTGGATATACTGAAAGGTGCACTTGGAATAGTTCATCTTCCCGACTAGTTCTGTACAGGTACAGTGCTACCCAATAGAAGAGCAATGCCGGAAGGTACCAGCAATGAGCCGTGTGTTACTCTCAACTGCCCATGAAATTCATGAGCAATGGATTACAGATGTAAACTCTCAACCTTAAATTAGAGGTCAGAATCTAATTCTCCATAATGAGATTTTTATAAAAAGTAGACTATCTCCACGACCTGCAGTATCAGAGAACATATATATTTTTATATAACGTTTTAAAAAACATCTGTATAAGATACAATGTATTCAGTCTATTTTTTAAATGCTCCAACCAGCCAAACCAAACGTACAAAGTGCATTGACTGAATGAAAAAGCTTTTCTTTACTGCTTTTATACATCAAAAGAAAGCAGGAAATGACACGCTACACAACAGGCTGTAAAATACTGGACACAATTTGCGAACAGTGCAGCAAACCAACCTATTCACTAATAGGTCGGTTCGCAAAATACCAAATTGTAATGGGTAGCAAATTGCGTCCCCTCCAGTTCATAACGTTTACAGAGATGGTGGCTTGCTGGAGCAGCAAACTACCATGTCTGTGATTGCTTTTAATAAAGCAAACCTTTGTTTTAAATGCAGTCCAATTTTCTTAAAGGAAACTGGGCTGCGTTTAAAACAAAAAGTTTATTTTTTTCTAGTTTTTAATAGGTGGCAGTGTTCTGTGGATTACAGCTTCCTCTTACATTTTTTTGTAAATTCGCAAAGGGAAAAGGGCCCAAAGAGGACTCTTAACCTTTTGTAAACCTGTTACCACCCCAACTTGGGGGTCTGTTAGACTTAGCCCTTCCTGTAGGGTCACCACTAAACGTTTTGCCTTTACCCCTCCTGTTTTCTAAGCCCATTTTGGTTGGCTTTTAGGACTCTGTGCGTTTTACATTGCTTACCAGTGCTAAAGTGCGTATGCCCTCTCCTTCAAACATGGTAAAATTGTATTGCACCTAATTGCCACATTTCATTTACTTGTAGGTCCCTAGTAAAGGGATACTACATGTACCCATGGCATGTAAATTACATTAAATGCTACTAGTGGGTCTGCAGCACTCATTGTGCCACAACTTAAGTAGCCCTTTAAAAAATGTCTCAGGGTCAGCCACAGCAGCCTACATGCAGCTTTAAACTGCCAATTTGACTTGGCAAAATAAACTTTTGGTCAATCCTAAAAATCACTTATCAATACTTATGTCACCCTAGGATAATCCCTAAACAGACCTTAGGACAGGATGCAGTGTAATTACAAAGTTGGGCATGTATTTTTATGTTTTACATGTCCTGGAAGAAAAAAACAAATACATACTCTTCTGTAGGATAACATTGGGTTATCGTATTACATTTGATAAGTGATGACTTTTGTTTTGGAGCAGTTAGAGATAGCATGTTTAGTGTCTGAGGGATTGTAATTTAAAACCATATTCAATGGTAGGACCAGATTTTAAGTCATAATTCTGAAAATGCCACTTTTAGAAAGTTAACACAAGGAGATAATGGACGGAGCGCTGAAAATTTTTCAGACACTCACCCCCAGTCACAGATTTTGGTTGAATCCATCATCGTTCTTTAGCTCACTTCGTCACCTCAGTTCAGACCCAGCTATATGCAAATCAGTCTTGACCCTGTGCCTCATGGGAACAGTCCAGCCCGAACTTCCAAGCCAGGTCTTCCCTAAACCGAAAACAAGCATCCTGGGACCGATTTCGGGGTAACACCCCTCATCAACCAGGCAACTTGATACAGTGGCAAAGTGAGCAAGAGACCCACGTCTGGGCATACCCTGCCAATTTAGGGCAAACAAAGCAAACAGAAGGAGAAGATGAATAGAGCGTTGAAACTTTTCAGACACTCACCCCCGTCACTGATCTGGGTTGAATCCATCATTGTATTTTCGCTCACTTTACCACCTCAGTTCAGACCCAGCTATATGCAAATCAGTGTTGACCCTGTGCCTCATGGGAACAGTCCAGTCCTAACAGCCGAGCCAGGTCTTCCCTGAACTGAAATCAAACATCCTGGGACCGGTTTCAGGGTTTTTAGAAAGTTGGCATTTTCTTTTCCTAAACATTTGATGCCTACAGCCTGTTTCCTTGGTCACATGACTAGGTGTAGTTGGCAGGTGGCCTTTGTGTATTCTTATCAGAGAGTTCCACAATAGGGGTACTAGGTGGTGGTAGGATGGACCATCCTTACTGGATGGGAGGGGCAGAACCGTGCACAGCCCCACTTGAAGTTCAAAAGAACTGCCTCAGCATACCCAGAAAGAATTTCACGCTAGCCTTTTATGACTTCAGATAGTCTAGGTACCAAGGTAGAGGTCAGGATATTCCAACACCATCGGTGTGAGGGAAACTCTAGAAGTGCCTTCCACTTTAAAACTGGCACAGGTATAAAATTAAGACCCTCATATCCACTCTTCAGTTCTATTTTGGATCTGCGGAGGACTCTCAGAAGACTGCCCTGCTGCCTGCAGCTTACTTCAGAGGTCTGCCTTGCTTGCTGCTTGAAGGCGAGAAGACCAACTCTTTGAACCAATGACTACCAGAGTGATCCCAAGGATCATTTGGCTGACCTCCTGTTCTAAGCTGCAGGGACACAACAAGCTCCAGAGGCCTCCCTGCAACTGTACAGCTGACCTGATGCAACTGGCCCTGTGATGGCAGGAATACTGGCAAATAGTCTAAAATACTGACAATCGCTCTGGTTACCATTCCAACCCATTGTTTTTTACTCACTGTGCCACTTTAGACAGAAGCCCATGTTATGCAGCTCAGTACTGACCCTGCTTATCATGAGAATAGGATATTTCAAACTGCAAATCAAAGCTCACTCCAGAAAGAAACACAAGCAATCCCAGGTGGGTTATTAGGTCCCATCTGTCAGGTGCAGCTTGGATTCTTTGGCACAGCAAGCAAGGGGGTCATTTCTGGCATGCCCTTGGCGACTTAGGGAATTTGGGACGGACTGTTCCCATGAGCACTTTGTATAAAGTTTAGTCGATTGAGTTTATAAGTTAAGTGTATACATGTTAATGTTGTTTTATGGTTTGTATTTTATACCAAACAAACTATATTTTTAATTAGAGTCTTTTTGTTTTTGAAAGAAATGTGTTTTTACCTGCCAAGACAAAAAAAAAACACATATAATAGTAGGTCACAAAATGTAAGGTTTTCAGAGTTCTGGAAAGAACCAAGAAAAATCAACAATTCAGTAAGCCATGGGCAACAAGAGCAAATAATGGTCAGATGCTGGCAAATGGTGCAGACTCTGGAGGCCTGCTTGAAAAAAACAGGAAACCAATAAATTAGTCATTCCTGACAATTTTGTACTCTCAGGAATTGTTACCTACTTTGTAGTGTGTTTCCTGCATGGCCCTTTGTAGTTTTCCCTTTGTTTGCCTAACTGTGCACGTTGTAGGTCTTATTTTCTTTTCCACATGTTACTATATAAACACTCTTGCTTTTGTGACACATTGTACTTTCACACAGAACCTGCAGATGTTTTTGCGTTCTGTTCTTTTCCTGGGATTTAGACTGAATGCCAGAAAAATGGTCAACCAACAATGATCATTGTTATTCTTTCTGGTCAGGCACTAGCACTCAGGCATAACACAAGAATGCAGCTGTTGTATACATGCACATTTTTCTTGTCATATAGATCAATCAATCAATTAATCAATCAATCAATCAATCAATTTGACATTTGTAGAGCCGGCACTCACCCATGAGGGTCTCAAGGCACTTTGTGGGTGGGGGAATGAAGAGGCAGCTACTGGTCGAACAGCCAGGTCTTGAGCAGTCTCCCGGAGGTCAGCAGGTCCTGGGTCTGACGTAGGTGGACGGAGAGGGTGTTCCATGTTTTGGCGGCGAGGTGGGAGAATGATCTGCTGCCGATGGTCATTCGGCGAATGCGTGGGACGGTGGTGAGGGCGCGGTCGGCGGAGCGAAGCTGGCAGTTTGGAGTGTAGAAGGACAGTCATTTGTTGAAGTATGCTGGTCCGGTGGTATGGAGTGCTTTGTGAGCATGGGTGAGGAGCTTGAAGGTGATCCTCTTGTTGACCGGGAGCTAATGCAGGTCTCTCAGGTGGGTGGTGATGTGGCTGTGGCGTGGGAGTCCGAGGATGAGGCAAGCAGAGGTGTTTTGTATGTGTTGGAGTCTCTTCTGGAGTGTGGCCGTGGTTCCTGAGTAGAGGGTGTTTCCAAAGTCCAGCCTGCTGCTGATGAGTGCCTAGGTGACCGCCCTTCTGGTTTAGTTGAAGCAGGATGAGCACAGCACAGGAGCCAACAAAACCACACAAGGAACAAGAGCTCTGAAACAAGGGCACTGTGTCTGCTGAGATGTAGAATGTCCATCTGCGTATGCTAAGGTACGGGGTCTGCCAGTAATCCCAGAGATCTTTGATATATAATCATTTAACTTCAGTAGCAGAGTAAGGGGGTTTCGGTTATTCTGTCCTGTAAAAGGATAGGGCTTTTCATGGTATGTGGATTATTAACCAAGCTAACTGTATTTTTAGGTTGCATTTGTTTTCAAATGGTGGCACGTATACTGCATTTCAGAGCAAGATAGTTTAAATAAATATTCTAAATTTTGTGTCTCCTGGTTATCTTATTGTAGACAAGTACGAGTGAAAGAGTGAAAGAGTGTGTACTGTTACCGCGATCTCTGAGAGGGTCAAGAGTGTTGTGTTCTAGGGTGCCAATTCACTTGTTTCTCTGGTAAGGTTATGAGGGCAAGTGAGGCACTATAGCTAGTCTGACTCAGACTCATTATTATTGAGCTGGTTTGGTGACTCAGTCCCTACATACTGATGTTCTATAGTTCCAAGCATAGTTCTGTTCTAGTTCAGAATCCCTGCAATAACTTGGTGTCATGTGTTTTACACTTTTATTTCTATAGTGTAGGCAAGTACTTTCCAGTACGAGTTGTAAAAATCCACTGAATAAATTCTCATTTCAAATGATTTTAAAATAAGCATTTCATCATTACAGCCACTCAATCCATCAGTGTGGAATTTATCACTTTGTTTTTGATGTTTCTCCTACTGTTACTCTCTTTTGATGGGTTTACTTACACATTTTTAATCCGGTTATAAATCAAACTTCAGTTCCTATAATATCTCAAAGCTTCTTCAAATAGTAAATTGTACACCTCATCAAAATGCATAATCCTCCTAATTTTTATAACCATTTTCACACAATTGGGGGTTCCTTTGGCCCGCATGTCTGAGCAAACCCTCCCAAATTAGGTTCCTAATAGCGAGATCATTATTCCCATGGGTTATGGTTGAATTGGATTCCCTTTCTAGGTTCTCGAACAAAAGAGTCCAGATGAGTTGGAATTTTGAGCACTCTCACGCTAAAAGCATTTTGTTTCAAACAACATTAAGGTACTTAAGGGCATATTAGCAAGGAACCTCGTTAAAATTATCACCGTTTTATTGGCAGGACACTGCCGATAAAAGGGCGATAATGGGCTTGCTAATATGCGTTATAGAATTCCTATAGAATCCCAGGTTAGATGTGCAGGACATCTAACCTGGGATTTCTATAGGAATTCTATAACACATATTAGCAAGCCCATTATCTCCATTTTATCGGCAGTTTCCTGCCGATAAAACAGCGATAATTCTAACGAGGTTCCTTGCTAATATGCCCCACAGTGCATTTGATTGCTATATTTTGGAATTTATTTATGTGGTCTCTTTGTTGAGTCTTATAATCAGCAATAAAAGAAATAATGCATTTGTGGTAAATGTAAGGTCATCAAAGACAATAACTAACAGCATTTAACTCCTTCCAATCTGTGGGTCAAACATCGATCATTAGGCCTTCCAAACATTCAGAACAGATTTTAGGGTGGTCCAGAGTAATCGTTTCTAATAACTAATTATATCATAGTCCAATAAAACGGCTGCCAGGAAGCCAGTAGGTACGACATCAAAAAGCCCAGGCACTTTTTCATTGTATTTAGCAAGATAACGACTAATCTATGATTAGATAGATTAGATTAGATATTTATTAAGCGCTCAACTCACCCTGGGGAATCTCGGCGCTCACTAGTGATTGGACTACCGCTGAAGGGGAACCCGACTGGAAACAAAAGTTTAAAAAAGGAAGGTCTTCAATGTTTCCTGAAAGTACAATAGTTCGGAATGGATCGAAGGGCCTGTGGGAGCTGATTCTATAAATATTTAAAGAATGCCCCCATGCCCAACACAATATTTCTGTTAAATCTCAGTGAAGATTACTCTACCTCCAGCAAATATATTTCTCCCAAAAAGCTTTTTGATGCAATTCTTGGTGAATGCAGGTAAGGTCCTCTGGTAGCACTGAATTGCACCACAAAAGAAAATAACCTCTATCTTTATCAATTCTTATCTTTTTTTGCCATTCTGAATTACCCTTGCAAAGTGCACTCAGCATTTTAAACGTGATCTTTTAAAACATTGTGCGAAGTTAAATTTGGATGCATATCCCAAACTCCCTGCATGCCAACTCTGTGGGTAAGAATATTGGGAAAATTATTCTGGGATTGAAACCTGGGAGTCAAACCACGTTCAGGGGGCCATTGGGCAATCAAGGGTGACTGAGCCTCAACTTATGGAAAAGTGCATCTTATGTCCTAGGGTCCATCCATCTATGGCTTAAGAAACAAAGTATATGCTCTTCAGCAGTTGATTTTCAGTGGTAGCGATTGTGAGCAGTCACAAAGTTATCAGGGTGGTAGTGTGGAGAGGCTCAAGCTCAGAATTCAACACCATCCAACATCTCAATACCCGATTTTCCAACTAAGTGCTTTACTTTGCAAAACATAAGTACTTTATCACACAGAAAAACGAAATGCTACAGAAGTAATAGTGAACAGGAACAGGTTATTGAATTGGGTGCTGGAGCTACTGCATCTAAATCTGCTATCCAGTCCTCTCACCTGGGGTGGAGGGGGAGCAGGGGGAGGAGAGGGTCTCCTCCTTCTCTATGCTAGGCAGGTCTTCCTCTGTTCCTCTGAATAAGAATGTCTAAAAAGGCATTAATCAAGGTTGAGGTGCAGATAGCCCCCCTCTAGTAGTTTTAGTCCGTTCAGTTTATCACAGTTTTATTAGTATTTGGTATCTCACCATGATGCAGGTCTCTGATGCTCAGGTACGAGGCTTACATCCAACCTGCAACTCTCTCCTGATTCAGGGAATGAGTGAGCCTCCCAACCAGATGTGGCCTTTGTCAGCTCTGATAAAGTCGTGGTACAGGGCAGTGGCAGAAAGTGACATTATTGGCCCTGCTGCCAGGAATTTCAGGTGGGGGAGAGGATGCAGCCTTACATGTAGAGCTGTCAACCTCGAAGCTGGAGAACCTGGTTCGAGTCTCGGCAAGGACGCTCAACATCCTTTGATTCTGGGCAAATCACTTAATCTCCCCACACCTAACAAAAATGAATGTGCCCGTCTGTAACAAAACTGGTGCTCTAAAAAGCGCTCTGTTACCCTATACCTTCGGGTCACGTTCATGCTATATAAAACTTCAAAACCAAAAACCTGGTGCCATGGTGGCTCCACAGGGTAGGGTGTCTGGTCACAGTCTCCGCCTGTCCACGTCTGAGCACTGGGCACGGTGTTGTGCGAAGGTGCAAATAGGCAACAACAGTCTCTGGGTCACAGCAACACAGTATGAGTCGCAGTTCACTATTTTTGGTCACACTAGCACACAATGAGCTACACATCTCTGGTCACAAAGAGATAGAATTAGCTTTAGAGCTCACAGTGGCACAAATAGTCCTGATTGTTTGGTTCCCACCTGGACCTGGAACTGCCACTCAGACAGTCTGATGCTCGCCAAAGCCTAGCGCATAAAGATTGCACTCCTGTGTCTTCTTTCCTGTAGCAGACTCCAAAAGCACCTCCTGCAGGGTTGAGAAGGGGGGACTGCTTCCCTCTCTGAGAAGGCAGTTTGGCTTCTAGGCATCTTGGGTTAGATAAACAGTTTATTTCAGAAAGGCAAAGCTTCAGGCAATTCTCATTTCTCCCTGAAAAGCTGACCATCAAGCAGACCCTAGCTCTGGTAGAACAGCTGTTTTCTGAATATTCTGTGGCGCACTACCTTCCTTGGTCAAAGAGATTGGAAATGGAACAACAAGTGTGTCAGCGGCTCCCACTTTTTTTGTAAAAGCAGAAAAGAGATGTCGATCCAGTGTCTGCACTTTCAGAAACAGTTGGTTCTTTCAACAGTCCTTTTCAAGTTACTCTCCAGTATTTTGGTAGTGTGAGGCTCTTCACAGCAGAGTAGCCTTCAGCCTGGAGCACCTCCAACAAAGGCATAAAAAGATCTGAAGTTTCTCTAATTATGTCATGGAACAGGCCTACATGTCTGCATACAAACTAGATTACTGTGAGGCCCGGACCAAATTCAAAGGCCAAGATAGCAGATACTTGCAGTCAGATCATCACAGCAGGGGAACACAACTGTACACCATGCAGAGGACAGTCCTGTTCCAATCCTGGGTGTCAAGGATAACAGTTATCAGTATGTTGGGCAAAATGTACCAGTGAGGTAAAAAGGCTATTCAGTTTAGCGAAAACTGATTTTTCTAAGTAAGCTGTGAGGCTGTGAATCAGGAATAAACAATGAGGGAGGCTAATGATCTTAATTCAGTTTACCTAGCCAGCAAGATAGACTGGGATATGCTCCCAAATAAGAAAGCCTTTTTATATCTTCAACAATAAGGCTTCATAATTTAATTTTTACCTAGGTGAAAGAGTCAGTTTACGATGCTCCCAAGACATCTAATTTTTTTCCAGTTGTCACCTTGCTTTTGTATCTCTTCAGTTAGATCAGATTTTTTAAAACCCATTAAAATGATAAAAAAAAAAAGGTGTGAATTGTGCCCAAGTATAATAGTGGCCTGATCCATGAGCTTCGGACCCCATCGACAACCATCGCCCATCCAGCATCACCCAGAGGCACATTTTTGGGTTTAAAAGAGGTCAGAATACCTCCTGCATGCATACCGGACCCCCTGCAGTGTTAATACCTAGCCACAAGAGCGGCTGCACTCTCTGTGTCCCAGTGTATGCTTAACGCGCAGCGGCTTAAACATGGTGGCCGCCATTAGTACTCTGGTGAGACGGTCTTTCTCACAAACTAATCAGCCGCATGATAAAGGGTACGTGCATGACGCAGGAGGCCGGCGCTCCCGTGTTGAACACTCAGACCTATGGGCACTGAACATATAACCAAAGTGTAATGTAGCTTCTCAACACTACTTGAGGTGGTCCTAGCGGTTGCCCTTCCTGGCGCTCTATCGCTCCTCCACTTCTGTCATACTGGCATTTCCTGCATCTTTACTCACTGAGCCACCCCATACGCTCCTGCTCACTCCTGTCTCCGGCTGCTTTGCTTCAAGCGCTTTCCATCCTGCATATAACAAAGTGCCTGTACTGGACTATGACATGCATTTGCCTTTCATGTGCCAGACGGTGTGCAGGCTAAATCTCCATTAGACGGATACCACGCAGCTCTTTGAGGCAGCTCCTACTTGCATCTCTACACATCTTGGCTTCTCCTGAGAGACACTGTGGTGCTTTGCTTTGACACAGGTTCCTGCCTCAGCCTTAATATAGCCCGCCTTTGCACATCACCTCTAGTCTTTACCTCAGCATGCTCACAATGCTCTCTGTACTCATTATACTGAGGTGAGGACTAGTTACAAGGCAGCCTGTCAGTGACCGGACTTTTTTTGGGCAGCCTGAGTTTCCCTGGGAGAGACTTACTCTCTGTGTGTTCATCCCACCAGTTACTCACTCTCATCGGGCACCCACATCATCAGTGAGCAAAAAAATGCATATGTCTGGCTCACTTGTACCGTCTTACCCTTCTTGATGCTTTGGGTGCTTTAGTGTTTCCCATCCATAAGCTTACCTCATGCACTCTCAACAGAGTTAACGTATCTGGATTTGAACATTCAGGTCCACCATGATGTCTGCCCAACGGGGTAGAGAGGCAGGAGACACTAAGGAGCCTAAGGACTCGAAAGCCACCATGAAGCGTCCCGAAACTGACCCATCTCTACCAGACTCACAGATTAAACCTAAACTGGACATGTCCTCAAGCATTGACACTATCATACAACTGCTGAGTCTGTTACATAACCTTTCCCAAGATACCAAAGCTAATACAGATTCACAAGGACCTACAGGCAATATTCACTGAATTCAAAGAGCTTGCCAACAGACTCAAGGAGGCAAAATCCAGGATTAGAGCCTTAGAAGACACCATCATTTAAACATGGAAAGGAGTGGACTTGTCATCGCAAAAGCTGCTTACCATGGCAAGGCAACTCGCAGAACTTGAGGATATCAACCCCAGGGGAAACCTTCACATCTGGGCATACCGGAAAATGTGGACTCTAATGCAAAATCATGTGCTGAACTCCTGGAAACCTGGATTCCTCGCTCGCTGGGACTTTCTTTTGATAAAGACTTTGAAATAGAGAGAGCACACATGATACCTTTCATATCACTTCATCCCCTGGTCGTCACGTCCAAGGACGCTGATATTCCAGCCCTTACACTACCATCACACATAAATAATCCTTGCTCATGTGCGGAAAGTCCAACATGTTCAGTGGATCGGGCCAGAATAACCATTGTTTAAGACAACTCCAAGGACACAGTGGTCACAAAGAAAGGCTTTCTGGCCCTCTAACAATCACCATGAGATAGCTCGATCCCTTTCTACTTTGTAGGTCCATCCAGATTCCATATCTTGTTTAAGGGACAGCCGATGATTTTCACAATTTCCTCGGATCTTCAAGACTTCATAGACACTTCATCTCAAGCAAAAATGATAACCTGAGGCTGGTGCCAAAGGGAAGTGCAGATTTAATATTTGTTCTTGTTCTGGTGTTTGACCATATCGCTTTCAGGCTAGATATGCCCATTGATTGCTGTCATGTTATTTTCTCCAGGTGGCATGCTGGTTTATTCCACTCTGATAATGCTTCTCAGTCCTATTAACTCATATTTACGTTTGTAAAATAGGCTTCTGATATTGATAAGTCATCGACCTCCAGACAGCCTATCCCTTCATGTAGGAGACCATTGCCTCCTAGGCCGCCCACAATACTTCGAAGTACTTGTGCCTCCATTATACCGGTCGGGTTTTGTCAATCCCAGACTACACAAGATGGGCTGGGGCTCTAGGTTGTGCCAGCCATGGCCTTCCTCTCCCCAAATGGGCCAAAGTTATTACCAACACAAAAAATGCATTTCCGATGGAAACACAAACCTAGCTATAACCAGTGTGATATATAAACGCTTAGGCAAGAGGATTTAAAACTCGGGGAGAAATGACGCCTTCGTTTGTGCAATTAAAGGAGTCAAAACCTACCTGCTGGGTGTGTGCGTTCTTGCAGCAGGGAACTTTTTTGGAAAACAAATACACACTGCGCTTCCGGCCGTGGAGAGCTGCACCGCCTGCTGAATCAATGCGGGACCGTTGGGTCAGGTTACTGTGCCTGGCCATCATGGACACAGCAGGGCAAAAGAATTGAGAAGGTGCCATGGCTCCCCGAGGCCCACTGGAGGGCCACATTGGCCTTTCATCTGTGCGAGGCTACACAAACCCACTGGAGGGTATTAACTTGTGAATTCCACTACAAATACCGGCATGCAACAAAGAAGTGAGTCTATTCAGAAAGGCACACCGGGGCCTATTATAGGGGGAACATGCAGGGTCAAAAGGTTGTGGACAGTCTAAGCGTGAGACCGCGTATGCCCATGAAGAAGGAGTATGAAACTCCGAAACGCGTAGGGAAGATGATTTAAAAGTCGGGAGAAATGATGCCTTCGTTTGTGCAATTAAAGAAGTCAAAACCTACCTGCTGGGGTGTGTGTTCTTGCAGCAGGGTAACTTTTTGGGAAAATATATATATATATATATATATATATATATATATATATATAAATATATATATATATATATATACATATATATATATATAGACACTGACGAAGCCGTGAGGCGAAACGCGTCTGTCGGAGGGGGCAGGGGGGTCTGCCAATAAATCACATATGAAAACGGATGACCAGAGGGCTGTCTTCTTTCAGCGTCTTTAAACAAGCTGAATTGTTATGAAAAAAAAAATAAATATATATATATATATATATATATATCAAAACACAGGTTGCCACAAATGGAGAGAAGCTTCTGGCAGGTAAATAAACCCCTCTTTAATGGTGATCACTTGCAAGCAGGATACATCGAGGAAAATGAAGTCGCAATAGCACAAGCCTCCAAACACGTTTCAGGAATCACAGTTCCCTTCGTCAGTGGTTGGCTTCAGCTGTAAGACAAGACGGAGTTCTCCGCGCCCTTTTCATTTCCAGAGCGTGCCTCAGTGGGCGGGGCCATCTGCGTGGCTTTATGGTCTCTGTAGTGCCGGAGAAAAGAAATAAAACTCATGTGAGTCCGTTTTGTCAACAGGCCAATATTGTAAAGTTTTCATCACCCTGGTGGGTTGGTGCAAGTTCCGCTTAGTTGCCTGCCCCGCTTTACAGTGTCACATCTCGGGTGCTGCCTCTCAGAATGGGAGTGACGCCAGCTTTAGCGCCATCACTGAGCCCGCTCACCGGCGGTGCGCTTCTCTCCGCGGCCTGGCTGGCCGCTCAAATATCAAAACACAGGTTGCCACAAATGGAGAGAAGCTTCTGGCAGGTAAGTAAACCCCTCTTTAATGGTGATCACTTGCAAGCAGGATACATCGAGGAAAATGCAGTCGCAATAGCACAAGCCTCCAAACGCGTTTCAGGAATCACAGTTCCCTTCGTCAGTGGTTGGCTTCAGCTGTAAGACAAGACGGAGTTCTCCGCGCCCTTTTCATTTCCAGAGCGTGCCTCAGTGGGCGGGGCCATCTGCGTGGCTTTATGGTCTCTGTAGTGCCGGAGAAAAGAAATAAAAACTCATGTGAGTCCGTTTTGTCAACAGGCCAATATTGTAAAGTTTTCATCACCCTGGTGGGTTGGTGCAAGTTCCGCTTAGTTGCCTGCCCCGCTTTACAGTGTCACATCTCGGGTGCTGCCTCTCAGAATGGGAGTGACGCCAGCTTTAGCGCCATCACTGAGCCCGCTCACCGGCGGTGCGCTTCTTTCCGCGGCCTGGCTGGCCGCTCAAATATCAAAACACAGGTTGCCACAAATGGAGAGAAGCTTCTGGCAGGTAAGTAAACCCCTCTTTAATGGTGATCACTTGCAAGCAGGATACATCGAGGAAAATGCAGTCGCAATAGCACAAGCCTCCAAACGCGTTTCAGGAATCACAGTTCCCTTCGTCAGTGGTTGGCTTCAGCTGTAAGACAAGACGGAGTTCTCCGCGCCCTTTTCATTTCCAGAGCGTGCCTCAGTGGGCGGGGCCATCTGCGTGGCTTTATGGTCTCTGTAGTGCCGGAGAAAAGAAATAAAAACTCATGTGAGTCCGTTTTGTCAACAGGCCAATATTGTAAAGTTTTCATCACCCTGGTGGGTTGGTGCAAGTTCCGCTTAGTTGCCTGCCCCGCTTTACAGTGTCACATCTCGGGTGCTGCCTCTCAGAATGGGAGTGACGCCAGCTTTAGCGCCATCACTGAGCCCGCTCACCGGCGGTGCGCTTCTCTCCGCGGCCTGGCTGGCCGCTCAAATATCAAAACACAGGTTGCCACAAATGGAGAGAAGCTTCTGGCAGGTAAGTAAACCCCTCTTTAATGGTGATCACTTGCAAGCAGGATACATCGAGGAAAATGCAGTCGCAATAGCACAAGCCTCCAAACGCGTTTCAGGAATCACAGTTCCCTTCGTCAGTGGTTGGCTTCAGCTGTAAGACAAGACGGAGTTCTCCGCGCCCTTTTCATTTCCAGAGCGTGCCTCAGTGGGCGGGGCCATCTGCGTGGCTTTATGGTCTCTGTAGTGCCGGAGAAAAGAAATAAAAACTCATGTGAGTCCGTTTTGTCAACAGGCCAATATTGTAAAGTTTTCATCACCCTGGTGGGTTGGTGCAAGTTCCGCTTAGTTGCCTGCCCCGCTTTACAGTGTCACATCTCGGGTGCTGCCTCTCAGAATGGGAGTGACGCCAGCTTTAGCGCCATCACTGAGCCCGCTCACCGGCGGTGCGCTTCTCTCCGCGGCCTGGCTGGCCGCTCAAATATCAAAACACAGGTTGCCACAAATGGAGAGAAGCTTCTGGCAGGTAAGTAAACCCCTCTTTAATGGTGATCACTTGCAAGCAGGATACATCGAGGAAAATGCAGTCGCAATAGCACAAGCCTCCAAACGCGTTTCAGGAATCACAGTTCCCTTCGTCAGTGGTTGGCTTCAGCTGTAAGACAAGACGGAGTTCTCCGCGCCCTTTTCATTTCCAGAGCGTGCCTCAGTGGGCGGGGCCATCTGCGTGGCTTTATGGTCTCTGTAGTGCCGGAGAAAAGAAATAAAAACTCATGTGAGTCCGTTTTGTCAACAGGCCAATATTGTAAAGTTTTCATCACCCTGGTGGGTTGGTGCAAGTTCCGCTTAGTTGCCTGCCCCGCTTTACAGTGTCACATCTCGGGTGCTGCCTCTCAGAATGGGAGTGACGCCAGCTTTAGCGCCATCACTGAGCCCGCTCACCGGCGGTGCGCTTCTCTCCGCGGCCTGGCTGGCCGCTCAAATATCAAAACACAGGTTGCCACAAATGGAGAGAAGCTTCTGGCAGGTAAGTAAACCCCTCTTTAATGGTGATCACTTGCAAGCAGGATACATCGAGGAAAATGCAGTCGCAATAGCACAAGCCTCCAAACGCGTTTCAGGAATCACAGTTCCCTTCGTCAGTGGTTGGCTTCAGCTGTAAGACAAGACGGAGTTCTCCGCGCCCTTTTCATTTCCAGAGCGTGCCTCAGTGGGCGGGGCCATCTGCGTGGCTTTATGGTCTCTGTAGTGCCGGAGAAAAGAAATAAAAACTCATGTGAGTCCGTTTTGTCAACAGGCCAATATTGTAAAGTTTTCATCACCCTGGTGGGTTGGTGCAAGTTCCGCTTAGTTGCCTGCCCCGCTTTACAGTGTCACATCTCGGGTGCTGCCTCTCAGAATGGGAGTGACGCCAGCTTTAGCGCCATCACTGAGCCCGCTCACCGGCGGTGCGCTTCTCTCCGCGGCCTGGCTGGCCGCTCAAATATCAAAACACAGGTTGCCACAAATGGAGAGAAGCTTCTGGCAGGTAAGTAAACCCCTCTTTAATGGTGATCACTTGCAAGCAGGATACATCACAATCACAGTTCCCTTCGTCAGTGGTTGGCTTCAGCTGTAAGACAAGCCATGTGATTCCTGAAACGCGTTTGGAGGCTTGTGCTATTGCGACTGCATTTTCCTCGATGTATCCTGCTTGCAAGTGATCACCATTAAAGAGGGGTTTACTTACCTGCCAGAAGCTTCTCTCCATTTGTGGCAACCTGTGTTTTGATATATGTATATATATATATATATATATATATATATATATATATATATATATATATATATATATATATATATATATATATATATATATATATATATATATATATATATATATATATATATATATATATATATATGCACACACAGTGTTTCCATTGAAAAAGCAAATTTGCTTATAACTTGCATGGGACTTGGCAATCTACTTACTCGATCAGCGTCATCTTGTTGTTCTCTTTTGATACACTAATAAATGTAATGTAATTTAATACAGGAGTGGTGTATAAATCATGCAGCTTCGTCCATACCACGAATACCTAGACCATCTAAGACCTGGCACCTAAATAAATCAGCCAATTCATGTGTCCATTTTCATCCACAGATATCTTCCATAAATGATGTCATTGAACATGTCATGATTGATGTAATATGTGAGATCATAAGCAGAGCATGGTGGGGAACAAGTTATAGGTCGCTCACTGATCTTTTACTGGCAAATTTCTGTGGTTTTTGAGGTTTAAAGCATTACATTATGACTTACATTGTCACCTAACTATAAAGTTTCTTTAACCTTTATTTTTTTCAGTTAATTTCTTGGGTTTTTGTTTTACTGTAAGTTAAGGTTTCTTTTCCTGTATCTAACTGTAATGTTACTTTAACCTTTGGTTTTTCCAGTGAATTTCAGAGGTTTTTTTTTAAGCGTAAAGCATGATCTTATTACAATACGTACCTATAGCAGCACTTTAACCCTTGTATTTTTCAGGGACTTGCTTCCTTTTTAACATAAATACTGATTATCAAAGTTGAACTAAATTATCAATGTTGTCCTTAGCTATTGTAGTGAATTCACAGTATAATTCTTTAATATTACAACTTAATGTGTTTTATTTATTTTTATTTTTTGCAGGATTTTTGTGTGGGTTTTATTCCAGTTCTCGATACCGTGGGAGGATGGGGAGTCCTCTAAATCTTAAACAGATGTGTTTAATATGAAAGAGTGATTGTCATATACGTTTGGACACATAGCTTTTCTAATGGGGTCACTTTATAAAGATGTGTTGAGTCTTTTTGTTAATTTGCTTCGATTTTTTAATGTCGCAGTACCACTGTACCAGAAACCGATACCACAGTACATATGACATGCACAGTAAAAGACATGTGACTGGTTGAACTCAATGTCTTGCACCATTTACAAGAAGCTTCCACCATTTCAACCTCTTTTAGGATTAGCACTTTGATGTAATAGCATCTTGTGCTTTGCTTTTGACATGTTTTTGCCATTTTATTTAAGGGGTTGGGGGTTTCAACCATGGCTTTGAATGAAGAGGGAGAGAAAAATCTATGTTAGGGTAGCAGCCAGAGACTTCATAAACCATCAAGGAGTCCTTGGTGCGACAATTCGTTTCCATACTTCCAGGGGAGAAGAATGTCTCCTCTGAATATGCAATCTGCACCAATCTGCAAAAAGTAGTTTTCAAGAGGAACTTCAAAAAGGTATTTGCACTGTACTTCTGGGACATGGAAGCACATGTTGTCATTACAACCCACACAGCCTAGCAGTACTGAGCAGCAATGAGATGCGGAGGAGGCATATACTCCTACATCAGGGCCCTCCATTGGATCAGGGGATAGAGCAACAACTGAAGTGCTGCTGGGCAGAAGATATAAATCCTGCATAACAGGAGAAGATCACTTATTGCAAAAGGTGCAGCAAGGTTGTTTCTGATGGAGAGCAAAGTAGATCAGTGAGAGGCAAGTTGATGTCAGACACCAGTCTTCCAAGAACAAATAGTTTTTTTCTTTTTTCTCTCTCTTCAAGCTCATATCCCGCTTTTTTTCTCAAGTTGCCCCCCCCCCAAATAATTATGAGAATAAAACAAATATATAACAAATGTACAAAAAATGATCTGTTTGGAACCACCGTTTCTGGATTAAAAATAGAAAAATGTAATGGTATTTGTCTTGTGTGTCTCTTCATGCATCTGTATTATACTAGTCTGCTATAGCAGTCTATTTATAATGATACAATGTAAGTCTACTTTTATAATTGTAAGTTGAATGCAACCACTTATAATTTACAAAGCTTTTGCTTCAGTTTTGTTGGAAATATTGAGTTGCTCCAAAATCCTGCACCTCCTTTAGATTGGGGAAATGAGGAGAAATATTTCTATTTCTGTTCATTTTTTGTTTTTGGATTTGTGCTACATGCTACAGTACACACACATAGAGGAAATAGACTTAAAGGATGGAGTTTGTGCAGAAAGGGACCCCTTCCTGCAGAAAAACAGTTCTGACCACAACACAGATTCCAAGCACTATTGCTCAAGGATGCCGGCATTGGCGCCAGGCTGTACAAAGTGTGCCATTGCATTCAGAGAGAGCACAACTCTGACATTTCTTTGAAGATAGAGCACAATTCTGTGCAGAGTGAAGGCTGCACATAGTAGAGGCTTTGTCAACTAATGGGGCTTGGGATCCTGGAGAGAATGGGCTCTCTGTGAAGAACTGTACACAGGGATTAGGTTGTATGTAGTGTGGATTTGGAAACCTAATGTGGCTTGGGTTTCTGGAAGAAGTGGTCTCTCTGTGAAAAGTTGTGTACAGGAGGTGTGCATGGTAGGGCCTTGGCCACTAATGGGGCTTGGGTGTGTGGAGGGAGTGGGTTATCTGTGAAGACTTCTATATGAGGTATAGGATGTGCATGGTAGGGTCGTGGCCACCCATGTCTCATTGTGCATGACAGGTTGACTACCCACAAAGGGTCCGTTAGAAGGTGAAGGCCATACATTGTAGGGGCTTCACCACCTAATGAGGCTTGGGTGTCTGGATGGAGTGGGCTCTCCATGAAGACTTCTGTACTGGGTGAAGGATGTGTGCAGTAGAGACGTTACCATATAATGTGGAATGGGTATCTGGAGAGAGTCGGCTCTTCATAAGGACTTTTGTACATAGATGAGCAGTGCATTGTAGGGGAGTGGCCACCCATATCTCATTAAATGTGCATGAGAGGTTAACTACCTACCAAGGGTCTCATGCAAGGTGAAGGGTGTGCCTAGTAGAGACTTGGGCATCTAGTTGGGCTTGAGTGTCTGGAGGAAGTGGGCTCTCCATGAAGACTTCCGTACAAGATGAAGGGTATGCGGTTTAGGAGCTTGGCCACCTAGGTCTCATTGATTGTGCATAAGATTTCACCTATCCACAAAGGATCCCATACTGGGTGAATAATGTGCATAGTAGAGACTACACTAGCTAATGGGGCTTGGGTGTCTGGAGGAAGTGGACTCTCCGTGAAGACTTTCATACAAGGTGAAGGGTGTGTCTAGTAAGGACGTAGCCTCCTGATATGACCTTGGTGTCTGGGCAGAGTGGGCTCTCCATGAAGACTTACGTACAAGGTGAAGGCAGTGCATTGTAGGGACTTGGCCACCCATATCGCTTTGATTGTGCATGAGAAGTCGGCTACAGTCAAAGGGTCTTTTACAGGGTGAAAGTTGTGTGTAGTAAAGACTTGGCCATCTAATGGGGGGCTTGGGTGCCTGGAGGGAGTGGGATTTCCGTGAAGACTTCTGTACAAGGCAAAGGGTGTGTGTAGTAGAGGCTTAGGCACTTAATGTGACTTGGGTGTCTGGTGGGTCAGGCTCACCATGAAGACATCCGTACAAGGCATAGATTGTGCATGGTGGGGGCTTCACCACCTAATGGGGCTTGTGTTTTTTTAACTTTTTTTACTGTGGCCTCACTGGCACCACTAGGAGTACCCAGGACTGTTGTGCTGATTTTTCTTTTAAAATGTTAGATCTGGGGGATTTCCTCTAGGACCCTTCAAAACTTTAAGAGTTTCAGGTTACATCATACATGCCCACTTATATTCTAATTTATTTTTAGCTGCAGGACATGGGGACCGAGTCCTTGTGTCCTGTAATGAGGGTTGTAACATCTCTATTTGTGTTGTGGCCAGCAAATCAGATCATCGGTCCCATGAGACCAAGAGCAATACCTGTCCCATGGAACAATGACTTGAAAAAAGTCCTCTGAAAGAATCAGATCTCTATTTCTTAAATTTACGGCACCACAGGAGTCCAGAGGGACCAACTATCAAAATATCACAAACTTTTGAATCTTAATTTCTCAAAAACTACTGAATAGATTTACACCAAATCTCAAAAAGCACACCTTCAGAGTAAATGTTCAGCTTTCTGCAAAATTTGGTGTAATTCTATTCAGCTGTTTTTATTTAAAATTCCTATTGGTAATTGCATGGGGAAAACACGTTATATGACACCTCTTTTTCACAGGCCCCACTAGAAATATCATCTCAAAACATTTTTAAAAGGAGCTGAGGTGGATGAATCCCAGTAACCATTGTGTATTTATGGTTAGGTCTGAGTTTTCATGGGAAAAGCAGTTTAGTGCTATTCCACAAATGTTCACAAAATTTTCCAACAATAATTCATCCACCTCAGCTCCTTCCTAGAAACTTTCAGGTGATCCATCAATCAGAAGCCAAGGAAAAATGTGGGGTTCCAAAACATGATTTTCTACACGATTTTCCATAGGAATTTTGGGAAGCAATATACAAAAATACTGCTGAATAGAATTACACCAAAAATGGCAGAAAGCTGTGGCCCAGATTTACAAAGAATTTATATGCAGGTTTTGTTACTTTTTTAAGAAAGACCCAATGCAAAGTCTAGGTTAGTATTTCCAAATCAGTGCAAGTCACGATTTGGGTTGGTTTGTAACCAAAAGTAACGAAAGGCAGCATTACCTATTTATGAGGGTGTACAACCTTTACAACCCAACTTTTACCACGCAGTGCCTTTACGACGCAACTTTTACAACGCAAACCATTACAACGCATTGCGCTGGGGGGCGCTCTAGGATAGGGAATATATTTAATTCACTATTCAACACCTTCCCTACTATCCACGGGGACTGGAGTTGGAATAGTAAATTAAATAATTCACTATCCAACACCCAAAAGCACTATGCGTTGTAATGGTATTCGTTGTAAATATCGCGTTGTAAAGGCATGCGATGTAAAAGTATGCGTTGTAACGTCATACATCCATTTATGAGCAATTAAGCATCATAATAAAGTGCTGTCTAAACGGTAGGTCCCACTGGGGTGTGGGGGGCAATCTCTTTGTACAATTAAATCAAAACATAGAGCAATCTAATTGGCTACAAGGGCTTTTTTCAAGACAGCCATGATGCCAAGTAATCTGATTGGCCGGGTGCAACTTCAACAGTGATGTTGAGGCTGCCATATTAGGACTTTAGGACTTAGTCTCTGTATCCCTAATTGAATGCCAAAATAAATAAAAATAGGATAAAATGGGGCAAAGAAGGGGTACCCTAACACTCTGGCCCTTGAGGGGGGGGGGGGATGAGGATCCTAGAAGGAATCCCTGGGTCCAAAACAAAATAAGGAATTGTGTCTTGGGTCCTGTTGTACTCTTATGGGACCCACTGGGGCTTCTCAGTTTCTAGAGATGTTTTTAACGTAAAGTAATATTTTATTACAACACGGAACACCAACCCCCCCTACTATGCAAAAGGATGTGCGCATCGTGAGGTTGGTTGCAGGTACATCCGACCGCTTCATAGACACCCAACCCCTTCTGAGCACAGCCCTTGGTTGTGAGTGGTGTAGGTTAGTCACAGAGCTAATCACCTGTATGTGGCCAATCCACACCAGACACGCAATCCCCTGCTTTTAAAAAATGCTATTTCAGTCCCGCAAGACTCTGGCAGGCGCCCGTGAAGCCCACTGCGCCACCCAGGGACTCGCATGAGAGCAAGATGAGCCTCTCTGACTCCAGCGAGAGTGACGTTGGATTTTGGATTCACCAACAATTTTTTTCAGTTGGCCAATGAGGAAATCCCTTTGGGACCAAACTCACAAGGTCCAAAAGGTCAGAGTATCCCTACCCTGTCACCTTATATCATATTGTTTCAGGTTTCAGGACACAGGAATCAAGAGTTCATGTCCTGAAATGGCCGTCGCAAAATGTTTTTCATTTTACAGCCAACCAATCAGAGCGTGAGTTCCCGCAGGACTCACAGAATTTGGACAGCCCACAGAAAAAGAGGCCATCTTGCCCAATTAGATTTCTCTATTATTTGAAATTGTGTGAATAAGCAACTCTTGCAAGAGTTTGGCAAACCCAATCATCAAGATATACAAATATTTTCAACCTTAAAATACTGATCAGATTTTCTCTGTCTTAAAAACAAGCTTCCTGAATAAAGTTCTAGCTTTGTGCCAAATTTGGTATAATTTTGTTCATCTTTTCAGCTGAAACGCTGTTCAAAAATCCTCATGAAAATTGCATGGCAAAATTGCATTTTGGGGCTCTCTTTTTCTTGGCCCATGCTTGACGGCTCACCCTAAAAAGTTCAAGAAAGGAGCTGAGGTGGGTGAACTTTTTTGGTGAATTTTCGTGAAGACTCAAACTTCACCAACGTTATTAGCAAACCAAAAAAAAACTCTTCCTGCGGTAACTAGGTCCTAACTATAGTGGCCCGCGCGACTTTGCAATATGTAGTGATTCTATAGTTACTGTGCTCTTTATATACCAAATGTACTGTTAGTTTTCCTTAATCGCTTTGACAATGTAAAATCTACGTACTACAAGGAAATTAACAGCAGTGGTGGATATGAAAGCACTGAGGTTCTACGGGGCATAATTATTAATGTAGCTAATATTTTGTTGAATATACAAGATTCAACAAATCTATAAGATGAAGAAGAATGATATACTAAAATCCAATCGTAGTAGGTGAGATAATATTTATTACTCTGTGTGGAGCCAATACTTAAGGTGGATATATTTTTAAGAATTGGCAACAGTTGGTTACCACACAGCTGTGCTGTCAAGTCAGACCTAAAAAGGATCTTGGCAATCCCTTCAAAGAAACTGATTTCCATTTAATTCCACTGGAATTAGAGTTCTGTGCTCCCAGCCCCAACAGTAACAAAAGAACTTTTTTTTGTAATGTGGCAAGATTTCGAAGGTGCATCTGCCTTAACACGCTCACTGGAAGAAATGTTAGATATGCAAGTCTACCTTGGTTTCACTACAACCACCTTGGGTATTGGCCGATTTTGATGTCCCTTTCACATGTGTTCCTGTGCACTGGGGCTGCCCTAGTGGCAAACAATATTATTTTGAATCCCAAAAAATCTTGGAAGGAAGACTTGGCAGGCGGTCAACTGTGTATGGATTCTGTCAAATGTGTAGCGTTGTATGCATTGTGTGTATTGTATGTGCTATATATTTTTCATGGGTGGTGAGCAGTGAGTTGTGTTATGTTCATTGTGTGTGATGCATGGTGTTATGCATTATGTATGTTGTGGATGGTATGTGGTGGGTTGTGTTGTAGGTGTTGTCGGTTTTGTGTATGTGTTGTAATTTGTACTGTATTTGTATTTCGTTTATTGTGTTATTTGTGTACCTTGTGTGTGAGGTGTGGGTTATGTTCTATGTATTCTATTGCATTGTATGTGGGTTTTGAGTGGGCTGTGTATTGTCTGTTGTGCTGTGGATTGTTTATGTCATATTTTATTTGTGCTTCGTCGTATTCTGTTCTATCATTCCATTTCTATAGCACACTTTTACCATTTGTCTGGTTCTCTAGGACTTTCAGAGTTTGAGCAGGCTTTCTAGTTCTGGTATACGTACTGGCCAGAATAAAGGTGGTCTGGTGTCATGGTGAAGATCGATCTGTCTAAGTTATACTTTTAGTAAAGCGAATGATCTCCTTTACATTCTCCAAAGGTGACAAGACTGAACACGGTAGACAATGTAGTAAGCCCTGATCTTTCCATTCTTTATGCACTGTTCATTCCTAGTTGGTGCACACCCTGCTTTAGCAAAAATAAGTTATTGTTTGCTCACCTTGTGGAACAAACAAGTTAGCAATGATCATCAGCCCTGCTAGGGTGAGAGAAACTGTCTCTGTGCAACGACGGCCAACCATGCTCATGGTTGCAGCCCCCACAAGTTTTGCAGGGATGTCGATGGCACCAAAGCACGCCTGGACCAGGAAGATGCTGTAGCCGAACTTCTGCAGGTCCATTGCCAGACCGTAGTAGGCAAAGCTCATGGAGAACCTGTTGGGAGGAAGAAGTAGATTACTGATTTATAGTTTCTATTAAATCATCACATTGAAACTTTCCGCGACGCCCTGCCAACATGGAACTGTGTAATAGACAGTGAAATGGACTTGTCCCATATCATAATGTCTGAGTTAACTGGAGTGAGACTTGACTGCTGAGCCAAACCCCATGCTGTATATGCTGTGCAGGCCATTTCTCCTCTAAATGTAATCCTGCTTGACTATACCAGGCAATGGACCCAACAATCCTGTCTCATATTAAAAAAAAAGGGAGGCCCAAGACATGTGTGCGCCCAGTCATTCAAGCAGCAGGTGCAACAATCAAACAATGATTGATTAATCTCATGAACCCTCAAATAGCTATAAGAAAGAAAGTATTTCTATAGTACTGCATTTGTCTGCAATTTCTCCCCAAGGTCAACTTTATGGGTCCACTACATAAGAATTGCCTACCCTGCCTTTAATGTTTTGACATATAAATTCGGACCTTTACTTATAATCTTGTTATCTTCTCCTAACACAAACTTTTCAAATTGTTTAGATCTGCACTTCGTTTCCTTTTTATATATCAGTCTTACAATCTTATGAACGTTCCTAACAACTAGAAGATCTGTGTAGCGTAAAACACTATCTAATGGTAAATAAAGAATGTTGGTATTTGTAAGTACATAACATATCTCAGGGGTACCCTTAAACCCTTTATCCTTATTTTCAAATTTTATCTCATTGAACAATTCATTATATTCCAGTTAATGTTGATTTTGCTATGCTCCTTACCACCAAATTAATTATGTCACTTACATTAATGAATGTAGTGGTCAGTGCTGTAGAGGTCCATTATAGAGCTACATCAATGTAATAGAGTTGATGTGGCCAAAGGATAAGACTATCCTTCCTACCATGTGAAAATGGTTTAATGACTACAGAAGTAAAGATGTCAAATTTGAGTTAACCTATGCTGCTTCCAATCTCCTGACTTTTATTTAATATGAAATCTTATGATAAATGTTAGGAGGATGGGAACTTAATGGTATATGAAAATACCCTGCTCCTAACTGTTACACCTCCATTTACGGTTAACTGGTATCCACTTGGGAGACTTCTGCATTCAAATAAACATTGGTAACTTGAAAAAAAGAACAATAATTTTCATCAAACTGGTTCACCCCCCAAGAGACAGGGGCATGTCTAGCCAACTGGTTAGACATGCCCCTGTCTCTTGGGGGGTGAACTGGCAGTAGCGTTTCCACCTTGTTAATAAGTAGCCTAAAGATCAATTCATAGATAACTTGTTTCTATGTAGTCATCTTAATACCCGCATATCGTCTTGGACCAGTCAGACAGAAACTCCAATTGCATCAGTAGATCTTTGGAGGTCAGCAACAATTGGGCCGTAAGCGATTCAGGGCATGTTTTGCAATGGAGGGTGGCAGAGTTGGGTTGTTGTTAATGAGGAGCCACTCTAGTGATGGCACTTCATTGGTTGACTGAGTGATGGGCAACTTATGAGCTGAAAAAACAGGATCTGATGGTGTTGCAGTAACAAAAAGTTGAAGCACTGAGTAGTGTGGCAGGAAATAGGCATGGTAGTTGGAAGGACGAGAAGAAGCTCTTTGTGATGGATTAGGGGAGCTGTTAGGCAGTGATTAGTTCTGTATTTTAGAGACTGCAGAATATCTTTTCAAAGGTCAGCTGATTCCTTTCATTGGTTTGTATCATGATAGTTCTAGTACTGTAAATGCTAACTGTAAGTTTTCTGAGATCACTAGGTATGATAGCAGTATTGCATCAGACCAGTTTAGACAGTTTACTTCCAGAAAGTTTAGAGTGGAATGTATCTATCCATTATTCCAGGGTAGTTAGAAGAAAATTAGGATAGTCTTGGCCTATTTTATTTTCATACTTGTGTAGCCATCAGCTATTAGAGTTTCTCTGTTGGCTCTCATTGCATTGTTTTTGTCTTTTCCTTGAGTTTTTATTCTGAGGATACAAGCTTTCAGAACATGAGCACTGCAGTAGTCAGAGTTATGATCTTGTATGATCTTATTGAGCATTCTTGATAATTTCCATGGTTAGCTCAAAGTCATGGTTCGAAGGATGAAGTGCTGGCTCGGTGGACGTAGAACATCTGGTGGTGGTCGGGATCACACTCTTCTAATTGAAATTGGAGATTTAGGGTCCGGTTTGTGGACAGGAAAGGGAGACTCTCTTACTCTTGAGATGGGGTCTCTTTATTCTTGTGGTTGATACATGTGGCCAGGAGTTGTTCTATTTTAGCCTACCCCCTCTTAAAATTGTTCCCACTCTGTGGTACAGGGAAAAATAGCTTTTCCAATTTTTCTCTCAAGGTCTCGCTGACAACTGTTTTGTTATTTACAGCACCTACAAACAGCAGAAGTACAATATGAAGCACCAGACAACAAACAAGTATTGGTATTGTTTCCTGCTTAAACAGCAATCTAATCGAATACTAAATACAATTTCAGAACAATACCCAATGCTTTGACTTAAAAATGCACTCAACAACCTTGCTGGAAGCTGCAGGTTTTCTGCTTTAAATCTGTAGAGAGTATACTACCAAGTGTGAACAGAAAAGAGAGCCAAAGGAAGAGAGTGTGCAGCTACAGCTGTATTTCTATGGCATGACCAAGTGACGTGCTCCAGGGCGTAGTAGCATAGCAAGCATGCTATAGGCCATTTTTATTTATTTATTTTTGCGATTTTATGTGGCGCAAACATTACCCGGTAGTGTCAGTGCGCTTTACAAAATAACCAGTTGCTTACATAAGGACTTTGGATTACATGAGTTACATAAGAGATATAAACAGGAACAATTGCAAATGTACAAGTAGTAAAGTCACTCAAGGAAGAGATACAAACAGATAAACTTTACAATCACATATGAATGGTAGTAAGTACAAAGGTCTACTACATCTACTAGTGGTTTGAGTTATATATACAAGTGCAGTGAAAGGAGGGAAAAATTGCAAATGTACAAGTTGTAAAGTCACTCAAGGAAGAGTTACAAACAGATACACTCTAAAATCACATAGGAATGGTAGTAAGTTCAAAGGTCAACTACATATACTAGTGGTTAGAGATACAAATAAATACAAATTGCAAATTCACTCAGGATTACATTTTAACAGCGATTAGGCTTGGACAATTATATATTACATATTTACAGAATACGAGCAAGAAAAATAGCCCATCCGCTCCCTGGATAGGTTGTAAATACAGCCATAATTGGAGTGCAGTGAACCTCTTAGACTTTCGGACCTGGCGCCACATGTACAACATTTAGGAACTGGGATTACCTCATTGCGATTCTTACCAAATTACAATTAGGAAATTGCCATTTTTAATGTATGAAAAAATAAACGTTGTCAGTAGTAATTCCTAATGAGTCGCAAATCGACCTACTTCATAAATGTTAATGAGATAGCAACTTAATAATGCTAACATTCTTTTTTTAAATGCAGCCCATTTTTCTTAAAGGAAAATGGGATGAATTTAAAAAGAAAAAAATGAAACTTTGAAGCTTCATTTTTTAAGAGTAGTCAGTGGTCTGTGGAACCACTGCCTGCTCTTAAAAATATATTTTTATACATTCTCAATGGAGATGGGGTCCCGTGTGAAATGGTTACCACTACCTTCAAGTAGTCTATCAAAAATGAATGTTTTGCTAGCATAATTCAATTGCAAAACATAGTAGTGCAATTCGGGAATGGGAAGGGATGCCCTAAACACGCATCTTCCAAATACGGAATCATGAAACCAAATTGTGATTTGGTAACAAGTTACTGAATCTTAATTTGGCATTTGTACATATGAAAAAGCATTTTTGCAGTCACAAAAAGCCAGATTGGGCCATTTCGACAGCACACATTTTTTGTAGGTATGGCGCCTGGTGCCACTGTAAATGCTTCTCTAATAATCTCTCCTCTACTGCTAGGGATTTACAGGAATTTACGAGACATTATAAAGCCTAATGGAGAAAACATGGCAGTGGCATAACATAGACCCTGTAGACCCCGCGGTGCGGGGGCCCCAAGCTCCAAGGGGCGCCTTCCAGCACTGTGTATGGGCCCTTGGTCTGAGAGCTCCTGACTAAGTGGGGGAGGAGTTCCATGTATTTTGCAGGGTGGCCCCCTCAAGTTTTGTTACGCCACTGAAACAAGGGCAAACATGAGTCTTCTTGGCTGTCCACCAGGTGTTAGGGCCTTATTTACAAACCTATTTTGAGGTCGCAAATTGCCTGATTCACAGAATTGGGCTGTTTGGAACTGTAAAAAAAGGTTTATAAAATGTTTAAAAACCAAATTGGTATATATAAATGTTCTGTGACTGAATTAAAGACGCAAAACTTACATTTTTTAATGACACCTCAAGGGGATGGTAACTATTTGCGAATGGGAAGTGGTCCCAGTGGGACCCCTTCTCCTTTCTGGATGTTAAAACAAATAGATTTAGGTGCAGGCGGTAGTCCAAGGGATCACTATCTACTCTTAAAAAATACAAATTAAATGTTTCATTTTATTTTATGAAACGCATCCCTTTTTCCTTTTAGAAAAATAAGCGGCATTTGAAAGAAAAAAGAGTGCTTTATTATATAGTAATCACAGACAAATGGTTGTCTACTGACCCCAGCAGACCACCATCCCTGTGATGGCAGTAATGACTAATGGGTCACAAATTGCGACCTACCTTATTAATATTCATGAGGTAGGTCTGTTGCGACCCCATTAGGAATCAGTATTAAGAACTTGTACATGTTTGTACATTAGAAATTGTGATTTCCTAATTGTGATTTGCAAAGAATTGCAATCAGTGTTTATTTACCCCATTCAGAACCACAGAAAATGTACTCTGCATGCTGTGTAGCTGACTGTCCATAAGAGTACCACATACAGCATGTTATCCTAACTGGCTGCTAGGTGTCACTGTTGAGATCTACAGTATGCCTCACCACAACTGGTAGACATTGCTGAATTTGTAACAGAAGTGTTAAATTGATAGGTCAGAAAATGGTAACCCTTAGATGAGCCTAGCCACTTGTTCTTACGCCCTAATCAGAGCAACACTCAAAGGCCGTCACATGGAGTGCATCTCTTATGGAAACCTAGAGTAACACAACTAAACTCAGCAAATATGATTCAGAAAAGTGTAAACCGAACAAGAAATATTAATTCATAAAAGAATTTCTGAGATCACAGTTCACCTACCAGAGCATGGCCAGGAGGCAGGAGATCCTGCGCACGGCTGGCGTGCGTATGAGGTCCACCAATGAATGCGACGATCTCATTGCCATTATCTCAGTATGCATGTGAGATTTCACCATCTTGGCAGGAGAGAAAAGGAAAAGTTATCCTTCAGGTTATGTGCATATCCATTATGCGGGCACAGATCCCTTTTATTGCTCTAAGTGAGCTTGTATGTGATAATCTAAAAATATTTGCATTTTTATTATGGTCTCAGTAAATATAAGCATCATGTCTACACTGAAAACCCCTGAGCAAGGTTCTAAGACTCAGAGAGTGGCCCTGTGGTCTGAAGAGCCTCTCAAGTTGTGTCTTCCTCAGTGGCGTAAGAGTCCATGTGTCATGGGCTATATTGCAAGGAAGGAAATGGACCCCCTGGCCGCTCTTTAAACTGGGAAATAAAGCAAGAATCAGGGTTTCATTAGTCACTCAGGCCTCTGGGGCCTGGGGCCACTGCACCAGCTGCACCAATGAAAGCTACATCCCTGGTCCTCCTTTGGGAGGGTGACTACTGTCTGCATACCGGGCTTTAAGTAACAGTGGTGGCCGCATGAATTTCTAGTTGCAGGACAGCCATTTTTACCTTGTCACTGCATTGCTGCATGGCCTATGGTTCTTTCTGTATAAATTGTCTCTTCAGGTCTTTACATATGAGTCATGCGCTAAATCCCAGTGAGTGCAAAGGCAGCATGACTAGTATGTATACATGCGTCAGTGTATTGCAGTAGTGTGCTACAAGTAAGTGTATCATTTTGTTCTATGTACACAGCTGAATCCATCCTTAGTTCTCTGGGTGGCCCTGGGCACAAGATGGCAGTGGTGGAGTCTGTCAGACTAGCATAATGTATTGATTGCATCCTTGAAGCTTCTTCAAAGCACTAGACTTTGGTCAGTACTTAATTTGTTAAAACAATAAGTGTAATATCTCTCGTCAGGAGGACACTGCAACTTGCACCACACATTGCCCCTGGAATGCTGCCAATTATAGTAATAACAGAACTACTAACCATCCCACTCCTACAAGTGTGACATTTCGGACTATTTCAGGCCCCCAAAGCTAACTTAATGGCTTGGGCGGCAGGTAATAGTAATTTTTTATGTATATTGAAATAATAATAACTGTGTTGTCATCCTCTCCAAATTAGCCAGATAGTGCTAACTTGTGGTAAACTGTCACAAGTGCTGATGTTGACAATTAAGTGCTGATGATGATCACCAGAAACCACCGGCTCAAATTAAGCACTGACTGGTGCAGGAATAAGGAGACAGTGGCCTCTTTAGCAAAGCAGCGGTACGCTGCTAGTGAGTCAAGGCTTTTCCTTTCAGACAGGAGCAGTGCAATTAAGCTAGCTGGGATGTGTTAATACTGGAGACAGATGTGTCCTGTGTCGTGTAGAACTGATCCTTTGTTCCCTGAAGAGGTGCTACCCACAATACTGAAATGGATGTATGTGTGAAGGCTGCTCTCTTCTTTGTTGCAATGTTTTGGGTGGTGCTTGGTGACAGCCTCTTAGCACCACCCAGTCTTTCTTCTGACAAAGAAACAAAAGTTTCTAGAGTCGGAAGCCAATACAACAAATACTGCAACAGTCTAGAATTAGTTATAGTGCAGGGGCCTGAACTCAACACACTCTGGGGCATATTCACAAGCCCCGATTTCCACAGGAATGTCACTTTATTTTGATGTTCCTTTGGCGATACGGGCTTCCCCTTATTTACAAGGCAGTGTTAAGCCATTTAACGTGGCACCCTTTCTCGCTATACTTAGTGTGAAACGGGAGGGCAATGGGTGTTGTGGGGGGCAGTCTGCCTCAAAACCCATCGATTTTAGCGCTGCCTCTAATTTACATGGGTGTCGTAAATGTGGGGCAGTGCCAAAATTAAGACCAAAAAAAACCTAGTCATAACATGGCGCAAAAAGGAGAAATGCTTTATTTCTCCTTGATTTTATTGTTTCTGTGTGTGCTGCATAGTGCAGCACGCATAGAAACGGCAAAACGCCATGCATGATTGTTTATGTGCAGGAAGGTGTCCCTTGCTGCACATAAACAATCATTTTAAAAATGACGAGTTGTAACTTCTATGTGTGCTGCAGTGAGGGGACAAATATATACCCCTCAGTCTTCCAGGAGTTCTCACTAACAGTCTACTCCAGTGTTTCCCAAACTGGGGTCCGCGGACCCCCAGGGGTCCGTGACACATTCCCAGGGGGTCCGTAGGCAGCAGTTTCAAAAGCACAGAAACGTTTCTTGTGTAATTAGCAGCTTTCCAGCAACAATAAAAGTGTCAAGATAATGCCAACGATTAATGTACCTGCTGGAGAGCGAGGAGAGTTTTGTTCAGTGGCAGCTTTGACTTAACTAATGTAGCACAGAGGGTTAATGTGCCTACTGCTAAGAACGTGTAACATGCATTTTAGAAAAGCATTATTTTACGTGCATAGGTTCGTGGTTACTGCTTTTGTCACAGAGATTATTTCATTACTGTGCATTTCATGAGTGGCATTCGTAATCTAGCAGAGGGACCTATAAACGGTCATCAAAGAGCTGCTTGCAAACTGCATGGTACCAGTTAGTAACGTATGTTTTTTCCCGGTTATTCATTATCCTGATGCTGCTAAAAAGATTTATTTGGGCGGAAATACATTTTTAATATTACTAGCCACTGTGTTATGTTCTGAATCCTGAGTTTGTGCTTTTCCAGACCAGGAACTCTTAAAAAATGCCTACCGGTATGGATGACATGTGAACCTTGTAGTCCCCTTTACCTTATGTAACATTTTATATACACACGGATTTACATGTATGATTCAATGTCTCTATATGTGTGTGATGTAAAGTGCTCTGTCATCCTACATTGGTATGAGAGATGCAATAAAACAAATGAAATACATGTGACAGACGGGCTGTTCCTTCTATATAAAATACTAAGGGCTAGATGTACGATCTGTTTTTATATGCGCGAATGGGTTTGTAAATCCATTTGCGCATGCAAAAACCTATTGGGCCATGTACATAGCCTATTTCGCGAGTCGCAATTTGTTTGCAACTCGCTAAAAAGGTTTTGCATCTTGCTATTTGGAAGGGGCATTCCCTTCCAAATAGCGAGTCTCAAAACCATGTACAAATGTTTTTGGGTCGCAAAACACTTGCAATTACCACCTACTTCAAGTAGATGGTAATGCAGTCGCAAATGGGAAGGGGTCCTCAGGGGACCCCTTCCTTTTTGCAAATGCATGCAAAATTATTTTTAAGGGCAGGCAGAGGTCCCAGGGACCTCTGCCTGCCCTTAAAAAATGAAACTAAAACGTTTCATTTTCTTTTTTTTTTTTAAATGCATGGTAAACGGGCTGCGTTTTTTTTAAACTGCTTTATTTAAAAGCAGTACCAGACATGGTGGCCTTCTGAGCCCAGCAGGCCACCATCCCTGGGAGGGCGGGCATTCCCAATGGGCTTGCAAATTGCGAGAGGCTCATTAATATTAAAGAGCCTCGCAATTTGCGACCCCATTGGGAATCCCAAACAGTGTTAAACATACTGTTGTACATTTCATTTAGCGACTCTCAATTTGCCACTCACATTGTGTTGTCAATTGCGAGCCGCTAAATGAAATGGTCGTACATCTGGCCCCAAAATCCTTAGTACTTTGAGTATTTGTTTTGTGTGCACACGTGGTTTTTTTTAATTACTGTTTTAATATTTGAAATTTAACTCCTACAAATTGCTTGGGGGTCCCCGGCTTCCAGTGGTGACTCAATGGGGGTCCTCACGAGTCAAAAGTTTGGGAACCACTGGTCTACTCCACATCCGCGGGGGAGATGGAGAAACAACTATGACCCTGGGATGGATGGCCGACTGCCAGCTTCCCACGTAGTAAGGGGACATCACCCCAGAAATCTGTAACTTGATGCTGAAGAAGCATTTAGAAAAGGGAAACCGCTGATGTGGAGAAAGTTAGATTGGAGGTAACCCTGGAAAAGAATCTGCACAGAAGGGAACCCAGAAGAAACGGTTTACCTGATGGGACTGCCTGGATGTTGTGTGAAAGTGTATTCGAGGTGTTCCGATGGGAGAAAACTGCTCCTGGCAAGGGGGCAGAATTGCACTCAGTGAGGCTGTGGGCCACTCACTATGTGTCCCCAGCAGAGCAGTGCCACTTCTTGTGTGCCATGTGTGGCTGTGCCACTCATCGCGTGCCAAGCATGGCTCTGCCTCTTATTGGATGTAAAGAGTGGCTGAATCACTTATGGTGTGCCAAGTAAGGCTTTCTACTAGAGGGGAGGTGAGCCACTGAAAGCTCGAGCCAGGTTTGAGCCTGAAGCCTTGCCCTCAGCTCAGGCTTCTATTGGAACCTCACGCTCATAACTAGCAAGGCTTTCAAGTGTCCTCCTGCTTCTCTCTACCCAGAATGTGGCAACCTTCAGAACTAAGGAACCAGGTTTGAGTCTCTGTGACAGCTCAACATCTTGTGGTTCTGGTCAAGTCACTTCATTTCCCCGTTCCTATGAAAAATAAATGTGACCTTCTGTTACATAACTGGTGCTAACCTAAAGCTTCTAATACCTTTCGGTCAAGTTTGCGCTATATAAAACTGCAGAAAAAAGCACAAAGGGGTAAAAAGAAAAGAGAGACACCCATTTAGCGACGGATTTGTACAAAGTGAAACCACAAACCTGAATAAATTGCAGGTTCCCACAAAAATTTTATGATCTTAGGCACATGGTTAATTTCACCAAAACTCCCTTTTCTTCATTAGCGCGTTATAGCACTTTCAAATATGAGAGTTCAGAATACCAGCTGTTTGAACCCTTTTTGTATTTGATTTACCAGAATATATAATTGTATGTTGGAAGGTGGATTTTTATTGTGTGTTGTGTCTTACTTATTTAATGTGTTGGTGTTTTCAAATGCTTCACGCACCAGTGTCCTAAGTTAAGCATGCCTGCTTGATGCCACCGACCAAGGGTTGAGCAAGGGAATAATTTTATTGAGACCTAGTCTGGACATTATATTTTGTTGGTGGCCTTATAGCTAATGGTAGGTGTGTACTTGCCCCTACTAATAATCCACCTTCCAACATTTGGGGACCGATTCACAGAATGAACTTAAGACTCAATCCTAAACTTACTACTATTTTGGTATTCACAGAATGCACTTACTACTTTTGGCATTCACAGAATGAACTTACTACTTTTGTTATTAACAGAAGTTAGGATTTTGTCTTAAGTTTGTCTTAAGATAAACTTAAGACAGACTTAAGACAGACTTAAGGCAGACTTAAGACAAAACTTAAGACAGACTTAAGACAGACTTAAGACAAAATCCTAACTTAAGACAAACTTAGGACAAAATCCTAACTTCTGCGAATACCAAAAGTAGCAAGTTCATTCTGTGAATACCAAAAGTAGTAAGTGCATTCTGTGAATGCCAAAAGTAGTAAGTGCATTCTGTGAATACCAAAATAGTAGTAAGTTTAGGATTGAGTCTTAAGTTCATTCTGGGAATCGGGCCCTTGGTGTTCAGAAGTGGGGTACGTACTTGTGTTTAAATTACACCATACAGTAAAGTAAGGTAGGATCTTTAAAACATTCACTAAATTGACATAGAACAAAAGTTTTGTTTTTTGAATTTTTGAAATTTGGACTAAAACTGATTTTAATCCATCTTTTTGATTTTTCTAGATTTGTTCTATTTCTGATGTGTAAAGTTTGTGTGACCCAAAACTAGGGATAACATGGAGCTAAATTTGGCTAAACTGAACCAACTCTCAGTTGCTGCGCTTACTGTTCAGTGAAGGTCTAGGGGGCTGCCTCATAGCAACAAGATCAGGAAGGCAGAGTTGATTAGGTCCCTTAAGGCCTGTTAACAGGCAGCTCCAGAAAGGCAGGGGGGAGACGACCCCTCCAACCACCTCCAGCAGGTGGTGATGTCACATCATCCATTTCTTCTAGCACCAGGTTCGTTCTTCCAGCTAATGGGGGAGGATAAAGCTGTGTACAGTTTCACCTGAGAGGATCACTTAAGTCAACTGATGAAAAAAAAAAACAAGCACAGACTCCCCGTGGCGCGGGATATATTTACCTTAGGGCGGAGTTACAGTTACTTGAGATCCTTATAACAGGTGAATTTATGTGGGTTTTAGAGTTTACAACCTTACTCCAAACTATAACATTACTTTAATATTTGTTTTTTCAGTGAATATATATATATATATATATACACACACACATACATAAATATATATATTTATTCATATATATTGTAGGCATTTTTAGGGTGATTTATTTTAGAAAAGCAGTGTTTAATAAGTTATTATTAGATGTTCCTTTTGACTTGAGTCAGATATAAAAGTATCACGTTTTTCAAAAAGCTGCAGTACTTCAAGTAGCTACTAGTTGTTGCTCTTGAAACAGAATAGTGCTAACTGCTTCAAGGCTTTACAGAGCTGTGATACATCAAGTCATTACTAGGTGTTCCTTTAGCATCCAGGTGCAATTGCTTGACACAGTATTTATAAAGCACAGGCATTGTGGCTTCAGCCTTGTAATTTGCATATACTCCATTGCGGCGCTAATGATTTGTGCTTGTTTTTCATAGAACAAACAAACATGTCAAAGCAGGTTTATGATGCTTAGTCAAGCAACACTACTAATTTTAATAAATGTCTTAACTACTATGCATTTATAGAGGACCCTAATACAAATAGGTACTATAATACATTGCTATTTTAAGTGCCTTTTTATTTGTTCTTAATAATCTGCTTTTTGTGTGCCACTAATCATGTGTACATGTATATTCCATTGTGTTTTAGTGAGGCTGCATTGTCCTTATTTACTGCACTGTGTTTTTCTGTTACGCATCAATGTTTGTTGAGTCAATCAATGAATAATCAATTAAAGAATAGCTATTTTAAATATATGCATTTTAGCTGCTAGATGTTCCTCTTAAGTAAGATGCAAAGGCCTGAAGTTTTTCCCAAAGCTGTAGTACTTCAAGTTTTACTAGTCATCCTCTAAAGCCAGATGCAATTGCTTGACATGTCATTCAAAAAGATTAGAGGCTATGACTTCATCCTAGAAATGTGCACATACACTATGGCTACTTTAATGATTTGTAATTTTTTCCTGTTGTCTAAATAAATATATCAGAGCTGGTTTATGGTGCGGAGTTAACACTGCAACGTTCAATAAGTGTCTTGATTTTATGAATATAGCTGATTACACCCTACCATACAAGTGTCTAAAACATTTCCCTCTTGAGAGAACTGTTTTTAATGTGAATGTGTACATGTTCAAGGGCAAAATGCAGTCACTCAAAGTGAAAGTATTCAATGGCTGAAGTTGTTGTGATGGAGTATAGTTTGAGTGAAAGCCTCCATAACTGTATGTACTTTGGATATGATTTGTTTGGAACACATGAGGCCGTAAAAAAAACTGAAGCTGTCTTTACGCCAGACCTCAAAACTGAAAACTTGTAGAATCTGTCCACAGATCATGACTGCAGGATCTATTCAGTCACTAGATTAGGTAGACTCCTGCCATCTAGTTGTATTCTTTCCTACCAGCAACACTTCTGTTTTACTGGAATTAGCTTGCAGAAAGTTACAGCTTATCCATGATGTCACAGCAGTAAGGCAGGGTGTGAAAGTACCAATGGATATAGATTCATTTTGATCCAGGCTGGGGATCAGTTGAGTATCATCCAGCAAAGCAGTAAAAAGATGTGATGAGTGCTAAGAGTGGTCGGATGTATATGTTGAACAAAATAGGTGCTAATGATGATTGTGCACAAAACGTTCTGCATGTCCATTTAGAGGGAGTTAGCATCACTGTATAAGGCAGATTCTCTTTGAAGGAGCTACTCTAGCTTAATACAGTATTCTTTATGTCATGACTGCTAAAGGTGATCAATCATGATGTTATGATCCATAGTATCAAAAGATCAGGAAAGCTCCATGGGAATCAATGCGGCACTATCGCCCTTGTCAACTATTAGACACATTTCATCCAGTGTAAGAGCCATAGAGGACTCCATTCTTCTACCAGACCCACACCCTAATTGCTATTCACCTAAACATTCCCCTTCTTCTAACCACTTAGTCAGTTATTTACAGACAGCTGTTACTGAAATTTTGCCTAACATTGGTAACAAAGAAATAGATCTATAATTCTCCTTCTTAGAGCTGTCTAGACTGCACTACCTTAAATAGGTCTAACTATCCCTTTTTATACAACCTGAGGGAAGAATACAATTTCTTAAAGATAGATTTTCTAACAAAGCTACATAAGTGGCTAGGATTGTTGCATAATTATGTGGAACGAAATGGGGATTTGACCATCTAGTGAACCAGCCTTAATTTCCAGCATGATTTCCGTTTCCTCAAGTTCTCCTATTGCCAGAAAGAAAACCAAGTGTAATGCCAACTTCATTCTTTTGGCTAATTACACTAATAACCATTTATACAACACTTGCTAATTTATTTTTCTTCATTTAATTATGATTATAGAGCTACTCATTGCATTGTAGGATGCCACTTTACATCTCACAGACATTATACAAAAGCAATGAATCATACGGTATATATACAGAAAATGCTAGGTGACAATGAGTGTTACAAGGTATAAGAGACACATATTACCCATACTGCTCGGCATTACATGTTGCAAGTGGTTGGTCTGGAGAACCACAAAATCAGGATTTTAAATGTTTGTCGGGTCTCCAGAACACAGTGGTTGGTGTTGTCTTTCCTAATAAGTCTTTATTGCTACCCAAAGGGACATTTTCTTTTTAGCAAACTTAGAATAAAACAATATTGATGAGAAAAAACAATAAGGTTCGAAACATGCCTTTGAGCTCGCAAACAGTCCCTTGATGGTGATTCATAAATCATTGTGATATATTAAAAGGGTTGCCACTTATGACAGGCAGGTATGGCAACGATCTCTTCAACAAATACAGTAACCCATTGAGCTATCTACTTAAAATGTAAATCAGTGACTAGTATGGCACACACTTTGCTTTGCAGCATACACATTGACCCTGTGTGGTATTTCATAATGATTTAAATCTGTAAATAGGATACACAAAGATCTCTCTAGCAGGTGCAACAACCAGCAGAGTTATATTACCCCTATTATGCCCACGCAAATGCTAGCTACACAATGATCTTTGAAGCAGATCCCCTAACCCCAACGGTAAATTTATAACACAAACAGTTTATGAGAAATTAAATAAACTCCAACTTATACTCATGTCCTCGTTGGCATTTTTTCGGGGGCAAATTTTCAAGTCGACTGTCACACTCGGCCCCTAATTTCTCTGCCCCATGTGACTCAACCCTCTTTCTGCTGCTACACCTTGATCCGAATTCATGTGATCTCAGAATAAATGTTTGCCAATTCCAGAACTGGCCAGAAAATAGCATGCTGGACAAGTGGAATTTGAGTGACTTCACATGACTGAATCATGCCGTTCACAGTCAGTATAAGAGTGGCTTACCCATTTTTCACATGATTTTCTTGTAAAGTGAGTAGTGAAATAATAAATGGATTTGAAATTCTTTAATTTGATCACTGCACAAACAACCCTAAGGCAGTGGCTACCCAAACGTTTTAGAACCACAACCCAATTTTTAGAACAACAAACATTCACGACCCACTAGAGTTAATGCACACAAGGTGGGTGATTTATTTTAATGTAACTAAAGCATCGTGTGGTAGCCCACTGTCATTTACTAACAGCACATTTGCCATTGAAATCGGCACTAAATCTGTACAGAAATACAGTTTTATTGTGAAGCAATATTGCACCCAAATAATAATGTGTGGAAATCAGGTTTCAGTGAATATTTATCATTTATGTCACATCAAGTAAAGTGTTTTCATTTGTTTTGATCTTATTAAAACCTTTGTTTCCACCACACATCAGAATTACCCAAAAAATGGTGCTTTGTTTTTGCTTTCCTAACTGCTGAATGTGTACAGTTCATTTGTCTGTATTTGCATTGTGTTGTGGGTTACAAAAAATGACATCCTATAGCCTTCCCTTTCATATTATCTGTACTCCAGAAAGATTGGCCCATAATTTGCTTTACTTTTCTTTCTCAGACTGTAACATAGGAGGAGTATGTAAACACCAATCAATGTTGTTAAAAAAAATAGCAATTTGTCAGAAGACATAGCCTAACATTTGATGCCTGTCACTAAAGTGCAACAGATGTTTCCAGATAAATGCAGAATTTAAAGGCATCTTTAATTATACCTTGGACTTTCATGACCCAGCAGAAATCGGCTCCCGACCCATCGGTGGGTCTCCCCCCACAGTTTGGTAAATACTGACCCAGGTATGGTTTCCTGTTTTTAGCGGCATAGCAAAGGTACCATGAATCATAATGCAAGATAATCAAATGGCTCCCTTGTCTTTCGGTTGGATAAAAAAATACAGTCATCATTTGGGTGCAATTGCCCCTTCATACACCTCAACCACCGTACCACTGCATCTATTCTACCACTGAACACTATGGGGCATATTATCAAGGACAGGCGATACATTATCGCCGCTTTTATCGGCAGGAAACTGCCGATAAAGCGACGATAATGGCCTTGATAATATGCTCTATGAATTCCAATCGAAGCCCATGTTAGATGTGTTCACATCTAACATGGGCTTCGATTGGAATTCATAGAGCATAATATCAAGGCCATTATCGCCGCTTTATCAGCAGTTTCCTGCCGATAAAAGCAGCGATAATGTATCGCCTGTCCTTGATAATATGCCCCCTATGTCCTTTTACAGTTTCCAAGTCTTAGTCGAAAACAAAACTGGGAAACTTTATTTTGACTGAAACTTCTTAGGTGCGCCAAATCCAGATACTGTTCTTTCTCTAGAGTAATCTTGTTGAGAAATTACCAATGTGCTCTGGTGATTTGATTGCATGATTGGCCATTAGACCAGCAGCAGTTGTTAGTGTTCACAAGGTGCAGGTGTTGTTTTGATAAAAGGAGAGAAAATGTTGTGCCAACAAGAGATGCGCCACAGGTGGTCTGTGAAGAGAGGAATGAACTCCATTAAGCATATTTTCTACTCTTTCACGCAACGCAGGGCACCAAGCAAAGTTGAGCAGAAATGTTCCAGATACTAAGCATTACTGCTCTCTCTCTCTGAGCAGGCGCACTGTGAGCCGCCTACCACCAATGCAGGCACCCTTGCACCATAGCGCAAGGGTGACTGCGCTACAAGCAGGATTGTTTTTGTGAGGGAAATGTCACCTTCCGGCACTTAAAATCATTAGAGCCATTTTCCTCTTTCTATGTGTGTTGTGGAATGCTTCACGAATAGAAAAATGAAGTAATGAGGAAAATTAAATCTATTTCTCCTTGTTACGTCTGCCTCACTGGGGTAGGCGTAGTATTATGACTTATTCCCACGTTTACTGCTCTATCCATGGAATGCCTGCCAGCTTGAAACGGAATGTAAAGCCTCACAAATTGCCCGTTTTTTGGCGTTGTAAATATTACTGAAGTCTTTGCATTGTCCTTGCATCGACTTGCACGACATAAGGCCATGCAAAGGCTTGATAACTCGCGGCCACTGAAGTGAACCACAATACTTTCAGGGAATTATGGGCTAAGGAGAAATGTAGTCATGCGATCTGGTGTTAGCTAAACCCTTTTGAGTTGAATAAAATATTTATAATATATACTTAATTTTAAGGTCTTTCAGTCAGCCTCGCTCACCCACTGGTCGCTTGTGTCATTCACATTTTTCTTCCACTCTACAGCAAATAGCATGAGGCAGCGGGTGAGTCCACTCCAGTCATTATCTAACTTCACTGTGAGTGACAGTATTTTGCTCTTTCACAAAGCGGACGATTACGATACGGTCGGAAACAGCTACGACCATCGGTCGGAGTCGTACTGACCCAATTGCAATCTGGCGGTCGGATTCCTTTCTGCCTGCCTCATTACAATAGATGTAATCGGAAAGAAATCCGACCGGTCCTTGGAGAACCAGTCCGCCAGTCGGAATGCTGTCAGTAATCCCAAGGGCGGCTCTTTCTGCTCAAGGAATTACGATGTCGGATTTCGACAGCCTTTCTGTGCCAGCCTTTCCGAAACAGAAAGGCTGTTGGAACTCGACTTTGGGGGTCCCCAGCAGGGCCCCCATGGGTGCACGGCCTCCAGTTGTAGGCTGAGGGGGCACCTATGTTGCCCCCTGTTTATTCTTGAGGTGCCTGCCACGGGGTGCAGGAATGAACTGCACCTCCTATTTTACAATGAAAACATGTATTTTAGACAAAATACATGCTCCCATTGTAAAGTATAGGCATGCATCCTAATTAATCTGTCGGGACCGCTGACCGGGTGTTGGTCGGTCCCTTGACAGAGACAATGTTGGCGGAGGAAGCTCTGACCGACATTGTATTAGGGTCCAAAGTTGTTCCCTTTCGTGCTAGGGTCTGCTATGGGGATGTTCCCTTTATAGACCAAAACTTATTTTTGATTTTACAAAATGTATTTTTTGTATATTGGCCAAGGCTTGGCTGCTTCCCCAATAAAAGAGTTTTGCAAAACCATAGGAAGACAAGCATTGATAGTTGCAAAAGGCCTACCTCCACGGTGAGGATGCTTCTTGCTGACATCCTCCTGTTTATCCATGCCACCGTCTGTAGGTTCCTAAGGCCAGTCTTGGGTTTGCCATGCAGTATCAACCATCGAGCAGATTCTGGCAAAAGCCTGACACATGCAAGGGGAAGACAAGAGTGACAATGCAGCAATACCAAAGCTGAAATCTTGAGTGAGAATCACAGAGCGCAAACACTGCGGGAAAGGCACAGTGCCGGATTAATGAGGGAAAGCACAGATCAGGACTACTGAGATAAAAAGCATCACTGGATTACTGAGGGGAGGCATAGAGAAGGAATTATAAGGAATTGGCACAACACTGGAATGCTGAGGGAGAAATGCAGAGCAGAAGTGCTAAGTAGCAGGCACTGGGCATTTCTCCGGTGGGCTGGAGTTTGAGGACCGGTTTTGTGCCCGTAGGTGCCGGTTTTGTCACTGGGGGCTGGTTTGATATCGGCCCCCAGTAACAAAAGCAGGAGCAGTGCTTCTTGCTAACAACCCCTGCCCCCACTCCCAGGGCCGGTCGAGCAACAATCTGCCATGGTTGGTTGCTGTTCCCAGTATGGCCCTGCTGAGCAATGGTGGGTGGAGACATTTGAAAGCATGGGGGGGTTACATTTTGTGGATGAGTTTTACTTCGTGAGCGAATGAAGCGAGAAAGCTCGAGCTAACATAATGGTGGGGGGGAGAGGTTCGGCCCCAGAAAATTCTGAAAAAAAGAGGGTCAAATGGTGCATTTGAAAGCAAATTTGAGAAAGCAAGAAAGATTATAAAGCAATTGTGAGCATGTAGTCTTGAAATATTTAAACACATTGATATCTACCCCATGGAAGGGGTGGGAGTTCTTTGCGTCAGTACAGTAATTGTCAAATTTAAAGTGTTTTTAGATTTTATGTCATAACTAATATGTAACTTCAAATACCTAGCGATGTTGCTTCTGATACATTAACTAAACCTTAACCAGTGTGGAATTTCAAGTATTTTTTCATGATATACTAACTACTTGCCCCATAGTCGATGTTCTGGTTGCATATCTGTTCAGGGGCACTGAGCTAAGTTGGTGCAAGTAGGGTAAACAAGTTCATTTTTGCCTTTCCCCAACAATGCATTTCTATTTGTGAATGCTACTCAGGAGAAATACTAGTTCTGGAATACTGAGGGAGATAGAGGGACACAGAGCAGGAGTAGTGGGGGGGGGCTGAACAGTGCTGGTATATTGAGGAAGAGGCACAAATAAAGAGTACTGGGAGATAGATACTGAGCATGAGTACTGGGGAGCGGCACAGATCAGGAGTACTGGGCAGAGGCACAGGACAGAAGCACTGAGGGAGAGGCATAGAGCTGGAGTACTGAGGGAGAGGCATAGATGAGGAGTTCTGAGGGGGGAGCCCCAGAGCAGGAGTACTGAGGGAGAAGCATAGTGCAGGAGTACTGATCGAGAAGCCCAGAACAGGAGTACTGAGGGAGAGGCATGGAGCTGGAGTACTGAGGGAGAGACCCAGAGCAGGAGTACTGAGGGAGAGGCATGGAGCAGAAGTACTGAGGGAGAGGCATAGAGCAGTAGTACTGAAGGAGAGCCCCAGAGCAGGAGTACTGAGGGAGAGGCATAGTGCAGGAGTACTGAGCGAGAAGCCCAGAACAGGAGTACTGAGGGAGAGCATGGAGCTGGAGTACTGAGGGAGAGACCCAGAGCAGGAGTACTGAGGGATAGGCATGGAGCAGGAGTACTGAGGGAGAGGCCCAGAGCAGGAGTACTGAGGGAGAGGCATAGAACAGGAATACTGAGGGAGAGCCCCAGAGCAGGAGTACTGAGGGAGAGGCATGGAGCAGGAGTACTGAGGGAGAAGCCCAGAACAGGAGTACTGAGGGAGAGGCATGGAGCTGGAGTGCTGAGGAAGAGACCCAGAGCAGGAGTACTGAGGGAGAGGCATAGAGCAGGAATACTGAGGGAGAGCCCCAGAGCAGGAGTACTGAGGGAGAGGCATAGTGCAGGAGTACTGAGGGAGAAGCCCAGAACAGGAGAACTGAGGGAGAGGCATGGAGCTGGAGTACTGAGGGAGAGACCCAGAGCAGGAGTACTGAGGGAGAGGCATGGAGCAGGAGTACTGAGGGAGAGGCATGGAGCAGGAGTACTGAGGGAGAGGCCCAGAGCAGGAGCACTGAAGGAAAAGAACAGCTCTGGAATACTGAGGGAGAGGCTCCCATGAAAGTACTAACGGGTGAGATATAGTTCTAGAGTACTGAGGCAGAAATCAGAATTACAGAGAGAAAAGACCTGCACTGGAATCCTGAGGGAGAGGCACAGAGCAGGAGTACTGAGGGAGAGACACACAGAGGAGTACTGAAGGAGAGGCATAGAGGTGGAGTACTGAGGGAGAGGCCCAGAGCAAGAGTACTGAGGCAGAGGCCTAGAGCCGGCGTCCTGAGGGAGAGGCACAGAGCAGGAGTACTGAGGGAGAGGCACAGAGCAGGAGTACTGAGGGAGAGGCACAGAGCAGAAGTACTGAGGGAGAGGCACAGAGCAGGAGTACTGAAGGAGAGGCACACAGAAGGAGTACTGAGGGAGAGGCACAGAGTGCAGGAGTACTGAGGGCTAGGCATGGAGCAGGAGTACGGAGGGAGAGGCATAGAGCAGGAGTACTGAGGGAGAGGCCCAGAGCAGGAGTACTGATAATTGAATGCGACCCAGCATGATTATAACAGCTTTCAAGAAAGTCAAATTAGCACCGAGATTTCAATGTCGGAACGGTCATTGGATTTAGAAAGGCTTGTGCACTCGCCTGTGTGCCCGTGCACGAGCCTTTCTAAGTCCAATGACCGTTCAGACATGAAAATCTCTGGGCTAATTTGACTTTCTTGAAAACTGTTATAATCCTGCTGGGTCGCACTCAATTACCAGACCAGTGACAGCTCCGACATTGAAATCCCGGAGCCAATTTGACACTCTTGAAAACTGTGATAATCCTGTTGGGCCGGTCTAATTCAATTACCGGACCTTTATTAAGGGTCTTTGTTAAATGCAATGCTCACCGTCCTGAAGATGGTCTGACGTACAAACACCATGAAAGACCGAAACGTCGACCCCACCATCTATTTCCCAAATTTTCAATGTATTCAAGTGACTGTTATCTGTATCGTCAGATATGTTACTTCTTTGATTATTTTGGAATAGATATATTTATTCATGATTTGTAGGATAATTTGTACAACCTCTTTCATGATTTATTGCTGTATTCATTTTTCCTGACTGTACCCTCATCAATTTGGTTTATATAAAAGCTTTTGTATATTTGCAAAAAGATATCCCCGTGTTTTTTCTGCTCTTATATTTATTGAATGCTTAGATTTTCTTTACCTTTGACGTATGCACTGATTTTTCTAAGGCTCAAGATCTGGCTAGACTAAACCACCAAGTAATTTTAAGTATAATATACCAGAAGTTATATCTCTCATACAAAACGTCTTGCAGGCACCTTTACCTAATACAGTAAAAGCAGGGCAAGAACACTGCCTTAGTGTTAAGAAACTGGCATGCACTAAGGCCAGAATGGCCCATTACCACATGGCTTATTTCAGAACTGCTTTTTTTCTGAGGGGTGAGGGTGCAGCTTTATAGCTATGCTGGTGATGATCTGCTTACCAGGAAAAGAGGAAGAAGATGAAGTATGGCGCAGAGACTGCAAACTGCAGCCAGCGCCAGTCACGGATTCCGTACGCCACTCCGGCTAGAGCCATCTGTCCAAACGTGAAGCTGTAGCCCATCAGGGTGCCCGCCACTGTCCGCCCCTTGGTGGGCATCCACTCCAAAACTGCAAGGAAACCACTAGTTGTCAGTGTCACTGCTAAACCTCGAGCTGTGGACAGTCTAGTGTCACTGATATCCCACTTGCTACATAGCCGTAGCTAAGAAGGAGTGTGTTTTGGGGACCTGGCCAGCCCACATTTGCCTTCTCCCCTAAAATATTTGTCCTGAAATTAATCGTTTCATTTCAGGCTAGGTATATCAAGCAGCAAACATAATGTAAAAATATGGTACAATTTCTTCAAATTTAAAAAAAGGTGTATTTCTTTAACATGCAGAAGCGTTTCACCTTAGTATATCAGATTATACCACTGCATAGACAGACATTTATTAAAAGTGATAGTCTTTAGAAACATTCATAGCTCACCCTCCAACAACAATGCCATTAGTGAACTGAACAAAATGTTAAGGTGAGCAACCCAATCAACCCTTGCGAGCTCGGGCAATACTTGTTATACAAGAAAAAGGGACCAGCAAGGGACTTTATTCTGTTATTATTTATCAGCGTGCTATGGCTCTGTTATGAAAAATCTGAGTACCTATTGTTCTTAGTCAGTAGCTGTACTGAATCAATACCTTCAGGCAATTAGTCACATAGGATCTTACTAAATAAATACAATGTTACCACACTAACAAAGTAAATAATGCGAAAACCAGGATTTTATGTTGTCTGAAGATTATTATTTTTTCTTATCAGGACAAAAAATATATTTTTATACAAAAGAAGAAAACAAATTCTTACACAATAGGGTGCATACAAAGGATGTTATCATCAAATATACAAGGTACAGATTATTTCGTCCTTTAGTATATCTGAGAGAGTCCAGACTGCTAAACACAAGATAACACTATGATTTCAACTAAAACAGAAGAAAATCAAAAATGGTATGATGAATTACATGCAGGCTTGGACTAAATAGTCAACTATTGACTATTTAGTCCAAGCCTGCATGTAATGCATCATACCATTTTTGATTTTCTTCTGTTTTAGTTGAAATCATAGTGTTATCTTTAGTAAGATCCTATGTGACTAATTGCCTGAAGGTATTGATTCAGTACAGCTACTGACTAAGAACAATAGGTACTCAGATTTTTCATAACAGAGCCCTAGCACGCTGATAAATAATAACAGAATAAAGTCCCTTGCTGGTCCCTTTTTCTTGTATAATTAGTGAACTGAAGGCACGTCTGCAGGTATGTAAACCCTGAACATAGTCCAGATTTCTATTATAGATGGAGTAGCATTACAACCTAAGATATAAATATTCGAGGAGATTGTACATCGCCCATTTTTAACTCAAGAATTTAAAAAAGTGCTCTTATACGTAACAATAAAGAAAAAAAGAGGCTCTGAAACTAAATATTTGCTGTGGGTCACACAATTTGGACAATCAGGGAAGCCAGTATTGATTCCAGGTTATGTGGTTTCACATTTGGAAATTCATCCACCGGATGGGAGGGAGATGTAAGGAGGTGTCTGCGTGAGGGCAGAAGAAGGATCAGATATGAAAGCCGGAAGGATGTCATGGGAAGTGTAAAGAGAGGGAGCAAAAGGAAATACTTGAAGAGTGCAGCGTTGGGGAGAGCAGTAAGGTGTATGCATGTGGGCATCTGAACAGGGGGAGGACCAGACATGAGAGAAGAGTCATCACTGATGACATCATTCAAGCTTGTTTTGCTACACATTACTCTATAAAGGAGAATGGCATTAGTTGTCTGAAAGAAGGTACAGAATAGCTCAGAATAATATGAAGCATCATTAATGCCATCACAGACACAACTCCCTTCGGGCATAGGTGGTTTGTGTTCTGTGAAACTTAGACAGTATACCATATACTTCACGGGAGGCATACTTCACATTATTAATCAACCACAGACATATGGGAAAGCGTTACTGCATACGGTGTTCAGTCTGTATACAACTGTTTAGAGAAAACTAACAGCCTGATTCATGAAGCAAAATAGCGCCCGCAATGGCTGCGAAAATGCAATTGCGGGTGCAAAACACGGAATCGGCATTCAAGTACAAAATAGCGAATTCGCAAACACAGAATAGCGATTAAAATTGCGATTACGCTATAATAGTCGCAGAGTCCCGGTAGTCGCGCATTAGCGATACGGAAATAGCGACCAACCACGGAATCTGCGAAATGAATAGCGAAACGCAATATATTCTCAATCGGCATTCATGAAAAATATACAATAGCGGAAAACCCCAAAATCGCAATTTAGCGCGGCGCAAATTAAGGACAACTCAAAGCAGGTGGTAACCATAAAAGCCATGATTAACAAAAATTTGAAAAACAGTTGGCCAATCACCAACAGGTCCAGGCCTGACCAATCACACATAAGGACATTCAGCAGCAGAATTAGGCGTTCCACAATGCCAGGAATGTACATGGTGGTGAGGCGGCGAAGGCTACAGCGAGCAGCACGGAGGAGACGCATGAGGCAGGAAAGGATTTACCGGCAGCGGGTCACCTTGCTGGGCCAAACCAGAGAACAGATATATGCTAAATACAGGCTGAATGGGGAAATGATCATCTGGCTGATACATGAACTTGACCCCCTCATGCAGCACCCAACAAGGCGGAACAATTCGGTGCCTACACATGTGCAGGTATTGTGCAGCCTGCACCTCCTGGCCTCCGGCAGTTTCCAGGGCATAGTAGCGGCTGCTGGGGGGATATCCCAGCCCACCATGTCACGCTGCCTCCACACTTTCGTTGACGCCATGCTCACCCAGCTCCACCGCCACATCACATTTCCCACGAGCCAACAGGAATTGGACCTGACTAAACTTCAATTTTACAATGTAGCCCATTTTCCCCATATCCTCGGCTGCATAGACTGTACCCACGTCGCCATCTGCCCACCAGCTGCCACGGAGTATATGTACCGCAACAGGAAGTCCTACCACTCCCTCAACATACAGATGGTCTGCAATGCCAAGACCATCATCACTGACATTGTCGCCCAGTACCCAGGGAGAACCCATGACTCCTTTATCTTCAGGCACAGCGGACTCCACTCACGACTGCTCAGGGGAGAGTTTGGGGAAGGACACCTACTTGGTAAGTACACTTTGTCGACAATGTCACATTGCAATGAAGGCACAGCGCTGCACAGGCAATCAACATCTGCTCCTCTCATTCAGGTGACAGTGGCTACGCCCTACGGGAATACCTCCTGACCCCTTACCTCAACCCTGCCACACCTCAGCAACGGCGCTACAATGTTGCGCACATCCGGACAAGGAACTGTATAGAAAGGACATTTGGCCTGCTCAAGAGCAGGTTCTGTATACTGCACAAGACAGGTGGGGCCATGTATTACAGTCCTGCTGCCTGCTGCCGCATTGTGGCTGTCTGTGTAATGCTTCATAACATTGCAACCAAGCGCCGGATACCTGTTGAGATCTCAGGCAGTGAATCAGAAGGGGACGACCGGCCACCAGCACATGCGCACCATGCACGCGGGGAGAACCCAGCTGAAGGCCACAGACGTCGCAACCACATCACAGCGAACAATTTCTAGCCCACCCTCTACCCCCACCCCACATATCACAATTGCATGCAAAATGTAATGATCACACAAGGCTAATGTGTGCAGCAAAATAAATATATTTGTTTCATTCACAAGAAAAAGGTAATCTGTACAACTATTTACAACCAACAGTATTCCTCCATACTGCAGTGTGCAAGTACATGGCAGGCTTATAGTCAGCCTGTGCCTGTGTTTTTCGGGCAGAGTCAAGTGCGCCTCCTGCGCGTTATGCCCAGCCGCCTCTGAGGCTCATCCTCCTCCGGGGCACCTGTACCAGGCGTTGCCCTGGTGCTGCGCCTAAGTGGCGGGACTAGTGTTGCAGATTGGCTGCTGACGCTTGAAGCCCCCTCACTGCCATCGTCACCCCCTACAGTGGCAGGTACAGCTGGAGGGTGTAGTGCCGTCACCGCGGCGGTTAGGTGCTCCAGGACCCTGGTGATGTCCTCACAGCACTGAACTAGTTGGTGCTGCTGTGTGAGGGACCGGCGTGACAACTGGGAGGTGGCATTTGCAGCCACATAATTTGACCGGCTGTAGGAGGCCAGCCGGCCCATGAGCTGGTGGTGGCGCCGGCTTGCTGCCCTGCGCTGCTTGCTCATCGCAGCAGTGTTTGCCTCCATGGCTGCAGTCATGCGGCCCATGGCCGCCGTCATGCGGTCCATGCGGTCTCCCACTCCCGCCACATTGCGCCCAATTTTGTGCAGCTGGAGCTGTATGGCACCTTGCTGCTGTGACTGGCGCTGATGGATCCTGAGCATGCGCCTCTCTACGCTCATACAGGCATGGAGATGTCCATTGCCCCTCCTGCTGATTGGAGCTGTGGTGTGACCGTGAGAGCTCTCACGCCTGCTCTGCTGGCCTGTCACAGTGGCTGGCCGCTGTGTTGCCGCTGTCGCAGGCCCAGATGACGTAGCACCAGCTGCAGGTGGTGTCACAGCAGGTGTTGCTGGTGTGGCAGGGACTGGAGGCACATTAGTGGGGTGCCTGGCTCTGGCTGCGGGTGGGATGGCAGGAGCAGAGGCCACAACGGTGGGGGGCCTGGCCTTGGCTGCGGGTGGGATGGCAGGAGCAGAGGCCACAACGGTGGGGGGCCTGGCCTTGGCTGCGGGTGGGATGGCAGGAGCAGAGGCCACAACGGTGGGGTGCCTGGCTGCTGGTGTTGTTGCAGCGGCAGGGGCTGGTGCCTGGGTTTCCGGTTGTGAATCCTCCTCCTGGGCCTCCTCATCTATCTGCAGCCTCTCGCTGTCACTGCTTTCTGCGCCACCTGTGAGGGTAAGTGGATACTCATTAGTTGCATGTGACTGCCAGACGTGCTGATGTTACATGCATACTGGGTGACATTCCCTGGATGGCTGTGGATTTGCGTACTTTGGGACCTGTCTGGCTGCATTGTGGTACTACAACATTGTGGACATACTACATCTCCCACAATGCTTCAGGGCATACCCTGATGCGCAACAAAGGCATGACTAAGGGCCAATAAGTGAGCCTATTTGGTCAGGGACGGTCATAGGGGACAGGGTCGCAGTCGCATGCCACTTACCTTGGGTGTCTTGGGTGGGGCGGGAGGAGTCCAGAGGGGTGACGCCAACGCACGCCTCCCTCTCAAGGGTGTTCTCGACCTGGTCCTCCAAGGGTGTGTTGGGTGGGACTGTCGGTCCGCCACCTCCAGTGCCCGATGCCTCTCCAAGGCGCTCCGCCACCCTCTCCTTGGCACGACCTCGGAGGTCGTACCATCGCTTCTTAAGCTCCTCCAATGACCTATCGACCACACCCACCGAGTTCACGCTGGAGGCTATTCCCAGCCAGATCCTCCGTTTGTCTTGCTCTGGGACCTTCCTGGAGTTGATCCCGAAGAGCCTGTCATGGTTGGCCACCACCCCTTCAATAAGGTTCTCGAGCTCCTGCTCTGAGAACTTCAGCTTTCTCTTTCGTCCTGCGCTGTTGCTGGGGCCAGGGACAGGTTCCTCAGACATGGCAGCAGTTAGGTCGCTATTACAGTCGTTTGTGAAGTCGCTATCGCTGGTTTAGCGTCTGCTTTCCGACTTGCTCCCTCGAAGGTTTGCCTCACTGTGGTGTTTGGGGGTGGGAACTGCCTGCTTCCTGGTTGTGATGTCATCACTGTGCTCGGAAAGCGACTTCCCGTTTTCCCGATCGCGCGAGAATGCGAGTCGCATTCCCGATCGCACGGGATTGCGAGTCGCAATCCCGAACGCACGAGATTGCGAGTCGCAATCCCGACGCAGGTAGCCGGGAATAGCGATTTTTCTGCATTTTTAGTTAGTCGCTAACGGATTTAGCGCCCGCGTGCGAGTCGCTATTTTTTCCCCGAAAAGTACATGAATGCCGTTTTGCGTTTCCTCAATAGCGAGTCGCTATAATTCGCTATTAGGGACACGCAAAACGGCCCGTACATGAATCAGGCTGTAAGTTCCTCGAGGTACTCAATGTCTGCTCCAAATCAAATGCCCTACTGTGTACAGCCTTTATCTTTATTAAACCCTTCACAGTCACCAAACCTACATTGAAAAATGAAGTTGGTATGAGTAGAAAAGTGGGTCCTGTAAACAGTGTTTACTCTATAGAGAGAGTTTACTCTGTACCACACTGTTTCCGGGCAGTGAAACTCTCATGAGAAATACACCACAGAGTATTAAAAAGTATCTACTAAGAGCAGTGTACACTCTATGCAAAACCTGTCAATAGAGAGGCTATTCATTCAAAATAACCAAGGTCTGAAGGTGCTCAAGACATTGCATTCTGCAGCCTTCATTCTGTGGTAATAATTTTACAGATAGCCAATCTTTTGAGGCTAACCAAACACGTTCTGGGTTCATACCTAGTGCACTAAGTCTTCTATTTTATGTAGCAATTGTCATGCTACGACAATTCTGTCTAAAAACTCTAGACTGCGTAGAACACTTAGGGTCACATGCATCAAGGTAATCCTTTGTGATTACCAAATAGCGAATTTTAACGATTCGCTATGTGGTAATCACAAATGCTTATGCATGAAGGATTCGCAATTAATCTTGCGAACCATTAGCAATCCCTAATAGCGATTCTCAAATTGTGAATCGCTATTAGAGAATACATTTTCATTCATTCCTATGGGCCTACAAATTGCGAATGCAATGCCAAGGGTGCTAGGGGGACTAAGGCCCCCCGGATGCACCCCCCAAAAAAGGTAAGTGTGCGCATGTGTGTGCGCCACATGTTACTTTGAAAAAAGCACTTTTGTGCATTTTTCAAAGAATGCGCAAATTACCATCAATTTTGAATAGCATTATCTAAATGAACAGTTTGTGTTTAGGAAAAGCTTGCTGCATCCAATTTAGGGAATCGTAAGTTGGAATTGCCTAAATGCATTTGCAATTGAGTTAATCACAAAAAATTGTGTGGAGCATACTAGAGATAAGTCGTCTCCCGTCATCTGCACACAGAGATATTCTTCAATACAAAGATATAGAAAGTGTTCAATACCTCTACACACCTATGATGCATTAGGAGAACATGGGTTTCGGAAAAACCTACACCAATTAGCTTAATACAGGCTGTACAAAATTAGGTACAGAGTAATGTGACAGTTACAGAAAACTATGTAAACTATAAAAACAAACTAACACATTAATTGGTTGATGTCATCAATGATGTCAATTATGTCATTTGAATAGTCATCAGTGATGTCATAGAACATGTCATGAGTGATGTAACATGAGGTTACAAGCAATGCATGGCGAAGAGCAAGTTCTAGTTAGCTCTGCTAACTATAATTAGCGAATTTCTATGGTTTCTTGATTTGAAATTGTTAATGTTGTCACTGACATATTCACCTAACTATAATGTCACTTTAACCTTTGTTTTTTCAGTGAATTTCTAGTTTTTTTTTATTACCATATGTAAAGCAGGGGCGGCCTCTGCGGCTGGAACAATGGGAGCCAAAAAACTGGTAAGGTAGAGTAAGGAAGGTGTCCTGCCCGCCTAAGGGGCTGGGAAGGCCATGGTGGTGATACAGGGCCTCAACACTGCGATCCTTTGCCCCGTACTGGCCCATACAGGGGGCAATGAGTGCCTATTAGGACTTTTGAAGCCAGAGTGGACAGGAAAAAAGAGGCCCTAGTGTAGGAAGGTGGATATCTGACTATGGTTACCCCCAAACTTTTTGCCTGGTGTTTAGCTGGTTTTTGACATAGTTGGCCTGGGATCCTGCTATTCAGGGCCCCAGGCTAATTGCTCTCTCCTTAAAATGAACTCCATGTACCTTAGGTACATACACAATTGGAACTGGTTCACCTTATTGGCCCCTGTAACAGTGTACTCAGGTACCCAGGGCATAGGTGCTTCCAAGGCCTACCAGGGGCTGCAGCATATATTGTGCCACCCCTGGCCTGGCCTCCATATTTGACACAACTGGCTGATCACTCAGCTGGGGTAAGTCGGTGTAACCACCCCTTACTTAGGTGTAGTATGCCTATACCTAACCTAAAATGGACACATATGTTCCTATCAGCCACTCCTATGGAAGGCCTCATCAATCCTGGAGGCAGAGTGCTTGGAAATATGTGAGATGGTGCTCTGGCATGAGCTGAGCCTGTCTGCAGCTTTCGGAACCATGTCCTTTAGCTGTTTCATGATACTGCCATACCATATACTCTTAAGTGCATTATAATCCTCGCGGTTAAATGCTATCTTAGGTTTGGCTTTATCAAAACATGTCGAGTAAGGTGTCATACGAATTGGAATACTACCCCCTCGCCAGTTCTGGTGACGGGGGTAGCATTCCACCCTTCTAGAGGGACACGACATGTACCTAACCTGAACCCCGGTTAAAGTTAAACAGAGCCTTAGCATCACAAAATGGATGCTGCCACCACAGACACAAGTCTGACCTCCTGCTGCTGGGAGTCCTTCCAGCGAGGGCAGCTTGGACAAAGGGTTTCCTGCCTTGGGAGGTGCTAGCACCACCCCAGACAGGATTTTGTGTATTGGGTAGGACAGGGCTGAATAGAATCAGACATGCCTGGGGCACACAAGGTGTCCCTGTGCATAGGCCAGTTCAAACCGGTGCTGGGGCTTTCCTGCCCCAGTCCTGGCGGGAAACTGGACAAAGGAAAGGGGGTGTAACCACTCCCCTTCCTGGTTCCACCCAGAGGAGGGACCTAGTAGGCGATCCGGCCCCCCAGATTCGAATAAGAGTGGGAGCTGTGTCCTGAGACTTCAGATCATCCTGAATCAACTTGAAATACAGAAGAAGACTGGACTTCGACATTCTGCTGCTCAGAAGACGGAAGAGAATCTCCCTTGTGGCCAAGGAGTGACCACCCTGTGAACACAGGCACCAACCAGCAACTCGACGTCTGCTTTGCCGCCGCCTCCCGCCGGAGCCCGAGCCCAGAGCCTGACAAGACCCAGACTCCCAGACTTCTCACCGCCCGATCCACAGTCCCTGCGAAGAAGGGACCCGTGGAGGCACCGAGAGACGTGGGACCGGACATCTTGGAAGACCCCCGAAAAGCTGACTGCGCAGCATCAGAGGCACCCTCGACGCTGTGCATTGGGGTTTGAGAAGCCCCAACCTCGAACAGCCCTTGCACCGAAGATCAGCCCCCCAGCATCTCCACGATCTGCGTGGGGCCCTTTTGCACTGTGCCACTCGACGCGCCATCCCGTCCACTTGCCATGCAGCTAGTGGCCATCTTGGCGACGAAATCTACAACTTTCACTGCAGGTCTAGTTGCTCCAGACTTGCCCTTGCTCCTGTGAAAAGGAGCACCCGCTCTGACCTTGCTGGTCTGAGTGACAAGCCTTTCTTGATTCCTGCGTGGCTTGCATTAGCCAAGGCCTGTTTGCTTCCATCCGGTTGCTGACACCGCCAACAGCGAGAAGCCTGCGTGGGACAGCTCGTGACCGACTCCTGGACGTCTTCGACCCCTTGTGTCCACGTGGCTGCAGAGAGAAGCTACACCTCGACGCCTGTTTGCACCCGACATCGCCTGGTTCCACTCTGGTTCCACTCTGGTTCCACGGTAGTCACTGGCTAGTGACTTTGAACATTGTCCCCTCTGCTTTCAGGTCTTCACAACTTCAGATCCACCCTTGGATCCACCGGAACTCTTCACCTCGAGTCGCCTGCAGCATCTTCAGCTCCAAGCACCATCAACCAGCGTGACGAAATCCGACACTACTTCGACTCTGTGCACCCGCTTCCTGTGGGTGAGGTAACTCAGCTCCGCCGGTGTTCCCACACTGGTACACACCTCTAGGGCCTGTGTCTTAAGTTTCATCCTTCTAGGTCACTCGGAAGGTTCCTTTTTAACTAACTTTGTACTTTTTACGCACCATTGACACTGCATTGGTATTGCGTGCACTTTCTGCACTGCACCCGAGTCCTGCGGGCCTTTCCCGACTTCATCACTGTTAGTCCTGAACAGCTCCAGCGATTCCCCAGGCCCTAGGCCTCTTCACTTTCCTCATAGTGGTTCTTATACCACTATTTTAGTATATGGTTTAGGTGGCCCCTAGGGCTCATCCATATTCGTGCAACTTTTGTGTATTTAAACTGTGTTTTGTTTTAACACTTGTGCTTCTGTGCTCATAAAGAGTATAGGGTATCTTTTGAGAAATAAATCTATATATATTTTCAATATATATCTGTGTGGTGTCCTTTCATTTGGTATTCAAGGGGATTGTGTATGGTAAAACAGCTTGCTTCACATGCCTTTACAGAGTTTAGCCTAAGACTGCTTAGTCCATGCTACCCCTAGGATAGCTTGTCTATAAGGTTGACTTTACAACCTGCACCATAAGGGTTGCTTGGCATGGTACAAGGTGATCACTAGAATTAGTGAGCATCATATACCAGGCCAACTTCTCACATTTAGTACCTAGAAGATGACCCGTAGCAGCAAAACAGTGCGCACCACAAAGGAGAGTGACTCTGCGACGGAGAGGGTGCCGGCTGCGGCCCCTATTGAGATGGGGCCATGCACAGGATGTGCCTGCTTGAGGCCTGAGAATTTGGCTGTGGACCAATCGGTCTGGTGGCCTCCAGGGCCACTTGCAGAGATTGTTGCTGCCACCTGCCGACTGCATAGGTGGCCAAGACGGACTGGAGGGGGACCCATAGGGAACAAGAGCGCCCTGTGCCTGCTATTGGTGAATGCACTGGGTGGTTGGAGCATCCTGAGTGGGTCTCATTGTGGACAGAGATAGTGGATGGCACCTTGCTCACACATGTGAGCAGCATCTGTACAAGATACAGGCTTGGCACTGCAGGCCCAGTGGATGATGGACTGCTGCAGTTAGGGACACTGCACTGCTGAGGCAGCCTGCTAGGTGATGAGGCATCTGGTGTGGGCACTGGGCTGATGTTGCTGGCCCAGAGGTTGGCAGACTGCTGAGATGAGGGACCTTTTGATCCCATGGCTGCCAGTTGGTTGGGGCCCCATGAGGATAGACTTATGAACTGAGTTGACTGGGACTTTCGTTGGCCTGGGGACTATAACTGGTCAGATTGCTACCACAATAGGCAAGGAGAAGGGTGTGAAGACTGCACAATCCAATAATAAAATAGACCAATACACTATCACTTGACCTGAGACTCCAACAACTGAACCTGAGAGGGGCCTCGGAACTGATCTATGGGACCAAACTCTTGTAGAAATATTAGCAGCAATACAGGGGTCCGAGTAGTGCTGGAGGGCAAGATGTACTCAATAGTTGTTGAAATTAATCATTTGCGCTTGGAACTGCAAAAAGTTGTGGCTAGAGTCATGACCACAGAGGAGAATGTGAATGAACAGAAAAAGGAGATTAAGACTTTCTAAGCCACCGGGGGTGGTCTTAAATGTAGTCAAACACCATTAGAAGAGGACCTGGAGGACACTAAAGGGCACTCCAGATGGAATATATGCCGTGTGGGTTATCTGGAGTGCACAGAGGGCCCCTCAGTGGAACTATTGCTGGAGGACTGGATTGTGAACAGGCTCAAGCCCAGACAGCTCTCTAAGTTTTTCACAGCTCAACAGGTGCAGAGGGTTCCCGCGGCAGTTCGTAGGCCTAGGTCGCCACCTAGGGCATTAATACCTCAGTTTTTCATTTACCAAGACTGGAAAACAAAATTGCAACATGTGCGTACACATAGCCACCCCAAGATATGAGGACAAACAAATACAAATTTGTTCACACTACGCTCGTAAGACATCCACAAAAACGTCATGCTTGTTAAAAAGAAACTGAGGGAGTTCAAAATTAAATACAGTCTGATGTTTCCCGCCAAGCACAGTATAAATCAATTTGACAGTTGAGTCCACTTCTAAGAATCACCACAGCAGGCATTGGACTGGCTAGACTCTCTTGGAATAGGCCACAGCTCCAGTTCCCCAGACTGGAGGGGCGGCCAGAATAACTCTGTGTGCCGCTCTAACAGGAACAGGAAAATGCCAGTGTCATCGTCGCAGGCCCAGGAAACTGCCTTGGAGGGCTCTATCTTTGTCTGCCCTGATGGAACTTTGCACTCCGCCATGCTTTACACCACTGAACAGAACTCCTTTTCGCAATTCCAAATGGTCCCTAATACTATGAGGGACAGCATCGATGCTGGTTAGGTGACCCTGGCTTGCCAGGAACAGTTGGTTTCTATTGCTGGCCTGCTTGAGAGTACTGAATGAGCGGAACAGGGGAGTGCCCGGAGAACAAGAACGGGTGGCTCATTTAGGTACCATTTAAGCTGGGTTGCCTGGTGCCCAAGTGTGGAGGGTCTGGACCCGGGGAGAAACCAGTGTCACTGTCTTAAGCTATTGAAGCTAATGTTTTATTCTTCACAAGAGGAATGGCATTTGCAGGGGCTGCAGTCAAATATGCAAGGATCCAACATTCAATTTGCATGTTAAATGTCTTTCTTTTCTCCACAGGTGGGGTGGCTGAGGGCCCAACCACCCTTCAACTGCTGAGTGACAGATTTGGTTTCCTGGCCTGCCAAGGTTACAATACCTTGGGCTGTGATCACACCTAGAGTTCTTTAAGGTTACATTGGTTGCGGGAGGGGAGGGGAGTGGGGCAGGGATCAGTACCCTTTTGGCTGTTGGTTGTGCCAGAGGGAGTCATGTATACTCTGCCTACCGGAGGGAAGGAAATTGATAAATCAGTGGGAAAGTTACATCCTATTGTTGTGTTACTTTGGGGTGCTCCATCTATACATTTGCAATATGATGTTGTGAGGTGACAGCCATGGCCTGCAAAGAAACCCACAACTGTAGATGACCCCTTTTTAAATACCGTGAGTGCCATTTGTAAGAACATACTGTCACAATCAGTCACATGTATTTCTTTTGTATGTAACACAAACACACTTCTAATCACTTTACCCAGTCTCACTGCACCGTCAATCTGTAGGAGCACCTTGTATATTTTTTTATAAGTTTGTATGCTGTGTCATTCAAGTAAGAAGTAACTAAATAAATGCACTTATCGCAGAATTTAAATAAACCTACAGAAGAGTTCTTTACGTCACTATTGCCAAAGAGGTCCAAGGCTACACTTCCTCTTTGATATTGAACTGGCAACGGGATTTTCTGGAATGTACGGGAGCAGAGGAAGTACATATGAGGAAGGTGCGACAGGACGAGAAATTAGCAGATTTATCTATTTTTATTTATTTGTGGGTTTATATAGCGCTTGAATCACCCCCGAAGGGGTATCTCAGCGCTCACGGACCCACAATAAGAAAGCCATCACAAGGAACAAGACCTAGAAAGGAACACAAGTCTGCTCCCAGCTGGTAAACATGTATGTTTGTCCCATCTGGCAGGAGATGAAAAGGGTGCCTGCCAGACGTAAGCAAACATATATTTCTCTACCTGCGCTGGTGGGGGCAGGGAAATGACTGACTCCCGGTGGTGGGCTACCTGGGACACAGTAAATGAGTCAGCCCCAGAGGATGGGGCCCCCAGGCCTATAAAGGCTCAGGGAGGGGGTGCAAGGCCCCACTCCCTTTAAATTTTATTTTGGACAAAGGGTATGTGGTCCCAGGGGCCTACAATGCCTTGGGGAGGGGAGTCTTACAGCCTGCTTCCCTTTTTTTTCCAGCAATCAGACCCGGGAATTGGAGTCCCAGGGTCCTTCAAAGGCTCGGGCGAATGCCCCACCCCCCATTTTTTATGAAATCAGCCCTGGGGGATGTGGTCTCTAGGGTCTAACAAGGCTTGGGGTGGAGCCCCGGGGAATCGTATCCTTGGGGCACAGAATGCGCTTGGGGAGGGGAGCCGTATCCACGCCCCCTGGGTGCCTTCAATGTCTTTGGGGACGCAAGGCCTACTTCCCTTTTTTAATGAAATTAGCCCTGGGGGATGTGGTACCCCGGGCTTAATATGGCTTGCGGAGGAGACCTGGGTGCTCACTCCCCCTAAATAATGTACCCAGCTCCTGGGCATCATATCCATGAGGAGCAAAATGGGCTCGGAAGGGGAGCCCTATTCACATCCTACTCACCATATATTTAGTAAAGAAAATGAAGGCTGCCTTTTCTTTTCTTTTTTTTCTTTTGCCACGATCCCATGGGGGTTCTGCGTTATCAGGAATTAAAACATAGATTTGCCTTATTTTGGCCCCAAAGGGGCATCCCTCTGGGTCCCTCAACAGGGCCTATGGGGGGCAGGTATCCCTACCCTGCCCCATATTATTTTTATTTTTTTTACTTCAAGACAGGAGACTTAATCTCAGAGTCCTGTAGTGGCTGCCAGCAACATTTTCCTCTGTTGCTAGCAGCGAATCAGAGAGCTTGATCCCACATGAGTCTGACACCCATGGAAGCGAGATGGGCCAAGGGAAAAAGCTCCCCAGGCCAAACAGAATTATCTCTTTTTAATTTAAGACTTTCGCAAGACTCGCGGACCCAATCATCCAGAAATATAAATATTTTTCAACCTAATTTCTACTGAACTGACTTAAACCAAATCACAAAAAGCACAATCCACGAAGCAAGATCTAGCTTCCTGACAAATTTGGTGTACTTCAGTTCAGTAGTTTTTGCGGTAGCGCTGCCCAAAGAAGTCTATGGAAAATACATGGGGACATTTGCTTTTTTGACCCCCCCATTTTTTATTGGACCCCACTTGAAGGATCACCCTGAAACATTCCAGAAAGGAGCCGATGTGAATTTGCTTTTTTTAGGAAAGATTTGTAAAGATACGTCAAAAGGAAAAAAAAGTAATTAGCAAAAAAAAAGCTGGTCTATGAAAAAGCAATCCTAACTATAACTACCTAGTGCCAACCGCTACTATCTATCTATATTTATCTATATCTATATATCTATACATATATATATATATATATATATATATATATATATATATATATATATATATATATATATATATATATATATATATATATATATACATATATATATATATATATATATATATATATATGTGTGTGTGTATATATGTGTGTGTGTGTGTGTATATATATATATATATATGTGTAAATATATATATATGTAGACATACACTTATACATATATTACCTACTGGCGGTCGCCAGTAGGTATATATAGTTAGGATTTTTTTCCTATGGGATTTTTGAAAATTCTATGTCAAATAACTTTGGCGTTTGTGGACGGAATTGGCTGAAATTTTCAGGAAAATGGCACATTTTGTTTCTGAGCAGCCCCTGAAAATTGGGGGGGGGGTTCATCCAGGGGGGGTCGAGAAAAAAGGGGGTCCCAAAACGTGTTTTTTAACATTGAGTTTTCCATAGGGCGGTTGGCCTCACTTTTAGCCCGAACGGCTGAATGGATTTGCACGAAACTTGGCAAAATTGTAGGGACTGGTAGCCCGATGTGCCTTTTGTAGGTCTCAATATATGTGCTACAGTGGATTTTGAGAAATTAACGTTTAAAAAAAGATATATATCTGTAACAGCGGACCGGGCAGCGCTCCAGTACGCGTACTTTTCGCGCAACGGAGCTTTGTGAAGCGAAGCTGATTGGTTCTCCGGCGTCTGTAAACATTCCAAACAGTCCGTAGCGGCCGCCATCTTGTCTCTCGGTAGGATCGAGAGACAAGAGGAGGCCAAAGCGAAGGGGCAAATGACCATAAGGGGGCATAGTAGATCCTCGCTGACCCCCTAGGTTTGATGTGGAGGTTTTAAAAGGGCCCCGCGGGGCAAAAAAAAAAATAATAATAATAATCGAACGGCTGAATGGATTTGCACAAAACTTGGTAAAATATTAGGGACTGGTAGCCCGATGTGCCTTTGCTAGGTCTCAATATATGTGCTCCAGTGGATTTTGAGAAATTAACGTTCAAAAAAAGATATATATCTGTAACAGCGCTCCGCTTCGCGTAACGGAGGTTTGCGAAGCTGATTGGTCATTCTGTCACTGGGCTATAGTTGGGCTACATCTGGCTGATATTTGGGCTACATTTGGTTTTTTTGTCTCTGGCGGCCATCTTTGGCCTACATTGGGCTACATTGGGCTTCATTGGGCTTCATTGGGCTACATTGGGCTACATTTGGGCTCCAACATATATATAGGCCAATGTAGCCCAATATATATTTTTCAAAGTTAATTTTCGTAAAAACCACTGGAGCATATATCTTGAGACATAGCAAAGGCACATCGGGCTACCAGTCCCTACAATTTTGCCAAGTTTCGTGGAAATCCATTCAGCCGTTCGAGCTAAAAGTGAGTCCAACCGCCCTATGGAAATGAAGGAAATGAATGGGTAATTTGTAATTAGCAAATAGCTCATCGCAAACTAGGAATGGTAAAGAATCGCTATTTATTCCTTAAAGTTCGCTATTTAGGAAATGCAAAAAACTTTGATGATACATATGGCGGTTCATCTCTAACAAGATAAGAAGCATAGGGATAGATTTATGATGACTGGCGCATCACCAGGGATGTGTTAGTCATTCTGTGCCGCTGTTCCGTCACCTATGGTGTGCTGCATTTACAATGCGGCGCATCATGGGGCAAAAACAGCACAGATGCGTGATGTATCTGTGCCGTAAAGGTGGCGCATTGCTGGAGTTGTATCGCAAGTGTGATGAAGCTCCAGCAAGGGTCGGGGGTGCCCCTGTCGCAGGGTTTCTGTTCTCACACAGAACTGTGGACAGAGGATTGGAACCTCGGCGAATTAGGGTGCCCCAAAACTCACCTTAGTAATCAAAAACCCCTTAGCAAGCTAGGTACAGTGTCACATTGGATATAACAAACTCTCAATGTTTAGACAATCCAGAATATGAACTTATAGTACCTCAGGATACGTGGAACTCATGAACAGTCGGTCGTTATATATTTCTTAGAAACCAGAACATGGAGTTAAGAAGAACACATGTGTATTTGAAATGTTTATTTACTAATGCCGTCTTCTCAGGCGTAGTATCTTAGATAATACAAGTACACATATTATCAGTAGCAAAATTACCAGCATAGTTACTAGTACATAAAAAGCGAATGGTGACAGTATGTTAACATGCTGTAAATGAATAAGAGTTAGCAACACTTATAAGCAGCCGCGGGCCGTGGAGGGAGTTACGGTGGGGCTCCACCCTGCCCCTCCCCGCCTCCCTGCCCCACCGTAACTCCCTCCACGGCCCGCGGCTGCTTATATCTCACCCTCCCTAATACACATAATATATTATTTGCTAAGAAGGTCTGTTTGTGTTGGTTTAGGGCGTGCCCATACTTTAGTGTCTTAGATTTGAAGGAATCACATCAGCATACACCAGCTCTCTCTTCATGTGAACCGCATCAACTGTTGTGTATGTGTGTTCGGCAAAGCAATATAAAACCCGCCTCATGCCCAGAATTGGCAGAAGCTGCACTTATGTTATGAGTATGAAGTCGTGGAGATCAGACCTCATAACAATTCTGTATCGTGTTGTTCTTGAAACTTCAGCACTCGCTGTACAGATATAGTTTAACAAGCAAAGCAGATAGTAGAGCAATAACATATTATTCTCATGTAAACCACGATGAACTACTAGGTTGAAAGCTAAAGCAACAACTAAGTGTCGTGTGCAGAAGTTGCAAAAAAGGAAAAATGGCGTTTAAACCGGTAATGAGCCCATGCTAACTTAACACGGTATAAAGATATCCAGGACCTAGATGACACCTCCCCATGATCCGGAAACGAACTGAATAAGATAATAGAAGTGCCATCTCATGAAAGCAGATTGCAACTTTATATGTGGACGGTCCGCAAGGTAAAACATTAAAAACTAGGAAAATTTAATGCTAAAGAAAAATAAAACAGCCAAGTACTTTATCGAGTCTTAAGCCAATAGGCAAGCTAAATAATAAAAACTTGACAAATAAGTCAATGAATTGTCAATGAAATGCTAGTACTCAGCATATCAAACATGAAAAAGGTCTATGACATAACTGTGTATGCAAAATAAGCTGCAACAGCCTCCAATAGGAAGTCACCGTCTTCATCCGAAAAGAGTTCAGCCATCCAATTTAAAAGCGGAAAAGAACATACGTGCTCTCCCAGCACCGGATCCTCTATCACCATCAGAGGACAGCTCGGTGGGTTTTCAAGAAAGCTCTGTTCCAAGAAAGACTGTGTTGCCGCCAGTAAATTCCAGGGACCAATTAGTCCATGCATCAATGCCACAGCCATAATCCTTTCGCCAGGACAAACCAACTCGTGAGTAATGATAGGAGTCATCAGCTGATTAAAGTCGACGTCAGGAGAAACCGGTCCGCAGAGACACAAATCAATGGCCCAATCGAAATCACAGGTCAGGCAGTGAAATACAGGCTGGACACAGGTGAAGTAGGAGAATCGAAAAGATAATCCATATGCCGTGCTTAATATCGCCAACGGCATTGTGCCATAATATTCTAGCATGCGATTGCGGAACAGTGTCAGCAGCTGCAGGGCGGGAGCTTGCACAGGAGAGACATCCATATTTAAAAATGTAAAAAAGCACAAGAGCGTCCGCTGGTAATGCAAGTAAAAATGGGAATCCACGAAGCACAGTGGAAAAAATAGAATGAAAGAAAGCAGGGATGACTCCAAAGATTTTCTCAAATGAAGTCACGAGACCACTGGTAACAACTTTAAAAAAGTGCGCCAGGGCCTTTGTGGAGGACGCGTTAAAGATAGTCCGAACCATCTTGCTGAAATGGAAAGGCGAATCAGTATTGAAAAGGGTCTGCACCTCTGTACGGGTGTTCGCTATGTGAAGCACGAAGGTTTCACGGGCCGAACTCAAGGCCACCTCTCTCTGAGACAAAAGAGCTCTTATTCTTGCCATGCCGTTGAAATCTGCTCCCAAGGTTGGTATTTGTGGCCAGATTGAAAACTCCCTATGTTCATGTGTGGGAGGAAATAGAACATTTCTGCAGCAAATAACCCGTTCACTTACTGTTACGATAAAAGGAATACTTTTAATTAACCCAGAACAATCTTCATTATTGAGCATCAAATAACTACCATTTTCCAACAACTTGAACGTGGGGATGATAGCAGGAACTGGCGTGCCTTGCAACACGCAAGCCATATTTGGTCGGTGTTTGTTGCATGAACCGTGTAACTGTATGTGCCTACACATTAGTGAATGATCTGGCGTCTCAGTTCATTCCTCTCCATTCAGATAAACTTCTTGATCATCTTTGAAACATCTGTATGTGTATGGAAGCGACCAGACCTCATGAAGAAAAGCACTACCTAAAGGTTCATAACGACCTATTGGTATATATTTCATACAATTTGAAAACTTATATAAAGCAAAAGGCAGCGTTATTAAACCGTGGATAAGGCACGTTGCCAAAAAACCCGCAATCCTCTGCTGATGATGTCACTGAGCATGTCATGAATGATGTAATATGTGACATCATCAGCAGTGGATTACGGGTAATAGTATCTCTAGTTTACTCCCCTATAGCTGTTTTTCTTTTAACAGAAGTGTCTGTTTCCTTCCCTTATACTTACTGTTCTTTTTGTAAAAAAAAAATTTTGGTTCACTTCCGGTTCGCGTACCGGCGAGCGAACTGGGAAGCGAACTACGAGAAATAGAGGTTGGCACAGTTCCAAATATTGTACCAATTTTTTAATAACGGGGAGGTAGTTCTGAAAAGAACTTTTTTTTTATTGTTTTTGTTGTTTTATATTTTTTTTATTATTTTTCTGAAATTTTTTTTACTTTTTTTGAATTTTTCTGAACAGTTTTATATTTTTTTTGGTTTTTCTTGGAGGGGGCAATGAAAACGATTCATTGTAAAGGGCTCAACAGGAGCAACAAAACAAAAAAAAAGTATTTATTATTTGGGGCGTTTCGTACAAACTTGCATATGATAGTCAATAGCTCTGTTGATCAGAGTGATGCTTCTTTCTCCGTAGCAAATGAATCCACTGCAATATACGCAGACTTGTTTTACTTCATGAAATCTCGTTTGTATATTTGGCACCATCTCCCTGCCCTCTGGTCCCGTTACGTCCGGTACAACAGATCTTCTGGCCATAATAGGGAGATTATCTAGGTCGTTACGAAACTGTGCAGCACTGTAGTTGTTAGGATGCCACCTAGTCATATGGCGATGCATTGTGTAGTTTCCGAAACTGTATTTTTTGTCGGTCCCTCTGGACAGTCTATCTTGACATATAAGGCAAGTTACGTATCTTGCATTTACTTTTTTCTGACCTTTGGGAATTTAAAAAAATTGCCAAATGAAGTTTTCTTTCCGGTGAGACGTCCTGGGCTCCTCAGGCAAAAAGTGCCTCTCTTCGTGCTCGTCGTCCTGTTCCTCTTCCTCCTCTTCTTGTTGAATTATAACTTCAGCAGGTGGTCCACTCTTCCTTGGATGTGGTGGAGGTGGTGGGGAAGCACCAGCTGAAGCTACTAAAGAAGCCATTGCTCACTGGTAACAAAGGGTCTTTCTCTCACAATGATGAAAGTCAGAGTGAGGATAGAAGGAGGGATTTTCATCATTTGGGAAAAACAATAGTTCTCAACCAATGAAAAGTGTTCATTTTAGATTATATGACCTAGTCTTACATCATTAGGAAACCAAAAGTGAAATGAACCAATGAAAAGTGTTATTACCAAGTCACATGACCTGCTGTGTTTACGTTAAGCGCTTTTCAGGGCCTCCCGGTTTGCTTCCAGAAACCTGTGCTTTGCGACTCGGTAAGCGTACCAGTTCGCTAACGTAGCACGTCATATGACGTATCACGCGACAACGCGAAACGTCATGCGGACGGGAGGCGTCACGATGTTGTTTTCTAACGCGGCAGTTGCGGTAAAGAAACGTTTACCGGCTCGCGGTCTATTTCGCGGCATCAAGGTCAGCTAACGGGAAGCTTCCCGATTCGCGAAGCGGGAACGAAGAAAAAAAAATATTAAAAAAAAAAATTATTAATAAACATATAAAATATATTTTTGGATTTAAAGAAGAATACATTTTACAGCTACAGATATTAGCTGTTAAAAAACCAATGAAATTCACTGAAAAAACCATAGGTTATAGACCATATATAGTTAGGAATTAGCATTTACAAAACCTTGAAAATTCACTGAAAAAACCATAGGTTATAGACCATATATAGTTAGGAATTAGCATTTAGAAAACCTTATTTTACTCACACAAAACCATTGAAATTCCATATATAGTTAGTTGCACTAACTATATATCGCGCACCCGCAATCCACTGCTGATGATGTCACATATTACATCATTCATGACATGGTCAGTGACATCACTGATGACATCACTGATGACATCTCAAATGACATCACTGATGACATCACTGATGACATCTCAAATGACATCACTGATGACATCATGACACACCAATACCAGTTACTACATACGCACTCACTGATTCCTACGTCTACACACACATTCACTCATTCACCCATACAATCACTCATACATACAGTCACTCATTATTACAACACTATCATATGCACTCATACACCTATGCAGACAGTCACACACTGCCACTCATCCATGGAGTTACTCACACACCAAGTCAGTCCTGTAAAGAATCAATCACACTTCCATTTCTTCATCTATACAGTTAAACACAGAACACCATACTTCAGTGACATCACTGATGACATCACTAATGACATCTGAAATGACATCACTGATGACATCTCAAATGACATCACTGATGACATCATGACACACCAATACCAGTTACTACATACGCACTCATTGATTCGTACGTCTACACACACATTCACTCATTCACCCATACAATTACTCATACATACAGTCAGTTATTATTAGAACACTATCATATGCACTCATACACCTAGTCAGTCCTGTGAAGAAGCAATCACACTTCGATTTCCTCATCTATAGTTAAACACAGAACACCATACTTTTCACACATATACTAACACATACTTACTCTCTTATACAATCACTGATACAAGTACACATTGATATGCACAGCGTCACACACCTCCCAGCCAGCCACACACACACTCAGTCTTCCATCCATCCAGTCATTCTTCAATATGTAAAACGTATTTAAACTTTACAAAAACACACAGACACTAGATGATGTCATCAGTGATGTCACTGACCATGTCATGAATGATGTAATATGTGACATCATCAGCAGTGGATTGCGGGTGCGCGATATATAGTTAGTGCAACTAACTATATATGGAATTTCAATGGTTTTGTGTGAGTAAAATAAGGTTTTCTAAATGCTAATTCCTAACTATATATGGTCTATAACCTGTGGTTTTTTCAGTGAATTTTCAAGGTTTTGTAAATGCTAATTCCTAACTATATATGGTCTATAACCTATGGTTTTTTCAGTGAATGTATATATGCACACATACATATCATATATATATATATATATATATATATATATATATATATATAGATAGATAGATAGATAGATAGATACATATATATATATATATATTAAAAAACAGTCTTGCTTACTCCTGCAAGAAGTCACCTACACTTGACTTGCTGTACAAAACTTTGAATTCAAAGTTAATTGCTACACCACCCGACATGTTTCGGCACTAGCCTTTTTCAAGGGACCTTGTGCTTAAACTATTGCTTTCACAGAGTTCAGAATTTAGCCCTTAATTTGTAATGAGTGCTAGAGCAACTACATGTTCTGATGACCATTGATTGTATATCATTTCATGTGTTTTTTACTGTTACATGAAAACAAGCATTGGCAAAGCCAATATATCTGGCGCTGGCTGCCAGCCTTTTGGCTTTATCGGTGCTTATTTTGTTTTTGTCTTACTTTTTTGCAAAACTTTATTGGTGGGGAAACTACTAGGTCCTCGTAAACCCAAAAAAACACTGGCTAAAAGCAAAAATATATATTTGTTCTCAAATGTCAGTCATTGCCATAGTAGTCCCTGGTACTGAAGAAAACAACTTTATGTGTGGATGTGCTCCTTGAGAAAGAGCAGAATGTTATCAATCACAGTAAAGTTAGTCAATGCTTGAAGTGGGGTGATCCACTGCCCCATGCTGTATGCTGTAGTAGGCAAAGGAAATATGTGAATGGCACAAAAACAGACCAATAGATGAAGAGGGCTGGCTGAAAGCGGCTATAAGGAACTCTAGTATGCTTATAATTTTGCTAAAACAGCAGGTCTTAACGCCAAATCTAAAGAAAGAATTCCCAAGCCACATTCTAAACAGCCTTATGTCCTATTACAAAGTAGTCAATATTGTTTACCTCTCACTGACATGTATGCCAATTGAAGATGTTGCTACCTTCTAAACATATACTATGAACAGATCTATAAAAAATGGATCAATGTATCTGTGGATCTATGCACTAATGAAGATTACAAAATGAAGAAATACAAGGACTATAGCTATAAGGAACACTGTTCATATAACCCATGCAGTAACACTAACCCTAGGCCTACCTCTAACATTTAACATAACTCTAAGCACGCTTCTGACCCTGTACCAAGGGCATGCAACAAAACTTTTCACCACTCACCTTGACTTTTCTTCATATAGGCCTCACCCAATGTGGTGATTTGTTATGCTTCCTATAGTTCTGGGTATTCTGAACATTTTCATCTTGATTAATTATTTCTAATGCAGATTTTTTCTTGAAATCACACTATACCAGATGGAAAGAGTCTAGAGAATGGCTGCAAAGATTGTGCACTTTGTGAAGACCAGAGATATTTTGCAAGGAAGATAAAGTAGACCTAATTGCCAGTAAGGAACTCACGCAGGGAGAGAGTATTGAGGAGGATCCCAGAGACCGCAGTGCCACTCAGGAAGCGGAATGCACAGTAGCAGCCGAACGAGGGCAAGAATGCCACACATGTGCCAGTGACACCCATCTGCAGGTAGGACCAGATCAGCACTGCTCGGCGTCCATACCTAGGAGGAGAAGGATAATCAACAAGAAAGAAATTAGATTTGTCCGACAGGCCCTATATTCACTAGAGAGACCACATAAGCAATTGGAGAAGTACATCGCCAGCACAGGAATAGAAGTAGTTGCTGCATATTGGGCTTGCGGTGCAGTGTCAAGCCTCAGATAGGATATTGGCTTGCCTGAATATGTTTGGCACATTTAGCAACAAGATAAAACATGCTTTGTTCAACTGACACCGTCAGATGGTGACAGATGGAACGTAGAGTTGTAGCTTTTTGCATTAAAAGGGGGAAATATTTTAAACTGCATTTGGTGAGAGCATTTAGACCAAATAAAAAGGGAGTTCCTCAATGGTGCTTGGGGTCTCTCCTACACACAGGGATTTCAGATGTAGCCGTTGCTGAGTGTATACATTTATAGAGATCCCACAAACGATTACACACAACAAGTAGCCAATAGCCTTACAGCAGCATTCCAGTTGTCCATCCAAAACTGTGATTTCCATCATCTCCTATTTGTGCTGTTTTCTCTCGGTGGGATGAATAGCCCAAGAAATAAGAAAATGGAAGATACACCACAAATTTCGCAAACAATGCAGAACTTTGAATTCAACCAGTAGGTGATGTGGTTACTGGTTGAGGGTGGTGAAACACTAATCAAACAGCAACCACATTTCCTGTCAGGGTGGAAAACAAGCAGACCCCAAATTAATGTGGGCTTAACCCTCTGATAGCTTGGCACAAACACAATCAGGCTTAACTTAGAGACAACTATAAAGTATTTATGCAGCACACAAACACTAATAAAGTAAAAACACAACACAAGAAAAACTCCGCACCAATTTAGAAACAAATATTTGGCACCAAAACAACACAAATCCAGTCAATGAAACCAGAGATATTCAATTTTAAAGATTTAGATAAACATAGTGTTTATAAGTATAAAGTGCCAACTGTGGTTATCTGGTCAGACCGGACTGGGATAAAGTCATAAATTCAGGCTGATCATGAACAAGCGTGGGCTGGATACAGGGACCAGTTAGACCAGAGGTCTTCAAACTTTTTGATGCCGAAACGCCCCTGTCAAAATATTTTAGGCGTAAGGACCCCCTCCTGACAACAATTTCTAGAACTTGGTAAGCCCCAAATTCCCACAGCAAATAATTTTTACCGTGGGGAAATAATATTAAACAGTGTTTATCAAATGAAAGATCAGTGAGCTTGTTTGCGTGTTCAAAGGTGTGGCTAAAATCAAAAGGCCTCATTTATAAGGAATTGGCCTAGGGCAAGTCTTTTTGCTGCACTGGCCTACGCCAATGTGAAAGGGCAGGAATGCATCTTATTTATGAAATACGGTGCATTCCTGTCCTTTCCCCCTGCGTTGACGCACAAATTGCTGCCTAGCGCCAATGTAGACAGGATTGTTTTTGTGCAGGAAGGTGCCCTGAGAGGGGTTTTCATCTTTCTATGTGAGCTGCAGAACACATGGAAAGAGGAACAAATACGAGGAGACATGAAAACATGTCTCCTCTTTACACCTGCTGTGGGGAAGAGTAAAGTTTTGGCACTGCCCCAGGTGTACATGGTTTGGTAAATCTGGGGCAGTGTCAAAATCCATGGTTGTTGCATGGGAACACCCACCGCAATGCCCATGGAACTCCTACTTGTCAGACTAAGGCTAGGCAGCGACTTGTGCTGCTTTGTCTTACTCCATATGTATGAGGGCACTCATAGCCATGCGGGGTGACTTTGCACCACCTCATAGATACGATTGCGAGGCTTGTGCTGCCGGAGCTTTAAAAAAATTATGCTCCGGCAGCTCAAGCCTCCCATAAATCAGCCCCAAAATATTTTGCTAGTTTTTTTTAGGTCTTTCACCATCAGGTAGCTACATATAAAATTATGGCTAGCTTAAATGAAAAATAAATTTTAGAAAGTTGTTACTCAGTAGGAAATGCACTGTAGTACATTAGGAAACCTCTATTATCGTCCCATAACACTGATCAATGCGGATTTAAAAATCTTCTCAAAAGCACTGGCAGTTAGATTTGCAAAAGTAATAGGGCAGCTAGTGAGTCCTAAACAACACGGTTTTATTCCGCAAAGAGGCACCACACTGCATGTTAGGAAGATGATAACATTGTTCGATGCACAGGGAGTGGAGGGAAAACCAATGGCGGCCATGTTGTTGGATGCCGAAAAAGCCTTCGACCGTGTTTCATGGGATTTTTTGTGGGCTGTTCTAAGGAGAGGGGGCTTTGGGCTAGGATTTATCAAGGCGGTTCAAACATTATATCATAGACCCACTGCCTGTGTTAGGGTGAATGCAGGCCGCACCGCTCCCATTTCAATTAGCCGGGGTACGCGACAGGGGTGCCCCTGTTCACCCCTGCTCTTCGCAATGTACATAGACCCTTTGATCCAGAGATTGGAGCTAAATAACCAAATTTGCCCTTTAAACACCCAAATGGGGAACGTTAAAGTTCTCGCTTACGCAGACGATATTGCGGTCATCACACCCTCTCCTGTAGAGGCTATAGGAGCAATAGAGCAGGAAGCAGAACAGTTTGGTAGGGTGGCAGGCTATGCACTGAATAAAAGCAAATCACAAATTATAAAGAATACTCATGCAGTCTGCACAGACACTCGGGTGGTGGGTGAGGGGGTTTATTTGGGTATAACTATAACCGCAGATCTGGATAAACTAGTGGAAATGAATATTTGCCCTATCATCAGTAAAGCAAAGATGAATTTAGACAGGGTGCACAATTTACACATGTCCATAGTAGGTAGGGTAAATTATGTAAAGATGAACCTGCTGCCGAAATTTTTATATTTGTTTAGAACTATTCCATTGTTTTTTTAATTTAACCTGGTTTAGCCGAATAGATAATATGATTAATCGATTTTTGTGGTCACAGGGCAAAACAAGAAGAGCTATTAGATTTATGTCATTACCACGGGAGAGGGGAGGATGGTCGCTTCCAGATCTAAGAATCTACTATTGGGCAGCAGCACTACAACAGATGTCAGGCCTTTTGGGTGGCGCCGAGATGGAAAATGAAACACAGGCAGGATCAATTGAGATCTACGGAATAATTCTCGGGGCAGAGACAGAGAATATATTTCTTAGATATACGGAACCAAGTTACTTTAAGAGGACTAGGTTCAAGACCATAGATGCGGCATATAGGGTATGGAAGGCGTTTAAAAAAAGCTTTGGCATGGGGAGATATCATGCATATACCAGACTTGGGGATGATCCTACGTTACCCGCGGAGATCTTTGCAGACACTACATTTAGGGAATGAAGCAGCTTGGGAGTAAAAAAGATGGGAGATTTGCTGGGCCCGACAGGTGTACGCCAATTCGTAGAAATCCAACGGGAATTTGGGATCAGTAACAGGAGTTTTTTTAAGTACTTGCAGATGAGAAGCTTCTTGGCCAGCAAAAGAGGGGGCCCACTGGGGTTTGGCGATAATTCAATATTGCAAGTAGTAGAAGAGGGGAAGGGCTGTACAATCAGGAGGCTGTATGCTGAGCTTATTGTGCATAGAGGGGATGATCTAGTCAAATTTGAAACTAAATGGATGGACACATTAGGGATCCCCAAGGGCGTGTTTGGAAAATCACTGCAGCTAGGTCAGGAGGCTCTGTGCTCGTCGGCTCTACAAGCCCAACACTATAAAACTCTATACAGACTTTACTATACGCCAGCCAGAATTGCCCAGTGGGGATGTACACAGGGGATCACTTGTCCGAGATGTGATAGCACGGAAGGAGACATAAAACATATGTTTGCTGAGTGTCCGAATCTTCTCCCCCTGCTAAAAGACATAGAAGCTTTTTTTGACAGATCTTTGAACTATAAGGTAAAATTAACAGCGGACATAATCCTTTTAGGAGTTGAGACAGGCACTTTGCAATTACAATTTGTATACTTTGTATTTGTGGCCATGGCGGTGCTACACCTATGTATAGCTAGCGCTTGGCGGGATAAACTACCACCAACCATGCAACAATGGTTGGCAAGGTTGTTGCATATACATAATATGGAAAAGGCCATATATGCGAGAAAGGGGAAGAAGGGTTGGTCATTAGGCTTACAGATATGGAGCCCGATCGCAGACTGGAAAAATAGGATGGTTAGAGTTTAGACTGAGCAGGAAACCTTGGGTTTGCTGGGTCATCGATGCTCCTTACCTGTTAGGCCTACCTGGTTAAATTTCCAGGCAAGGCTTTGCATATCTGGTTAGATTGGTCTTATTATTTTTTTTTAAGTTTGTATGATATATCTTGTGTTACTGTCTTCTTTTTAGTTCACGGATTAGCCAGAATGTAAGCAATTTGTAAATGCTGAGTACTATAACGGCCAAAAAATCCTGCCCTATATGTATAGGTAACCATATGTAACTAGACTGATCATAGGCTTGTTCTTGACATATACCTGTGTATTTGACTCTCTCTCTTAATTGAAATGTCATGTGTGGGGGAGGGTGGGAAGAGAATAAATGTTGTAAAAACTGTTTAATAAAAACATTTAAAAAAATAAAAAAAAAAAAAAAAGGAAACCTCTATTAGTTAATGCACTGCAGAGGTCTGTGTCTGTATCCAGAGAGCCACAGAATTTTGGGGCAGATTTACAAGCCCCATGTGCCTTCTTGCACCGCAATTGCATCACTTTTTTTGACGCAACGGTGGCGCAAACAATTTGGCAATTTACAATGTTACGAATCTAGGGAGATGCGTCACGTTGTAAAGCCCTGCATCACATTATACCTGCACCAGGTATAATGTATGCAGGCTGGGGGTTCCCACGCAAAAAGCCATGTAGAACTAACGCAGTGAAATGTACAACATTTCACTGCGTCGCTATATGCCTTCACTGCTTCAAAATCCCTATGCCTGCTCAGACCAGGGGTAATGGTTGATGCAGGGCGTTTTGTGTGAGACTCACCTATCTGTTGTGGCACATTGCTGGAGTTGCGTCACTTTAATGAGCAATTCCAGCGATGCGTCACTTTTGTGCCAACAGATGCATCAGTACTTCTGACGCATCTGTTAATCTTGTGCCATGGAGCACTGTATTGTAAATACAGCTCATCAATGGTTGTGCAAGGACATTAGGCACTGGTGCAAGAAAACTGACGCATCTATGCAGATGTGTCAGTTCCTTGTAAATCTGCCCCTAAATTTGGTTGGTGCAGTGGGGAACACTGGATTTTTAGTACTACGAGGTCACAGCCTGTGACAGAAAGCACTGTGAAAGTGTAAGTCACTATTTTATTCTAGTTTTACACACATTATAGGGTAGACTGCTACAAACCGTGCAAATCGTTTTAGGATATAATGGAGCTTTCAAAGTGTAGATTTTAGTAATACCAGACCATAAGTAATGTATTTTTTTTTCTGCATAACTGTCCCTTTAACACCTCCTCAGAGGTACTAAGCATTTAAAAGCATGCACTTCACAGGCCACTTGCTAACTCTTCTTGCTACGACTAAAAAAAATATCTTTGCCATCACAAAGCAATTAAAGCCAGAACCGCTCCCAAGCACCATTTACATTTGTAGATTACCTCAAAATACACATTTGCATTTGATTCAGGTAAGCAGGCACGCTGGCACAAAGGACTGTTTCAGGCCCAGCCCAGCCTCTTGGTTTCACAGCACAGGAGACAATTAACTTCAGCTGTAGCATTTTAACAGCGCGTCCCAGTTTTCAAAAAGAAGAACATGTTTTCAATTCCAGGCAGAAGTGAGGCCTGGAAATGCGCGACCCCCTTCCCTGGGCTCCAGGGCCCCCCTGGGAGTCGCGCCCCACAGATTGAAGACCACTGAGTTAGACCTACTAAACAAAGTACCTTAAATCCTGGCTGCGTTGCATTTCAAGGCTACGTCGAAGATGCGTAGCGTAGCAGCAGTTCCAAGGACTCATGGGCTGCGATAAGAGGTCCTGCATTGAAGATGCATCACGCAGCAGCAGTTTCTAGAAGCTGTAGGTCTGTGATGCGAAGTCCTGTATTGAGAATGCATTGGGTAGCAGCAGTTCTGAGGAGGTGCGAGTTTCCGCGTCAGGGATGCGTCGCTCATGCTTTGTTTCCTATGCAAAGCCTTGATGTGGTGCATCATATTGTGTCAGTTCTGCTTGGACTGAAGCTGGGCTGACAGAGCAACTTCATGGGTGTAATATGATAAACTGTAGCCGAATTGTGATGATTAAAGTAGATTTATTGATGAATATTTAGGTTAAATCATAGAGGGCCCGATGTAGGTAAAACGCATTTACCGATTTTAAAATACCGATCCGTACCGAATCGGTATTTCAAAATCGGAAAATGATATGTAGGAAATAATCATCGGAAAAATACCGAATCGGTAGCATTCGGTATCGAGAGTCGATACGTACCGATTCGCCAAATACCGATTCGGTATAGGCCGGGTCGGACAAGTCCGAATCGGAAAAAAAAAAATGCGGAACCAACCGATTCGGTAAACGCCGAATCGGAATTATAAATACGCCCCATGGGCCGAAAGGCCAATAGGAAGGCATTATACATTCCGAATCGTATTTACCGAACACATTCGGAAAATACCGAATCGGAAAATACCGATTCGGAGAATGCCGTTTTGCCGAGCAGGTTGAGTGACACTGAAGACATCAGCCAATGAGCTGTAAGCACCCTCCCCCACAGGGAGTGGCAACCCAGGCAGGTGCAACTCATCAGAACTTTCTGGAAAGCTGCCTGAGCTGAGCAAACACAGAGAGAGCAGCATTGTGAGCAGGATCCCTGTGAGACATGGACACCAGCACAGAGAGCCAGAAGGCAGCGCCTAAGCGCAATCCAAAATTCAGCACCATGGAGCTGCAAACTTTGGTGGAGGAGGTGGTGAGGGTGCACACCCAGCTATATGGAAGGCTGTCCCTCACTGTTCCGGAGAGCACCAAGAGGAGGCTGTGGATCGACATCAGGGAGAAAGTGAATGCAGTTGGTGTCACCCACAGGAGCCTAGACGACCTCAAGAAGAGGTTTTATGACATCCGTGGCGTGACCAAGCGCAAACTGGCCGACCTGCACAAGCAGGCTGGACTCACTGGAGGAGGAACAAACCGTGCGCCACCCCTCACTCAGCTGGAGGAACTAGTGGCGACCACCATCGAGAGGGCCAGTGTCGTGGGAATTGGGGACCTGGATAGCTCATCCCGAGCTACAGCTACAGGTAAGAAGCATGCGCAACTTGACACACCATACCAGACACCTCCCCTACAGACCCAATGCACAGCCAAACCCCAGGCCAGTACTGCTAGCAACAGACATGAGCAATGCATCTTGCTAAATGTACTCTGCAAAAGTTACCAAAAATGCCACAGCAGAAGCATGAGATAAATAACTGTAATACAGCATCAACGTGTTTGTAATGAGATGTGCAATGCTTTAATAGTTGTGACTGGAACACATTAGCACCCACTTGACAAATGCTTCTTTGTACCTAGGGGCACCATCAGGCGGGGGAGCAGCATCAGCTCCAGCACCAGCTCCAGCACCAACAGCCAGTGCGGCGGTGGCAAGCACCAGTGCAGCAGCACTGGAGGAGGACAACAGCTGTGCCCTGGCAAATGAGGAGGACACTGGACATTCCCTCACAACTCCACACTCCCCCCGACTGTCTCAGTCTCAGTCGCCCTCATTGGTATTCTCCCCGGAGAACACACCACCACAGAGCCACCCTGCACCTGCCACTTCCCCGGCCCGGAGGAGAATAGTAGCTCCATTAGTCATCATGGAGGGGGCAGCGGGTCAGGCTCCTGCACAAGACCCCGTGACACCAGCGTCACCAGAGCACACACAGCAGGGCAGCAGAATTCCACGTAGGCCACGTGCAACCAGCAGCCCAATACCAGCACCGGGAGGCAGCGTCTTCGCAGGGCTGGAGACCAGCATGGTCACGATACAGAGGATGCAGGCGAAATCCATCCTGGCCTGCCATCGCCAGTTGCGCCTGCACAACCTGCAGATGGGTGAAATGACACAGGGCTTCAAGACCTTCGTTGACAGCAACAAGGAAATAGCGACATCAATTGGCCGAATGACCACTGCCATCACCCAGCTCTGCAACAGGTTGGATGACCATGAGCTGAGTCGTCGCAGGGATGCACGAGTCACGAACAGGTCACTCAACCGCCTTGCGGCTGCGACTGCCCAGCTATGCCAACGTGGGGCAAACATGGAGGCCAGCCTCACACAGAACATGTCCGAGGTCACTAGGGGCATGGGCCGTATTACAACCGCCATGGAGACACTACTCATCTCCAACACCGTAGTGAATCCCGTCCTGGGCGAGGCTGGGGACAGCAGCAGCCGCAGCAGCCCGGCCAGCGCTGCGTCGGAGCAGCAGGCGCTCAGCTGAGGCTGCAGGGCATTCAGAAGGGGGTGAGGCTCATCCTAGTGGGCCTGCTAAGCGCAGCAAAAAATAGGACTGCCACTGCGGGTGAGGCAACCCAGACATTGGACATTCCTACCCCTTCTTGTTTAACTTTTCTTTTGTTGCACATCAGTGCAGTAACGTTGATGCAACATTATTAAATTTAATTTCTGAAAACATACATTGACCTGTTTGTGCATCTGTACTCACTCAGAAATAGTTGTCTGTGATCTCCTGACGCCTGTATCTGCCGTCAGATGGTGCAGAGACTCCAGCAGGTAGTGGTAGTGGCACAGCATTGTCATCGTCAGGGTCCTCGTAGTCGGATAACTCTACCTCAGTGCCTTTCCTGACTGCAAGGTTGTGCAACATTGCACAGACAGCAATAATCTTGCAGCAGGTGATGGGGGTATATTGCCTTGCACCTCCGCTCTTGTGCAGACATCTGAACCTGCTCTTCCAGATGCCAAAGGTCCTTTCCACTACGTTCCTCGTGCTTTTGTGGGCACGGTTGTACCTCCTTTGGCTGGGTGTTGAGGGGTTGAGGTAAGGGGTGAGAATGAACGAGTGTAGGGCATATGCACTGTCGCCTAGAAGGAGAAGGGGTAACATTACTCACATGCATACATGTATTTCACACTGCAATTTTGGTTATGGGGGTCTGACACTGTGTCTTACCTAGGAGGTATCCTTCGCCAAATTCCCCTGCCATCAGCCGTGCATAAATTCTGGAAGATATAGGAGTCGTGGGTACTCCCCGGAAACTTTGCAACCAGGTCAGTGATCACACACTTGGCATTGCATATCACTTGCACATTTATGGTGTGCCGTGACTTCCGATTGCGGTATACGTATTCGGTGTCAGCAGGGGGGCAAATCGGTATGTGTGTGCCATCTATGCAGCCAATGATGTGGGGGAATCTTGCCATCTGATAGAATTCCGCTTTTGTCTGTGCCAGTTCTGCATGGGTGGAAGGGAAGGAAATGTAGTGGTCCATCCTCTGGATCATGGCATCAAGGAACTTGTGGAAGAACCTTGACAGGCTGCTCTGGGTCACCCCTCCTGCCACAGCAACTACACTTTGATAGCTGCCAGACGCCAGCAGGTGTAGGCAGCATAGCACCTGCACCTGCACAGGGATTGCGTGTGCCCTTGGGGTGGGGTGCTGCAACAGGGGTTGGAGGTCCCTGATGAGGTCTCTGATGGTGTCTGCCTCCAGCCTGTACCTCTGTAGGATCTCTGGATCTGTCAGCATGCACAGGGTCACCCTCTGCCTGTACACCTGCTCCTCTCTCTGCCATTCCCTCTCTCCTTCCTGCTGTAGCCGTAGCCGTCTTGCTATGACATAGAAAGCTGCCATGTTGCAAGTAGAACTGCATTTTGGGTCCTTTTTTATAGGTTGCACCTGGTTACCACCTGATTCCAATCCATGGTAATTTCCGACTCTGAAATACCGAATTTGAAGCAAAATCGGTATTTCAGTGCTTACCTACATCTCAATCTTAGGCTTTTCGCATGGAATCGGATTTTCACCGATTTGGAATATATACCAATTCGGCGATTTTACCGATTCGGAAAGTCACCGAGTCGGTCGGATTCCAAATCGGAAAAAAGTAGGAATCGGAAAAATCTCCGATTAGGTAATCTACCGAATCGGAGATTTTTTCCGATTCCTACTTTTTTCCGATTCGGAATCCGACCGACTCGGTGACTTTCCGAATCGGTAAAATCGCCGATTTTGCAGGATTTCGGCCTCCTACATCCCGTTGTCTCTATTCCGATCGGTAACGGCCGAAAATACCGATTTTCGGCCGTTACCGACCGACCTACATCGGGCCCTAAATCATTAAAGCCCCACCAGGAGCAGCTCTCTTGCTGCTCAGCCCTCTCATCCAACTGTCATCCATCCAGGAGGCATCCCACACATTCTATATTACCTCACACACTCCAACATTCCACCATTCATCCACATAGGCTGAGCAGCAAGACAAGTTAGTGAGAAAGGCACATGGCATCCAAACCTGGATACCACAATGGGTCTAAGACTGGGGCGGTATGACCAGGGGGATAGGACTCTCAACAGGCAGAGTCCAGGTGCAGAGTTTAAGGTAGTTGGAGCCTTCTCTGTCCCTTAGTGTCTCATCAGGAGGCCAGGCAAAAAGCCCTTGGTGTCCCTCAGGTGGTTCTGAATTCAAGTTGCAGGTCCAGTCCTTCCCACTCAGGCAGCAGGCTAGCAAAATAGCAGTCCATATCACATCAGAACAGCACACCAGTCCTTCTGAGTCTTCTACAGGTCTTAAGGTGTATGAAGAGTTGGGTCTGAGGGTCTAGTATTAACACCTGGTGCCCACTTTGAAGTAGGAGAAACTTCATGAGTCTGCCACCTACAGAGGGGTCTGGAATTTCTTGCCTTCCTGCACTACCCCACCCAACTTGTCTCAAGGCATAAAAGACTAGTATGAAGCCCTTTGTGAGTGTGCTGAGGTAGAGTCTTTATGATATACGAGTGTGGTAGGTAACAGCTCCACCTCCTATCAAGTAAGAGATGGCCCATCTTGCCAATACCTATTCCCCATGGGTCTTACTGTCTGGAAGTAATACACAAAGACACACTGCCAGCTACACCTAGTCATGTGACCAAGGATACAGGCGGCAGGCACAAATAGGTTGGGACAAGAAAATGCCAACTTTCTAAAAGTAAACATACGAGGTGATACACCATAGATACATCCAAAATATTTAGACAGGTTACGTAATATTTCTGCACCACTCTGTCCCAACTTTCGTTGGAAAAGTTTATTTGTATAAAGTACCTCCCACTATTATACCAAGCGTTCTTGCATTTGATGTCACATTTGTACATTAAAGCATGTAGATCAAAACAATAAACACAAACTTTTTCATTTTTTACATATATACCACTCAAGACCACAAGGACACTTTAGACTTTGTTCGATGAAAACTGTTGCATCTTCAGAGCTTATATTTATACAATGACATGACTCTTACAGACTTTGGCTCTCAGTAAATACCAGCTACTGAATATTTAACAACCCAAAAAAATTGAAGTGTCCAACATGTATATCATACTTTTTTTGTATTAATTCATTAGGTATCCCATATACAGTGAAAAGTACTTGTCCTTGTAATCCGGTGTTTGCCAGACTGCCCTATTAGGACTGGGGCTTACACAAAATCTTGTGGAACTAACAAGTCATAAAAACTGAATTTTCTTATTCTTGAGCATAAGATGTATGCGCTCCTTGCATTGGATGCTGTCTACCAAGGACACATGTCCTGGATCTCAGACTATTTCTCCAACTTCCTGCAGGGTCTCACTATACTGGTTAGTGAAAAGATCTGGAACAATGGCTGGAAGTGTCCTTTCTTCTATTCTACTCCTTTCTCAGACATGGTTTGTATATTCCACATGTACTGTCATGTAATCAGTATGTGGCAGTTCCTTCAGGTTGTGTAGCTCTCTTCATCCAAAGCAGCTCACCCTTTGCCTCCAGCTGATGGCAGGCAGAAGGGGGTAGTGCTGGAATTTTTTATTGAGTGAACCCCACAACATGAACACAACGTGTATAAAAGCTTTCACACTTGCCACCCATCAGCCTTTTGAGATCAAAACCTCTTGGGGAACAAAAGGGGTATGTCCAGTCAAAAGGCTAAACGTGCACTTAAGAGGAGACTGCTGTCTTGAAACTCTGCATCCTCCATCTAATCTAATGGGTGTGCTTCATAAAGAATAAAAGGCAGGACACAATGATAGGTGTCTTTGGCACTTCTCAAAGGAGCCCTGTCTTCATCCTTCCCACATTTCAGAGTCTGATACTGAACAAAATCGAAAGCAATACTAGCAGTATCCAGTGCTATTCTGGCAGGCTACCTCTATCTTGTACAATGCATAAAACATGCTTTCAATGGCAATCCAGGAAGGATCCCACTGCCCTCTCGTCTATTTTGTTAGCACGGTTGAGGCATATACTATCACCCACCTACACTACATACTTGCGCTATACAGATATGCAGGGTGTAGCAAGGGACCCATCTACATGATGAGATTAGGCAGACCCAAGTACAGAAAACAGGAAAAAGCCTGCTCTGAAAATATGATTCAAAAACACACACTTTCACAAATATTAGTTACATGTAAATGGCATGGGGATAATAGTCCCAATTTGTAAGGTAGACATGCCTGGTGCACTGCACCAAACCACAGATCCCTGCTCTGGATCTTGAATTTCATTAAGCTAAAGAGGTCTTAACCATGCATGCATGGTGGTTGTGTGTGCTGAGGTCAAAGAGTGAGTCGAAACGCCACAGAGACTTGTAATTTGGCAACTCAGGGTAGGGTGCAGACTCTAAACAGCATGTAGGGGACATTCTTGCCCCAGCAGCAAAAAAAACATATATTAATAGCAGAAAAACGTTTTCCAACTATCCATAGATGGGTTTTCCTACTTGAGTTTACAGTAGATCAAACTGATCACCGCAATGCTCTCTTTCTAGTACATTTAGAGTATACAGAACTGATATCATAGAATCAAGAAGTGGTGTTACTGGGTATCAACTTTTCTATTATATTCTAATATACCATGTAACAAGCAGATATTGTACCTTAAGTCTCGGCTAGACAGCACATGCTCTGTCTCAAAGAGACATGTTGTATTAACTTTATGGGCTTCAGCCTGTCCATAGCCTTCCCATTTCCTGTCTCCATCATCGCTCTCCTATTCATTCTCCTCATTTGTCCATGGCACAAGTGTCATGCCTCTTCCTGTGTTTAGCTCTCCCTGAGGGACCTGTTACCACTATCCATCGACAGCTCCCATTTAAGTAACTACTTTTTTACTTGATTTTTAGCATTTGACACGAGTACTCGTGCTTTCACTCGCTCCGAGTGCCATTTCTGTAAACAGGCTGTAAATCTTGTACTTATCTGATCACATTTGCTGTTCATTCAAAAACCGAGATCAAATGTCAGACGTTGTTTTCCGGGGGTGCATGTTCTGTCTCCCAGACCCCCTCCTGCTTCACTGCTTGACTCGTCCCCCACCCACTCCCTCATCTCTGCTTGCCCCCTCATCAACCATTTCTTGTTATAGTTGTCAGATGCTCTTTTTATCTAATCCACTCTGAGTCCCACATTTTTCCTTTCTTTCTTTATTTGCCTATCTGGATCTGTCCTCTTTCTCTTTTCATGACTGGGCAGTGCGAAGCAGTCATTGCTTGTTTTTTAAGTGTGTCTATGTTTGTTGGTCAACTCCTTATGCCTTGCTTGGGTTTTATCTTTTCCTCACTCCTTTCTTGTTACCTGTGTGTGTTGTTTTCCTGGTGAAATTCTTCTTTCTTTACTCAAATATTGATTGAATTCTTTATTTGCATGTTTTATATTTGTGCATTTGTTTCTTTCGGGAGTTGATTTCCTGTTGGTCAGATAGGTATTGTCATACAGTATAGCCACACAAATATCCACGTTTAAAAACTGACATTTATTTTCACGTGCCCAAAAATAAAGTGGGGATAATAGTTGGTCTTTAACTCCTCTAAAATTGCAAATTCTTACATTAACAATTACACATGGATAGACATGCATCTAACTGTACTTCAAAAATAACTGTTCTTCATGGGTAATTGCTGTTCACGTCCTTCGATAGGGAGAAAAATATGTCAGTACTTGTTGGCAGTGCTTTGCCGAACACTTGAGTCAGATGCATGAATGGACATGTCAGGTTGCGGACGTTGTGGCTTGAGCTATGCTTGCAAGTACTAACTGATCACGGCGCAAAAATTAAATTTGCAGGGATTCGGAAATATCATCCTCTATTAATATTCACGAGGCAGGATTTCCAGTGTATATCATTGTGAATGTCTGCAAATGAAGAGATGGAGAACTGCAAGAGACAGTGCACCCAAGCCTCCTCATTTACATTTGCAAATTGCCATCATTGCGATATCAAAAATATTTGGCCCATTACAAAAGGAATATTGGTGCAGCACCTAGTGCATAAAGTGCCCACAGCTACTGTTTGCACAATGGAAGCAGTCCCTTATGTACACTTTCATTCAAAAAGTTGATAACAAGTACTCACTGACAATCATTTGCGACTGGTGATGTTGTCATACAGTTGTTACAGTTCTATGTGACTTGCAAAGTGGGGAGTGGGTTTGGCATGCAGAAGAAGCTGGGTGGCTACTGCTCTCTTTTGAATGTGATTCACAATCAATTCAAATGTGAGAGCCAAAAACAGCTGTGATTTGCTTTGCCACTCTAGTGCCCTGTGATTTGGGCTTTTACATTCACAAAGTTTACTCGTTTATGTTGGCTTTGGATTGCAAAAACTCTGTAAACATCTTGCTCCGTACCTCTATCAACCACAATAACATTTCTGAATTTTGCTTTTATATGAATAATACATCAGCATAGTTTAATAGACTTTAATTAAAATACCCAAGTTTTTAAATGTAGAGCAAGTATAATGTAAAGAGATCTAGCTATCTGGATTATTTTCATTGTATTATATATTCTGTTATCCTATTTGATTTTTTATTTTAAATAGAGATCCTAATTTAGATGATTGTTAAAACAAACTTACATTTGAAGGAATTTCATAATAAAGCCATGTTTTTAAGTTTACATTACAATAATACAAGCACATTACCTCTTTACGCCACATTTTTTAAAAACTTTTGGGGAACCTTTTGAATTTGCGATATCTCCTTAAATATTGAAGAATACAGAATTCTGTGAGAATACGTCATTTGGACAGTTGACACAATTTACTACAGTAAAGTTATAGCCATGCTGCTATTCAGTATGGCTAAAAGACATTGACATTGACAACACCGATAGCTCTCAGATTGCTGTGACCTATTGGCTTTGCCAATGCTTGTTATGTAACTTTTCTGTACCTTTCATTTTTTCAGCGTTCCCAATACTCCAGGGCATGCTGTAAACCTGAGATTAACACATGTTGGCTACTTTATTGTTTTAGATGAATGGATACAATAAATGTATACTTCTTTTTTGTCAACCTTCACTTAAGGGTTCAATCAACCAACAATGTCAAAGAAGAATACTGGATTTCATTCCTTCAACTACTGAGTAAGAGGTCATCCCCTGCTGAGTTGTAGATAGGATTTAAGATTCACCAGCCAGCAATGCACTTTGTTTAATTAAAAGCAAGTAAAGTTAAAACATGATGAAAAATGTACTTGCTTTGAAGCCTGGAGATCAATGTTTACACCTTTACCTTCCTACTTTTTCTTAGATGTCTGATCCCGGGCAACTCACTTCATATCCCACTGCCCACTTTCTTTATCTGCCCGAAAAATCAGGAGTACCTAAAGACAGTTCATTACCCTTACGTCTCTCTTCAGAGCCGTTCCGTATGAGACCTCGCCTCCTGCCAGGGAAACGCTGCCCAAACTTTCTTCTATTTTTTGCTCTTAATAGAAAAGTTTGTTGATTATGGGATATTTATCTTGGTTTTTCTTCCCATGAAAAGAGATTAGCTTGCTTCATAGCTGTGGCCGATCTGTTTGCTAGGGCAGGTTTTGTCCAATTTTATTACAGGGGGCCGATATTGCCGGCCCCGGTAACGAAAACAGCCACCCAGGGACCCAAAACCAGCCCCCACCCTGGCGGGTCACCGGGGGAATGCCTAGTGCCCACTATGGCCAGTCGGACTGTGACCTCAGTCACTGCTCACAGTCTTGCATCCTAGAGAGTCTTTCTTACCTTGAGGCTAGCACAGAGCTCCTTTTTAAGCATGTGCCCGGGTCCGGTTAGTGCACGCAAATGTGTTATATGATCGGAGGAGGCCAACGTTGCTGATAAACTAGTCTACAATATTCTTCCTATAGAAGAAAAAAACATACGGGCTGGGAGTGCCTCAAAGAGTGGCTAATAGATCCCTGTGACTCCGAGATCGGAAATATTCCTGGTGGCCACATTTGTGAGGGCCCAGAGGCCATCACCTATCATCCAGTACCACTCAGAGGAATTTCTTTCTCAATAGGAACATGAAGCAACTGATGACTTGCATATTCGTGAGGTCATTGAGAACATTTATTTTAAAAAATGGAAGGAGACTGATAAAACTGAGTTTCCTCAATTTCTATCCAAACGATATGTCTTAAGTTCTCTTGAGGACAGATTTCGGCAAACACCAAAAGTTAACACCATGTTAGCATGTATGGTCTCTCCTTTCTCTCTGGCTTCAGAGGACGCATCATTGTTGAACCTACTGACAAGAAGGTGCAACCCTCCTTAAAAAGGGTTTATACAGTTTTCAATGTTTGACTCAGAGCTGCCACGTTGGTGCCCATTCATCTCTGACTTTAATGAAGGGGTTTCTGCTGCTGTTTGATGCACTTCAAGAACAGGATACTAAGGAAATCCTGGCTAACATAGAGATTTCAGCTCACTTTCCTTTTGATATTTCTTATGATTTTCTTCAGTCTTCAGTGACAGCACCTGAACATGCCTTGATCATCGCACGTCATCAATCATGACTTAAGTATTGGAAACTAGAGCAGTCACAAGAAGCAACTTGAGGATCTGGTTAAAAAGGCTGCTGAGGAAAAGAAAGTCATGCAACCATTTTATTCCTTTTCTTCCAAAACGTCTTTCATTCAGAAGAAATATCATCAAGATTTGAGAAGTAAGCAGCCCTTTTAAGGCCAGGCCCGTTGTCTAGAAGCCACAGTGGAGGGAAAATCCCAACCAGAGTTGCTATTCCATCAACAGCCCCAGCCTCTCAAATGACAATCGATCCTCTGTGGTGGGAGGAAGAATAAACCACTTTTGTTGAAATTGGCAAGAGTTGGTTTTGGACAGATCGGTGCTGCAGATTGTGCTCCAAGGCTATCAAATTCTTCTTCCCACTTACCCTCCAGAACCCAATATTTATTGAGACTTCACTGCCAAAGATCCTCGGAAGTTACAATCACTAAGGTGTACAGACACTCTTGCTGAAACAGGCAGTCGTTCTAGTCGCGGAGCACCAGCATCAGCATCAGCAAAGGTTTCTATTCCAGTCTTTTTTTGTGTCCCAAGCCAGAAGAGCAATGTTTGCCCCGTCTTGGATTTAAAATTCCTCAACAGTTTTGTGCAACACCTTTCCTTCACGAGGGTGACGTCGCAACAAATAATTATACAATTTCCCAAGGAGACTGGATAGACACTTTAGACCTGCAGGATATGTATTTTCACATTCCTGTCCACAGCTCAACATTTTCTTTGTTTTACAATTGGAATGGATCATATTCAATTTCAAGTGTTGCCCTTCGGCCTCGCCTCCTCTTCAAGGGTCTTTATGAATGTAATTGCACAGTGGTGGCTCATTCACATTTACTGGGGTTGTAAATCTTCCCATATCTAGACAATTGGTTAATTGCTGCATCTTCTTTTTCTAAGGCAAAGAAAGATGTACAGTGGGCACTGCAGGTGTTATCTTCCTTGGGTCTCCTCCTGAACAAAGACAAATGTATTTTCTGATCAGCTCACCAGCGACAGTTCATCTGAGCACTTTTTGATTCCATGATGGCAACTGTGTTCTTGCTGGAGGCCAGAATGATCAAGTTGCAACGTCATCTACTCCAAGTGCTTTGGCAGACATGAGTCTCAGCCAGGCAAAGGTTGAAGATTCAGGGACTAATATCATCCTGCATGGCGGTGGTTCCTTGGGCCTAGTTCTGCCACAAGCCCCTAGTACTCCACTTTCCTCCTTTGTTCCGGAATTACAACATACAGATACATGTGACTCCATTCATTGTTAACGATTTCCAGTGGTGGTTTTCTTCCCAAAACCTATTAGTAGGGGGTCATATTTTAAAACCACTTTCATCAATCATCACAACAGATGCAAGGATCTTTGAAGAAGCAAGAGGTTCAGGGGGAAAGGTCCCCTCTAGAGAGTAATAATTCCTCGAATTGAAAGGAACTGGCTGCCCTTGGCAGAGCTCTCCTTGCCATTGCCCCTCTGGTGATACACAAACCAATTCTAATCAGAACAGACAATCAGGTGGCAAAAGCTTTTGTCAACAGGCAGTGAGGATGCACTCACTAACTCTTGGCCATGGGATCAGTTGTATGCCTTCCCTCCATTTCCCCTTCTGCAGAGGATTTAGCGGGAGAGCAGTGTCGTACAGTGGCTACAAAGACAGTGGTTTCCGCTGTTACCGTAGTTAAAGGTAGCACCCCCTCTTCATCTACAATATTCTCTGAGTCATCCAACCTTGTCTGTCACTAAAGTATGTCAACTACTTTTGACAGCTTGGAAGTTGAAATGTCTGGGTTGCAACAGCTTGGTTGCTCCTGAAAAGTGGCATGTGATATTCAGACAGTGAAAAAGACTCCACTTTGAAATCATATGCCAAACTTTGGAAGCATTTGTGTTCCTGGTCAAGGGGGTAGACCCTGTTATCCATTTAAGATTCTGGATTTCCTCCAAGATGGATTTGCAAAAGGACTTTCTCCTTATATCTTGGGACTCAATGCGCGGCTATAAAATCCTGCAGATCTTCTAGTTGTACCTTTTCTAGCATTCTCCCATTGGACCCTAAACTCCGTAAAAGGTTTATGCTCAAGACACCTTCTCTTTTGTCGTCCCCTTCCACCCTGGGTTCTCTCTGTATGGGTTACAGAAGTATACCTTTGACCCCTTGGAACACACTGATATTTCTTGGCAAAAGCAAAGGTGGCATTCTTCCTTGCCACCACCTCGTCAAGGCGCCTGGGGAACTGACATCTTTAATCATTTCTTACCAGTACCTAAAGTTCTTGCCTGAAAGGGAGATCCTGAGACCACACCCTAATTTTAAGTCTAAAATTCAGTCCTTTTTTATGCTAGTCAGGAGATCATTCTCCGAGTTTATTCTTCCCAGGGCATGCCCTCTTTTTTAGATGTGAAAAGAGCTCTGTTGGCTTATTTGGATAAAACCAAACCATTCAGAATGTCCAATCACTCTTGGTTACTTAAGCTCCAGCCTCAAGGGGACGCAAGGCTTCTGGTACCCGTTTCAGCACATGGGTTAGACAGGCTACATCCGAGGCTCATGATTCTATGGGTTTAGAATTACCAGGTAATGTCTTGCCACGTTCTATGATGGCTGTAGCTGCCTCATGGTCTGAGGCTGGCGGGTAGCCTGCAAGAATTATATCATGAAGCCACGTGGGCTATGACACACCCATTTCTTATTCACTATCATTTGGACATGTCTTCTCCTGATACTGACCATTTTCGTGCCACTGTATAAAGAATAGCTTTAATACATGTTCTGCATCAAATAATTTTGTCAGTTTTTCTTGCTTTGTTACATCCTCATGCTCAATGGCTATGACGAGGAGTACAGGAGTGGGGGTAATGAACCAATTACTTACAAGTAATCTTTTTTACGCTTAGGATAGATCCTATCGTCATAGCAGTTACCCACCCTCTTCTCTTCCTGATAAACAAATATATGTGTTTTTGGTATTAACAAGAAGAGCTATGGGGGGAGTGCTTTTATACTAAAGATAAAAAAAATAAGAAAGCTTGGGTAGCGTTTGCGTGGCAGGAGGCGGGCCCTCATAAATACGTGCTAAGACGAGGAGGACTATCTTCAAGGTTATAAAGACTAACAGTAAGTAATTGGTTCATTTTCTAACGTTTAATGTTCAAGGTAAAACACAGTGTAGGCATTCATATTCTGGTGGATCCCCTTTTGGTGAGGACACATGTATCACTGGCACTTACCCCACAGCAGCATATTAGCATCTGAAGGGATTTCTGCAACATCAGCAGCATTCATTGGACTATAGCAGATGGGATAGCAGCGTTTTAAAAAAATAATTTTACACATAGCCCTTATGTGGTCCTGCTGAATACTGGCACACTCTCTGTCCTGTCTCCCTTCTTCTGGGCAATGGCATACCACAAAAGGATGGGGCAGTCTGAGACATGTGGCTAGGGTCCCCTTTTACTGCTCAGCCACAGCCTTCCTCTCTCATAAAATACTCTGTACTAATAACTGTGGGGTTCTGGTCGGCCACCACTGTCTTTGGCTTTCGCTTTTAACTATAAAAGAGTTTTACCTGCTGCTAACGTCTGAGCCCTTAGTTTTCAGGATAGTGGGGTTCAAGCCTTCTGCTATTTTCTTCGCCTACAGTTTCGATGACAGTAGGGTTTTGCTGCCGTCCTCTAGCACCTTCAGTGGTGGTGAAAGTGGGGTTGTGGTTTGCGATCAGTGTCTGTGGTCATATTTTCATGACAGTGGGGTTTATGCTGCCTGCTGGCAATGTCTACGCCCTAGTTTTGAGGGCAGTAGTGTTCAGTTGCCATCATTCAGACATCTCAGTTTTGGCCACCGTGGAGTTCTGGCCTACTTGTAATGCTTGGGCCCTCTGTAGCAAAGATAGAGGGGTTACCCCCTGCTGCCAATATCTAAGATTGTGGGGTTTCACGATCAGTGGAATTCTTTCTGGTTTTCTGCAAGTGTCTAAGGTGAACTTATTCTGCTACCAGTGCCTGCGACACTGACAGAAGATTTTGACCTGTTCCCAGTGTCTGGGCCCTCATTATTAGTGATAGTGGGGGTTCTGGCCTGTTGCCAGCTTCTAAAACCCCCAGCCTGCAATTATAAGCTGGGCTTTCAGTTTAATGAGAGTTGGGGTTGGATCCTAGACTGCAGACCTTGGTTTTTAGTGAAAGTAGGATTCTGGTTTGCTTCAAGTGTCTTGAGCACACAAATTCAGTAACAATTGTGTTTCATCAGCTGCTGTGGTACTGCGGTCATTTTTATGACAATGTGTTTCTCACTTGCTGCCAGGAAGGAGAGTCAGTTTTAGAGATAATGTTTTTTTTAACTTGTTGTCGATGTATAGCACTATTTTTTACACCATCCAGCCTCTAGCTTGTGGTCAGTGTCTGGACCGATTAGTTTTAATGACATTTGTACTCTAGTCTGTTGCCAGTGCAGACCTTCTATTTTTATTGATTTTGGGGTTGTAGCCGGCACCCAGAGTCTAAAGCCCTCAGGTTGGCTCCCAATAGGAGATGTTTCTCCCCACACTGCACCTGTAGTAGTGTATTAAAACCACTAGTTCTGATCAAGAGGTAAAAGAAACAGGAACCCTCGCCCCCTGGGAGCAACAGACTGCCTTATAGAAGTATTACATCAGAGGAATATAGGGGCATATTATCAAGGGGTTTTATCTCCGCTTTTTTTTGGCTTTAAAAGCCAAGAAAGCTTAGATAAAATTATCTCCCTATTACCTAGCTGTCGCTAACACCAGTTAGCGACAGCTAGTAGGAGATAGCGACCATCTTGGGCCCCGCTTTGCATGTCAGTGATATTTATCACTAATGACATGCACAGTGGGCGTGCCAAGATGTTAGCGACTGGAAACAGTCTCAAACATCGCTATCTCCTATTACCAACTTTTGGAGATATTCGCGCTAAGAGCAAATATCTCCAAAAGCTAACACCTGCCCCATAGCAGTTCTTAGCCATGTTATCCAATGGTAGGTGGATAACATGGCTAAGAGCATTAGCTCGGTTATGCATGAATATCGCGGACCTTTCAGCGATATTCATGCATTTCGGCCGATTTTTATCACTTAGGAGATAAACCTTGATAATATCAAGGTGCTCCTAAGCGATAAAAATCGCCGCAGCTCGGCGATAAAAATATCGCCGCTAAACCAACATAGCGATAATTATCGCTAGTTGTTGGTAATATGCCCCATAATTTGATCAGCCACTGTACGATTGGAGCTGTCACAAGTGCACAGTCTTGAAAAAAGTTTCATATAATTAGCAGTCCAATCCAGTATTTAAAGAACGTTAGTTGCAGGTGGCTGGAGGTGTGGGGACACCAGCACTCTTTTCTGGGGAATATGCCTCTTTTTCATCCCCAGACTTTCATCCAGAGCAAGAGAGAGAACCCAGAAGAAATAAGAATGAAGAGAAAGCTAGGAAAATAGAAACAAAGAGAGAAAGAAGGGATGAAAAAACAGCAGGAGTGAGATAAAAATACTGGAGGTGTAGTGTGGTGGAAGAAAGAGGCATGGAGTAGCATCAAGACAGGGCAGATTTGGTACTCAGCAACTGTTGCTTTCGGCAGTGCTGGTATTGGGCTCTTAAGAAAATGCTTTGGGTCCCTGAATTTTTTTCTTCATTTCAATTAAGCACTGGGCTTAATATTAACAGTTTGTGTCTTCGTTGGAGAGGGGATCTTGTGGAAAGAGCATCTGAGGGGGCAGAGAGTTGAAAAGAGGTGTGGAGTAATTTACGATCAGAAAGGCAGGAAGTAAAACCATGGGGCATATTAGCAAGAACCTCGTTAAAATGATCGCCGTTTTAGCGGCAGGAAACTGCCGCTACAACGGCGATAATGGGCTTGCTAATATGCGTTATAGAATTCCAATAGAAGTCTAGGTTAGATGTGCAGGACATCTAACCTGGGCTTCTATTGGAATTCTATAAGACATACCAGCAAGCCCATTATCGCCATTTTTTCCTGCCGCTAAAACAGCGATAATTTTAACGAGGTTCTTGCTAATATGCCCCCATATTTTTGTCTTAAGCCCCACAAAACCTATGACATCTCATGCTTAAGAACTTTGGGCCAGATTCTGAAAGGCAAATTTACACTTGTAAATGTATTCCAGTGGAAGTCTGTTTCTGCACCTAGGTGTAAATCTACACTTTTGTGCAATTTACTATTTCTGAGTCGAAAGTGACACTCTATCGATTTACATCCCTCCACCCCCTGGTGGAGGCTCAAAGAACTGGATTTACACGTGCAAAGTTACTACTAATAACCTTTCACACATAGGTAGAAATCTCCACCCCCATACTGAGCTCTCCCAATCTGAAAGTTTAAGGAAATATATAAAAGTTATTATTTATTTGAAAAAGCCCACCAACAGTAACAGGTAAACTTTATTTAAAATGTATAATATTTTGACAAAAGTTATTTTTATACTTTATTTGCAGTTCATGAAAAATATGACCCGTGATTAGGTTTTCCAGAGCCTCTGGCAAAGACAGAAAACCTGTTGGACTGTAACCTATGTTCCATCTGCATATTAGCTGAGGATGGTGCGTTCAGGAAAGTGATCAGTCCTGTGAGACTTATAGGTTATTTGCTATTAGTGAGCTCCAGATCGCCTTTCAGCATCAATGGTGACGCACCAGAATCCACACTATGGCTGTATTTTAAAACTTTATTAAAATCAACATCTTAGCCTAGTGCAGATAATGTGCAGCTATAAAACAAATAAATAGTGGCAGTAAATGCAAATTTACAGCTACAGCTTGCAAGACCCAAGTTGTCCCTCAAGTCTCCCAGGACATCAAAGATTCATCTCTGCCTACTACTTGTCCATACCTAACTTAAATACACTTTTATGATTATTTTGGAAAGGACTGGCCTTTGGCAAAATGATGTAAACGCAAGAATATCAATCCTATTGCACCAATTATGAATTCTATTGTATGTTATAAATCATACGACTGCATATGTCAATAATTGATGTGCTCTCAAACTATTATAAAGCAAATGTTATGTTATACATGTGCAATCCATACGAAATCAATACTAAATGCAGCATATGTTTTATAAAAACGAAATGTTTACTGAAATGTATGAATATATGCATATATATAAATGCAATGGAGGTACATAGGCAGAAAACACAGGGACCTATTCACAGAAGTAATCTGAGACAAAATCCTAACTTTGCGACTTTCGGTATTCACAAAAGGCATTTAGGAGTAGTAAAGTTAGTATTCCTACAGACTTGTACCTAGACCAGCTCTCTAGTTGAATGATCTCTGACACTACTTACCTGTCCGAAGCACTGCCAAAGACGATGGCTCCGACCATAACCCCTGCCATGTAAATGGTCTGTGCCACTTGCCTCATCTGGCGATGTTCACAAACTAGGTCCCACTAAGAGAAAGAAAAAGAGAGGGAGGGGGTGGGAGAGAGAGATGAGTATACAAGACATTTTTGTATACTACACTGTGACACCCAAAGTGGGTTGGGTATGTCCAGATTTAGGTCCCATGCACACTATGCAACTGGTCTGACTGCTCTCTCATCCAATCGGTTTCTTTCTGTAGAGAGCACAGACCGATTACCTCACAAGAGACAGTTGTAATTACCATTTTATGTGAAGGAGTGAGAAAGATGTATACAGCTATTGAAATATTACTGTGTTTACAGGTGAGCAGAAAGAGATAGAGAAAAAGAGGGCGAGAGAGTGTGTGTGTGCGCTCTCAGGGCATAATACAAGGAAGAAATGCAGAAAGAGATAAAAGACAGTGGTTAAGTAGAAGAAGATGAAGTGTGAGATGCAGATGGAAGATTTCCAAAAGATGTGAGGAGATAAAGCGTCTAAGTAGCTAACAGAGTGAGAAACTGCAGAGAAAAGGGGTGTAAAAGGAAGGACAGGAGTGAGTGAGGTATTCCATAACTCCAAAGACCACTATCCCTTCTACTGGCTGGTCAATTTTCATTTCATGGTCTAATATGTTCAGAACTGGAACGTTTTAAATTCTAATTATTCACAACAAAATCATTGTCACTACTTATTGAGCCTACACTGCTGACAAGCATTAGCAAAGCCAGGACTGTCTTGTCTTAAACATATGTTCATCGCAGTGTGCTATGCCAGGATACAGTGACAGAAAATTCACAGAGCCACTAAAATGCTGGTTATTGCTTTGATGTTCTCACATTTGACATTAGAACGTCATTCATATGCTAACTGAAACCATAGAAATGTCAGACAAGCAATATGAAACTAGCAGTTATGTTAGCCACCATTTGAGCCCTAAGGAAGCAGTGGTAGCAGCCATTAAAAATGTTAAATAGGTGGATTGGGGAGCTGAATGAGGCTGGGTGGCAGAAGGCATGTACGGCTCCCAGGGAGCTATCAATCACAGTCTGTCTGCATTTAATCCAGTTGCACTACCTTCACCAAACTTACATGACTCCACAGAGACTGGGTTACACAGGTATCCTTTCAATCTCTGACAGCAGACTACATTTATGTGGTTTGCCAATGCCCGCAGATTCCTCAATATTGGTCACGGATTACCACTGCCGTCTCAGCAATCCTGGACACCTCGTTCCAAGCAACTCCAAACGTGGCACTGTTGTGAATAATGTATGTTTTAGGGACATCCCGGGGTGATAGAGCTCTGGTGGGATTGGCGACCCTGGTGGCCAAAAGAGACATAGCACAATCCTTGAACCAACCAGATCCTCAGAAGTTAAAGCAATGGCGTGCTGTCATGGACTGGTGTGCCAAGCAGGGGGAACCAATCTAGATTGCCTGGGGATGTCCAAAGAAATTCTCTAAAATGTAGGGTAAATGGTGGTAGTACTTGGGTTGTCATCAATGCTGGATTCTTTGGGCCTGATTTAGAACTCAGAATTTGGGTTACTCTGTCACAACGGTGACGGATAACCAGTTCGCCGAAATATAAATCCAATAGGATATAAAGGGATTTATATTTCGGGGGACGGACTATATGTTGCTGTTGTGACTGAGTAACCCATCCGCCAATATCTACATCAGGCCCGTAGTCTTTTAATATGGTTTGATTTGCGGTGGGCAATGGGTGGGAGAGGGTGTGAACTGAGACTGAACATAAGAACTTTGCTTTTCTTCATGATTTTTTGAATTATTTGTATTTCCTTTGTCAAAATCAAATTAAATTTGTTAATAAAAAAAACATTAGATAGTGTCAGAAAGTAGACTTTTAAGAAAGGCATATTTGAGGACAGACCATGATGTTAGCTAAGGCTGGGCGAGCGGCAATACCCAATTAGCAGCCATGCACAATGTGGAGGTGCCAGGTATGCATCAACAGAAAGCATTATGTACTAATTAGCACATCCAGGCACGTACAAAGATGAAACTCACGTCACAGCTTTGTCACCAAACCAGCTAGCTCCATGTATTAAAATGGAACGGATAGCCTACATATTCCAGAGCTACAGCCTCAGACAACAAGTGCCACCCCAATTGCAAATAGCACCAGTCCACGTAGGTGGCCCCGCTGTAGTGGAGCTCGTCACCTCTCTTTTATAGGGTTACCATAGGATAGGATACCACCTTTCCCTGGGAGAAGGCCAGCGATGTGTATGTTCATGGCAGCTCTGCCTCTGTTTCCCTTAAACATCAAATATTTATAGTTTGTCTATCTCTATGTTTTCAGCTTATTATAATGTTTTACATGTCTTATAGTGACCAGGCAGGACGATGAAATAGTGATCTGGTGGCAACAATAACCTGGGTGTCAGGGCCCTGTGAAGCGCTCTCTCCCCCCACCCCCACCCACCCACCTCAAAAGAAGAGATCAGGACTGCTCAATGTGCCAATGGAAGTCCTTCAAGATATCTGTGTTGCACTGTGTTGTATTGAGTGCTGAATAAATGTCTAGGCTGCGAGGTATGCCAGAGCTCATCATTATATAAAAGATCCAGAAACAGCAATTTGGTGGTCACTTAAGTGTTACGAAGCATGCTTTGGCACAATATATAACCGGTACGCTTGCAAATATGGCTCCCGGTTTTATGGCTTTTTTTTTTTTTACATTTTCATCTGTATGTAGCCATATTTATTTTTGGGCCATTTTATTGGTATTTATCCATATTTGTTTTATAATTTGAGAATAAATGGAGTCGTAATTTGGTATATTTTTACATTTAGTTAACTGATAAACATGCACTCATACCTTGATGCCTTTCACTGTTTGGCAAATTAAGCAGACAAATCTTACAAAAAACTTCATCGACATGTAACCATTGGCATTATATACACGTATATGTTAACATATGCCTGTATTTAAGGAAATCTGATACTATTTTTAAATACCCATGGTGTCTATCCGCATTTCAGTTGGTCGGAATTCATGAAGGACAACAAGAATAGTCATTTACAAGAAGCACACTTTTCTGAATTTTTCCCCTTTTAAAAATAAATACAAACAGGAAATGGATTGTTTTCTGTCTGTATTTATCTGTGAAAATCGGCAAAAACGGAAAACTGAAAGCCTTGCTGGTAAAGCATATTTCACTGCTTAGAGCACTAAACAACAGACATTTCTTGTTACTCACCCCAAAAGTGAAAGACTAAATGGAACCATCCAAATTTGACCATGTGACCAGGTGGTCAAACGCAAATTCTTGTAATGGATGCATAAGTCCACTGAGCCTCTAGACTTTCACTGCAATCACCTTTTCAGCTCTGGCCTTTGATTCTGTCTTAGCTGTCTCACTAGACTTGTTTCTTTAAAAAGTATACCTACATATAGGAAGTTTTGGTAGGCGCTCTCCATTCATTGGTATGTTAATTTTTAAATCAGACATTACATCTGCCCACCACAGCATAAAGTATAAGGCAATGGGTAAGTCCTCTCTAGCCATTGGTCAACGCCTGTGTTAGGGACGGCATTTTGCTGTGCATCCACAGACAGGGCCGGCTCTAGGGCGGTATGACTGGTGCCACCACACCGGGTGCTGACTCTGCGAGGGGGCGCCATGTTAGGAAGTATTTTATGGTTTTAAAAGCACTTACTGCTGCATTGCTGCCCTCCAGCAATTTTGATACAACAATTTTCATACAACAATAAACATGTCAAGATAACTCCAATGATTAATGTTCTTCCTTGAGAGAGAAGAAGTTTTGTCAAGTGAAAGTTTTAACTTATTGTATGGTAGCACACGGGGTTAAGATGCCTACTGCAGAGAACCATGCAGCTCACAAAGAGCATATAGTTTAAATAGGTCAGTGCTTTTGTCAGAGAGATCCTTTTGTTACTAGCAGTGTAGATGTTAAAATCCCAACATGGAACAGTCAGCTAATTAATCAAAGAGCTGCATGAATACTGCAAGATATGGATTAGAGAATTATGATTTTTTTCCTCGGTCTTTCATTTTTTTAATGTTTCGAAAAGGGTTCATTTCGGTTAAAAAACGTATTATTTAAATGTAACCCCCTACCATGGGGCTATGTTTTAAATTCTGAAACTGTGCTTCTCCAGACCAAGCACTCTTAAACTATACTGTCACTGTTAAAGGGTGGTAGTGAGGGAGTCTGTGGGGGGCGCCAACAAACATTGTCGCACAGGGCGCCACCAGTGCTAAAGCCAGCCCAGTCAACAGAGAAAATAGTGCAGTTGAGTGCCAGGGCTCATAGGACAATGTTTTTTCTTTTTGTTTAATGTTTGTTATTTATTGATTCACTTATTTATATGTTTATTTACTTGCTTTGTGAGGATCCAGAAGCACCATACATACAGCTATTGAGACCCTCGCGTGTCTTGAAGTGCATTGCATCCCACACATACTTCATTATTTTACCTTTCCAAAACGGGCATGAGCCATCTTGGAAGAAAACCCAATGTTAAAGTGCAACAAAAAACATTGCACGGCTGTCACTTTTGTGTGCATATCTGGGTGCACATACCTTAGGCCAACGTGAGAGGATGAGATGGTTGCTCTTATACTTAATGACAAAACCATTCCATGATGCATGAGTGTGCATATTTACAACAAGGGGTGGTGATGGACAGAGTCTCTGAATTAAGCAGAGTACTCTCACCCAGTCAAGAGATCAGAGCTAGATCCAACACCGTTTTTTAGCTCATTGCACCATCCCAGTTTCAGAACCTGGCTGTATGCAAATTAGTCTGTCCCTGGCCCAGTGCATCATGGGAACAGGGCAGACCAGACTACAAAAGCCAATTCTTACACTGGGAAGGAAAAAAGCTTCCGGGGACCGGTTTCTGCCATTTCAGGCGTCTTCGGCCCGGCTTGCTTGAATCCTGATGGTGCAATGAGCAAGGGACTCACATCTGAGTATACCCTTCCACGCTTAGGGTGGACAAAATTATTTACAACAAGGGGTGGTGATGGACAGAGTCTCTGAATTAAGCAGAGTACTCTCACCCAGTCAAGAGATCAGAGCTAGATCCAACACCGTTTTTTAGCTCATTGCACCATCCCAGTTTCAGAACCTGGCTGTATGCAAATTAGTCTGTCCCTGGCCCAGTGCATCATGGGAACAGGGCAGACCAGACTACAAAAGCCAATTCTTACACTGGGAAGGAAAAAAGCTTCCGGGGACCGGTTTCTGCCATTTCAGGCGTCTTCGGCCCGGCTTGCTTGAATCCTGATGGTGCAATGAGCAAGGGACTCACATCTGAGTATACCCTTCCACGCTTAGGGTGGACAAAATTATTTACAACAAGGGGTGGTGATGGACAGAGTCTCTGAATTAAGCAGAGTACTCTCACCCAGTCAAGAGATCAGAGCTAGATCCAACACCGTTTTTTAGCTCATTGCACCATCCCAGTTTCAGAACCTGGCTGTATGCAAATTAGTCTGTCCCTGGCCCAGTGCATCATGGGAACAGGGCAGACCAGACTACAAAAGCCAATTCTTACACTGGGAAGGAAACAAGCTTCCGGGGACCGGTTTCTGCCATTTCAGGCGTCTTCGGCCCGGCTTGCTTGAATCCTGATGGTGCAATGAGCAAGGGACTCACATCTGAGTATACCCTTCCACGCTTAGGGTGGACAAAATTATTTACAACAAGGGGTGGTGATGGACAGAGTCTCTGAATTAAGCAGAGTACTCTCACCCAGTCAAGAGATCAGAGCTAGATCCAACACCGTTTTTTAGCTCATTGCACCATCCCAGTTTCAGAACCTGGCTGTATGCAAATTAGTCTGTCCCTGGCCCAGTGCATCATGGGAACAGGGCAGACCAGACTACAAAAGCCAATTCTTACACTGGGAAGGAAACAAGCTTCCGGGGACCGGTTTCTGCCATTTCAGGCGTCTTCGGCCCGGCTTGCTTGAATCCTGATGGTGCAATGAGCAAGGGACTCACATCTGAGTATACCCTTCCACGCTTAGGGTGGACAAAATTATTTACAACAAGGGGTGGTGATGGACAGAGTCTCTGAATTAAGCAGAGTACTCTCACCCAGTCAAGAGATCAGAGCTAGATCCAACACCGTTTTTTAGCTCATTGCACCATCCCAGTTTCAGAACCTGGCTGTATGCAAATTAGTCTGTCCCTGGCCCAGTGCATCATGGGAACAGGGCAGACCAGACTACAAAAGCCAATTCTTACACTGGGAAGGAAACAAGCTTCCGGGGACCGGTTTCTGCCATTTCAAGCAAGCCGGGCCGAAGAGGCTGAAATGCCAGAAACCGGTCCCCGGTAGCTTGTCTCCTTTCTGGTGAAGAATTGGCTTGGTAGTTTGGTCTGCCCTGTTCCCATGATGCACTGGGCCAGGGACAGACTAATTTGCATATAGCCAGGTTCTGAGCTGGGATGGGGCAGTGAGATAAATAACGGTGATGGATCAAGCCCTGATCTTTGGACTGGGTAAGAGTGGTCTGCTTAATTCAGACACTCTGTTCATCACCCCCCCCTTTTCTGTATCGTTTTTGGCCACTATAGGTGTGGCAGGGTATACTCAGACATGAGTCCCTTTCTCACTGCTCCATCAGGATTCAAGCAAGCCGGGCCGAAGAGGCTGAAATGCCAGAAACCGGTCCCCGGTAGCTTGTCTCCTTTCTGGTGAAGAATTGGCTTGGTAGTTTGGTCTGCCCTGTTCCCATGATGCACTGGGCCAGGGACAGACTAATTTGCATATAGCCAGGTTCTGAGCTGGGATGGGGCAGTGAGATAAATAACGGTGATGGATCAAGCCCTGATCTTTGGACTGGGTAAGAGTGGTCTGCTTAATTCAGACACTCTGTTCATCACCACCCCCTTTTCTGTATCGTTTTTGGCCACTATAGGTGTGGCAGGGTATACTCAGACATGAGTCCCTTTCTCACTGCTCCATCAGGATTCAAGCAAGCCGGGCCGAAGAGGCTGAAATGCCAGAAACCGGTCCCCGGTAGCTTGTCTCCTTTCTGGTGAAGAATTGGCTTGGTAGTTTGGTCTGCCCTGTTCCCATGATGCACTGGGCCAGGGACAGACTAATTTGCATATAGCCAGGTTCTGAGCTGGGATGGGGCAGTGAGATAAATAACGGTGATGGATCAAGCCCTGATCTTTGGACTGGGTAAGAGTGGTCTGCTTAATTCAGACACTCTGTTCATCACCACCCCCTTTTCTGTATCGTTTTTGGCCACTATAGGTGTGGCAGGGTATACTCAGACATGAGTCCCTTTCTCACTGCTCCATCAGGATTCAAGCAAGCCGGGCCGAAGAGGCTGAAATGCCAGAAACCGGTCCCCGGTAGCTTGTCTCCTTTCTGGTGAAGAATTGGCTTGGTAGTTTGGTCTGCCCTGTTCCCATGATGCACTGGGCCAGGGACAGACTAATTTGCATATAGCCAGGTTCTGAGCTGGGATGGGGCAGTGAGATAAATAACGGTGATGGATCAAGCCCTGATCTTTGGACTGGGTAAGAGTGGTCTGCTTAATTCAGACACTCTGTTCATCACCACCCCCTTTTCTGTATTGTTTTTGGCCACTATAGGTGTGGCAGGGTATACTCAGACATGAGTCCCTTTCTCACTGCTCCATCAGGATTCAAGCAAGCCGGGCCGAAGAGGCTGAAATGCCAGAAACCGGTCCCCGGTAGCTTGTCTCCTTTCTGGTGAAGAATTGGCTTGGTAGTTTGGTCTGCCCTGTTCCCATGATGCACTGGGCCAGGGACAGACTAATTTGCATATAGCCAGGTTCTGAGCTGGGATGGGGCAGTGAGATAAATAACGGTGATGGATCAAGCCCTGATCTTTGGACTGGGTAAGAGTGGTCTGCTTAATTCAGACACTCTGTTCATCACCACCCCCTTTTCTGTATCGTTTTTGGCCACTATAGGTGTGGCAGGGTATACTCAGACATGAGTCCCTTTCTCACTGCTCCATCAGGATTCAAGCAAGCCGGGCCGAAGAGGCTAAAATGCCAGAAACCGGTCCCCGGTAGCTTGTCTCCTTTCTGGTGAAGAATTGGCTTGGTAGTTTGGTCTGCCCTGTTCCCATGATGCACTGGGCCAGGGACAGACTAATTTGCATATAGCCAGGTTCTGAGCTGGGATGGGGCAGTGAGATAAATAACGGTGATGGATCAAGCCCTGATCTTTGGACTGGGTAAGAGTGGTCTGCTTAATTCAGACACTCTGTTCATCACCACCCCCTTTTCTGTATCGTTTTTGGCCACTATAGGTGTGGCAGGGTATACTCAGACATGAGTCCCTTTCTCACTGCTCCATCAGGATTCAAGCAAGCCGGGCCGAAGAGGCTGAAATGCCAGAAACCGGTCCCCGGTAGCTTGTCTCCTTTCTGGTGAAGAATTGGCTTGGTAGTTTGGTCTGCCCTGTTCCCATGATGCACTGGGCCAGGGACAGACTAATTTGCATATAGCCAGGTTCTGAGCTGGGATGGGGCAGTGAGATAAATAACGGTGATGGATCAAGCCCTGATCTTTGGACTGGGTAAGAGTGGTCTGCTTAATTCAGACACTCTGTTCATCACCACCCCCTTTTCTGTATCGTTTTTGGCCACTATAGGTGTGGCAGGGTATACTCAGACATGAGTCCCTTTCTCACTGCTCCATCAGGATTCAAGCAAGCCGGGCCGAAGAGGCTGAAATGCCAGAAACCGGTCCCCGGTAGCTTGTCTCCTTTCTGGTGAAGAATTGGCTTGGTAGTTTGGTCTGCCCTGTTCCCATGATGCACTGGGCCAGGGACAGACTAATTTGCATATAGCCAGGTTCTGAGCTGGGATGGGGCAGTGAGATAAATAACGGTGATGGATCAAGCCCTGATCTTTGGACTGGGTAAGAGTGGTCTGCTTAATTCAGACACTCTGTTCATCACCACCCCCTTTTCTGTATCGTTTTTGGCCACTATAGGTGTGGCAGGGTATACTCAGACATGAGTCCCTTTCTCACTGCTCCATCAGGATTCAAGCAAGCCGGGCCGAAGAGGCTGAAATGCCAGAAACCGGTCCCCGGTAGCTTGTCTCCTTTCTGGTGAAGAATTGGCTTGGTAGTTTGGTCTGCCCTGTTCCCATGATGCACTGGGCCAGGGACAGACTAATTTGCATATAGCCAGGTTCTGAGCTGGGATGGGGCAGTGAGATAAATAACGGTGATGGATCAAGCCCTGATCTTTGGACTGGGTAAGAGTGGTCTGCTTAATTCAGACACTCTGTTCATCACCACCCCCTTTTCTGTATCGTTTTTGGCCACTATAGGTGTGGCAGGGTATACTCAGACATGAGTCCCTTTCTCACTGCTCCATCAGGATTCAAGCAAGCCGGGCCGAAGAGGCTGAAATGCCAGAAACCGGTCCCCGGTAGCTTGTCTCCTTTCTGGTGAAGAATTGGCTTGGTAGTTTGGTCTGCCCTGTTCCCATGATGCACTGGGCCAGGGACAGACTAATTTGCATATAGCCAGGTTCTGAGCTGGGATGGGGCAGTGAGATAAATAACGGTGATGGATCAAGCCCTGATCTTTGGACTGGGTAAGAGTGGTCTGCTTAATTCAGACACTCTGTTCATCACCACCCCCTTTTCTGTATCGTTTTTGGCCACTATAGGTGTGGCAGGGTATACTCAGACATGAGTCCCTTTCTCACTGCTCCATCAGGATTCAAGCAAGCCGGGCCGAAGAGGCTGAAATGCCAGAAACCGGTCCCCGGTAGCTTGTCTCCTTTCTGGTGAAGAATTGGCTTGGTAGTTTGGTCTGCCCTGTTCCCATGATGCACTGGGCCAGGGACAGACTAATTTGCATATAGCCAGGTTCTGAGCTGGGATGGGGCAGTGAGATAAATAACGGTGATGGATCAAGCCCTGATCTTTGGACTGGGTAAGAGTGGTCTGCTTAATTCAGACACTCTGTTCATCACCACCCCCTTTTCTGTATCGTTTTTGGCCACTATAGGTGTGGCAGGGTATACTCAGACATGAGTCCCTTTCTCACTGCTCCATCAGGATTCAAGCAAGCCGGGCCGAAGAGGCTGAAATGCCAGAAACCGGTCCCCGGTAGCTTGTCTCCTTTCTGGTGAAGAATTGGCTTGGTAGTTTGGTCTGCCCTGTTCCCATGATGCACTGGGCCAGGGACAGACTAATTTGCATATAGCCAGGTTCTGAGCTGGGATGGGGCAGTGAGATAAATAACGGTGATGGATCAAGCCCTGATCTTTGGACTGGGTAAGAGTGGTCTGCTTAATTCAGACACTCTGTTCATCACCACCCCCTTTTCTGTATCGCATGAGTGTGCATAAGCTTGGGTCGCCTTCTTTGAATCTTTATGGCTAGGTACTGAAAGGTTGGTCAATTGCCTTTGCCAAAAGTTATTTGGACTCTCTTGATTGCAGTAAGTACAAAAATGCCTCTGCATAGTATATACTCGGAGTAGTACACCCAGGAGCAGCACCATGCAACCCATATGAATAAGCATTATAGCTTCATCTACAGTACTTGCTTAAATTGATACATTCCTTTTTATTTTCAGCATATCTTTTAGTCAGGTGTCCAAACCTCAGCTCATCGCCCTCACCAGGTACCACATGCACTACAGCCACAAATGGATAGAATCAATTTCAAACGCCCATAAAACCTGACTCCTTGCCAAGGATCCCCATCTCTCAGTGTGCCAGGGCGAATAATCAATATGCCAGATCTGTTGAGTGTGCCAGGGCTGCTCAATGTCTTCTGGCTGATCAATAGGCCAGGCCATCTACCTGCTTAATAAGCCACAGTAACTGCTCATTGGTATCTGAGCTTCCCAATGTGCTGGGTCACCAAATGTGGCTTGGCTGCTCATTGTGGCAAAGGTACTGCACACATATTTGAGCACTGCCCAATGTGCCAGTGGTCCTGCTGAAAGGTCTGTTCAGTGTAGCAGGGTACAAACAGAGGGGGTAGCTTGGTCAGTAACATTGGGGGTCTGTGTGTGTCAGACTTTCAAACATTCACATTGGCATATCATTTTAAAATACATTACATGCATGACAAGCAGGGCACATGAGGGGGTTAAGGGGCAGTAGACAGAGAGAGGAACACAAATTGGTAGGGAGACTAAGTGAGAGAAAACACAATATGCTGTAAAATAACCAACATCTTTGAAAAAACAGAGAGCATGAGCAAATTAGTGAGAGCCTTGTGCATCATGGTGGCCTAGTGTGAAGTCTCAAGTAAGCAGGACAGGCAACTTCAAGTTAGATCTAGTTAGAGCCTTAATGGTGAGCACCCCAGCCATAGCCAGGTAAGTAAGTAAGTAAGTAAGTAAGTAACTTTATTAACTGTGCGATTACTTAAAATCTTTACAGCACAGCGAGGTAAGTATGGATGCACCATAGCCAGGTGAAACCGCTCTGTACAGTTGGTTGCTCAAGCTCCTTTTCAAATCATTTCTGATTAATGATTGGATGGAAGGAGTCTGAGTAAAACAAAACAAATCTCTACTCTCAGTGCCACAGTTTTGGTGAATGGGTGCCAAATGTGCATGCACTCTTGACTGTGCAGAGCCAGATGCTGCTGCTCTTCTTCCAGAGAAGAGGTAACTTTCAACTCCTGTTGAGGTCCCCATTCCTAATGCAGGATGATAGAGAGAAAGGTGTCCTGAAAAACAGTAGAAAGACTGCAGCTGTATGGTTGAAAGCCCCTTGTAGGGTGGCCCTGTGCCTCTCTGCTCCTCATTACAACATTTTTAACTGATCAATATGTTTTTAAGCAAAGAAGACACCGTCACGTGTACAGGTGAAATGTTCATGCGATGGACATTTGGATCGATTTGGTAGCTTATAACATCTGTGCTTGTCATTTCTCTCAGCTCTCCCTGTACATGCAATTAGAGCCAGCTTTCTGTGTGTCTAGCGCTTATCAAAAGAAATCCTACAATGAAAAGGGAGATGACACCCTGGATCTATTGAGTATTTACAGTTTATGGCCAATGCTTTCACCTGACTACCAGCCCCATTACAATCCTTATCCACTCTACCATGTGTCAGTAGTACAAGAGAGAATTGAATCCTGGCAACAGTCTCTAACAGGTTGTTGGAGAAACTGATAGTACTATACCTTCCCAGCAAGTTTTAAGAGAAGTCTGATGCCTCCATTGATTGTTATGTTATGTTATGTGTATTCTGAACACAAGCATATCACTCAGAAGGATATCTTGGCACCTGGAGAAAGGGGTCCTGTTCTGCCTGGGGCCTATTGAAAGAACCAGGCTTTCATTTAAAAAAAAATTCTAAATCTGAAGCTGGCAGCGCCAATGTGCGAGGGGGTTGATCAAGGCTTTAGGAGCGAAGTACAAGAAGGGCCAGCCTCCAGCACTGGCTGTTCAAATGTGAGGGACACCCGCTAGCAGCAGGCTGACAGACCGAAGATGTGTTTGGTAGGTGTGTGGAAGTTGATGCAGCCATTCAGATATGTGGCTGTTTGGTTGTGCAGTGCTTTGTAAGTGTGTGTGAGCAATTTGAAAAGGGTGCTTTGTGAATGAGGATCCAATGGAGATCTTTGAGGTGGGTGGCTATGTGGGTGTGGGATGGGAATTTGAGTATGTCTGGCCACTGCCTTCCGAAAGACCTTGAGTCTTTTGGGGGGCCATGCGATGATGCCGACATAAAGTGTGTTTCTGTAGTCCATTTTGCTAGCGATTAGGGATTGGGCGATGGTTCGACAGGTGTTGTGCGGAAGCTATCTGAAGGCAGCACCTTGAGGGTGTGGAAACAGAAGAAGGCAAATATTACTGCCTACTAGTATGGATGACGTGATTCCAACACAAATGATTCATTGTCTCTTTATAATGTGTGTGTGATGTAACGTGCTCTGGCACCCCACATTGGTATGAGTAGCACTATAAAACAAATTAAATGCATGTTAGAGAGTGACTATGGATAGATGAGGAGTACTGTAGGAGGGTGGTAGTGAGGGATTCTCACTTCTATCTCCCCCTTCACTCTCCTTCTGGGTCTTTCCTCCATTTTTTGTTGTTTTCCCCTCATTTCAAGCTCCCCCTTCACTCTCCTTCTGTGTATTTTCTTTGTTTTTCACTCGTTTTTTACACTCATTTCAATCTCCCCCTTTCACTGTCCTTCTGTGCCCTCTGTGTCTTTCCTCCACTCTTTCTTGCACTTTTGCTGCCTTATTTGCAAGTTTCTCTCTCTTTTTGCATTTTTTCCTTTTGCCTTTTTCAGCCCGTTTTTCCCCGCCACTACTGCCCCTGCGTCCCTTTCCCCAGCACAACCAGTGCGACCAGCCCAATCCAGCTCCCCTCCCTGCTCCCACCTCCCAGCTGTCCAGCCCTCCCTGACCCCTACTTAATGGTGGCCGCGCAATGGTTGCGCCACCGGCTCGCCAAAGGCAAGCCAGTCTGCGCCTGTCCGTGACCCGACTGCGACCAGCGACAGGAACCCTGGATCTCTGCACCGCCAACGCTATCACCTAGGGGCACTCCACGCTTTTAACCCAGGCCGCAACAACAACTGCAAGCTAGCATCTGCAGCCAACACCCACAGACCCTTCAGCTGTGACCGCTGCCGGCACACCTGCAGCACCACCAAGGCCACGGACCCAGCGCAACCCGCCAGCAAGAATACAACCGAACCAAAGACCCTGCAATGCATCCTCCTCATTGAGTAAGCCATCAACAGCCAACTCGCCACATTCATCGAAGAGCACAACATCCCCGACTCCTCCCAATCCGGCTTAAGAAAAAAACTCAGTACGGAAACCGCCCTCCTCACCGCAACAGACAACATCCGCACTTTACTGGACAAAGGAGAAACAGCAGCCCTCATCCTCCTTGACCTCTCAGCAGAGTTCGACACAGTCTCTCAGCGCACCCTAATACGCAGACTCCATGACACAGGGAGCCAAGACAAGGCCCTCGACTGGATCCGCTCCTTCTTCTCTGGAAGAATGCAGCGAGTCAGACTCCCCCTTTCCTCTTGAACCCTACACCTACCACCTGTGTAGTCCCCCAGGGGTCATCCCTCAGCCCTACGCTCTTCAACGTCTACATGGCTCCGCTCAACCCCATCGTCAGAACTTATGGACTCAACATTGTGTCATAAGCAGATGACACCCAACTCATCCTCTCCATATCCAACTAACCAGACACAACTTTTGAGAAGGGATAGAAGCCGTCGCCAAATGATTGAAAAACAGCTGCCTACAACTAAACACCAACAAAACGAAAGTACTCATCGTGGGCCCAAACCACCTGGTGGCCCCTTGCCCTCGGAAGCCCGCCCACCCCCACAGACCACGCACGCAACCTGGGAATCATCCTGGACTCAGAGCTCAAAATGGACCGCCAGATCAACTCCGTCTCATCCTCCTGCATCCACACCCGCCGCCTCCTACGTAAGACCTTCAAATGGATCCCCCTCGAACACAGAAAGACCGTCACTCACGCCATGGTCACCAGCAGGCTCAACTGCGGCAACGGACTCTATGCCGGAATAAACAAAAAGCTCACCGCAAGCTACAGAACATCAACAACGCTGCTGCAAGACTGGTCCTCAACCTGCCAAGACACTGCCACATCCCCCAGCACCTGCACACACTCCACTGGCTCCTCATTGAAGCTAGAGTCACCTTCAAGACGCTAACCCACGCTCACAAGGCCCTCCATGACACCGGACCAGCATACCTGAACAGCCAACTCAAATTCCGCGCACCCCAAAGGACCCTACGATCAGCCCAGCTCTCCTACGCCGTGGTCCCCCACACCAGAAAGACCAGATCGGGAGGCCGCTCCTTCTCCTTCCGAGCAGCCAGAGCCTGGAAAGACCTTCTGCTCCACCTCAGACAGATAACATCGCTCCCCATCTTCGCAAGAAGGATGTATGACGTTATAACGCATACTTTTACTCCGCAGACCATTACAACGCGACTTTTACTCCGCATACCGTTACAACGCATAGCGCCTTGGGGCGCTGGATAGTGGTAAGTATAATTTACTATTCTAACTCCAGTCCCCGTGGACCCTAGGGAAGGTGTTGGATAGTAAATTATACTTATTCCCTATCCTAGAGCGCCCCCCAGCGCAATGCGTTGTAATGGTATGCGGAGTAATGGTCGCGTTGTAATGGGTCTGCGGAGTAAAAGATCCGTTGTAACGGGTGTATACCTCGCAAGAAACCTCAAAACCTGGCTCTTTGAAAGACCCCCTCCTTGATGGACTGGAACCTGCGACCCCCCCATCCCCCAGTGCCTTGAGACCCTTACGGGTGAGTAGTTGCGCTTAACAAGCACCTAATTTGATTTGCTTTGAAGGAGGTATTTGTGGAGGTAACCAAAACATATTGTTGCACTGGGTGCCACCAGAGCTAAAGCCAGCCCTGACCTCATGGACAGTCTTTCTGAACCTTGCCTAAGGAGAGATGGTCTGTGGGAATCCGACCTTCCATTCATCTCTTCAAAGAACATGCTCAACAAACAGGCAAAACAAACGTATTTTTTGTCAGAGAAATCAACTTTCATAAAAATAAGCCCAGCATAGGCAGAACTCTCACTTTCGCATGAATGCTGTTTGTGCATGATGCAACAGGAAACTCACATGCTGTGTGCTTCTTCTCAAATCAAAGAGTGCAGAATGTGGCTACGCCTTGCCTTCAGTAGGTTTGGCATCCATCATGATCACCACACCATTACCATTTTTTTTGCAAGAAGATCATCTTCAAGTGATGACTAGATGGATTAAATTCATGAACAGTGTAGACAGGCTACTCGCAAGATAGACTAAGCATAGCTACCATTCCATACCATCTGTCTTTCTGATACAAACAGTGGTGGCCGGCATGGATCGGTGGTGGCAGGGTGGTGCAGGGAGGCAGGAGGGTAAATAAAAAACTTAAATTCAACTCACCCCCTCGCCGTGTCCTCCTCATCACGTCTCTCCTCTGGCCAGAACAAGGCACAGGAAGCACCCAGGCTGAGGCTCCCCGTAGCCAATCACAATGCTGCATTGCAGCATTGTGATTGGTTTGAGCGCCAAACCACGGTGCTCAGACGGAGACAGGGAGTCTGGGCATGTTCTTCACCCAGGCTGTAATGCAGCCTGGTTGGAGAACATGCTAAGGGGAACAGCATTTACAACGCAACTTTTACAACGAAGTACCTTTACGATGCAACCATTACAACGCAAGTCATTACAACGACTTCCGCTGGGGGGCGCTCTAGGATAGGGAATAGTTTTAATTTACTATCCAACACCTTCCCTACTATCCACGGGGACTGGAGTAAGAATAGTAAATTAAACTATTCACTATCCGGCGACCCCCAACGCAAGTCGTTGTAACGACTTGCGTTGTAAAAGTTGCGTCGTAAAGGCATGCGTTGTAATAGCATGCGTTGTAACGACGTACATTCACATGCTAAGTGCGCATGTATGTTTGGTCGGCCAAACATTCATGCACACTTTAGGGAGTGCACACCACTCCTCCCCTCAACTGCTCTGTCAGCAGAGCAGCCACGCCCCATCCCACCTGGCAAAGCTGCCACGCCTGCAACAGGAAATAAAAAAATGCTAATAACTTTCAGTTATTATCATTTTATTTTTCCTTCCTCTGCTGAAAAGCAGTGGGGCGATGCTCCCCTGCCTAAGTGGACGAGCTGCCACTGGGTACAAAGAGCTGACATAGCTGCCACGTTTACCAGGTCCATGCTTGATGTGCTGGTCCAGTCCAGGTTTTTTTTCTTTGAATTCTATGAATTGTGGTGCTGTTTTAAAATGGAATACACAAGACTAGAACTTCCAGAATTCAAAGACAATGAACTGGACTGGAGCAGCACATCACATTTGGACTTGGGAAACGTGGCGTGGCTGTGCAGATGACTCTATGAACTCATTTTAAGGGCATCAACTTACATTATCTTTTTAAATACAAAATGAACTATTCTTTGGCACTTCACGCACAGGTTTCTACACTTTTATATTTTCCGCCTATTGGGATAAATCTCAAGGATTAACTCTCACTGCTGGTTATCACACGACTGGTACCAAAAACAGATGGTTGTATGAATTTCTTTTCATTTCAATCTTTATTCGGCATCAATGCAAAAAAAGCTTAAAAAGTGCACAATGAAATTTGTGAATCGAAGGGTCCACAACACATCAGACAGATTCTCTAGATTACACAGACATCAGGTATAGTCACAGACAACGCCATGCATACATTTGAGGATAAAAATTGCAGAAGAATGAAAGAAAGTTTACAATCTAAAAGCAGTGATTATCACAGAGTAACGACGTTAAATGAAGCACCCATCCGAAAACCTGATGTGTATTATACATTGGTATAAAGAGCTCTGTGCATTTTCTTGCAAATCCTCAGGGGACAAAAGATCGGGGTATCTGTCGGTCAACAACTTTCTTTAGTTGGATGGATCAAAATAGAAGTGGGCCTTGAAGGATAGTGCAAAGCAGCACGTTTAATGCTTTGGGCGCGGCTGGAATGCGGGCAAATTCTATGCGTGCGCAAATCGGACGGCCGGGGGCCTTCCGACGCACACGCCCACCGCGCAACGGGTTAAGGTGCCAAATAATGTACTAATCTTATCTTGAGCCAGGAATGAGCGGGCTGGGCGTCTAAGTCGCTTGTCTGCCAACAGCATTCTTTAGTTGGGTGAAGCAAGCTCAAGATTTATAAGTGCTAGGTTGACATATTGATCTTAGGCCAAAGCCAGGCAGGCAGAATGCAGCACACATAGAAAAAGGTAAAAACAAGGATAAATAAAACTATTTCTCCTTGTTGCACCATTCCTACATCTCCCCTGGGGAGGCATAGGATTCTGACGCATTCCCAGTTTTACAAAATGTTTGAAATCTGGGGATACCATGAATGTTGTGTGGGAACACTCACAGCAACACCCATTGACGCCCCTTTCATGCAGAGTAATGCCTGAAAGTCGCCCATATTTGGAAGGCCATGAAAGGTCACCCAGGGTGACTTTACGCTGCCTTGTAAATATGGGCAAGCCCATTGCGCCGCCGGCGCGTCAATAAAAGTGATGCACTGGCAGAGCAATGGGCTTGTAAATAAGCCCCTTAGAACTTCAGCATGTCTGTGGGTGCCCTTTTGAGAGCCAACTGATTTAATCCAGGACCGTCTCGGTCAAGTATAGACAGAACAAGCAAACAAGACATGAGCAACAGTTCCATTTGAAACATTGCAGGCTGGACATGTTAAGAAAAGTGGGTACGGGGTCGTCCATTCGGCTGTGAATGTGTGACGTTCATTCAAGTCAACCTTTCTCCCATATTAGTGCTCTGAAAAGAAAAGGAACAGTCATTTTGACCCTTAGTCGAAGGCTTTTGCTCCCTTTTATACTGCAATTAGATCCCTAACATTTATGAACAGTGCAGAAAGGTCCAAAGAATGATCACTAGAGCAATTGCTTCTTGTCCATTATATGCCAGTTTCGCACCAAGTGTACATCGCTGTATGATCTGATTTCAAGGGTAATTATATTGTATATCATCCTCCCAAAAATTAAGAAAACTGTTATTTGGTACTTTGTTCACAGGTCTTGCGCATTAATGGCACTTTACCTTTGTTCACAGGTCTTGCGCATTAATGGCACTTTACCTTTGTTCACAGGTCTTGCGCATTAATGGCACTTTACCTTTGTTCACAGGTCTTGCGTATGAATGGCACTTTACTTACTACATTCTTGTGTACCTTGGGCTAAGCTTCGACTATGCTATGGACCATGCTACTCTAGTCTTTTCAAGACATGAACCAGTAATAATGATGAGAGTCCCATTTAATTGATTTTATACACAGTGGTTTTAAATAACTGAAGTCAATATTATTACTTAAGTCAGTGTAAACTACACTGAAACTCACTGAAAGCAAACCAAACAAGATGGTACTAGAATATTGCCTGAAAGAAATATTGTATCCCAAACATTGCTTACAAAATATCTTCCCATTGCAGTTATTATTAGAAAATGTGCACTCCAGATGGAGACAACTCTGCCTGCATACGGCGTGGGCGTGGCGATGCTGACTTTATTCATTTGGCTTGGCAACGTCCTAGCATTTAAAACAACATAATCAGGGAAGTGGCTGAGGGGACTGACTTACAGATTCCCCAGACACCATTGGTGCTTCTCCTTGGCTATGTGAAGGATGTACCTGCTGGAGTACGGAAGCTCATTGTTGGCTGAACGAAGAGTGGTGATGTGCTAGAGGTGCGGCCCTTCCCTAGTGTCAAAGACTGGCTAGTACTAGAGGCGCGGCCTACTGTTGGGAGCAACTGGAAACATTTTGGGGTCTGGCTCCGATCTGTCCCTGGCCTAAAAGCATATGGGGCCACTCAGATCATATTTGATACTGCAGGTGGAGGAGGGTCCATGGAGTAAGCTGTTAGGGTTACATTGAACTTATGCTGCTCCAGTATACATGTTAACAGTGGCCGGCACTGGCCCAACCCACATGCGTGGACCATGTGGCTGCAGTGGACCTAATATACTCTCCCAACATAACGTGGTGGTCTGTCGGGCTGGGTAGAAACGTCATCTCTACAGAAGTTGGGCGGTCAGCGGGGGCGAAAAAATTGTGGATCCACAGTGTATTTGTCAATATTAGTATATAAAGTCACATGCTGTCTGGGGGGCTACGTCAATGCTCATTTGTATTTAATGCTACACTGCTTAAAACCTATTAAACATTAAATAAATTATAGAAAATATACATCCAATTGGACGATATTTTTGTAAACTATATTCAGGGCACAATACTTCTGTCAGACAAAAGTTAGTTAACATTATTCGGGCATTACATTCAAACAAAACATTTAAGCGCCTATGCTTTGTTGAGATGTGGATCGACGTGAATTCCTTTTGCTCAGTAAAATGCTCTCCATACATAAAGATGGCTACCACAGAAAGAGAATTCAGATCGTCCCCAGCTTCAGTTGTACTGTTTTTAACTGTAGATCAATTACACATGTACAAAGCTATTTAAACTAAAGAATAAACTTTGTATTTCATCCTGAAAGTAATAGAACAGACTGGATGATCACAATATTGTGTACTATTCATGTGTTGGCTTTGTCACTACCCTCAAAGACTACCTTTTACCAGGCGGTTTCTCCATGGGAGTGGAGGAGCTCCGCCCCTCCCCACACACCAGCAGAAAGCTGGAAAAATAAAATGGTAGTTTTCTGGCTTTTTGCTGAACGGAGAGGGCAGGGCGGCCCTGTGCGTCATTGCTTCTGATCGGCAGCAATTCTGTGTAAATTGTGCATGTCGGTTTGTCCGGCTACATTATTACAGGCAAACAGGCATGCGTAATTTAACCTCTCATAGACAGCCGGGTTGGAGAGCAGGCACAGGCCTTCAGTGCTCTTTGGAGCGCAGAGGCAGCCTGCTCCAGCCAATCCAGACACTTCTCTCATGCAGCATGAGAGGGGGAACAACCATCGCAGCGCATGCATCACAACGCATGCCTTCACGTCGCGTGCCGTCACAGCACACGCGACGTTACAACGCATGCATTCACTACGCCCCCCATTACATCGGAGGCGCCATTAGATCGCGGGCGCTTACAACGGACACGGGAGACAACGTTGGAACCACAAGAGACAGGTAAGGACGACGGATGTACCCCAGGTGTTTTAGGCTTTTAGGTAGTTGATGGGGACTGTATTGGAGTGGGGGGGGTTTAGGCTTTAGGGATTAGGGTTAATAGTAGTATATGGTTGTGTTTTAGGGGGCTGGGCTATTAGGGCTTAGGGTCGGATATGGTTGTGTTTTAGCTTTTAGGGTTAGGGCTTTTAGGGTTTAGGGTTAAGGGTCGGATATGGTACTGTTTTAGACATTTGGGTTAGGGCTTTTAGGCCTTAGGGTCGGATATGGGTGTGTTTTAGACATTCGGCCTAGGGCTTTTAGGGCTTAGGGTTAAGGGTAGGATCTGGTACTGTTTTAGGCATTAGGATTAGGGCTTAGGGTTAAGGGGCGTATGCGGTAGTGTTTTAAGGTTTAGAGTTAGGGCTTAGGGTTAAGGGTCGTTAATGATGCACTTTTAGGCTTTAGGGGGTCGTAGTGTGTAGTTTAGGCCTTAGGATCAGGGGGAATGCGCACTGCGGTAAAAAAATGCGATTTAGAACCATGCGGGGTGTTTGAATGCGGTGTGAATGTGTTTTACATGCTTTGCAATTGGGATGCGACGTGATTGGGTGCGTTGCAATTACTTGCGAGGTGAAGGGACATGCGATCTAAAAAATGCGATGTGAAGGCATGCGGTGTTACAGTTTGCAATGTGCCATCATACATCCCATGAGAGCTGTGTCTGGATTGGATAAGGAGCTGCCAGACCTATGCTGGAGGAGTCAGGAGCCAGCTGGAGAACACCAAGGATGTGCTGCAGCCTAAAAGGTTGGTGAAACTTTTTTTTTCTTTAAATGTAAATGTTTATCTGTTGTTTATTTCATTTTATTTATGTTGACCTACCATTTATGTTGGTCACTAACCGCCACTGCCTTTTACAGAAGAGGTTACATGCATTTCACTTAGCTCGGGGTAGTACACAAATCCGGACATTCTGGGGACAGCTGACAATGCTTGTTACAAGACTTCCTCGTTATCCCGTGTGTTCAATAGGCCTCAGACTGCCGAGTCAGCAGTGACTCAGCGGTACTGCAGCTGCCCCTTCCATCCTCAAAATGATATGTTCAGGGTGGATTTATGGAACACATTCTCATGAAGTAAAATATTCAGGGTATCTTCAGTCTGTTGTCAACAAACCACACAAATGAAGGCTTCAACAGGGTCGGACTAGGACAGTGAATGGGCCCAAGAACCAAAATTAAAGTGGCCCCCATCAGCGAATCAGATAGCTAAAAAAGTGGTAGAACTAGGGAAATCAACAGTGAAAACTGCCCCCCAGCCATAAACCCGACTCATAGCTGCTAAAATAAAAAAAACTGCCCACACACTGATCTGTCAGACCAACCCATCAGACTGCCTGACTGCCCAATAGCCCACCCCAATCATGGGCTATAGTTCCAAGAGCTAGTTTCATATATCGTAGGCCCCAGGCTGTTTGTTTTTCTTACCTCTGTGACGATGGTAGAGGAGAAAACAGTCTGGTCATACGTCCATCCCTCTGTGCAGGGCACTGTGCTCCAATGCGTCATATTGTCCACAGTGAAGTTGGACTCCAGGAGGCGCCACTGGGCCGAAGCAAAGTGCCGACAGTTGTCTGGATTGCGGTTCCCATCCACCGGAATGAATGGCACCAGGACAGCCGACTTACTTAGGTCGTAAGTTAAGTTAGTCCTGTCTGCCCAGCTGGTGTTGGTTGGAATCTTGCAATGGTGGCTTGGAATGACTGCAGAGAAGTTCTGGAGGAAGTTGTGGCAGGCTGCCAAGCAGACTGGGAGGAGCAGAAAAAAGGTGTGCAGGATCTGGAAAGGCCCCACACCCCCAACGGACTCTAGCAGGTCATTGAAGGTCATGATGGACTTTAGAAGGCCAAAGATGGCCACTTTGTGGAGTCAAACTAAATGCCAAATATGGCCGCTTTGTGTAGACAAACTAAATGCCCACGATGGTCAGTTTACGTCGGACTCTTGCCTCTAACCAGTCGGTGCTCAAGTTCAGATTCTTGCTCAGCAGAAGTACAGATTACCCGGCCTCGATAACTAGTGGAGAGACCAAGTTTCACAATCGTCTGAGGAGATGGACCTTGAGTTTGACCGTGATCTAAATAAACACAAAAAGAAAAACACCCCATAAATTCTCAACAATGTCAGCAATGCTTCAAATCCTCTCATTTTGCTTAAAGAAAGGGTTAGCCTTGTCAATGAGCACACATTTATTTTTCAGATTTCTTTTGATTGAATAAAAGTACATAAAAATGTACCATTTTAAAAAAAATAATTCCTATGTTACATGTCAAATTTATAGATCTAAGACAATATCTAAATCTGAGATATGCAGAGTGTGTCTTCTTATTTACATTTGTCAACGCAACCCAATGTGCAAAACACTTATGTACAAATTACGCATAATATTTCCTAATGTATATAAATCTAGAAAAAGACAAAACATTCGTTTTATCCTATGTAACAAGTTAAGGAAATTCGGAATCCGTATAAAAACATGCACCTTGATAAAAACCAGCACCTACCACGAGAAGTAATGTTCAGATACCATATTAGCAAAGTCAAATAAGGAGTCTGAAGGAAAGCTATGCGTAAACAAACTAGAACAACAAGTGTGGAATTGCATACTGCAAGATATAGTCCTGACGTAGTGAGTGACCTCATGAAGTACCCACACCACCAGCTTATTGAGAAGAATGGAAAGGTAGGGGGAAGACATCAGGGTCACCATCTCGCCTATGCCTGGACTCACTCTCTTAGGTGGGACTGTTGATGGAGCGAGATTCAGAAATATATTTGTTTTGACTCGCAAAGTTAAACTTCCTTAATAAAATAATCGTATTAATTAGCATGAAGTGAATTATACTAATCAACCTAGATTAAAATACACACACGACACAAGGGACTAATATATGTGCTCTATGTTGCAACTGTAAGTACGTGAAAAATAATGAACTAACCTTGTCTATTGTCTTTGTCAGTATTAATGCATCTGTTTTATTAATGGCATGTGCTTATTTGGGTGTGCTTATGTTATGTCTTTTTGTCTTTATGTGGCACAAGTTTGAGAAAGAATCCTGTTTGTTACTAAAATGCTTTTACTAGATAACATTTATTAATGGGTTAATAATTAGCAAAGGAGGGTGGGTAACAGAACAAATTCTAATTCTTTCATTAATTGATGTCTTGTGTTTGTATATACATTAGTTTTGCGAATGGGCCTAAGAAAATGGATGGCAGTGCTGCAGAATAGGAAACTTGACCAGAGTGAAGCCTTCACTCATGCGCAGACGAAAGAGCATTTTGCTGAACTGACAACGTTTAATGCAGAAGCAAATGTGGTCGAGTCGAATGTGTTCTTGGTGACATTTCCAAGGACAGGAAGCAGTATGGCCTGCCAAGATTAAGAAGTGAAAAGTTTTGTGCTCGGAGAATGTATCTTTCTTGAGGAAGCAAAAAGGATGGAGAAACTAAGAACAATAAGGGCTATGATGAGGCCCTGGACTTGGTCAGGAGAATATGACCTAATGGTGGACTGACATGGCGCAGCCAATTAGAAGTTCGGATTTTCAGAAAGAATGTGTGATAAAGATACTTTAGCTAGTCAGAAAAGGTATAAAAACTGACCCCTTTGGAGGGAGGGCGCTTCTCGCTTTCCGAATCCTGTAAGGCGTGTCGTGCTGAAGGACTTTTTGGAGCACGTAAGGATCAATAGGGTTATTGATTATTTCTTTAGGTTAAGTGAGTTTTAGGCAGGGAATATAGAAATTAGGTGATGAAAACTGTTTATTTTACTTAAATCATGCTAATTGATTTTACTTTGAATCTTCAGTCTAATGTGCTATTCCTCAATAAAAGCTTCTAAAATTGCTAATAAAGAAATTATTAAAATGCACTTATTTACTTATTTGAATAAAGTTAATAAAATAAGATTCTGAAATAACAAGCTGGTCTTGATTATTCATGGTCTTGTTGCCATTAGTTGATCCATTTACCTTAGGGACTTAATTAAATGTTTTATGCGCAAAACCATGGTCATGAATATAAATGTGTAAATAGTTTGTGAATAGGTTCTGATTAATTAGGTCGCATGATTCAGTTGCCCAAAATCTGTCTCATTGGTTAATGGGCCTTGTGAGTGATTTATGATTAATGGTAAGTATCTGGTGTTGGGTAGCGTTGCTGAGACAGAATTTCTATAGGGGCGCTGGATCAATTCTCTGGTAGCAGAGTTCGGTTACTATGGTAACTGTCATGTTACATGGTAGTTACATAGGATCTATGACTAAAACATGTTAAATTTGTCAAGTTGTTAAATGTTGTCGAAAGGTTTTTTCCAGCAGTGTGAAAATTACTAGTTGTGCCGGCATATGAGTAGTGTGACAAGTAAAGTTGCACAGTGCATTTGTTCTGTTTCAAAATAGTGGTATTGTCATATATCACTAGTGTTGAGGACGTACAGCACGACTATAGGGATTTCAGGTGTGTTAGGTAGAATGTATAGTGAGGATTGTCTATGAAATCGTAGCTTTTGAGTATAGGGACTTGGAGCCTGTTTTAAAACTCACTGCGAAAAGAGTAATAGAATTTATCCAAACTTGTGTGAAGGGTAAGGAAGCGTCGTCTATTCTTACTGGTGAATGTGAATTTATATGGTTGGTTTAAGTCCTGCCAAGATTTCATGTATGTATGATTAGGGAAACTTTCCGTTTGAAAGTGCGTAAATGATTTTGTAATTCCGTTCGAGTCAAACTTTGGATTGTTACTTAATGTGCATTCAGAGGGAAACAAGTTCGTTATTACCTGTTAGAAGGGTAAAGTAGCTATACTTTATCAACAATTGAATATTCTGTGAGAATAGCGTCGTCTATTTCACGTAAAAGAATACTTGAGTGATTGTATAAGCAACCACTTTATTTTAGCGAAACAGACAAATGGTTTGTTTTTCTGTCGTTATTAATTGAAATTCATTGAAAAAGTTTTCTTAAAATGGTGCTGTGAAAATATTTTGTAAAGGAGGTGTGAGCTCTAAGAGTGAGAGACGAGAAGCTGCAGCGGCAGTGTACGTCTCAGGGTCCGCGCTGGGATTGGCTAACATATGTCACAGCTAGCGAGCTGATTGGCTCACGTGACTCAGACGAGCTGTTAGCTGATTGGCTCATCCTGAAAACGGCAATTCTATTGGTTGAGCAAGGTGGTGAGGTAGCTTAACCTGATTGGCTTGTTGGTGAGTTTCGCGCACGGATTGGCTGGTTTTGCAGAACAACCAGGAAACGTTTACGATCATTTAGAATTAAGCGGATTGGATTAAAAACATGAGCTATTTTTACAAAAAAGAGGAGAAGAAGCTTACATGGCTTCAGAATTTGAAAAATATATTTACACCTGATAAGAAAATCGAATCGCGAGATGGAAAATTACTTCATAAGTATAAAACACCTGCAGCCTATATGGAAGGTGAATGTGGTTATCATACTTGCCTTTGGTTTGATAATTGGATGGATTATACCAAAAATGATGGTGTTTTAGCATGGCCGGAAGATGGGTCATTTAAAATGAGAGTTTTGAAAAATTTGAGAGAAAAAATGATGGCTCTTGTGCCTAAGCCTAGACCTACACAATTCGAAGCTTTAGTTGAATGGGAGGATGAAATGTTTGAACTTGCACGAGAAACCAGAGGTGTAACAAGAGGTCCAAAATTAGACATTAATAGAGAAACTCATGAAGATAGAATGCGTTGATGGAGATAAGCAGATATCTGTGATGGTCTCTACCCAGTAAGAGTGATGGTTACTGAAATACCAGGTCAAAAGAATACCCAAAAAAAAAATAATATTGAAGAAAGTGAATTAGAAGATCCAGTTTTAGAAGAAATTTATACTACAAATCGGAAACAGACTCCTTTTAAACCAGCTTGTACATGGTCTACCCCGATGGTTTCTACAGGAACCACTCCAAGTGCACCACCACTTAATGAAGAATCACCCAGATTTTACCCGAATAATACGCAAAGTCCTGAAAGAGTAGAAACGAGAACTAATTCTAGTACAAATGGTGAAAGTAGAAATTTTCCTGAAACTCCACTTTCGAGAAATGAGAATTCCAGAAGTCTAATGGGAACTGGAAGAGATGAGAAAACTCCAAATAATTCAGAATATTTACGATCAAAAGAAGAATTAATACGACAATTAACTAAAGGCATGGAAGCAGTGACAGTTCCGGTAACAATTGGTCCTGTTCAACCTGTATTCGATCAGGGAGAAATTAGACATCCAGGTTTACCTATTCCATTAAATGCAGAAATTCAAAAAGTGGCTGAACAATTTTACTCAGATTTAACAGAAATACATCGAGAGAAAACAATGATGCCTGATTTAACTTTAATCAAGGTTCATCATGCAGAACACCAATTGGTGCAGAATCTGATACTGAAACCCCAGAAAAAAGTGTTGGAAAATCAAATGTAACATCCCCAAAACTTGATGTTGCTAGATTAAAAGCAGATTTGGAGGAATTAATCATTGCACAATTGGACCTGATAATTTAAAGCATTATCAAGATGATGAATTATTATTTATTTGCAAAAGTGTACAATGGAAAACGAAGAATAAATATGAGCAGTTGGAAGAATTAGCTGCTGAATTAGAGGTTGATTTGAGCAGACAGAAGAATTTGGGAAAACACTACAGATTAGATTTTACTGAAAGAGACATTGAGAACTTCAATTAAATGGGAAGAATATTGCATATAAAAGATTTGATTGTGAATATAAAAAGATTGGGAGATTTAAGCAAATGGAGAGTGAAATGGACAAAGAAAAGAGAGGAAGAAAGGAGAGAAAGGGGCATGGTGTCAAATCAGTATCCAATGAGGGAAATAGCAGGAGGTGGATATGTGCATGTTCCCTGGTCAAGACAGGACATCTTATTGTTCACAAATAATTTTCCTCGGCTCAGAGAAAAGCCTGTGGAATGGTATCGACAGGTGGATAGATTCATAAAAGTTTCAAAAGTTCTGTGGATTGATCTTGACGGATTCTTTGACATAGTTGTCCCATCAGATCTTTGGACAGAATGTAAAATCTCTGTAAGTTGACCAAAGGTAGAACCTGCTTGAGATACAGTAACAGGTGCTCCATCATCAGAAGTCATGGGTCTGTATGATAAGGTAATTTACTGGTTGAAAAACAAGATTCCTCCAAAAGAAGTTGATTGGGTCAAAATAGACAGAACAAATCAAGAGCCAAAAGAGTCAGTACATTCATTCTATGAAAGATTACTGTTGGTGTTTAAACAATACAGTGGCTATGAAAAACTAAGTGAAAAGGACATGAGCCACTTCATATACAGGTTTGTTTATGGTTTAAGACCTGAAATTGGAGATATGATTAGAAACGGGATTGTCGGCTGGCAATCACGCTCAGTTGATGACATTTTGAGAAAGGCTAAATACTGCAGTGATGAGATAGATGCAAAGCAGAAGAAGCTAAAAGAAAAGGCAATGTGGGCACAGGTGAAGGTAGCTGAACAGCAAATTGCAAATTTAGAAAAAAAAAATATCAATATTAATCAGACTCAGAATCAAGGAAAATTTAAAGGTAATAAGCCAAAATTCAATGTTAATATTGAAGAGTTGAAACAAAAGCTCCCTTGTTTTAATAGCGGCGAAATTGGACACTGGAAGCGTGAATGTAAAAATCCGCCCAGAAATTTTAAAAATGCATCATTGAATCCACAGATGCAGAATGATGTAAATCTGCAGCAACAGCTACAGCGACTGTTAAATGAGTTGAATCTGCAACAACAGCTACAGCGACAGGTAGTGAATCAGCAGAGTCAAATTCCACAACCGCCACTTCCAAATTGTGTGAATGTGCAGAGGTACAATTCGGAAACGGGATTCTGCGGAGGTGATCAGGTAATCAGACCGCAAAGAGTGAATGTGCCAAATGTTTCTCAACAATTTTTGATGACAGAAAATGGAGGAAGTGATTCTGAGGATTACTTATGACGGTGCCTGAGAGAGGGGGAAGAGTGTGTGCTTGGAGCCACTCTTGAGGTAGATCAGTCAGGTCCATATATAAATGGTAAAGTGAACGATGTAGAAATAACTTTTCTTGTGGACACTGGTGCTACCCGTTCTACTGTTAGATCAGTGGAAATAGAAAACCTGCCTCTCTCTGGTGACAGTATCCAAGTAGTTGGCGTAGCTAATCAACAAATTAAAACAGATTTAACAGAGCCTGTTAAGATCGAAATTGGTAAATTCAAAGACAAGCACAGATTTGTAGTTTGTAACAGCAGTCCTGTAAACTTGTTAGGAAGGGACATCTTGTGTAAGATGAACTGCAAAATATATTGTTCACCGCAGGGTATTGAGATTCAAATACTAGAAGAAGATGGGCTCTGCAGATTAACAATGTTAATGGTTGAAGCAGAGGAAAGCAAACTATTTCCTGCATTTGATAAGGATAATCTTCCTGAAGAATTAAAAAAGACAGTTAAAACTGAAATTTGGGACTTGACGGGAAGTGAAATGGGCTTGATGAAAAATGTTGACCCAGTTAAAATTACAGTGAAACAGGGAATAGATTTTCCAAACATTCCTCAATATAAAATGAAAGCAGAAACAATTGAAGATGTAATTCCTGTAATTGACAAATTCATAAAACAAGGTGTGCTAAAAGAAATTGAAAGCAGTCCTTGTAATTCACCAATTATAGGGATCAAAAAGCCAAACGGAACTTGCAGGATAGTTCAGGACCTGAGAAAAGTTAATCAGATAGTTGTTCCCAGGTATGGGCGAAATTTGAGTGCAAAATCGAATTTGCAATCCGCAAAATCTGCGAATTCGTGCGAATTTGCGGATTTTTGTTTTTTGGGCGTTCGCGGAGTATTTTGCCTGTTTGCGGGGTTTTTTGCGTGTTCGCGGGGCTTTTTGCCTGTTCGCGGGCCACTTGCATGGCGAAGTTACCCATGCGGTCGAGTATGGGCACAGCACCCTCTGGTTCACCACTGCCACCCTCTGGTTCATCACTGCCACCCTCTGGTTCACCACTGCCACCATCTGGTTCACCCCTGCCACCCTCTGGTTCACCACTGCCACCCTCTGGTTCACCACTGCGACTCTCTGGTTCACCCCTGCCACCCTCTGGTTCAGCACTGTCACCCTCTGGTTCACCACTGCCACCCTCTGGTGCACGACTGCCACCCTCTGGTTCATCACAGCACCTCTGGTTCACCACTGCCACCCTCAGGTTAACCACTGCCACCCTCTGGTTCACCCCTGCCACCCTCTGGTTCACCACTGCCACCCTCTGGTTCATCACAACACCCTCTGGTTCACCCCTGCCACCCTCTGGTACAGCACTGTCACCATCTGGTTCACCACTGCCACCCTCTGGTTCACCACTGCCACCCTCTGGTTCATCACAGCACCTCTGGTTCACCTCTGCCACCCTCTGATACAGCACTGTCACTCTCTGGTTCACCACTGCCACCCTCTGGTTCACGACTGCCACCCTCTACCGAGACCTTTTGTGACGCAGCGGCAGCACAAAGATGCGTCATGGTGCTGGGTATTAACAACTTGACGCATCTGAGAGATGCGTCACGTTGTAAAGCCCTGCGCCATCAGGAGGCATTCCAGCGCAGGGGAGGGCGTTCCTGCGCAGGAACGCCTCCTAAAAGTGGCTGAGTGAAATCTACAAGAATTCACTCACTCACTCACTTTTAGGCCAATGCTGCGGCAAAACCCTGCGCCTGCTTGAAGCAGGCGCAAGGCTTGATGCAGCATTGGGGAGATAGGGCCCCCAGAGCATTGCTGGAGCTGCGTCGCAAGCGCGACGCAGCTCCAGCAATGCTCTGCGTTTTTGCCACATGATGCGCCGCATTGTAAATGCGGCGCACCATGGGTGGCGGAGCTGCGGCGCACAATAACTGGCGCATCCCTGGGGATGCGCCAGTTATTGTAAATCTGCCCCTATACATTTAGCCAACGAGGGAGCACTTACTGATTAGACAGTAGAAAGTACTCCAGTTTAGTAGAGGTATTGCACAAAAAGGTGGCATCTTCATGGACAAACACGCAGGCTGGGATTCATTCTGCCCCCTGTTAGACTCGTTTTTTGTGCCCTTCTGCCCTCTGTTAGACTCGTTTTTCCCTTGTTTTTCTGCCCTTCTGCCCTCTGTTAGACTCGTTTTTCCCATGTTTTTCTGCCCTTCTGCCCCATGTTAGACTCGTTTTTTGTGCCCTTTTGCCCTCTGTTATTCCCTTGTTTTTGTGCCCTTCTGCCCTCTGTTAGACTCGTTTTTTGTGCCCTTCTGCCCTCTATTAGACTAGTTTTTTGGCCTTTCTGCCCTGTTAGACTCGTTTTTTGTGCCCTTCTGCCCTCTATTAGACTCGTTTTTCCCTTGTTTTTCTGCCCTTCTGTCCTCTGTCAGACTGGTTTTTTGTGCCCTTCTGCCCTCTGTTAGACTAGTTTTTCCCTTGTTTTTCTGCCCTTTGTTAGACTGCTTTTTGTGCCTTTCTGCCCTCTGCATCACCACATCATCACTCAGCGCTACCCCAGCATCACTCAGCACCACCACATTATCACTCAGCACCACCACAGCACCACTCAGTGCCACCACAGCATCACTCAGCGCCACCACAGCATCACTCAGCGCCACCACATTATCACTCAGCACCACCACAGCACCACTCAGCACAACCACAGCATCACTCAGCACCACCACAGCATCACTCAGCACCACCACAGCACCAATCAGCACCACCACAGCACCACTCAGCGCCACCCCAGCATCACTCAGCACCACCACAGCATCACTCAGCACCACCACATTATCACTCAGCACCACCACAGCACCACTCAGCACTACCGCAGCATCACTCAGCACCACCACAGCATCACTCAGCACCACCACAGCATCGCTCAGCACCACCACAGCACCACTCAGCACCACCCCAGCATCACTCAGCACCATCCCAGTATCACTCAGCACCACCACAGCACCGCTCAGCATCACCACAGCACCACTCAGCACCACCACAGCACCACACAGCACCACTCAGCGCCACCACAGCATCAATCTGCGCAACCATTCAACAACAACTGGTTCAAATATGTTCCTCAATGTTTCAAACTTTATTACAAATGTCACAAAAAGATGTTAATATTTCACTTCTGTTCTTGGATTTTCGTCACAATAAAATACACTGAACATAATCTTCACAAAAGTTATTTACAAAAGTTTAAGCTATTGCCATTATAAATTAAAAGCACTTTCATTTAAGTATTAATTATTTAGAAAACTTAAAAGCCATTGTAATTTGTAATATCAATACAGCTAAGTCACGTAAATACAAAGCATGTTGCATTACAAATGCTCTAGGTGTCACATTTGCGAAAGTTATAACTATTGGCATTGTAAATGACAAAGCTATTAATTTAGCTATTTTCATAACCAACACATAAATAAAGACCAATAGCTCAAACTTTCCTAATGCGAGACCTATTGCATTGCAAATGTTTGTTTTTATATCTGTCAGTGATTCCTGTTGAGGTTTAATTTTCGTGACAGGTGCCTCATTGCCTACTTGTAACTATTCTCTGACCCTGCTTCAAGGGTCAGAGCAGGGTCAGAGAATAGTTGCAAGTAGGCAACGAGGCGCCAGGAAGCACTTACAGGCTTACAGCAGCAGGTGCCCAAGTTGAAGTTAATTTCTTTGTAACCCTTTTGTAAAAGGTTACAAAAAATTAGCTTCAACTTTTGCACCTGCTGCTGTAACCCTGTAAGTGCTTGGCTGAAAATTCGTCCCCGCTGATTCGCGGATTTTACCGCGATTTCGCGAGCGGAACGAATTTTCAGCCCATGCTTAGTTGTTCCATGTTGCCCAGTTGTTCCAAACCCAGCAGTGATTCTTTACCAGATTCCGCATGATGCAGAATGGTATACAGTCATTGACCTTTGCAATGCGTTCTTTACTGTTCCATTGCATCCAGATAGCTAGCAAATATTTGCGTTCAGGTTCCAGGATCGCATCCTAGCATGGTGTTGTATCCCTCAAGGGTATACAGAGAGTCCATCTATCTTTAATCAGTTGCTAAAGAAATCTTTGGAACATTTGAATTTACCTGGAAAATCGACATTAGTTCAGTACATAGATGACCTCCTTGTAGCAGCAAAAACACGAGATAACTGTGTTACAGATACTATTACTCTTCTGAATCACCTAGCAGATGAGGGACATAAAGTGTCTCCTGCAAAATTACAGTTTTGCAAACAAGAAGTAAAATATCTTGGTCACAGAATTGCAAAAGGAATCAGAAAGGTGACAATTGAGAGAATTAAAATGATTCAGGGAATGCAACCTCCAAAAACACAGAGACAGGTCAGAATGTTTCTAGGAATGGTTGGCTATTGTCGCCAATGGATTAGTGGATTTTCAGTAATTGCAAAACCACTGCAGAGACTAACAAAAGCTGAAATAAAAGACCCAATTGTTCTAACAGAAATTGAGATGGAAGCTTTTGAAAAGCTAAAGAGAAGCTTGTGTGAAGCTCCAGCTTTAGGCATGCCAGATTACGAAAAAGATTTTGAGCTATACTGCAGTGAAAGAGAAGGATGTGCATTATCAGTCCTTATTCAGAGACATGGAAAACTGAGGAAGCCAATAGCATACTTTTCAACAGTTCTTGACCCTGTTGCAAAAGCATTACCAGGCTGCTTCAAAGCAGTAGCTGCAACAAGTGTGAGTCTTGAGCAAAGTGAAGGAATTATAATGGGATTTCCTGTCAAAGTCTATGTACCCCATTCTGTTGAAATTCTTCTTACCAGAAGTAAAACACAGCATTTGACAAGTAACAGACTTACCAAATACGAGAAAGTTATTTTGGGATCAGATAACGTTTCAATAGCAAGGTGTGTGAATTTAAATCCTTCCACATTATTGCCTGATGGTACTGTAACTGAAATAAGAAATGAAAATGATGTTGATCACGAGTGCTTGAACGTTTTAGAATATTGCACCAAGCCTAGGCAGGACATTAAAGATGTTCCTTTGCCTGAGTCAGATTTTGTTTACTTTGTTGATGGTTCTTGTCTGAGAACGGAGGAGGGTTTTCTGAGAGCAGCATATTCAGTCTGCACAGTTACAAGTGTGGTTGAAGCATCATGTGTCGAAGGAATTCGTTCAGCTCAAGTAGCAGAATTAATTGCTTTGATTCGTGCTTGTGAAAGAGCAAAAGAATTAAAAATCACCATAGGGACTGACAGTCAATATGGATACAGTGTTGTCCATGACTATGGTCAGCTTTGGTCTCAAAGAGGTTATTTAACTTCTGCGGGAACACCAATCAGAAATGCAAAATTGATCAAGAGATTGATCGATGGCATTCAATTACCAGAGAAAATTGCTGTCATGAAATGTGCAGCTCATAAAAAGGGTGAAGATTATATCACAAAAGGAAATGCCTATGCAGATGAAATCGCGAAATATTGCGCGGAAAACAATTTTTCAATCAATCAGGAAAAAGACAATGAACATGTTCTGAATTCACTTATGCTAACATCTGTAGTTGAGACATGGCAAGGAGTAAAGGATTTACAAGATGAGGCAAGTGATGAGGAAAAGGATTCTTGGTTAAAAGCAGATTGCAGACAGCGAGAAGAAGATGGGATTTGGGTTTACAAGGATGACAGACCAGTTTTAACAAATAGCATGATTGCTGATATGGCCAGAATGTATCGTGGTCTAGGACATATTGGAAGAGATTCCATGATTAGGCTATTCAGACAGACTTGGTTTAACCCAAAGTTCAGGATAATTGCAGAATCTTTTTGCCAGAGATGGCTAGTTTGTCAACAAATGAACCCAAACAGAAAGACAGTTGTGAGCATGGGAACCATAGCACGGGAGGGTGGTCCTTTCACCAGGTTGCAAATGGATTTCATTGACATGCCACCCCACAACAAGCTACGTTATGTTCTTGTGATAATATGTTTGTTTTCAAGGTGGGTTGAAGCGTTCCCAACGAGTCACAATGATTCAGTTACTGTTGCAAAATTGCTTTTAAGGGAAATCATACCGAGGTACGGTTTTCCGGTGACTGTGGAAAGTGATCGTGGAACACATTTTGAAAACAGACTGTTACAAATGGTTTGTGAAGCATTGAACATAAAACAAAAGTTGCACTGTGCCTACAGACCAGAAGCATTGGGTGTTGTTGAGTAAGTAAATGGCACAATTAAGAACAGGATTGGTAAAATGTGTCTAGCTACAGGAATGAAGTGGACAGATGCACCTCCACTTGTTTTGATGTCTCTGAGAAGTACTCCTGATAAAAAGACAGGTTTAAGTCTACATGATATTGTCATGGGCAGAGTCATGAGACAAGCATTTGTACCTGTAGGAAAGTTGATGAGTATAAATGATAGCGTCATTTTGGAATACTGCAGGAACCTTTCTGACGTTGTGACTTCTGTGTTCCATCAGGTGGGAACTGAAGTGATAACAAGAGACAAAGAGCAAGCACATGATCTGTTACCAGGAGACTGGGTAAGAACAAAAGTTCACCGAAGAAGAAACTGTCTAGTACCCAGGTGGCAAAAGGCAAGACAGGTGATTCTTGTCACAACAAATGTAGTAAAGTGCAAGGGTTTGAAAAGGTGGATTCACGCAAGTCACACAATTCGTGTACCACCACCTGAAAATCCCGACGAAGGTGACACTACAGTAGATTCAGATTCTGAAGAAGAACCTGAGAAAAATCCAGATCCTGAAGATCGACAGGAATGTCGACATCTGGAAAATTCAACTGCGAATGAGGCATTGAATGGAAAAGACATAGAGATTGTGGTAGTAGATTCTGATAATGATGAAGATCTTCTAGAAAAAGAAGCGGAAAAAGAGTCTGATCAGGAAGCATTCCATAATCAGGAGAATATTGAAAAGCAGAATAGAAGCTCTGAAAGCAGGAATAGAAGCTCTGAAAGAAGGAACAGAAGTTCTGAAACTGGGAAGTTAGAAGTAATTCCTGAAGAAGACAAGTTACCAAGTACCAGCTATAAGGATGTTGTTCCTAACAGAGTGAAGCTACCGAGTAAAGAAGATCCTAAAATCAGATTTGAAATTTCAGATACAGACTCAGATGAGAATGATGAAGATATCGAAATAAGAAATTTCAGAAAAAGAGCTTGGAGAACAGAATGTAATGTGACTGAGCCAAAGAAGAAATTACCGAGAAAAGGTGATAATTGGCCAAAAGAAAATGAAGGCCTAAAATTCAAATTAGTGAATAGATCAAAAGAACAGGTGAATGAGGTGTCAAGTCAAAAGGGTGACCCTGAAAAGAAAAGTGAAACAGGAGAGAAAATAGAAGTCATTAGTAGTAGGGCAAAAAGAGTTGTAAAACCTAACCAGAAATACAAGTCCCCTGAGTGGACTTATGTAATCATCCCACCTGTGGTAGAGGTGAACAGTAGTAGTCAGGAAGAGATAGATGACAATAGTGAAAATGATTGAAATGTTCTGTAAAATTTGAGGTTTTTGGCATAAGGCTGAAGAAATTGTGTTAGGTGACACAAGGTCGAAGAAATTGTGTTAGCTTGATAAAAACATTGATGTAAGACGCAAGGTCGAAGAAAAGCTGTTAGAAAGTAAGGTTTCCTTTTAAATAAAAAAATAAAAAAATAAAAGATAGGGGGGTGTTAAAAAAATTAGAATAATTAGAATAATTTAGAAATTTTGAAATTTTTGAATTTTTTTATTTTTGTTTTCTTTGTAAGGCTTTTGTTATCAGAGTGAAAATGCCCTATACTTATACTAATACCAACTCTAGGTGTTCCATTTTAAGGAGATGCTGTAAAATGTCTTCTATTTGTGTGATTTTGATAATCTTGCTTTGGTTAATTTTAGCTGTCATTTTCCCTTTTGGGATTGACAAGGAGACGTATAAAGTTAATATGACAAGTAAAGCTATGGCTAAACAAGATAATCATGGTGCAACAAGTAAAACTAACAGAATTATTGATCACAAACCAGAGATCCACCAAGATAGATCTGTTGGTGATTTTTCTAGTAATACTTTTTCAAGGCTTCTAGCTGAGTATGTTAAAGTCATGGAAGTCAAAGACTGTTATATATGTGTAAAATTGCCTGCTTCTGTTTCAGAGGGAGTGACATATAATATGCTTCCTCTTACTTATGGCATAACCTGCAGTGTGATAGCTAGCTTATTTTATCAGACTGGTCGTTTAGAATATTACTATTCGAACCATGAAGAAATCTTTGCAAATTTGAAAATTGACAAAAGCTTAAATAAGCATAAACAAGCTAAACAGATGAGGGAATTTTTCATTGTTACTAATGAGCTTACCTATGAGTATGCTTTTAAAAACAATGTAACTTTTAAGTTGAGAACCGAAGAAAAGTATTTCTTGAATTTAGTTGAAGAGAGAAGAGCAATTTATAAGAGAAAAGAAATGCTTAAGCAAACCAAATCAAAATTTTGGCAAATAGAGGATGAAAAGCTAAATGGCAAATCTTTTGAAAATGTTTCTATTCACATAGATAAACCTGTTAGTGGAAAATTTAGCATCAGAAGAGATAATACGTTGTTTGACAATTACTTTGTGGGTGCCAGTCAATGTGAAGACACTTATCAAATCATGGGGGGTTGGGGATTCAAAGGTGGCAAGGATCCAATTTTTCCTGGAATTTATTTTGTGTGTGGAGACAGAGCTTATTACAATCTCCCAGACCACTGGTATGGGACGTGCTTTGTTGGTTTAGTTTATCCAAAAAATGTCCATGTTGACAGAAATGCAGAGGGTTCATTTGAGATTAACAGTCATCTGAGCATCCTTAGAGTATAGCTTGCTGGGATTGGGACCTACTGAACAGAAAAGAAATGTAGCCACACGTTTTGCTCATCAGGCCCTACTGCTTGCTAAGTGAACCATATTAATGAGATGGAAGTCGACTAGACCGCCTGACCCAGAGGTGTGGAGGGCAGAGGTGGTGCGTTGGGGGAGAGCAGAGGGCATGACACTACAGCGCGAAGAGCGTGGGGGCCTCAGGAAGACTCCAATGTCCCTGGATTGGAACGCTATGGTGGGGGCCTTTGAAGCTAGTGGTAGTGACACTGCATCTACTTCATCGGGTGTTGGTGGATAGGTTGGGGGATGGTGTGCTCGGAATGAGTGGAGCTTCCCCAATAATTAGCGACGCCCCACACACTAGTGGGCAGGAACAGTTTCAGGTGCAATGTACGAAGATCACACATGTTTCATACTGTATATAGTCCTTTGGAGGATTGTGGCGGATTCCTGATTACGAAATAGACATGCTAAGTTAGACCGCGTGCTATGGATGGCTGTAGTGTATACGTGTAAGTGCCAGGGGAGGGAACGGATGGGAGGGGGGGGTTTATGCGAGAATAGTTGAAATATGGCAAAAATGGAAATTAAATGAGTGTTGTATTATTACTGACGATTGTGAACAGCAGATAACGAGCCTGATACTTCTAACGGAATTATTTTGTAATTGTTCTTGATTATCCTGCTAATAAAAAGATTTTCAACAAAAAAAACAGTCATCTGAGCAGATTTAAAAGAGAAAGTTTCTCAGAAATTTTGGGAGACATCTTTGAAGCAGTCATACCTTTAGTGGGTATAACCGTGAATGCAGTCAAAATCAGAAAATTGTCCACGATAGTTGACAGATTGTCAACTGATACAGCTAGTGGTTTCCAATTAGTGGATACTGAGCTTATTGCTATAAGGTCCATGGTAATGCAGAATCGTCTTGCACTTGACATTCTGCTAGCAAAAGAGGGAGGAGTTTGTGCCATTTTACATGTCCAACACTGCTGCACCTATATCCCTGATAAGAGTCAGAGTATCGAGATGTACATCAAAAACATTTCAGAGATTCGTTCAGAAATTGTACCCTTAGAAGAGGAAGATTTTTCACAACGTTTGAGCAAAAGAATTTCAGCAATAAAAAACCTGGTTTCAAGAGATAGGTAGTTCAATCTTAGGCAAAATACTGACACCTTTATTAGTTACAGTCTTTGTGATACTTTTTTTGAAGATCAGTTGCATGTTACACAAGAGAAAGAAGTACCTAAGGGAAAAGAAGAGAATTTATAATCTTAGAAAGGAACAAGAGAGAGAGATAGAACTGGAAGAGTTTCGTAGAACTCAATATGAGAGTTGCTGGCAAACAGCTGAGACAAGACTTTAGAAATACTAATACAGTGTAAATCAAAACATGTTCATGTAACAAAATTTTGCTAAATTTTTGGGTGTAGTTTGGTGATTTTGAAATCACCAGATGAGGGAGTTGATGGAGCGAGATTCAGAAATATATTTGTTTTGACTCGCAAAGTTAAACTTCCATAATAAAATACCTAGATTAAAATACATACACGACACAAGGGACCAATATATGTGCTCTATGTTGCAACTGTAAGTACGTGAAAAATAATGAACTAACCTTGTCTATTGTCTTTGTCAGTATTAATGCGGCTGTTTTATTAATGGCATGTGCTTATTTGTGTGTGCTTATGTTATGTCTTTTTGTCTTTATGTGGCACAAGTTTGAGAAAGAATCCTGTTTGTTGCTAAAATGCTTTGGCTAGGTAACATTTATTAATGGGTTAATAATTAGCAAAGGAGGGTGGGTAACAGAACGAATTCTAATTCTTTCATTAATTGATGTCTTGTGTTTGTTTATACATTAGTTTTGCGAATGGGCCTAAGAAAATGGTTGGCAGTGCTGCAGAATATGAAACTTGACCAGAGTGAAGCCTTCACTCATGCACAGACAAAAGAGCATTTTGCTGAACTGACAACGTTTAATGCAGAAGCAAATGTGGTCAAGTCGAATGTGTTCTTGGTGACATTTCAAAGGACAGGAAGCAGTATTGCCTGCCAAGATTAGGAAGTGAAAAGTTTTGTGCTCGGAGAATGTATCTTTCTTGAGGAAGCAAAAAGGATGGAGAAACTAAGAACAATAAGGGCTATGATGAGGCCCCGGACTTGGTCAGGAGAATATGACCTAATGGTGGACTGATATGGCTCAGCCAATTAGAAGTTCAGATTTTCAGAAAGAATGTGTGATAAAGATACTTTAGCTAGTCAGAAAAGGTATAAAAACTGACCCCTTTGGAGGGAGGGCGCTTCTCGCTTTCCGAATCCTGTAAGGCGTGTCGTGCTGAAGGACTTTTTGGAGCACGAAAGGATCAATAGGGTCATTGATTATTTCTTTAGGTTAAGTGAGTTTTAGGCAGGGAATATAGAAATTAGGTGATGAAAACTGTTTATTTTACTTAAATCATGCTAATTGATTTTACTTTGAATCTTCAGTCTAATGTGCTATTCCTCCATAAAAGCTGCTAAAATTGCTAATAAAGAAATAATAAAATGAACTTATTTGAATAAAGTTAATAAAATAAGATTCGGAAATAACAAGCTGGTCTTGATTATTCATGGTCTTGTTACCATTAGTTGATCCATTTACCTTAGTGACTTAATTAAATGTTTTATGCGCAAAACCATGGTCATGAATATAAATGTGTAAATAGTTTGTGAATAGGTTCTGATTAATTAGGTCACATGATTCAGTTGCCCAAAATCTGTCTCATTGGTTAATGGGCCTTGTGAGTGATTTATGATTAATGGTAAGTATCTGGTGTTGGGTAGCGTTGCTGAGACAGAATTTCTATAGGGGCGCTGGATCACTGTCATAGCGGAAGCACTGAACGTCAGGCAGATCAAACTAGAACCCCAGAAGGCTAAGGGTTTTGCTGAAGCATCATCTGGGGCATTTGAGCAATAAGATTATGCTAAATCACAACTCAGTTAAAGAGAGGAAAGGAGAGAGCCAGAGAGGACTCAGAGAGAGATAGAGTGAAGCGGAAGGAGACAGAATGACAAAAGCGACAAGAAGGAAAGGATTGGTAAAAAAAGGCTAGAGCCCTTAAGAAGGAAAGGATAGCTTTTGAGCTCAAAATGAAGAAGGCTGAGGAAAAAGGCAGCCAAGGTAGCCCCTAAGACATGGTTACTTGCAAACATTTGCCCAGGGGCCACAAAGTATGGTCTGTGGTTTGACCAAGGGACGCACTGATGCCAGCAGTGTGGGGGCAGGGGTTCTGAATGATTATGTAAGGATGTCTAAAAAAATGTTAAATAAGCGAGCAAGTATTTATTTGCAGGTTAACTAAAATTAAGTGGTGCAGGACACCACCGTAGTTACTTCATAACTTCATTTAAACTGTGAATAAATGCTTTGTGAATATTAGTGCTCAGCAAGTAAACAACAGCTGTGCTGCTGTTCATCAGCGGGCTGCATGAAAAGGTCAGAGGGCGGCAACAGCCCCCAGGATGTACTTTGAGTAACACTGCCTAAGAAGTCTGCAGACCCTGTGGTCCTGGTACTTGTACCCTGTAATCAGTGATAATGAGCCAGCAGAGTCCAAAGGTGAGGCTATACAGGTTGGTTAGAAAACTTTGAGCTAGCATCTGGAGCTAAGAATCGTAACTCTGCAACACAGACAAGGTCTATTGACTCATCTATCCACTTCTGGAACTTAGGCCATCATTGAACCAAGGGATAGTGGGATTCTACAACATGAGAAAATAAAAAAGGTGGCGTCTAGCAGCTCTGTGTGCTGGCACTAGCTCAATACCTGGTGGGCTTTAAGGAATGCAAGAAGGGTGATTGGGTCACTTATAAGTCTTGGATGCAGAAGGGTCACAGAAACTGGGATGAATGAGTGAAAGGAATGGGGCAAAAGGTCTTCCCGTCTTTAACCCTTGGGATAAAGACTGGGAGACTCCAGTAAACCTATCAAACCGAACACCTACAGTACATTTCTGAGCAAAAAGAACACTCAAAGTTACTTGTGGCACTAGCTGACAAATAAGTCATAGCCATGATTGTGTGTGAGGGGAACCGTCCTGAAAGGGGAAACCCCCTGTTTTGCATGAAAGAGCACATTCAAACAGCTAAATAACCTCCTTCTAATCCGGACCCGTGGCCCCTTTTCTGTGTGACATTAATTTGGTTAGGAGTTGGCTCACGCAGGTCCTTAAAACTCCTCAAGCCCCCAAGTGTATTGAATGCGCAACAACTCACCCATAAGGGTCTCACGGTGCTGAGGGTGGAGGGGGAGCTGCTGGTCCGTTGAGGCGCTGTGGTTCAGTCGAAGACCCAGGTCTTGAGGTCCTTCCTGGAAATGGGGCAGTTCCAGGTCTTTGCAGCGAGGTACGAGAAGGATCTTTCTCCGGCTACGGTCGTGCGGATACATGGGACGGTAGCTAGGGCCAGTTGGGCTGAGGAGATGTCCCTGGTGGGTACCTGTAATGTGTGGTGGTGGTTGAGGAACACAGGTCCCGTGTTGTGTGGGGCTTTTAAGATGTATGTGAGGAACTTTAACGGGATTCTTTTGTTGGCAGGGAGCCAGTGGAGGTCTCTTAGGTGTCTGGCGATGTGGCTGCAGCAGGGCATGTTGAGGACGAGTCTGGCAGAGGCGTTATGATTGTTCTGCAGTTTCTTGGGGAGTTGCTGGGTGATGCCGGGCGTAGAGTGCGTTGCCCTAGTTGATTCTGCTGCTTACAAGTGAGTGGATGACCGTCTTTCTGGCCTCGTGGGGATCCATTTGAAGATCTTTCCAAGCAGGCATAGAGAGTGGAAGAAATAAATAAAACAACTTTCTTTGCACTCGCCACATCACGAGCGCAAAGTAAGTGGTTTTATTTATTTAATATTACTTATCCCGTTGTCTGTCGAGTTCCACCACCCCTACCACTTCCCACACCACCGCTCTTACCTGTGTGAGCCTCAATTGGGTACTTCCAAGTTGTCAAGTGCCTGGCAAGATTTTTAAAATAGATGCTGGTATTCTCTGCCTCATAATGTGCCATGTAGACTATACAAAGGGCCTGTGTCTTTGATCTTCATGCGCCTTACTATGCACATTACAATGGACCCTAAACACTGCAGCAAGGCCATCACTTCACTTATATCCCAGGAAACACATTGCTGGTGGGCTTCATGCACTTAAGTAAGGGTGAGCAGAGCTCCTAACCCTGCAGTGTCCTGCCCTGAGGGTAAGGTGGATTACCAGGACCTGCGTTAGGCTGCATCACACCATACATGCTGCTCAAGGCCTGTGTCTCGTCATCCCCCCTCAGGAGAGATGAGGAGGGGCTCCTGGGATACTGAATACTAAATAAGCAGGAGTGACTGTGGTCAGGCTTGTGTAGTATATACTGTCCCCGCGGCCCCTGCTCATCCGATGCAGGCATTAATGAGAGCAGGGGCTGGGCACCACAGACTGCTCACTCTCCGAGCAAAGGTGCGTCTCTGGTACGGCAAACAGACAGCTTATAGGGAACCGAAGCTGAAAGCTTGAGGTTAAGGCCTTGTTTACACTCTGCAGCTACCTGCAGTACCTAGTGAGGTGTGCTGTCAGCAGCTGAAGACAGTGGCGTAGCGCAAAATGATGGGGCCCCCTGCAGCATGTAAGCCACCTCCCCCCCACCCCAAGTCTTCTATGTCTCACAGATATTCGTTGACCCTGGCCTGATTGGGGCCTCCTGAAGAGTTAAGGAGCCCCTGATGGGTTGAGGGGGCCCTTGAAGGGGTGGGGGTCCCCCTGCACCTCAGGAGCTGCAGCGGTTTGTGTTACGCCCCTTGTAAATAGGTTTGCAGCTTGTTACGCTTTCAAGCCCTCTCCCCCCTGCCTCGAGCCCTTAACAACCTTCAGTGAAAATCGCATTACTGGAGCTGGGAATCAGTGGAATATTGCAGGACATGTTGTGATGAAAGGGTGACATTTCAGCAAAAAATCAAAAAGAAAGTTTTTACTGTGTTATTATTGGGCATACAGTTGAAAATGTGTTATCGAGGGTGACTTTTTCCCGTCACCAAATGTAGGCTTCAAATGTAGAAAAATGTACACATTTTTGAAATGCCAGTTTGACCCAGAATTTGACGGGCAATCCAACAAGCCAGTGCCTGAAGAGGACTCACCTATATGAGCCAATTGCTGAAGAGGGCAATCCCATGTCTTTATGCCATGGTGTGTGAGTTTGTGTTGCTTGTTATGTGCTGATATGAGGTCAAGCCAGACAGCTAAAGCAGTCTGTAGCTAAACTTAAAGATTATCATAGAGGAGCGAGAGGTGATAGTTGAGCTCCTTATAGACAAATTCCTTTCTGATATCCCCCCTTGCCGATTGTCCGATGAAGTGCGTGACTTGCTGGATAGCCCTATCACGTTGGACGAACTGCAGGCGGCATTGACTAATGCCCACCCAGGCCGGGCTCCGGGTCCGAACTGGTTCCCCTGCGACTTTTTGCGTCCACACATGGTGAACCTGGGGGTCCCACTTACTTGGGGCACTGCACGAAGTCCTGGAACAGCGCATTTTGCCACTTGACTGGCGGCACGCTGAAATTGTTGTTTTCCTTAAACCCGGCCGTCCCCCGGAGGAACCAGGCTCATACCGTCCCATTTCATTGCGGAATTTTGAACCCAAGCCTCTGGGGGAGGTTTTGGCCCACTGCCTTTGTACCTGTTTTCAAGACCTGTTACACCCAGATCAGTCAGGCTTTATGCCACAGCGCTCCACCAGACACAATATTAGGCAAGCCCACAATGCTATTGCAGAGGCCACCAGCCTTGTATTGACAAGGCGTTTGACTCGCTGAGCTGGACTTACCTTTTAAAACTCCTGGAGGCCGTCAACCTGGGCCCCCGGTTCATAGCATATGCGAGGATACTGTATACGGATCTCACCGCCTCGGTTCATGAGGCCGGATGTTGCTCGGCCCCTTTCTTGTCCGTAGGGGTACACAGCAGGGGTGCCCCCGATCTCTGCTCCTATTCACCTTAGCGATAGAGCCTCTGGCCGTGTGGGTGCGCCAAGACCCCCTTATTAGGGGACTGAATTGGTCGCTGGGGCATTCAGACAGAATTGCGCTTTACACAGATGATGCCCTGCTCTTCATGTCAGACCCATGGGCCTTGGAGCCTTGTGTCCTCGAAATTCTCTGTATCTTTGGGGAGACCTCCGGTCTCTTCGCCAACCCATAACAATCTATGCTGTTTCCTATCCACGGCGTACAGAGGAGCCAAGCCTGGTCTTCAGAGCTTATTATCGCAGAAACTGGCTTTAAGTACCTGGGGGTCTATATCTCAGGGTGTCCCACCGTTGCCTGGACGCACAACATTGCTCCATTACTCCCGGCCGTTCACGATGAAATGACGATTTGGTCCCAACTACCCCTATCGTTGTACGGCAGATCTGTAATTTTTAAAATGGTGTCCCTACCGCGCTTACTCTATAGGCTCCAGAATTATACATACCCTATCCCCCCCGAGGTGGTTTACCCAACTCAAAGCACTTTTGAATACATTCCTTTGGCAAGGGGATGTGTAGCATTCTCACCGTGTACACAGGCCACGTATTGCAGGGGTATCGCGGCTGCAGCCGTTCGCACGTACTACTATGCCTCACACCTCCTGGCGATTAATGAGTGGTGGTACAGTTCCTATACGGACCCGGCCTACGCCGTGGAGCAGATTGCCATGGCAGGTACTCCTTTGCTCTAGTTCTTATACAGCAGCTCTTCCCTGGATACGCTTCCTCCAGCTTGCCGGATAGTCATGCTGACATAGAGGCGGGTGGTTCGGTCCACGGGCTGGTGAGGTAAGCTGACGGGCGCCACTCCCCTCTGGCAGGGTACTCATCTACGGCCGGTTTTGGTGCTCATGGGATTTTGCCAGTGGGACCTTATTGGTATATCTACGCTTGGGAACATTATGCAGGGAACCACTCTTAAATCCATTCAAAGGCTGCAGTCTTATTTTGACCTTCACAAATTGCAGTTCCATCGCTCTCTGCAGCTTCGTCAGGCCTTGACCCTCCCCTGATTCAGCAGCTAGAGTCTCTACCCAAGTTCCATCCGCTGGAGGGCCGCCTGCTGATGTGGGATCTTGGGGCCCACAAAATCTGGCAAATTTACCAGACGCTCAATACACATTCCAAGACCACTATTCACAAAACCCGGGAGGCATGGGCAGCTGCTATGCCGTCCCTCACAGATGACGACTGGGCCGAGGCGTTGGCTAGCCCTCTACCAGATATAGATTAATCCACGTTAAATACCTCCACAGGGTATATTACACTCGTCTTCAGCTTTGGAGAATGGGGGCAACTACCGGCCATGTGAAACACCTGTATCACATGGCCGGTAGTTGCGATTTAAACTTGCTAGGAATGGCGTTCTCTCACCGATAGTCGGATTACGGGTCAATTGGTGTGGTACGCCAACACTGACGAGGACTTTTTGGCATTTATAATGATGCCCGGACATTTTTATAACTCAGACGTGATTTCTGTTGATGTACTTGAAGGATTTGTTTTTTACCTCACGCATGGATTAATAGAGTGGCAAGTCAGTGGGATGCCGAAGCGGGCAGAAGATTTACGAATCCAAACTGAGAAAGAAATTCGGTACATATTCAATAATAATCCTTGAGGAAACCACTGACCGTAGGATAAATGTTGAGGGCTACCAGACATAGTTATTTATGCCCTGACAAAGTTCCTCTCGGAACGAAACGCGTTGGCTGTTGTCCAAAAATTTTAAACTGAAGACCTACTAAAGAATATATTTTGGAATACATTTGAAAAATTCGGGCTTCTCTCTGGTGCACCATCCTTTCAATTTATCAATTTATTTCATCTTTATTTTGACAAAGACAATGCCATAAAAGAGTGCACAATAAAACATCATATATCAATATAATTGTTAAAAGAAAATATGTTCCGGTGTTAAAGTTATTTAAAATACATTGTCAAACCACAAATCATAGGACTAGCCCCCGAAGAAGTCCTCAGATCATCACAGACCACAGAACACCTTAAGGAAATTACACAATTATAGTGCATCTCATTTTTCCAAATTTTCCTTCTAGTGTTCCACATGGCAGCCAGGAATTTCGTAACCGCAAAAACAATAATTGGGGACAAATCTGTTTTTAATATTCGATAGGAGTGAGAACACTGCCTAATACCCACATTTTTGCAGATAGGGATGATCCACTTCTTCCTAGAGTACTTATAGGAAGGACAAAAGAATAGTATGTGTAATTCAGACTCTATTTCGGCACCACAAGGAGGGCAGTTTCTGGGGGCATTGGGATGCCAGCGTGAGGTCAGGGCCCTTATCGGTAGGGAGTCGTATCTCCATTGGAGATATAGCTTCCTATGACCATTAGGGCCAATGATGTCAAAAACAAGCTCTAGTTTATAGTAGTCCTTTTGACCCAAAAATGATCTCGTTAATGTTCCAGTTTTGGCATTGGTTAGGCAGGCAGACATATTTTTATCATAATACAGACTAACCAATTCCCGTCTGGATAGACCACTGCACGCTTCTTCAGGGTTCATCCATAATAGAGAACATCCCAATCTATCGAATTCTTGCCTAATGTATTTCAGCCAGGGCAGGTTCCAGACATTTGGTGTTTTTAGAAGTTCTGCGAGCTCTTGCCTGTAGCTGGCAAGTTCTGGTGTTACCCAAAGAAGTCTCCAGAAGGTAAGGGGTTTAAGTCCCAATTCTTCTTTAAGGGGTCTGAGTCCAAAATCCATCCTGAGGGGAAGTAGGGGTGTGCTGGCTGGCAAAGAGACCAGCTGCCTGAGAAACCTGTTTTCTATAGTGTTGATTTCAGGGTGGCAGTTATAGCCCCATAGCTCACCACCATAGATCACCGCTCCCCGTGCCTGCATCTTATAGATTTCAAGGGGGGGAGAAATAGGTTTGGAGACTGATTGCTTCAGAAGTTTAAGAATCCCACCTGCTTTTTGGGAGAGTTTTAGTTGGGTTTTGATCTGGTGTTGTACCCAAGTCATATCCTCATTTAGGGTTAGTCCCAAATATTCAAATGTTTGGACTCTCTCTAAATGAACACCTCCTATAGCAGGATTCGGGCGGGTTGTTTTCGGTGAATTAAAAATCATGAACTTCGTTTGGGATTTATTTATTTCCAATCCCCGATCATAACAAAATGAGACAAATGCATCCAAGACTCGCTGTATGCCCATTGGTGTCTTAGCCAGCAACAGGGTATCATCTGCGAACATAATCGCAGAGATCCCCTCACCAGCGAGCCTTGGAGTGTCTCTATTGGGGACCGAGTTCAGGTGGTTGATTACTCCGTTGACAAAGAGGCAAAACAGGGTTGGTGCCAAAACGCAACCCTGCCTTACCCCCCTGCCAACGGAGAAGCTAGATGACAAAATGCCATGTCTCCCGCACCTTATCCTCGCGAAGTTATGAGAGTGGAGGCAAAATAACATGTTTAAGAGGGGGGGGGGGATGCCTAAATCCCTCAGTACGCTCCAGAGTTTCCCCCGTGGGACCAAATCGAAGGCCGCACGGAGGTCAACGAAAACAGTATAAAGCGAGCCGCCCTGGACTGTGACTGTTTTCCAGTAGAGCATGTTTAATCTAAAGATCTGGTCAGTTGTGGACACTTTCCTTCTGAAGCCTGCCTGAAAATCACTCAGGATTTCTGCCTCCTCGACCCAATCTAAAAGACGGTCCAAAATCAGCCTTGGGAAAAGTTTTTGAGATACATCTATTAGGCTGATTGGCCTATAGTTGAGTGGAAGGAGAGGTGACCCCTTCTTGAAGATTGGGACCAGCTTGGCTCCCAATCAAGTATTGGGAGGTGCCATTCCCCTGAGGACTGCATTAAAAAAAATGTTGAAGGTAGGGGGCCCATATTTCAGGTGCCTGTTCATAAAGGTCCCCCGGAACCTTATCCAACCCTGGGGCTTTTCCCGTTGGGAGCTTAACTATGGCCGCATGGACCTCAGCTAGAGAAAACTTAAGGTCATGGGGATCAGGGACCAGAGTGCTTACTATGTCCATCGTATGGGCAAGTGTGCCATGGGTATCTTCCTTATAAAGCTCAGCAAAATGTTGTTCCCATACCTCAGGAGCGATGTTAGATGTTACTGCCTGGTCTGGGTCAGATGAGCCAGTACTCACAATTAACCAGAACTTACGCGCATCTTTGACCGCAAGTGCAGTGGTTAAATTTGCCCATTTCTCACTTTCCCATTCCTCCTTGGCATGACGTATGAGGTTCCTATATACTTGTCTCCTGGCTTTTATGAGGTCCCTATTGTTATTCTGCTTTAGAGCCTCTAGGAGGTCAGCTTTCGCCTGCCTACACACCTTATTATACCAGGATGGGTTCCTATGGGGCACTCCGTTAGTTGGTCCTATGGGATTTAAAATTTCTTTTATCGTGCTTAATAATACAGAGTGTAGTTTTCCCAATTTTTCGTAGGAAGAGTCCAGAGGGTGCTCTTCCTTAAGTACAGCGACGTCCTCCAATACTGGGATTATCTGGGTATACAAATTGGCCAAACCGTTAGGATTTTTAGCCAACGTGTCCCATCTTATCCTGCATCTGTTACTTGAAAGGGTGGACGTGTTAGGAATATCAGGTTGAGGCAATAGAGTGGCCCTATCGGGACCCGGGATTGTAAAATCTAGGATTAATGGGTTATGGTCGCTCTCCCCCCTCTGTATGACCCTAAAATCTAGGATTCTTTTCCAAGCCCTGCACTCCACAAAAATGTAATCAAGGCGTGCCCTCCTCCCTAACTGATTGAAAGTGAAGGCAGGTGGTATATCAGACTTTAAACGCCCGTTGCACGCCCTTAACGAATGAGTCTACATCAGTGAAGTAATTTGTAGAGCTAGAGGGGTCCATACTCTTACTGGGGGACCTGATACTTGTGGGATTTCCCAGACATCATCCTCCTCCTGATTTATAGCATCTAACAGACCGTCGACCACATACATAAGACCCTCGGGTATGCTAGATAAAAAGGAGGATAATTCCTCAATGGTTCCAGACTCGGACGAGGCACTCACAGGTCTTGAGTAGACATTAACCACTGCCAGTCTAAAACCATTCAACCATTCCAAGATTAGACACTGGACATCATCTGTGGCTGTGTCCATGGTTTTAACACTACAGCCCAAATGAGTTGCCACCCAAATTGTTAACCCCCCGGACGGGCGACCTTTACCTGCCCATTTAGCAGCAACCGAAAATGAAGTGAATCCCAAACGATGTTGTTCCTCCCGTGCCCATGTTTCTTGGAACAAGCATATGTCATTCAAATCAATGTATGAACCCCAGTCTGGGCAAGCCAATTTATTAGTTAGACCCGCTATGTTCCAGGAAAGAATTTTTAATAGATGGGAATCAGAGGCGATTTTAGAAGAATCTGTACGGGATTCTGAAACAATGATAGTCGTCGGTTGAGTAAGGACAGGGACAACAGGGGAATTTTCTGTGTCAGTGATATCCGGAGCAATCTCTAGTACTACTGCAGAAGGCACCACCCTATTGCTTCCTCCCTTAGATACATCTCGATGCAGTCAATCCACCTCTTCGAGACAACTGTACCTATTGGGATGGAGATAGTGACTCTGCATTGGCGTTTCGTGTCGTGTGGGCCTATAGCTAGCACCATCAATGGCAAAACCCACCTTAGTCCAACCATCAATGACCCTAGGATGCGGGTTATGATTTCTAGGCGGATAAAAAAAGTACAGTGGTAGCAATTGGATCATGGTATTTCCCGAACTGCCCAGCCAGTTAGTAATATGCGGAGCAATCAGAGAACCCCTGAAAGTTACCAGAATACAATCACCGTTAATCTCCTTTCTTGTATGCCCGACCCAAGGAACCCGCCTGACCATTAGTACTTACCCTCTTAAATTTGGTGGCAAAGGTCTGTGGATGTTTAGCCAGCTAATCACCTTGTTTCTTAAGGAATCAAAGGGTTCTGGTACAGAGGTGGAGAGTTCCGGTACTCCGGCCAGGATTACTGTATGGGCTGCCGCCTCTGGAGGGAGATTGACTATGTGTGAGCGATCTAAAGAGGGGGCATTCTGGGCAGGGCGGTCGGCGATCTTGGTTTGAGTTTGAGTTTTTTCTTGCCTTGGTGGGATTGTTGTCACGGGTAGCTTTGATTTCCACACTAGGGGCGCCTGGGGGACTTGCCTCGGTGGGGCAGGGACAGAGGTGGGAGGACTAACTATAGGTACAGCTATTGTCATAGGTGATGTAGTAAGTCCTGTGGCTGGGATAGTAGCTGAATTAGAGTGAGGGAAACTCCCCACATTCGTTAGTCTTACATAAGAGCTATTACCCAAGGTTCTTAGTTGTTCCTTCAATGCCACAGTGCCATTTTCAATTGCTTGCAACCTGATGTCAATACAATCGAGTCGCACAAGAATGGGTTCTAAAATCTTCCACATAACATTGGCAATAAGTGATGTAGACTGATCCCCCCCCCACAAGACCCCTCACCAAAAATGAATGGACCCGCCTCCCCAACCACAGGCAATTGGGAAGGCTGTATTGGAGTCACAATTTCCTTAACAGTCGTGAGAGAAGAGGGTTCCATTATGTCCGGGATATTAACAACAGTACTAGAGGCATGATCCAGTTTTGCCCTTTTAACCACCTTAGATTGTCTAGTTCTTTTCCTTTTAGGAATAGCACCCTCTCGAAGGCCCCGTACATGATGTAGATTTGTTTCACTCCCTTCACTCTGGTTCAGAGCTGGATCAGATGTTGGAGGCGGGGTGATTTCGAGTATAGATTGTTGAGAGTCATGTTGAGAGGTTGAGGAAGACCTTAGTTGTTGTAAGACAGCATCAATAGTTTGGTCAATACTATCCAAAAGGGATAGGTGAGAGGCTTCCATTAACTCTGGGGGTGCAGTATTTAGAGTTCGAGGTTGGGGGTGGCTAGTACATTCAGTGCCATCTGCTATCTGTCTTTCTAGGGCCGACAGTTCATTATTTACAACAGTATTAGCTCTGATAAAGAAACTATCCAAAGTACCTGTGGCCATGATGGACATAGCCGTTGCTTTACTCCGTGTCTCCCTTGTTGTCATGGTCCGTTGATCCTGGGGTGTCTAAATCTCCCGCGAAGCGGAGCACTCGGAGAACTCAGAGTCTAGGTGTGCTTTTCCAATAAAAAGGGGCCAGAGGGGTGGCCCGGTCCGGTCTCTACCGGGCTATAACGGGCTAAAACGGGCCCGCCCTTGGCCCGGGCTTCGCCCGGCGCCCGTCCTGCGTGCGTACCGCGATACGCGGATCCGTCGTTGAATATATAGTTAATGAAGGGGGCGGGAAGAGGAAGCAGGTGCGGCCGATGTGCTCCCGCACAGACTGCTGGCCCTCGCAGTCCCGCTCCCACGGCAAGTTTGGCTGTGATTCCTCCGGTCCTCAATCCCTTCAATCAGCAAGGTATCCGGTACAATTGGTTAAAAACAGTGTCCCAGGGTTATAAAATACGGGCAGGAAAACAGGGTCACGAAGCGCTTAAGTCCACGGCTGCGAGCGGCACCCGCGAAGCGGGGGCCGCTATCCGTTAAGTGCTGTGTGAAGGGGGCGGGAAGAGGAAGCAGGTGCAGCCGATGTGCTCCCGCACAGACTGCTGGTCCTCGCAGTCCCGCTCCCACCGCAAGCTTGGCTGTGATTCCTCCGGTCCTCAATCCCTTCAATCGGCAAGGTATCCGGTACAATTGGTTAAAAACAGTGTCCCAGGGTTATAAAATGCGGGCAGGGAAACAGGGTCACGAAGCGCTTAAGTCCACGGCTGCGAGCGGCACCCCCTTTCGTCCTTGAATCTTCTTATCTCGTTTCCAGTGGAGTATATGTGCGGCATACTCCGGATGAGATTGCACGGACAATATATTTGATGTATTTACTTAAGAAGCTGAGGTGCAGAACTTTGGTCAGCTGCACTGGAGTTTTTTTCAAAGAAGTGTGGTGCTGTATATATGTGTGCATGGACGCAGTCAGCATCCACTGCCATTTCTAAGTGTACTGTAGATGTTGGGTGTAAGCTTGCACTGGGGCTGCCTGGCTTTATTAGTTGAATCCATGAGGGATGTTTACACTGCGTGTCCTGTGCCATGTCTGCACTACATCTGAATGAACATATGTACTGCTGCTGTTCCCAGGGACAGAAAATAGGCCCAGGCTCGGAAATAAAAGTGACCCCTTCATTAGTGATTTAAGAAAATAAAAAAGGGGGCCCATGTTTACAAATTGAGGGGGGGGGTTGAACTTGCACAACATGCCGTTTAAGTTTTGTGCAAGGTATGGAAGACTGCATTAATTTGAGTTTGCTGTAGGCAGTTGTTGTTTTATTATCAGGGAATTCCTGAGTGAAAACCATCCCGGCAGGCCATAAGACAGGCCCAAAACCTCCGAAACCCTGTCCCCACACTGACCTGTCAGACCAGCCCTCTGGGCACTGCCTGGTTACCCTGTATGCCCATCTAACCCTGGCTGTACCTACCTGGTGTGATGAAAAGGGCTAGACTGGCTCTACCTTGTGTGTGTGAGGAAATGACAGGGCTTTACCTGTTCTGTAGAAAGAGTGCACTGCTGCTGCTCCCTTGGCTGTATCTGCTCTTGAGGAAAGCTGTTTCCACCTGTGCATTACCTTTTCTGTTTGCGAGGGGTGCATGCACATCTGCTGCAATTGCTGTGCCCTTTATGGGTGTAAGTGAAGCTTGCACTGCTTTGCTGTGCCCTTTATGGGTGTGAATGAATCTTGCCTTTCTCTGCTGTACCCTTTATGGTGGTAAGTGAAGCTTGCAGTTCTTTGCTGTACCTTTTATGGATGTACGTGAATCTTGTACTTGTTTGCTGTACCCTTTATGGGGGTAAGTGAAGCTTGCCCTGCTGCTTTCTGTTCTCTATGTGCTTGATATGCAAGTGAATCGGTAGCCCTTGCAGCATTTGTTCTTTTTGTGTAGCAAGCATGTACTGCTATTGGCAATGCTGTACCTCCCTGATCGGTACAGGTGGGAATGTTGCACTGCTGCTGCTTGACCTATACCTGTTCTGTGTAGGAATTAAGCTTGCTCTGTAATTGATTGTAGGCTACATGTTTTGTGTATGAATGAAGTTTGCCTTGCTACTGTCTGTGTTGTACCTTTTATGTGAGCGATAGAAGGGTGCATCAATATTGGGTGTTCAGCAGTTCTATGTGGGACCATCTCTTTTCAGTGTAAAGTTTTCTCTGCCCTTGCCAATGTTCTACTGACACTTGGGGAATAATGCACTGATTTTGCTTGAATGCGAATACAACGTGAACTGATTATGCCTGAGCTGTACCTCTGTGTATGTGTCCGGCTCTTTCCCTGCTGCTGCCTGTGCTCTACTTCTTTTGTGTACGTGTCAGGTTGTTGTGCTGCATCAGGTGGTTTTACTGCTTCTGCCTGTGCTCAGCTTCTGTGGACCAGTCTGGATGCACTGCTGCCGCCTGTGCTTTCCTTCTTTGTTGATGTCAGGATGTTGCCCTGCTTCTCCCTGTGCTCTGCTTCTTCTGTGTACACGTCAGGATTGTTGCACTGCTGCCTGTTCTCTACTTGTGTATGTGCCAGGATTATGCTCTGCTTCAACCCTGTACTCTTCTTTTTTGTGTGTATGTGTCAGAATGTTGTACTCCTGCTACCTTTGTTCTACTGCTGTTTATATGTCAGGTTGTTGCACTGCTGCTTAATGCACTCTACATCTCTAGGCGTGTCAGGATGTTGCACTGTTGCCACCTTGTGCTGTACCTCTGAGTACATGCCAGGATATGGCAGTGCGTTTGCTTATGCTATACTTTATTCTGTATATATGTCAAAATGTTGCCCTTCTGCTGCTTGTACTCTGCTTCTTCTGTATACGTGTCAGGTTGTTGCACTGCTACTGTCTATGCTCCACTTCTGTGTGTATGTCACGCTATAGCACTGCTGTTGCCTGTACTATACATTTTCTCTGTATCTGTGTTACAATGTTGCCCTTCTGCTGCCTGTGCTCTGCTTCTTCTGTGTTTGTGTCAGGATGTTGCACTGCTGCTGCCTGTACACTACTTTTTTGTGTGTATGTGTCAGACTGTTGCTACCTTTGTTCTAATGCTGTTTATGTGTCAGGTTGTTGCACTGCTGCTTCATGCACTCTACATCTCTGTGCATGTCGGGACATTGCACTGTTGCCACCTTTGCTGTACATCTTCTTTGTACATGTCAGGTTGTTGCACAGCTGCTGGCGGCGCTGTACCTCTGTGTTGTACATGCCAGGATATGGCAGTACGTTTGCTTGAGCTATACTTTATTCTGTGTATATGTCACAATATTGTACTGCTACTGTCTGTGCTCCACTTCTGTGTATATGTCAGGCTATTGCTCTGCTGTTGCCTGTACTATACTTTTTCTCTTTGTTACAATGTTGCCCTTCTGTTGTCCTTGCTCTGCTTCTGTGTTTGTGTCAGGATGTTGCACTGCTACTGTCGGTGCTCCACTCCTGTGTATATGTCAGGCTATTGCTCTGCTGTTGCCTGTACTATACTTTTTCTCTTTGTTACAATGTTGCCCTTCTGGTGTCTGTGCTCTGCTACTGTGTTTGTGTCAGGATGTTGCACTGCTGCTGCTGTATACTACCTCTTTGTGTGTATGTGTCAGACTGTTGCAATGTTGCTACCTTTGCTCTACTGCGGTTTATGTGTCAGGTTGTTGCACTGCTGCTTCATGCACTCTACATCTGTGTGTGTGTGAGGACATGGCACTGTTGCCACCTTTGCTGTACTTATTCTTTGTACGTGTCAGGTTGTTGCACAGCTGCTGGTGGCGCTGTACCTCTGTGTACATATCAAGATATGGCAGTGTGGTTGCTTGTGCTACACTTTATTCTGTGCATATGTCACAATGTTGCCCTTCTGATGTCTGTGCTTCGCTTCTTCTGTGTACGCGTCAGGTTGCTGCACTGCTGCTGCCTGTGCTTTACTTCTATGTTTGTGTCAGGATGTTATACTGCTGCTGCCTGCACACTCCGTTTTTTATGTGGGCTTCAAGATTTTGCATTGCTCCTGTGTGTGCTCTATTTCTGTGTAGGCATCATTTTCTTGCACTGCTGCTGCCTGTGCTCTACGTCTGTGTAAGTGTTCGAATGTAGCACTGATGCAGGCTGTACTCTACTTTTTCTTAGTATGTCTCAAGTTGTTGCACTGCTGCAGTATGTTGCACTGCTGCTGCCTGTGCTCCACGTCTGTGCAAGTGTTAGGATGTTTTGCTTATGCAGGCTGTACTCTCCTTTTTTTCTTAGTATGTCTCAAGTTGTTGCACTGCTGCAGGATGTTGCACTGCTGTTGCCTGTGCTCTACGTCTGTGCAAGTGTTAGGATGTTTTGCTTATGCAGGCTGTGCTCTACTTTTTCTTAGTATGTCACAAGTTGTTGCATTTCTGCAAAATGTTGCACTACTACTGCTACCCTTGCTCTACTTCTGTGTCCATGTCACGATGTTGAATTGCTGCAAGATGTGCTTTACTTCTGTGTGTATTTCAGGACGCGCCGCCTCTGCGGTTCTTCTTTGTAAGTGTCAGGTTGTTGCACTGCTGCTGCCTGCGCTCTACTTCTGTGATTATGTCGGCTATTGCACTGTTGTTGTCTGTACTATACTTTTTCTGGTTATGCATCACCTTGTTGTCCAGCTGCCTGTGCTCTGCTTCTTCTGTGCATGTGTCAGGTTGTTGCATTGCTGGTGCCTCCACTCGGCTTCTGTGTGTGCGTGTGTCAGGACGTTACACTTCTACCACCTGTACCGTACGTTTTGTTGTACATCTCTGTCGCTGCTCTGCTCTGCGTTCTCTGTGTACATGTGACGTTGTTGCGCTGCTGCTGCGTGCGTGCTGCTACCGTGTCGGTGTCAGGATGTTGTACTGCTTCTGTCTGTGCTCTATTTTTCCTGTGTATGTGTCAGGGAGATACCGCAGTGGCGCTTCCTCCGCTATGGTAGAGGAGCGTCGCCCCCCGCCAGCTGCATCAAAACGGCAGGAAAGTAAAAATAAAAAGATAATAAAAATGTCTATTATCATTTTATTTTTCCTTTCCTGCCGAGTCTTTGGGGCGGGGCCAAGTAAGACGACAGGCTGCAGGAGGAGTGGTGAGCACTGTGATCAGTGCCGCTGACAGTTTGGCCGGCCGTATCAGGCCAGCCAAACCGTCATGCGCACTGAAGCTGTCTCAGACCGGAGCTGCACAGCAGGCACAGGCTCCCAGTCTCACTGGGAGCGCAGATTCAGAGCACTCAGGCCAATCCTGACACTGCTCTCATTACATGAGACCAGCGTCAGGATTAGCCGCAGTGGACCCTGGGAGCCTGTGCCTGGAGTAGAGCAGCTGAAGAGCGCGACGTGGCCGGCTGAAGGTACGTTGTTTTTTACATTTCTTTTTTTTATTTTGTCGACCCGTGACCCCTATGCCTCCTCGCCTCGCCACTAATCCACAACACCGGCCGATACTGCTGCTCCTGTCAGTGCTCTCTCTCTCTCTTGGGTATGAGTGCACGAGCCAGGTTGCTGTACTGCTGCTACCTGTGCTCTGCCTATTCAATGTATGTTTGAGGATGTTGCAGCGCTGCTGCCTGCCCTTACTTCTGGGTCAGGATGTTGCAATGCTGCCACCTGTGCTCTGCCTGTTCTATTTGATAGTGAAGCTTGCACTGCTGCCTCAACATGTATCCTATGTCCGATTGAAGGTTGCATCTCTGCTACATGTGATTTATCCATTCGTTGCACCAGTGAAGCTTGCACTGATGCTGCTGCTGCCTGCGCTGTGCCCTTTTTCCATAGGAGATGGGTTTTGGGACTTCCCCTCGACCCAGCCGGACTTTGGACAGACTTTCCTTTCGTCTCTATGCCGTATCTCCCTCCTATCCCTTTACCCTTCCCCCCTTCCCCTCTACACTTCAATTATTTCGTCTTCTATGTCTCTTGCAATTGTTTGTCTAGCAACTGATGTAAATTGGAACTGATGTAATCTTGTAATTGTAATTTTTGTGGAACCTCATGTAAAGCGCTCTGATACCTCCGGGTCTAGCCAGCGCTATATAAAACTCTTGAATAAATAATAAATGCTGATGGGAGGACCCAGGATCTCCGTGCCTACCCAGATGCCATTCAGGCAGTCACTCTCGTCATCTACGTCAGCCTAATCATGCCATGCCTACGGTGCATGCTGTTTTATTCACCTGAGTCACCTGCTAAGGGCGGCTCTTTCTTATGGGCTCCAGAGCTATGCCTCCCTGTTCTCTGGCACGTTTCTATCATGCCAAGAGTGAACGATAATATGTTATTCACTCCTGAGATAAATCACGAAGGCATTCCCGCTGCCATCCAAGAGATTGCTCAGAGTTTGAGAAATCCCAGCCCTGGCCTCAGGGCGCTGGCACACCTGAGTGCCGCTCCCATCTGTGACGTGCGAAGCCTTCACTGCTAAAGGTAGCCATGGGCGCTGCAGTCTTAAGCCCTGCTGTGCCCGCAGATACACACCCATCAGCCTGTCACCCACCATTTCCCCCATCGTCATTGAGTTGGAATAGTGTGGGTGAGGCTGACAGAGAAAGAGGCTGAAACCTTCTACTAGAATCAGAAATAAGCAACAACCCAAACAGGACCTGCAGGGTCAGAAAGGTAAGCATGAAAGCTTTTACATGGTGTGCGCTTATGGGTGAGAGTGCGTGTCTGTGAGAGAGTGTGCGTGTGAGCATGTCTGTATGTCTGTGCGAGTGAAAGTGAGAGTGAGTCAGTAAAAGAGTTAGTTAGAGTGAGGGATTATGAGTTCAAATGAGTGAGAGTAAGAGTCAGGATAAACATGACTAAGGGGGTATGACAGTGAGTGTTACTGTGTGTGAGTCTTAGTGAGTCAGGGTGAGACTGAGTGAGTCGCGAATGAGTGAGAAATCAAGTCAGAGTGAAAAACAGAGAGAGTTATTGAGTCAGAGTGAGTGAGACAGTGAGAATGAGTAAGGCTGAGTGAGACAGATTGAGACTGAGTGAGTGAGAATGAGTGGGAGTCAGTAAGAAAGAGTGACATTCAGTGACACTGAGTGACAATGACTGAAGCTGACTGATCATGAGTGAGAATAGGTGAAAATGAGTGAGTCTGAATGAGACTGAGTCTATCAGTGAGTCAGAATGAGTGAGAATGTATGGGACGGAGTGAGACTTAATAAGTATGAGCGAGACTTAGTAAGAATGAGTGAACTGGAAAGAGTGCAGCTGGTTGAATCAGTCAGAGGGAGACTGAGTGAGAATGAATGTGTTACAGTGAGACTGAGTAATTCAGAATGAGTGGGACTGGGTGAGACTAAGTGAGAATTAGCTATACTGAGTAGGTTAGAGTGAGAATGAGTGAAACTGTGAGAGTCAGTGACACTAGGTATGGCTAGGTGAGACTTAGTGAGAATGATTGATAGTATAAGGCTGATTGCAAGAGAGTGTGAACAAACTCCTCAAACCCTTAGAAAAGAAGCCAGGCTTGCTCACTGGAATTCGAGCCAGTGATGGTGCACCACCACTTTTTAAGGTCACCATCTGCCACTGCTGCTGAAGCAAAATGGAAGCTAATCCACATTCACCTGGACTCAGCTCTTGAGGTCATTCATAGCCACACCCACATGTGTCTACCTCCCCAGTCCCTGCATGCTCACTCACCCTTTCTTGAGCCCACTCGCACGTGCCCATCTTGAGTCTTATGTCCATCTCGATTTGCTTTCTCAAGTTCACATACATCACATACTCAAGTGCACTAGTGAACAGCACTCTTCGCCCACCTCTTCCAACCCTTAGCTCACAGGTGCACAAGCTCCTGGGCCCATCTCACAAGGGCCCCCACACAGACATGCACACTCAACTGAGTCTATCTGCTTAGACCCCTCGCAGTCACACAATGACGTTAATGGACCTGTTTAGCCCCCTCACCCACATTAACCTCTATTTATTTATTTATTTTTTATTTATGTAACTTGTAGAGCGCACTATCACCTTGCAGGCATCCTGGCGCTAAGCAGCTCAAAAGTGGAGGTGAGTCAGAGGCAGGCGTCGACCAGCTAGTTCGTAGGGAACAGCCAGATTTTTAGGCGTCTCCTAAAGGGGAGAAGTTCCCTGATTTGCCTAATCTCCCAGAGAAGTTGGTTCCACAGTCTTGCTGCTGCCACTCCAAAGGATCTACCCCCTGACCTGACTTTCCTAAATCTTGGCACCTTCACTAGTCGGGCCGAAGAAGAACGAAGCATTATATGCCCACCTGCACAAATCCCATAACTACTTAGTAGCCACTGGGGCCCCCTTGCCCATTTTCATGCACTCTCACGATGGTACTGCATACTCCCGGAGCTCTGCAAGTACAGGGCACGCACCCTTACACATAGGCATCTGGTTCTCCGTATGCCCGTCAGATACACTAAAACTAATCCATGTGCACCTGCCTGCACACTTGCACACACTCATGTAAGGTCCCACGCGCTCATCAGCTCTCACCTGGATCCACCTTCTACAATGCTGACACTCACTCACACTGACATAGCTGCTCGGGTGCCGCACAGTCATTCTCAACTGATTCATTGATCATTTAATTACTGATTCATTCAATACTTCATTCTAATACAAGTTTGACTCATGAACGCGCAATGCCAATCAGGTAAATACATGCAATAAAAGATGTTAAAAACAGGTACATAAAAAGCATTCAATAATTAAGAATTACACTCCCCCATCAAAAGTATATGAAACATAAAATCCAGAACTTCAAAACTAGTTGCAGATCTATAATATAAAGTGATCATGGTGCGACGGGCTTTAACAGCTGCTTTTAAAAAGGCACCCAAGTGAGTTGTTTCCTCCTCATCCACCACATTAAAAAGCATATTCAATGCATCCCTCAAATTCTTAATACATAAATTCCTTAAAAAAGGGAATCGGAAAATGCCTTGAATATATAGCATAAAAAACACAGAAAAGCGTAAAATGCAACATTGTTTGCCCTGAGTTTCCGTCGCAGGGACTAGGTAAAGAATCCAAACCACTGGGACGCACAGCAAATATTTCACTGTGCCAGCCCTATAGCGGAACAGAAGACTCCGTTTCCATCGACCCATGACTCTAGTCAGATACCCTGTGGTTTTGCCTATAGGAGCTGCTAGCTTATAGGGGCCACACTCAACTTTTGCCTCTGCAAACACATTCCATCAGAAGCAGCCTGATCACAGAGAGCCTTCCATGACTGTGTTTTGCTGACACTTAAATTACTGGTTGGGTCGGTAAAGACCTGTTCTGCCTTGGTTGACAGAATGAACACTGGATCCAATCTGATTCTATGTGCAGTCTCACTATCCTGGTACCCCCTGCAAAGCTCCAACCCACTCAGTCACCCGCACTCACCTGACTGAAATCCACCTGCACTTGATTGGGGGGTCCAAACGTACTAGGCACCAGGATGCTTACATCTCACGAAGTCTGCGGCTCTCATTATATAAGCAGACAGGTTACAGGCTTACCAATGAGAACCCCGCCATATTTCACAATCATTCAGGTGAAAGGGCGTGACGTCACGCAAGACAATGAAATATTTCTCAAGAGAAGGAGCTTAAAGGAGATATAAAGAGTAGGCTGACTTGCTGAAGGAGGCCTTTCGGTGCCAGGGATTCTCGCCCCTTCTTGGAAAGTCGCCCAGCTGTGTCACTCGTTAGCACCTAGCTTAGTTAATCAGATGTCTCATTGAGTTAAACGCTTACTGCTGCCTGCTTCCACGATCTAAAGCAAGTCACGTTGGCTTTCCATCCTTCTGAAATCAGTAATGTGAGTACTGTTAAGTTGGGTAGTAGTAACATCGGTTATTTATAGTGTTTAGAATTGGCAAATGCGCACATGAAATGAAGTAGTTGGCAGTGTCTGAGTGCAGTAGCATGTAAAGCTGCAGTTTCTTTGGGCAGGGGCAGCTCTAGGCTCATGGCGGCCCTGGGCAGGGAGCGTAGGTAGGGGTCCCCCGGAGGAACAGGTGAGGGGCCCCCGGAGGAACGCAGGCGCGGAGGCCACTGAAGAGGGCGGTGTCAGAGTGTTTGGAAGTGGAACAGAGCCGGAGGCCGCCAAATCCCTGCCAGGGGCCGCCGCGCAAATATGTATCCATCCTCAGAGGATTATTATATTAAGGATATATATTGGCGTGGTGGCCGCTGGGGTTTGGTGGCCCTGTGCAGGTGCACAGCTTGCACATGCCTAAGGCCGCCCCTGCTTTGGGATAGTTGACGCTTGAGTGGCATAGTGCTCTCGTTATCAAGCTTCAAGTATATACGGGCAGACTGACTGGAAACATTCTCCCATCAGCCTTCACCTCTCAACCATACCCACGCCTCTCAGTCACAGCAATTCAAACCCTGGGAATTCAAACATAGGTTGCATTTTTGAAAACTATGATGCTGTGGAACTCTGCCTTGAATTCCCCAGTGAGATACAAGTACGGCATCCATCTTAGGATGTTCTACTTTCTTCTTCCTTCTCCATCGCTGCTCACTTCTCATTTTTCAATCCTTATCCATGCTTCCTCATCTCTCATTTTTCACTCCTCAGTCTACTTCCCTCCCTTCTCCCTTGGTCATCCTTCTCATACCGCTCCACACTTCCCTCACTCTTCGCACTGTACCTTTCATCCCTCGGTCCCCATCCCTCACTTCTCATCTCTGATCCCACCACCCCATCAACAATCAGCCCTCATTCTTCATCCTTTATTCCTTATCCCTCACTCCTCAACCCTCACCCCTCACTCTTCAACCCTCACTGATCACCGCTCTGACTCACTTCAACAATGATGAGTAAACGTTGCAAAGGAGGATGTCCTAAGATACTAACTTCCCATTTAGGGCACCCTCATCCCTTGTTCTTCATTCCTCATCCCTCATCCCACACTCCTCATTCCTCCGTCCATTAGTACTGATGTTAATGTCATTAGTTGTGCCCAAAATGGACAAGGATTCAGTGCTGGAGAGGATTTACTACAATGTATGTTGTCACATAAAAACCACACATTACCTCCTCGTCCATCTTCCTGGATGCAGTCCTTACGTGTGATACTTCTCCCTTCCTGCAAAACCAGTTCCCTGCCTGAAAATTCAAAAAAGTTCCCCCAAGATGGCCCCCGTTACCCATGAGCCACCACAAAACGGTGGAACAAATGAAACACTTCCTGTAACATACCACGCTAAATAACCCAAGAACAACAGGGAATAGTCAACCACCATGCCCTGGGTGGGAGGACGGACTCACGACTGCATCCAGGAAAACTAGGACTCGGTGTAATGAAGATTATCAATAAGTAACCGGTGCATTCATGTCTATCTTCCTATCACTCCAAAACAAGGAATGTTTTAAGCATTATATGAGCCTACATTTAAATGTAAATGCATGCTAAATAAGCAAACAACCATACAGCCCATGCGGCAAAGCACAAACAAAGTAATGCAGACGTTGCTTTAAGAAGCTGTGCTCTGCTGTTATCCTTTTGTATTTGGAAATATAAGGGGTGATCTTATCATATCAAGATATTTTTTTAAAACATTATAGAAAATGTGTTATTGCACATTAACACAGTTTTGTCTGCAGTGATCTGAAAGATGTGTGATCATGTTATCTTTTGTAAGTGCTCCGAAGCAGAATCCTGACTGTGTGAGCGCTAGATGTATACAACAAACTAGATAATATTGTAAATGTGAAAAAAGTGGGAAACATCCTTTACAACGCAACTTTTACCACGCAGTGCTTTTACATCGCAACTTTTACAACGCAAACCATTACAACGCATTGCGCTGGGGGGCGCTCTAGGATAGGGAATAGATTTAATTTACTATCCAACACCTTCCCTAGTGTCCACGGGGACTGGAGTTGGAATAGTAAATTAAACTATTCACTATCCAGCACCTCAAAGCGCTATGCGTTGTAATGGTATGCGTTATAAAAACCGCGATGTAAAAGCATGCGTGGTAAAAGCATGCGTTGTAATGTCATACATCCGAAAAAAGTATTTTATCCTGTGTAAAACACATGCATTTTCCCATTTGTTAGAGGGTTGTTGTCCTTGTGAATAACTCAAAATGACAACAATTTGTAACAAAGAAGGGGGATGGGGTAAGCATAATTGGAACATTTAATAAGCATTGGCAAAGCCAATAGGTCTCACCTATGCAAGAGCTATTGACTTTGTCAATATGTTTAGCCATGTTGTAGTCCAGCATGACTGCTTTTCAGCATGGCTAAATGTTAGTGGGGTAAAGCAGAGTGGAGTAATGTTTTATACACTGGAGTAGAGTGGAATGTTTTTAAGTGGTGTAGAGTGGCATAGACTGGTGTGGAGTGACGTAAGGTAGAACTGATTGGAGTGGGGTGGAGTAAAGTGGAGTGCCATGGTGTGACATAGAATGAAATGGTTTGGAGTGTTGTGGAGTATCACGTAGGGAGTAGCGTATCATAGAGTGAAAGGGTGTAGAGTGGAGTAGAGTTGAGTGGTGAAGAGTGTCAGAGTGGAGTAGAGTGTTGTGGAGTGTCATTGAGTGTGGTGGAGGGGTGTAGAGAAGATTGGAGTGGCGTAGAGGGTGTTGCGTAGAGCAGAGTGATGTAGAGTAGAGTGACATAGAGCACAGTAGAGATTGTTGTAGGATGGAGAAGGATTGAGTGGAGTAGTGTAGGAGAGTGGAATGGCATAGAGTGGAGTATAGTGTTGTAGTGTGGAGTAGCATATAGTGGAGTGGCATAGAGTGTTAGAGTGGAATAGCGTACAGTGGAGCAGTAGAGTGAAGTAGTGTGTCATAGAATAGAGAGGACATTAGAGGTGGTGAGGTGCACACCAGTGTAATTCAGTTTTCCCGTGTTTAAACCAATTCAGAACTTTATTTGCGCTATGTAAACAGCCTGCAATGTAGTTTTGTTTCTCAGCTCTAGTACAGATACACGTGATCAACCATCTGCGGGGAATTAGGAGGGTTGATAATTGTGGGCTTTGAATTAATGATGCAGCTTTTCACTGAAAGGGATAAGCGTGCCTCGGCACGCAATGAAATATGAATGCTGTGTTTTTGGAACTCGGTATGCTGTTTAAAAGGAAATGGGCATTTAGCAAGTTCAGCTTTACAATAAGGGACGCATTTTAACACATGTGACGGTAAGAGTGACTAATGGTTAAACAGCTTAAGGACACAAGAATAGATAACAGTATGTGATATGAGTAAAAGCGTTGATTCACCCTACAAAGGTTTACTGTTTATATACAACTTTTGCTAATTTGTATGGGTGTTTCGGTAAAAAGTTTGCTGTTTAGAATACTGGATTGTGGTGGAGTGCCATCTTCATGTTATGTTTTAATACATTTTTACAATGCTGCATTTAACGTTTACTGGCATATTAACTGTTTGTGAAAATATAGTAGCAATGTGGTTGCCAGTTGGTATGTGATTATAATAATAATGCTGATAGCATTATGTCAAATTATTTCTTTTGTATTTTAGATGCCCCTGATGAAGGGATTTTGAATCCCGAAATGCATTGGGTTTCTTTTAATAAAATCGGGACATGAGGAACTCAATGGTGCTCTTGTGTTTGCCGGCTCTGGCGAAAATCTGTGAAAAGATGGCCTTTCGTCAACTAGATAACTTTGTGGAGACTTCTCATGCCTTGCACACTGCTCAATCAGGGTTCCGGACAGCCTATAGCACTGAGACTGCCTTGGTGGAGGTTTCAGAGGCCATCCGGGAATGCCTGGATGGAGGCGGCAGAGCAGTTCTGATTTTGCTAGATCTCTCTGCCGCCTTCGATACGGTGCCCCATGGACTCCTCCTCTCCGGACTCTCTGCTATCGGCATTTCTGGTCTAGCTCTTGACTGGCTGACGCCATTTCTGACCAACAGGACGCAGCAGGTTTGGATTCCACCACATACATCCCAGCCACGGTTACTCTCCACGGGTGCTCCGCAGGGGTCTACTCTCAGCCCCCTGCTGTTCAATGTTTATCTGACCCCTCTGATCTATTTGGCGGAACATTTGGGGGCAAAAATTATGGCCTACGCCGACGATACCCAACTTTTGTTTACCTGGCCTGGTGCCAATTTGGATACGTCGGCTGTTCAAGATTGCCTTTCATCTGTTTTCCGGTGGCTTGCACTAGCACAACTAAAGTGCAACAAGGACAAATCCGAGGTCCTTTTTAATGGAACCTTCCCCGATAATTTCAGAGATCTTTTATGGCCACATGATATTCCCTGTCCTAAATCTATGGGTGGTCCAGCCAAGAACCTGGGTGTGTGGTTTGGAGATAATTTGAAGTTTGACGACCACATCAAAAAACTCACAGGTGTTTGTTTTGGAACCCTCAAAGCCCTGCGCAGATTTTTTCCCCTACTCCCTAGAGATGCCAAAGAGACAGTTTTGCGTGCCCTTATTCTATCCAGGCTGGATTATGCGAATGCCCTATTTATTGGCATACCATCCTATTTGATCAAACGGCTCCAGGTAGTCCAAAATGCGGTAGCTAGACTCCTGTTTAATATCCCTAGGAGGTCTAGTGTCCGCTCTCACCTACGTAGTCTTCACTGGCTTCCGGTGGCACAGCGAATCCTTTTTAAAGCGCTGGTTCTCTCTTTTAGAGCGATGCATGAGCTGGGGCCAGTGTACCTGAGAAAACGTTTTGCTCTGTATGTCCCCAATTGTTGCCTCAGATCTGCCAACCAGTGTAGGATGATCCTCCCCAGATTCAAGTTCGCTAGGTTAGGCGGCCAATCTATATCGGTTATGGTAGCTAGAGCTTGGAATGCTCTTCCTCTCCACCTACGCATAATGCAGAACATTGTCCACTTCAAGAAAGGCCTAAAGACCCATCTGTTTGATCTGCCTATTTAATGCTTTCACTGCTCTCTTTTCTGCTGTCCTCACATACTCAAACGCGCCAGGATACTCGAGAGTAATAGAGCGCGCTACAAAATATTCTATAACATAATATTTGTGTGAATATCGTCGCAAAACCCTGGAATGAGTAAAACTAATTGAATACATTGTAAAAGGGATTAAAAGTGAAAGTGGAACATATGGACAAACAAAGGATAAAACTATTTGAATTTAATTCATTGAATTCGTTCAGTCATATGGCTGTGCAGCTCGATAGAATAGAGTGGGGCATAGTTGCATGTAGTTGTGTATAGGGAGCTGTGTAGAGTGTTGTAGAGTGGAGTACTGTCGTAGAGTGGAATAGAGTAGAATAGACTGCTGTAGAGTGGGGTAGAGTGTCATAGACCATAGTAGAGTTTAATGGAGTAGAGCATCAGAGAGTGGAGTATCGTGGAGTGGAATGTCGCAGAGTGGAGTATTGTAGAGAGAACTATAGTGAAGTGGTTTAAATTACAGTGAGGAATAGTAGACTGGCATCGAGTGCATTGGCTTTGGCTAAAGTGGTGTAAAGTCCATTGGCATAGAGTAGAGTGGTTTAGAGTAGATTGCAATGGTGTAGAGTGCAATGGCATAGAGTGGTGGGTAGCATAGTGTGCAGCAATGTTTCAGAGTACAGTTAAGGGGCATAGAGTGGAAAGGTGCAGGGTGAAGTGATGCAGGGTAAAGTGCAGAGGTGTAGAGTGGCATAGAGACGAGTGGTGTTGAGTGCAGTGGCATAGAGTGCAGTGGTGCAGAATTGATTAGCGTGGCATAGAGTGGAGTGCGGTGTAGAGTACAGTGGCATAGAAGGCAGTGGAGTGTTGCAGAGTAGATTATAGTGGCATGCAGTGCAGCGGTGCAGAGTAGATTGGCATAGAGTGCAGCGGCATAGAGTGCATTGGAATTGAGTAAATTAGTGTAGAGTGCCTTGGTGTAGAGTGTGGTGTAGGGTGGCGTAAAGCATAGTGGGGTAGAGTGGAGTGGCACAGGGTAGATTGCATAGAGTGGAGTGACATTGCACTGTGTGGAATAGAGTGCTGTAGAGTAGATTGTTTTAGAGTAGAGTGAAGTGGCATAGAGTGCAGTGTCTTATAGTGCAGTGGTGCAAAGTAGATAAAAGTGAAGTTGAGTGGATTGGCATTGAGCGCAGTGGCGGAGAGTGCAGCAGTACATAGTAGAGTAGTGTGGGGTACAGTGCGTTGGCATAGAATAGAGTGGAGTAGAGTAGAGAAGTGTCAAGTGAAGTGGCGTAGAGTGGAGGGGTTCAGAGTGGAGTGCAATGACATGTAGTGGAGTGGCATGGCATAGTGTGGAGTGGTGCAGAGTAGAGCACAGTGTTGTGGAGTGGTACAGAGTAGAGTGGAGTGGGGTAAAGTAGAGTATGCATGATGTGGTAGCATACTGCCATTACAGACAACGCATTTTCAATTGAAATGACCATTGCATCTGCACAGACATAGAATTGTATATAAAAAAAGTATAGAGAGCACAAACGATAATGTGTGTAAATGCCATCAACTAAGGTATTGATTTGATTTGGTCATATTAAAATGTTTGTTTGCACCATCCTTCAGATTTGCCCCAAAATGTACTTAATTTGTGCTTTCCATATTCTTTAATATTTGCACAGTTCATTTACAGGCATTTCAATTTTGTTTTGTTCTAGAAAACAAAAATAATGTTGTACAGTACACACGAGTAGCCAGCTAGAAAAAAAAATATCCCAGTGCCTTTCTGTCTCACATGGTATCCAGCAGGATTGTAACATAAATCCTCTCACTTTGGAGTCAGAGAAAGGAAAGTAAACACCAACACTCTGGAAGACACAGGCTGACATTCGACCTCTGTCTTTGAATGCACAGCAAAAGTGACAAGATAAGGACTAGATTTAAAGGCCTCTTTATACAGAATTCAGTAATGGTGGAAGTATACACTAAATGGTATTTGGGCAACGGAAGTGACAACTCAAGCTGGACAGCCTAAAACAAGTAAAGCCAGCAAATTTGAGTTACAAAGCCAATGGTAAGCAATGGGTGGAATTCATTACCAGGGAAGCTTTCTGAATGCCCCCAAGATGTTGTTAGCAAATCAGACAGGCCTCTACCTAAATTGGGCTGTTTTCGAGAAGTAAAACAAATGTCATGGATTTAATGTTATATGCTATAAGGATAACTCTCTGATACGTGAGAGATAACTTTATATTTCAGCTTTGTGTGTTTCCTACTCCCCCTAGCACTGTATATACATATAGACAGAAAAGGAATATCATGTAACATTGGCTCAGCAGTAACTCAATGCATTTTGAGATGATATTGTGATCGATTTGCCTTGCAATCTGAGTTTTGCCACCACCCCACTGGGGGAATGAATAGTCTTACTAGTCATCATTTTCGAAATGGAAACAATTGATATTTGTGTTTTAAACATTTTTCTTTGATGTTTATCACCTGTGTCTTCAATTTGCACTATTGCAGAATATAATTTATATGCATTGCCTTTTGTGATTACGCAGTCTATATAATTTGGGCAGCCATACAATGTAGCAATGTATTGATCTTGTGACACCTCTCAGCATATTCATGGTAATCACCACTACAAAATGCACTTGTTTTCTATTTTGAGCGGAGTCCTCTTTTCATTTCTGTGTTTTGTGTTTTGATACTGAATTAACAGTCCTACCTTTATTTTGTATGTTTACTTATGACAAACCATTTGCACTTTGCACTTTATGTGAGCAAGACTGCTTTGACGGTTGAAACGAGTCACGTTGTGGATTTATGATTAAATAAATCCTCCTTTTGATACCACTAACTTTGTGGATTGTTTCCTTGAGAGCGCACCAAGTACGTATTTGTTCTTTGGATATATAGATATATATATATATATATATATATATATATATATTAAGTTCCACAAAGCACCCACGCTTGAGGCGCACTCACAGTCAGCTCACATCAGGTAAGGGAGAACCAGGTGCATCCTGCGCCATGCAGCACCTGACGCGTTTCGGGCCCCGCCCTTAATCATAGGTTCACTGCTACTGGATAACTGCCGCCAAGAAAACTACCAATGTTTGTACCCTCTTTTATTCAATTCAGGTGAGTCGGAACATCACACATTGCATGTTGGGATCGGTAGTTTCAAAAATCATACCCCAGTGGGCTGGAAGGCAGTCACTCCAGAATTTTCAAAACATCAAGGGTGCACCGTTCTGTTACATCCCCGTTCAAGTTCTATGCCTGACTGTCCCAATCCGCTGATGAACCCATCTGCAGTGGAGTCGCTCAATCCTGCGATGGTGCGCCCCCCGACCGGGTCGGCCGTTCAATATTGAAACTACCGATCCCAACATGCAATGTGTGATGTTCCGACTCACCTGAATTGAATAAAAGAGGGTACAAACATTGGTAGTTTTCTTGGCGGCAGTTATCCAGTAGCAGTGAACCTATGATTAAGGGCGGGGCCCGAAACGCGTCAGGTGCTGCATGGCGCAGGATGCACCTGGTTCTCCCTTACCTGATGTGAGCTGACTGTGAGTGCGCCTCAAGCGTGGGTGCTTTGTGGAACTTAATATTGAACGGCCGACCCGGTCGGGGGGCGCACCATCGCAGGATTGAGCGACTCCACTGCAGATGGGTTCATCAGCGGATTGGGACAGTCAGGCATAGAACTTGAACGGGGATGTAACAGAACGGTGCACCCTTGATGTTTTGAAAATTCTGGAGTGACTGCCTTCCAGCCCACTGGGGTATGATTTTTGAAACTACCGATCCCAACATGCAATGTGTGATGTTCCGACTCACCTGAATTGAATAAAAGAGGGTACAAACATTGGTAGTTTTCTTGGCGGCAGTTATCCAGTAGCAGTGAACCTATGATTAAGGGCGGGGCCCGAAACGCGTCAGGTGCTGCATGGCGCAGGATGCACCTGGTTCTCCCTTACCTGATGTGAGCTGACTGTGAGTGCGCCTCAAGCGTGGGTGCTTTGTGGAACTTAATATTGAACGGCCGACCCGGTCGGGGGGCGCACCATCGCAGGATTGAGCGACTCCACTGCAGATGGGTTCATCAGCGGATTGGGACAGTCAGGCATAGAACTTGAACGGGGATGTAACAGAACGGTGCACCCTTGATGTTTTGAAAATTCTGGAGTGACTGCCTTCCAGCCCACTGGGGTATGATTTTTGAAACTACCGATCCCAACATGCAATGTGTGATGTTCCGACTCACCTGAATTGAATAAAAGAGGGTACAAACATTGGTAGTTTTCTTGGCGGCAGTTATCCAGTAGCAGTGAACCTATGATTAAGGGCGGGGCCCGAAACGCGTCAGGTGCTGCATGGCGCAGGATGCACCTGGTTCTCCCTTACCTGATGTGAGCTGACTGTGAGTGCGCCTCAAGCGTGGGTGCTTTGTGGAACTTAATATTGAACGGCCGACCCGGTCGGGGGGCGCACCATCGCAGGATTGAGCGACTCCACTGCAGATGGGTTCATCAGCGGATTGGGACAGTCAGGCATAGAACTTGAACGGGGATGTAACAGAACGGTGCACCCTTGATGTTTTGAAAATTCTGGAGTGACTGCCTTCCAGCCCACTGGGGTATGATTTTTGAAACTACCGATCCCAACATGCAATGTGTGATGTTCCGACCCACCTGAATTGAATAAAAGAGGGTACAAACATTGGTAGTTTTCTTGGCGGCAGTTATCCAGTAGCAGTGAACCTATGATTAAGGGCGGGGCCCGAAACGCGTCAGGTGCTGCATGGCGCAGGATGCACCTGGTTCTCCCTTACCTGATGTGAGCGGACTGTGAGTGCGCCTCAAGCGTGGGTGCTTTGTGGAACTTAATATTGAACGGCCGACCCGGTCGGGGGGCGCACCATCGCAGGATTGAGCGACTCCACTGCAGATGGGTTCATCAGCGGATTGGGACAGTCAGGCATAGAACTTGAACGGGGATGTAACAGAACGGTGCACCCTTGATGTTTTGAAAATTCTGGAGTGACTGCCTTCCAGCCCACTGGGGTATGATTTTTGAAACTACCGATCCCAACATGCAATGTGTGATGTTCCGACTCACCTGAATTGAATAAAAGAGGGTACAAACATTGGTAGTTTTCTTGGCGGCAGTTATCCAGTAGCAGTGAACCTATGATTAAGGGCGGGGCCCGAAACGCGTCAGGTGCTGCATGGCGCAGGATGCACCTGGTTCTCCCTTACCTGATGTGAGCTGACTGTGAGTGCGCCTCAAGCGTGGGTGCTTTGTGGAACTTAATATTGAACGGCCGACCCGGTCGGGGGGCGCACCATCGCAGGATTGAGCGACTCCACTGCAGATGGGTTCATCAGCGGATTGGGACAGTCAGGCATAGAACTTGAACGGGGATGTAACAGAACGGTGCACCCTTGATGTTTTGAAAATTCTGGAGTGACTGCCTTCCAGCCCACTGGGGTATGATTTTTGAAACTACCGATCCCAACATGCAATGTGTGATGTTCCGACTCACCTGAATTGAATAAAAGAGGGTACAAACATTGGTAGTTTTCTTGGCGGCAGTTATCCAGTAGCAGTGAACCTATGATTAAGGGCGGGGCCCGAAACGCGTCAGGTGCTGCATGGCGCAGGATGCACCTGGTTCTCCCTTACCTGATGTGAGCTGACTGTGAGTGCGCCTCAAGCGTGGGTGCTTTGTGGAACTTAATATTGAACGGCCGACCCGGTCGGGGGGCGCACCATCGCAGGATTGAGCGACTCCACTGCAGATGGGTTCATCAGCGGATTGGGACAGTCAGGCATAGAACTTGAACGGGGATGTAACAGAACGGTGCACCCTTGATGTTTTGAAAATTCTGGAGTGACTGCCTTCCAGCCCACTGGGGTATGATTTTTGAAACTACCGATCCCAACATGCAATGTGTGATGTTCCGACTCACCTGAATTGAATAAAAGAGGGTACAAACATTGGTAGTTTTCTTGGCGGCAGTTATCCAGTAGCAGTGAACCTATGATTAAGGGCGGGGCCCGAAACGCGTCAGGTGCTGCATGGCGCAGGATGCACCTGGTTCTCCCTTACCTGATGTGAGCTGACTGTGAGTGCGCCTCAAGCGTGGGTGCTTTGTGGAACTTAATATTGAACGGCCGACCCGGTCGGGGGGCGCACCATCGCAGGATTGAGCGACTCCACTGCAGATGGGTTCATCAGCGGATTGGGACAGTCAGGCATAGAACTTGAACGGGGATGTAACAGAACGGTGCACCCTTGATGTTTTGAAAATTCTGGAGTGACTGCCTTCCAGCCCACTGGGGTATGATTTTTGAAACTACCGATCCCAACATGCAATGTGTGATGTTCCGACTCACCTGAATTGAATAAAAGAGGGTACAAACATTGGTAGTTTTCTTGGCGGCAGTTATCCAGTAGCAGTGAACCTATGATTAAGGGCGGGGCCCGAAACGCGTCAGGTGCTGCATGGCGCAGGATGCACCTGGTTCTCCCTTACCTGATGTGAGCTGACTGTGAGTGCGCCTCAAGCGTGGGTGCTTTGTGGAACTTAATATTGAACGGCCGACCCGGTCGGGGGGCGCACCATCGCAGGATTGAGCGACTCCACTGCAGATGGGTTCATCAGCGGATTGGGACAGTCAGGCATAGAACTTGAACGGGGATGTAACAGAACGGTGCACCCTTGATGTTTTGAAAATTCTGGAGTGACTGCCTTCCAGCCCACTGGGGTATGATTTTTGAAACTACCGATCCCAACATGCAATGTGTGATGTTCCGACTCACCTGAATTGAATAAAAGAGGGTACAAACATTGGTAGTTTTCTTGGCGGCAGTTATCCAGTAGCAGTGAACCTATGATTAAGGGCGGGGCCCGAAACGCGTCAGGTGCTGCATGGCGCAGGATGCACCTGGTTCTCCCTTACCTGATGTGAGCTGACTGTGAGTGCGCCTCAAGCGTGGGTGCTTTGTGGAACTTAATATTGAACGGCCGACCCGGTCGGGGGGCGCACCATCGCAGGATTGAGCGACTCCACTGCAGATGGGTTCATCAGCGGATTGGGACAGTCAGGCATAGAACTTGAACGGGGATGTAACAGAACGGTGCACCCTTGATGTTTTGAAAATTCTGGAGTGACTGCCTTCCAGCCCACTGGGGTATGATTTTTGAAACTACCGATCCCAACATGCAATGTGTGATGTTCCGACTCACCTGAATTGAATAAAAGAGGGTACAAACATTGGTAGTTTTCTTGGCGGCAGTTATCCAGTAGCAGTGAACCTATGATTAAGGGCGGGGCCCGAAACGCGTCAGGTGCTGCATGGCGCAGGATGCACCTGGTTCTCCCTTACCTGATGTGAGCTGACTGTGAGTGCGCCTCAAGCGTGGGTGCTTTGTGGAACTTAATATTGAACGGCCGACCCGGTCGGGGGGCGCACCATCGCAGGATTGAGCGACTCCACTGCAGATGGGTTCATCAGCGGATTGGGACAGTCAGGCATAGAACTTGAACGGGGATGTAACAGAACGGTGCACCCTTGATGTTTTGAAAATTCTGGAGTGACTGCCTTCCAGCCCACTGGGGTATGATTTTTGAAACTACCGATCCCAACATGCAATGTGTGATGTTCCGACTCACCTGAATTGAATAAAAGAGGGTACAAACATTGGTAGTTTTCTTGGCGGCAGTTATCCAGTAGCAGTGAACCTATGATTAAGGGCGGGGCCCGAAACGCGTCAGGTGCTGCATGGCGCAGGATGCACCTGGTTCTCCCTTACCTGATGTGAGCTGACTGTGAGTGCGCCTCAAGCGTGGGTGCTTTGTGGAACTTAATATTGAACGGCCGACCCGGTCGGGGGGCGCACCATCGCAGGATTGAGCGACTCCACTGCAGATGGGTTCATCAGCGGATTGGGACAGTCAGGCATAGAACTTGAACGGGGATGTAACAGAACGGTGCACCCTTGATGTTTTGAAAATTCTGGAGTGACTGCCTTCCAGCCCACTGGGGTATGATTTTTGAAACTACCGATCCCAACATGCAATGTGTGATGTTCCGACTCACCTGAATTGAATAAAAGAGGGTACAAACATTGGTAGTTTTCTTGGCGGCAGTTATCCAGTAGCAGTGAACCTATGATTAAGGGCGGGGCCCGAAACGCGTCAGGTGCTGCATGGCGCAGGATGCACCTGGTTCTCCCTTACCTGATGTGAGCTGACTGTGAGTGCGCCTCAAGCGTGGGTGCTTTGTGGAACTTAATATATATATATATATATATATATATATATATATATATATATATATATTCAAAGTATCTCGTTCTCCGATCCAAACAAGAGAGCAGCACTCGAAAATCGAGGGTCTTCAGGTGGTTTAATCAACGCGTTTCGGTTGCCAACTCGGAACCTTGTTCACAATGGTGGACGCCATTTTTCCTTTCCATTTATAGTTGTCACATGACAAGTGTAAACAACACAAACAAGGAACAAAGACAAACTGGACAAATCCATTGTGGCCGCCATCTTTAAACATAATCGTATAGTGAATTCAAAATTTGCAAACATACGTGACAAGAATTTTCAATTCTATTAAGGACACGGAGGCGAGGATTATGCTTTCTCATTTCTTTTAATAGAAATGCTCAGCAGCCAATCAGAAACAGTATAGACAACAAAAAACTAAAATACCCATGAATACCAGGGTAATACATGATAGATCATAGAGTCACCAGTATAAAAGGTCCAATAGAGAATGCCAACTCCTCTTTCTTTTGTTGACTAAACAGTTCAAACGACAAAGGAACAGTCCAATACGAAGAACAGAACTGGGAAGCCATCAGCAACAGCAGAAATCCATCAGGATGAAAGAACCAGAGGATTGTAGACGTAGACATTTTGGATATGCAAGTATCCACCAGGCAGGACGAACCAGACTGGACAGAAGCATTCATTTAGGATCTGAACCTGAAAAGAGATATAAAGCCGTAATACACATTCCTGGTGTATAGACAAAGAAAAGTAGGGGGGTAACAATAAGGAACAATATTCATCCAAAATGTCATATGCAAATAGCAAGAATCAATTACAAGGTAATACATGACAAAAGCAGAAAAACATGGGTGGGATAATCCTCGCCTCCGTGTCCTTAATAGAATTGAAAATTCTTGTCACGTATGTTCGCAAATTTTGGATTCTATTTCAGGGCCGGAGGCTCCGATTATGCTAGTTCAAAGCTGATCCATCACAACAGAAGCAATATGTGCAATACGTTTATAATAAAAGGTCTTAAACACAGAATCAGACGACCAATCAGCGGCCTTCATGATGTCAAGTAATGTCACTCCCATAGAAAAAGCTTTAGAAGCCATAGCCCCCCGTGCAGAGTGGGCACCAAAAATGGAGATATCAATTCCAGCCTCACTCATGAGCCATCTGACCCAGCGTGCCAAAGCCGCTGAGATGACAGGGCGAAAAGGCTTTTGCAATGCAATTAATAATTGACCTTGCAAATCTTGACGAAAAGGAGCAGTACTCACCTCATAATCCTTGAGACATTGTACCACACAAAGTTTGGGATTATTGGGAAAAGATGGATAGGTAACCGAAGACGTATTACATTTAGTGCGTCTGGAGATAACAAAAGTGACACCCTAGGTGAAAAACTGCGACCTGCCAAGTCCAGTGCCCGAACATCAGACACGCGTTTGCACGAGACAAGACACAATAACATAGTCAGTTTCGCTGAAAGTTGTTTGCGGGATAAAGAAGAGCTGGGAGGCCAGGCCTCCAGACACCACAAAACAATAGAAACATCCCAAAGGGCCACGGACTTCGGACAAGGTGGCTTCACTAGGCGAATACCCTTAAGTAACTTAGAAATCAAAGGAGGCTCACCCACCGGTTTACCATCAATATTGATATGGCCTGCTGAAATTGCTGAACGGAAATTCTTAATGGTTCGGTAGGCCAAACCGGACGAGGCGATGGAAGCCAGAAAATTAACAATCAGAGAGATATCTGTCGAAGCGGGATCCACCTCCCATTGAGCACACCAATCACACCATCTCTTCCAAGACCCTGCATAACGTTTGTGGGTGTTGGGTGACCAAACCTCGCTGATAAATCTGGTAGCGTCTCGTGAAAGGCCTGGGACTTGCCAGCGTTCCCCGAAATTCGCCACGCAACAAGGAGAAGATGACCTGACTCGATCAGGGGATGTGGATTGCCTAGAGGGTCCAGTAAGAGATTCCACCGCCGGGGAAGAAGGAGCGGCACTGCACAATCAATTCCAGGAGAACTGGGAACCAAGCTTGAGCCCTCCACAGAGGAGTGATTAGAATCAGTTCCGACTATAAAGCTTTGTGCGAGCCAGGACTCTGGGGATCATCAAGAACGGGGGAAAAGCGTAACACAGGAGCGATGGCCACGTCTGTAGAAAGGCATCCGTGGCCAAGGCTTCTTAATCCGGTCTCCAGCTGAAAAACAGGGGAAGCTGAGTGTTGAGGCGAGACGCAAACAGGTCGATCTGACACCTGCCCCAAACACGGGAGAGAGAGCAAAATAGGCGAGGATGCAGCCTCCAATCGCTGAAGTCCTGAAGATGACGTGAGTTCCAGTTCGCAATGAGATTGTTGCGACCGGGAAGATACTCTGCAATAACTGTGATCTTCCTCTGAAGGCAATAATGCCAAAAGTCTTTGGCAATTTCCGCCAATATCTTGGACCGAGTCCCGCCCAATTTGTTGACATACCGAACCGCCAAGATGTTGTCAATGCGGAGAAGTATGCAACAATTGGTCTGGCGTGGGGATAAGCAATGAATCGCGAACGATCCCGCTAGAAGCTCTAGACAGTTTATATGGAGAGACAATTCCTCCTGAAACCATCGACCTCCCGTCGACAACTGGCCGCAAAGGGCTCCCCAGCCCCACAGACTGGCATCCGACTCTATCACCACCTCTGGGGACGTTCCGAACAGGGCTCGACCATTCCAAGCTTCCATATGTTCCAACCACCACCTCATCTCCCACCTCGATTCCTCTGAAAGAGGGATCAGATCTGAATAGCAAAGGCCTTTCTAGAGATGACGTATCTTCAAACGCTGAAGTGCCCGGTAATGAAGAGTGCCCGGGAAAATTGCCTGAATTGAGGAGGCTAACAGGCCGACAATCCGAGCTATAGACCTCAACAACACAGTCTGTTTGGACAAAACTAAATTCAACTCCCTCTTGATGGACCGAATCTTCTGATTGGGCAAGAGGAGTTGACAAGAAAGGGAATTGACCTGGAAACCCAGAAATTCTATCGACTGAGAAGGAAGAAAGATCGATTTCTGAGGATTGACCAGAAAACCCAGAGACTGTAAGAGATCGATGGACCATTCCAAGTCCATCATTAACTTGTGAGGACAATTTGCCATGGTCAGAATATCGTCCAGATATATGATGAGATGAACACCTCGAGCTCGCAAGGACTCGACGACGGGCCTCAGAAGTTTTGTGAAGCACCAGGGTGCCGACGAGAGGTCGAATGGGAGAACCTTGTACTCAAACCAATTCCCCTGCCACTGAAACTGAAGGAACCGACGGTGCGGCCCGTAGATGGGAATTGATAAGTAGAAACCACAGCAATGGAGCGCACACCACTAGCCCCTCCTCCGGATCGCCCCTCGGGATTCTGGTACTTGTAGTTCAATAGTGGATCACCCAGGTGGGTGCAAGTCGGTACTTGTTGGACTGATGAATCTCTAGACCCGATACATGTCCCGGGTTTTTGAGTATCGCCCGAGACATGGCTCGGGTTTCGGGATAACTTCCCTCATCAGTAGAGAAATGGTTAGGGGTGGAGGAGAAGGCCGCCAAACAACCGTCAATGGCCTCGATGCCCGAACCGGCACGCAGGGCAGCATCCAGGAGCCCGTCGGCTCAAAGCTAAAGGGAGCCAATTAATAGAAACCACAGCAATGGAGCGCACACCACTAGCCCCTCCTCCGGATCGTCCCTCGGGATTCTGGTACTTGTAGTTCAATAGTGGATCACCCAGGTGGGTGCAAGTCGGTACTTGTTGGACTGATGAATCTCTAGACCCGATACATGTCCCGGGTTTTTGGGTATCGCCCGAGACATGGCTCGGGTTTCGGGATAACTTCCCTCATCAGTAGAGAAATGGTTAGGGGTGGAGGAGAAGGCCGCCAAACAACCGTCAATGGCCTCGATGCCCGAACCGGCACGCAGGGCAGCATCCAGGAGCCCGTCGGCTCAAAGCTCAAGGGAGCCAATTAATAGAAACCACAGCAATGGAGCGCACACCACTAGCCCCTCCTCCGGATCGCCCCTCGGGATTCTGGTACTTGTAGTTCAATAGTGGATCACCCAGGTGGGTGCAAGTCGGTACTTGTTGGACTGATGAATCTCTAGACCCGATACATGTCCCGGGTTTTTGGGTATCGCCCGAGACATGGCTCGGGTTTCGGGATAACTTCCCTCATCAGTAGAGAAATGGTTAGGGGTGGAGGAGAAGGCCGCCAAACAAGCGTCAATGGCCTCGATGCCCGAACCGGCACGCAGGGCAGCATCCAGGAGCCCGTCGGCTCAAAGCTCAAGGGAGCCAATTAATAGAAACCACAGCAATGGAGCGCACACCACTAGCCCCTCCTCCGGATCGCCCCTCGGGATTCTGGTACTTGTAGTTCAATAGTGGATCACCCAGGTGGGTGCAAGTCGGTACTTGTTGGACTGATGAATCTCTAGACCCGATATATGTCCCGGGTTTTTGGGTATCGCCCGAGACATGGCTCGGGTTTCGGGATAACTTCCCTCATCAGTAGAGAAATGGTTAGGGGTGGAGGAGAAGGCCGCCAAACAACCGTCAATGGCCTCGATGCCCGAACCGGCACGCAGGGCAGCATCCAGGAGCCCGTCGGCTCAAAGCTCAAGGGAGCCAATTAATAGAAACCACAGCAATGGAGCGCACACCACTAGCCCCTCCTCCGGATCGTCCCTCGGGATTCTGGTACTTGTAGTTCAATAGTGGATCACCCAGGTGGGTGCAAGTCGGTACTTGTTGGACTGATGAATCTCTAGACCCGATACATGTCCCGGGTTTTTGGGTATCGCCCGAGACATGGCTCGGGTTTCGGGATAACTTCCCTCATCAGTAGAGAAATGGTTAGGGGTGGAGGAGAAGGCCGCCAAACAACCGTCAATGGCCTCGATGCCCGAACCGGCACGCAGGGCAGCATCCAGGAGCCCGTCGGCTCAAAGCTCAAGGGAGCCAATTAATAGAAACCACAGCAATGGAGCGCACACCACTAGCCCCTCCTCTGGATCGCCCCTCGGGATTCTGGTACTTGTAGTTCAATAGTGGATCACCCAGGTGGGTGCAAGTCGGTACTTGTTGGACTGATGAATCTCTAGACCCGATACATGTCCCGGGTTTTTGGGTATCGCCCGAGACATGGCTCGGGTTTCGGGATAACTTCCCTCATCAGTAGAGAAATGGTTAGGGGTGGAGGAGAAGGCCGCCAAACAACCGTCAATGGCCTCGATGCCCGAACCGGCACGCAGGGCAGCATCCAGGAGCCCGTCGGCTCAAAGCTCAAGGGAGCCAATTAATAGAAACCACAGCAATGGAGCGCACACCACTAGCCCCTCCTCCGGATCGCCCCTCAGGATTCTGGTACTTGTAGTTCAATAGTGGATCACCCAGGTGGGTGCAAGTCGGTACTTGTTGGACTGATGAATCTCTAGACCCGATATATGTCCCGGGTTTTTGGGTATCGCCCGAGACATGGCTCGGGTTTCGGGATAACTTCCCTCATCAGTAGAGAAATGGTTAGGGGTGGAGGAGAAGGCCGCCAAACAACCGTCAATGGCCTCGATGCCCGAACCGGCACGCAGGGCAGCATCCAGGAGCCCGTCGGCTCAAAGCTCAAGGGAGCCAATTAATAGAAACCACAGCAATGGAGCGCACACCACTAGCCCCTCCTCCGGATCGCCCCTCGGGATTCTGGTACTTGTAGTTCAATAGTGGATCACCCAGGTGGGTGCAAGTCGGTACTTGTTGGACTGGGAATTGATAAGTAGGCATCCTTCAGATCAAGACGGACCATCCAGTCCCCTTCTCGAAGAAGATCCCTCAAAAGATGGATACCTTCCATTTCGAAGTGGCGATAAACCACCCCATCGTTGAAATCCTTGAGATTGAGTACCAGCCTGGACCAACCCCCTTTTTTCTGGAACAGAAACACTGTGCTAGCAAAGCCTTGTGGATGTTGGGAAGTTGGAGTGATGGCACCTTTTTTCAGAAGAGAAACGATCTCTGCTGAAATGAACTCTTGTTCCAGAAGGGATAAAACTAGGGGAGTAGGGGGGCTGGATTGATGTCGGGGTATGGCAGAACTCTATCCTGTAACCCTGAACCGTCTCCAAGACCCATGCATCGCTGGAGATCAGATGCCAGTTTGGTTGAAAAAATGTAATCCTGCCCCCCAAGACCACCTCCGAAGCAGGGATTAAACTCACCTGAAGTGTTGGAATCGTGATGTCCACCTTGGGCCCCGCCGTAGCATCCTTTTTTGTACTGACCTCTCCCTTAACGGGAGGGATAGAAAGAGGCTCGGTTGTTGTAGCCTGAATCTTGGGCTTGGAATCCACGTTGGGAATTCTGGTTGGATCCATGACCGAACGATCGCCCCCTGTATCGTCCGGCCCTTGCAAAAACCGGGCGAAAGGCTCGTTGGAGGGATGCCTGAGCCTTATCAAACCCACTAAAAGTTGCCACAAACTTCGTTAATTCCTTCAAGAAGGGTTGACCAAATAGTAGACCTTGAGCTAAGGGACCGGATTCATATGATGACAATTAAGCCAACTTAGGATCAAGTTTCAGCAAAATGGAGCGCCGACGCTCGCAGGACATAGCGCAATTAGCATTCCCCAATTGGCAAATCGCTCTCTGGAACCACTCAATTAACTCATCCGGATCCACAAGAGACGATGATTCCTTGGCTTGAAAACCCAGGTCCAAGATTTTTGTAAGAGGGCCCAAGAGATCCAGCAGTTTATCCTGGCAGGAACGCCATGCTCTGTCGATGCCCTTTTTAGGATCCCTAGCATACTTCTTAAGGTATGTCACCGTAGTTGGGTCAACCTCCGGAGTGTCAGCCAAATTGTCTGCCAAATCAGGGCGGGGACACCACGAGCGAGATAACACAGAAGGTATAGAGGAGGATACGCTGGGCGCGCGGACAGAGCTTTCCCACCCCCAATAGTAAAAGAACGTTCGGAGTGCTGGCTGTGTAGCATATCTAGATTGACAGAGGTTGCCGCCTCCCCGAATGCCCGGAGGGCTGACACCTGCGCCCATAACACGTCCGACACACTAACCTGTAGGCAGGATAGCTGTCTACCTGCAAACGTGATTACACCACAAGGGCCTGCTAAAGTGTCTTCCTAGCCACCATTCACAGCGACACTCTCTTATACACACTCTACCTCAACACCCACCCCCCCCCCACTCCCGTATAAACACCCCCCGTTTAACTGTTCTGGATACTTGCATTCCATATATAGATTATGAGACTGGAGGCATACACACACACCGACTCAGGCATTAGGACCGATGTGAGTCGCGTCTCTTCAGCTGACTGACAGGCTATACAACTACCCGTGCGAAACACTACACAATGAAGGGATGTAACGAGAGGCTCCGCTGTCCCTTAGTGGGCGGAGTACCTCGTGGCAAGGGTTGACCACATGCGAGTGTCAAATACACCCACACTATTGACAAACACAGGAGGTCAGCACGCAATAATTATAGGTTTCGGAAGAACGGCTGCCGACATGTTCCTTGGAGATACAGCCGACAAAATGGGACACACCAATGAGAAATGTCCAGTTTACAGAGTTGAAATGTTTTCTTATGTTTATTAAAATAAGACGTCATTTGCAAGCACATTGTACATAAGAGCACCTGTAGCGCGAAGGTTACTGTCAACGAACTACGGCTTTAGGTGGCCGATGTGTGACTGCATATGTGTTACATGCGCCTCTTTGTCCATTACAGACACCCACGAGTTGCAGCCGGCCCTAAGGGTTGTAGGCTATGCTATATGTACTGCAATGAGAAATATTAATAAACGTCTTACCAAAAAAAAAAGAAATCAGGGCGGGGACACTCAGAACGGAGGCGAGCCCTGACATCCTTCTCGAACGGCTGACAAATATGAGCTTGAACATATTCGGCCACAGCTGGGTATGGAAGCCAAGAAGAAGAATTTGGATGAACGATGTCAGAGGGTTCAAAGGTGAGTAGCTGAGGATGCGTTGGAGCATCAACATAGTGCTCTTTGCGAGCTTTCTTAGATGGTGGAGGCACATCATGATTCCAAGAGGAAGATGAAGAAGAATCATCTGTATCTGTTGGAACGTCCTGTGACGTAGATACCCGTTGAGTAGCTTTGGACGAGGACTGTCCACTGTCAACTAAATCTCTGGGTATCATTCTGGACAAAAACCTTAATATGTCTGTACATATCAACACAATGGCAAAAAACGCCAGGTTCCACTTAAGCTACTTAAGAAAACTAAAGCCTTTCTTAAACAAAACAGACCTCAAAACAGCAGTTCAGGCATTGGTCATCTCAAGGATTGAATACGGTTGCACAACCTTAGCCGGGCTCCCTAAGATCTCAACAGCCCCACTGAAAGCATGCCTTAATGCAGCCACAAGACTCATAGCGGGATCCAAAAAATTTGACCATATCTCCCCCCACTTGAAAGCTCTCAACTGGCTTCCTTTCGAAGCACGAATCCAGTTCAAGCTGGCATGTGTCACACACAAAGCAATTCACAACAAATATCCAGTCTACCTCGCCAAGAAACTCACGTTGTCGGGAGGGTCCCGTTCCTCCAGGAGCAATGCTGATCTACTACTGAAACCGGCGCGCTTCCATAAGAAAAGAACTTATGACCGAGCATTCTCAGGGGCGGCACCGAGAATTTGGAACGCCCTCCCCCCGGAGTTGAGAAGAATTCCAACCATCGCAAAATTTAAAAAGGAAGCAAAATCGTTTTATATGAGGAAATTTCTCCCTTAAATCCTTATAACTGTACTTCTTTTATTTCATTCGGCCTGGCTGGTAGAATTTCCACACAAGCAACTCACTGTACTAGGTTGAAATGTTATTCTAGTTTTTATCTCATTTAGTTCCAAAGACTTTATAGAAATCTATATGTGAACTTTTTGGTTATGTTAGCTCTTACGGATTTGCTAATACGTAATCACCTATGGCTAGTATCATGTAAAGTTAAGAATGTTGTTTATATGCTATTGTAAAGCGCTCTGATACCCTGTGCAGGGTCATGTTCGCGCTATAAAAAACACTAAAAATAAATAATAAATAAATAAAATAAAGACTGGTCACTGGACAATGACTTCGCCAAGCGTTGAAAGTCAGATGTGTGAGGATTATTGGAGGACTTAGAGGTGGAAGAACGGCCGGAAGTAGATGGCAACCAACCTTGTTGTTGTGCATAGAGAGAAAGATGACGCTTCAAAGGAGTGATTGTGCGGAAAGGCGCCTTATTAACGGAGTGTTGCACTCCTTGATCTAAAGCCTCCACTAAATCCTGCTCCATGGATCCAGAGGCATCCTCCTCATAATAATAATCATCATCCTCCTCAAAGTAACCTTCCATGATTACACAAGGTGTAAAAAGTCAATGCCCACAGAGGATAAATATATACAGGTATGCCAAAGGCACAATGCAGGGGGAGTGACCACCCCAAGGCAAGCCAATAGTACAAACAGGCCAAAGAAACCTGTGCAGAAACACAACCTAAAATGTGGAGGGAGGGCTTGCCAACAAGAAGTCACTCTAGGCAGAGCCTATGAAAATTGTACTGCCCAAAGTGAGTATACTGCAGCTCTGGGCGTAAGTAGGGGCTAACTGTGCAGGCAGTGGGCTGGTAGCAGTGAAACAATGCTTCTCTGACAGGAATCCCTGAACAAACGCGGATGTAAACAAGAAAAATGGCCGCCACGCATGTGTGGTATCGGCCGCCCCCAAACAAAGCAAATAGAGCACTCGCGCTCTACGCCCGAGCCTCACAGCCCCTTCTCCCCCTCCACCAAGCTAAAGAAGGCACAGGTGCAGCGCGCCCGACCCAGGGAGGTGACCAAACGTCCCCCCGAAGCGACGCGCGACCGCCGCAATGTACAGAGAGCCAGAAAACAGCACAACAACAGAACGAAGCGCCGGAAAGGCGAAACAGACTATCGGCCATCGCGCAAGCACAGCGCTAATGAAGCGGTAGCAGCAAGAAGCGCTCAAAGTATCAGTAAGGTAAAAACAAGAACAGCAAAGCAGTAAAAATGTAAGGTAGACTCAACTGGCTGCGGAGCAGCAAAGAAAGAGGAGTTGGCATTCTCTATGGGACCTTTTATACTAGTGACTCTATGATCTATCATGTGTTACCCTGGTATTCATGGGTATTGTCGTTTTTTGTTGTCTATACTGTTTCTGATTGGCTGCTGAGCATTTCTATTAAAAGAAATGAGAAAGCATAATCGGAGCCTCCGGTCCTGAAATAGAAATCACGATCACAAAGCAATTAATTTTGGCTGAGGACTGCTCCACATTAAAGTGTATATAGTGATAAAAAGCAATAAATATATATTTGAAAAATTGAAGAGTCTCCAAGAATTTCAAAGAATGTAAATGCTTTTCACAGCGATTTAAATTACATTAACATTATTCAGATTGGGACTATGCATGACACACTCGATCTCTGCATTTTACTAATCGTGAAGATGGGAGTACACTATTTTGTTTCTTTTACCCAAGTGGGTGAAGACTGTCATAACTTATTTATTATTTTGTTTTTTACATTTGTTAAACTTGCTTTATTCCCGGTGAGTAAATACTACTCTCTGGTATTCGGACCTAAATTGTATCATGCAGAGTTGCAGAATCTCCTAATTCTCAAACGTGATGATACTAATATATAAACTGCTGCATACACCTTGTATCAAAGCCAAAGTAAAAATGAAAATGAAAAATAAAATTAAGTCTATGTGCATATATATGCAGGTCTCTCGATCTAACATCTTGTCTCTCAAAAAGAGTGCACATCTAGACTACATTGATTCTCGGACAGATCTTTACACAGTACACAATGTGAACGGCCCTGGCCTTAGCCCGTGACTCCTAACATAAATTATTGGGGAGGCCCAGGCACCACAAGCGAATATGACTCATTATTTCGCATGCAATTTGTTTGCATGCCATTACTACGTGTTTTTTTCTTAGCAATAACCGTTACTACGCACGTTTTTAGTTTGCATACCATTACATTGAAAGTGTTAATTTATTTGAACTAAAAACTTGCCTAGTTAAAAAAAACAACACTACATACAAATACACTACACATCCAAAAGTTAAAAACACTACAAAAACCCTAAAAAAATACTCTATCCTACACTAGTAAAACACCACTACATTACCCAAAACCCTAAATCACTAACCCCTGCACGACACTGCCCCTATCCCCAGTCCTGTCGCTACTCCCAAACACTACCCAGCACGACCCCCAACACTTCCCTAAACCACTACCCTAAACAAATTCCAGAACACTACCCTAAACCCTAAAACACTACCCCCAGCAAGACCCTGCCCCTAGCCCTAGTCCTGTCCCTACTCCCAAACACTACCCTGCATGACCCCGACACTACCCTAAACCCTAAAAAACTACCCTACACTACACTAACACCACAACACTACCCTAACCCCTAAAACACTACCCACAGCACGACCCTGCCCCTAGCCCTAGTCCTGTCCCTACTCCCAAACACTACCCTGCATGACCCCCAACACTACCCTACACCCTAAAACACTACCCTAAACTACACAAACTCCACAACACTACCCTAAACCCTAAAACACTACCGCCAGCAGGACCCTGCCACTAGCTCCAGTCCTGTCCCTACTCCCAAACACTACCCTGCACTACACCCGACAATACCCTAAACCCTAAAACAGTACCCTACACTACACTAACATCAGAACACTACTCTAAAAAACTACCCCCAGCACGACCCTGCCCCTACCCCAGTCCTGTCCCTACTCTCAAACACTCCCCTGCACGACCCCGACACTAATCTCCACCACAGTTTACAAAAAACAACACTACATACAAATAGACTACACATCCAAAAGTAAAAAACACTACCAAAACCCTCAAAAAGAACACTACCCTACACTACTAAAACACCACTACACTACCCTAAACCCTAAATCACTACCCCCTGCACGACGCTGCCCCTATCCCCAATCCTGTCCCTACTCCCAAACACTACCCAGCACTAGGGGTGGGGGAAGTAGCGTAAGGGACTTTCGCGGAGAGGCACAGAGATTGAACCAATCTCCGTGCCTCTCCGCAAATTTCCATTACGTGACACCCGCCCGCTGCCCGCCCGCAATATTAAACAATTATTAAAGCCTAAAATAAGATTTAATAACACTTACCATAACGCTGGGTCATCTTCCTGGTCTAGTGCGCCTTCTTCTTGAAACTGCGCATGCTCAGGCTCCCGCGCATGCGCAGTTTCAAGAAGGAGGTGCAAAGATTTGCCCCGTTTCTCCGCCTTCTTTGCGGAAGGAGCAAATCTCTGCCCATTCCGTGGGCGGAACGGAAATGTCCACCCACCCCTACCCAGCACGACTGCCAACACTACCCTAAACCCTAAAACACTACCCTACACTACACAAACTCCACAACACTACCCTAAACCCTAAAACACTACCGCCAGCACGACCCTGCACCTAGCCCCAGTCCTGTCCCTACTCCCAAACACTACCCTGCACAACCCGACACTACCCTAAACCCTAAAAAACAACCCTACACTACACTAACACCACAACACTACCCTAACCCCTAAAACACTACCCGCAGCACGACCCTGCCCCTAGTCCCAGTCCTGTTCCTACTCCCAAACACTACACTGCATGACCCCAAACACTACCCTAAACCCTAAAACACTCCCCTACACTACACAAACTCCACAACACTACCCTAAAACACTAACCCCAGCACGACTCTGCCCCTAGCCCCAGTCTTGTCCCTACTCCCAAACACTATCCAGCACGACCCCCAACACTACCCTAAACCCTAAAACACTACCCTACACTACACAAACTCCACATCACTACCCTAAACCCTAAAACACTACCGCCAGCACAACCCTGCCCCTAGCCCCAGTCCTGTCCCTACTCCCAAACACTACCCAACAATACCCTAAACCCTAAAACAGTACCCTACACTACACTAACATCAGAACACTACCCTAACAAAATACCCCCAGCACGACCCTGCCCCTACCCCAGTCCTGTCCCTACTCCCAAACACTACCATGCATGACCCCTACACTAATCTACATCACAGTTAAAAAAAGCACTACATACAAATAGACTTCACATCCAAAAGTTAAAAACACCACCAAAACCCTCAAAAAGTACACTACCCTACACTCCTAAAATGCCACTACACTACCCTAAACCCTAAATCACTACCCCCTGCACGACACTGTCCCTATCCCCAGTTCTGTCCCTAATCCCAAACACTGCACAGCATGACCCCCCCAACACTACCCTAAAACAAAGAAGTGTGGCTCAATGGTTAGAGCGGCAGACCCTGATGCAGAGGTCTAGCCCGGGACCAGGGTTCAATTCCCCGCCTCGGCGGGTCTTGGGCTCAAAAAATTCCATGGACCTAATAATTCTAGCCTCGGTGCCTATTCCAATCATGGAGTCCCACTCTGCAACTCTGGGCAATAGCTTGCTTAATCTCCACAACGGCCCCCACGACGCTAAGGATGCCTGGCCTCCACCTTGGGGGTGGACACCTCACAGGGAAAGCCAGGATGGGTTCCACAGCGGTATTCGTACAAGCGCCTTGAGACCCTTGCGGGTGAGTAGTGCGCTATACAAGTATCAATTTTAATTTTTTTACATTTTACCCTACACTACACAAACTCCACAATACTACCCTAAACCCTGAAACACTACCGCCAGCACGACCCTGCCCCTAGCCCCAGTCCTGTCCCTACTCCCAAACACTACCCTGCCCTACACCCGACAATACCCTAAACCCTAAAACAGTACCCTACACTACACTAACATCAGAACACTACCCTACAAAACTACCTCCAGCACGACCCTGCCCCTACCCTAGTCCTGTCCCTACTCCCAAACACTACCCTGCACGACCCCAACACTAATCTACACCACACAAACACAAGTACACTCCCCTGCACGACCCAGACACTACTGTTTGATTGGTTCAGATGCTCCATCCATTACCACTCCCTTTTGTACCGCTTTTGGCCGCCATAAGTGTGGCAGGGTATGCTCAGACGTGAGTCCCTTGCTCACTTTGCCACTGGATTCAAGCAAGCCGGGCTGAAGACGGCTGTAATGCCAGAAACCGGTCCTCGGAAGCTTGTTTCCGGTCCAGGGAAGGCATGGCTTGGCAGTTCGGGCTGGACTGTTCCCATGAGGCACAGGGTCAGACTGATTTGCATATAGCCATGTCTGTACTGGGGTGGCGGAGTGGGCTAAAGAACGGTGATGGATTAAACCCAGATCTTTTGACTGGGTGTGAGTGTTTGATTGGTTCAGATGCTCCATCCATTACCACCCCCTTTTGTACCGCAGACACTACTCTACACTACACAAACAGAAGTACACTACCCTGCATGACCCTACACAGCCCCTACACAACCCTACACAGCCCCTCTTACCTCTCTCCTCGTGGTCCCTTTCTTCACCTCCACGCTTGGTTCCAATCTCCTCCCCCTTCCTGCTTCCCCCGGCTTGCTCCATCGTGGACAGGCAGAATAAGGAGTCCCGAGGGCAGGCGCGGAGATGGGCATGACCAACAGCCAGCCGGAAAAGCAGCAGCAGGCCCTTTTCCTGAAAGTGGACACCCCCTCACTGACTTGCGCACACAGCAGACCTTCTTCCTGAAAGTGGACGCACCCTAACCGGCTATGCATGCGTTGTAATAACTTGCATACTAAAGGCTACGCGTTGTTACATTGCATGCATTGTAACGCTTGCGTAGTAATGGTACGCGGACTAATGTCCGCGTACTAATGGGTGCTAACGACCACAAGCATGTGTCCTTTTTACCTGTACCTGCTGGCCCTGCCCTTCTGAAGCACAGAAGCCACTCTACACAGCATTTCCCCATCCCACTGGCTGCCTACCATCTACAATGCACTATTTACTACGCCCTCCTAAGTTCTTCCTTGTAAGGTATTAGTAGCTTTCCTACAGCAATGTTTTTTCATTCTGATTCCTGGAAACAAAAAAATATAAGTACCAGCATGCACAGTGAAATCCAAGGCTCGGTGAAGCAATCAGGCGTATCATGTTCTGTTCTATCTACACAGTGACCAATTTATTAAGGATTTCCTATTCCTCTCTCTCTCACTCCCATTTGTCTGTAGAACCACGCCCCCCCGACCTGGTAAATATCCCATGCTGGGCGTGATCAGTAACTAGTGCACACAGAGGGGGAGATTTACAAAAAAGTCACATAATGCAGCACAGCCCTGCAAGGCTATCTTCAAAGATATGGCTCTCTCCCCCCCTTTCCCTTGCGCCGGCGCTGATGACAGCTGGCATGCGCCACTCACACACCTCAGTGCCATAGTGCTAAGGTAGGTGCATTAGTCTAGCATAGGTTTGGTACAGTAAGGGTACCCTTCCAGTACAAAATATGATGCCTAGACACATGCAAAGTTTTTTTCACTTTGTATTCGTGCTGCACAGTGCAGCATCCGTGAAAAGTCGGAAAAGTAAGGAGAAATTAAAGTATTTTTCTTTCTGTGCGCCTACTTGAAAAGGGTGCACTTTTCTCATGCTAAACCCAATGTACTTCATTTAGTAAATCGGGTTTAGTATGAGAAACCTTGGGTGGTTGCATGGGAACGCCCATGCTTCACCCTTGGTACGCCCCGTGGCGCAAAGTAATGCGAAGCAGCTCAATGAGCTGCTTCGTGTTACTTTTTCATTATTTCCCGTGCTAAACAAGTTTAGCGCTGGAAAGTAAATACGGAAAAAAAGATTTTGCCCTGATTTGCTTTACTTTTGTGACGCAAAACAGCGCAAAATCTTAGTAAATCTCCCCCAGAGTTTTTATGCATTCTGTTACCTAAACTACTGCATTTATAAGGTTTAAAACAAAACTTCAGCTACCAGAATGCAAAGTGGAAACTGGGAGTCGATGAGCTACTAAACCAGTAATGATAAATTCACAGTGCTCCCACAAAACCTTTCTGTTTATCATAAACTGGTATGCAGGTACTCTGACATCTAGAATTATTACGAAACATCGGAGCCCTCCCTACCCTGCAGTATGCATTTGGAAATTTATTTATTTATTTATTTTTGGAGTTTTCTATAGCGCTGGCCAGACCCGAGGGCATCGGAGCGCTTCACAACCAAATATGTGTAGGACAAAATAGCGAATACAGTACACAGAAAGGATAAGCGAACAACAAGTCTAACATGTATAAGTCATATAACGAATCAGAAGCACAAAAAAGTGAGCGTACAGCAGGACCACAGATAGAATATGCATACTAATAAGAGGTTCAACTGGCCCCAGAAGTCAAAAGTCAAAACCGTAGCGAGGCCAACCCCAGGAAAAGGGGCGGTGAGGGCGGGAGATGTCCGTTGCAGGTACGTGCGATCTGGAGGCAACAAAAGTTCAGACTAAAAGGTTACGTAATAGGATTCGGGATGGCACGTTTGAGGTAGAGGTCCTTTAGTTGGCGTTTAAACTTTAAAAAGGAGGAAATAGTTCTGATGTCGGCCGGATGGCGTTCCAAATTTTTGTAAGAAGATAAAAAGATGCCCCAGATGGATATCTGGGAAACCTGGTGCACAGCTCGGGTCACTCACATGGAGTGTACTTAACACATTAGTAATCAATCGAGTTAAGCGTAAACATTATTGACAATACAATCTTCATTCAAAACAGTATTCTTTAAAGAACAGAAACAAAAAAGAAAACAGTCTTCAATCCTCTGGTTGATGAATTTTATTGTGCGTCATAACAGCCAAGAAAGAGTGTTCAAAATCACAACATCTTCTTGATGATGGCTAGTTACATTAATTCTTCAATTCAATCTTTCGTTAAAAGTCCCAATGCATTTCGGGCATAAGAATAAGCCCTTCGTCAGGGAATCTAAAGAAAACAATGTACATATAATCAACAGCTAGGACATCAATGAAGTCGGCAGTAGGCAGACATGAGCCCAAATCGGGGTGGGGGTTACGTGGGTTGCAACAACAAATGAAGATATCGTGGGTATTCCAGAAAGCTCCAATAGTGCGAAAATAGAAAAGTGAAACTGAGAAGTCAAACAAGAAACCAGTGGTGGCCGATATTAGGAAAAACCAAAAGAACAAAAGAACGAAAAATTGTGACCATCACCCATAATCGTGCACTGAACAAGTTTAAGAAGGCTCAGTAATATAATTCAAGTCCTTACCACTATGGTCAATGTATTCCACAAAATACCACAGGAAACTAATATATGAGCAAACAAACTGCACGACAAGCGAACTGTGTGAAAAGAAGAGGGAGTGCAAGTAGTGGTTAGATAAAATGAGCGCACGTGGAGTAGACTGCGCAAACAAGAAAAAGTGTAGCATTCTTACCCCCGGTTATGTCGGGCAAAGCCAGACTCGTAATGATGAAAAGAGAAGGTTCCTGTGGAATGACACAAGCCTTCATGTAACCGGATTGCTCCAAATGCGAACATCCGAAAAGAGTAGAAAATAAATAAAACTGAGACTCACCGACCTGAAAAGGTGAGCAGGATGTTAGACATGAGACATGCAGTCAGCAACAGCAAGCTAACCCGTGTGGACGGAAAGCGGAAGGGAAAAGGGGTGAAAGAGATAGAAAGCTGACTAAAAACCTCAGAAACGGGAGCGGCCATCTTATAGTGGGGAAAAACATAAATGGAATAGATACCAAATATCCAATAAAAAAGGAGTGAAACTATAGCCAACCAGCTAATAAGAGACAAAGTGCATGCAAAAGCCACGATAAGGGAAAATATTGAGAGACTCAGTGTCGGTCCAGTAATTGACAATATGAAATGCGGACATAATGGAAGATAACAAATTTAGCTAGCTATACACAACAAAGGTGTCTATATACATATGAAGTTAGTGCATCAGCATGGATAAACATTAGAATAACATTGATATAATGAAAACACAGAACAACATTGTATGAAACAGTGCTAAATGAGACAATATCAAAGATAACATGCTAATTCAAATTTATCTCTTATTAGCTAATGATCCAACTAATGAATTCCTTAGAGTTCTTGATGCTATTCTAACGAAGGCGATTGACTTGAAATGGATTAATCACAAAACGAAGGAGTAACTGTTGGTTAAATTTCCACGCAGACCACGGCTGTACATGCTGCCAAAAATACATAAGTCTCTTAATATTTCACCTTTGAGACCGATTGTTTCTGGTTGCGGATCGATACACGATACACCAGGTCGATATCTCGACAATTTCTTGCAACCCATTGTGCAATCCAGTTCTACGTATGTGCAAGACACCACACACCTTCTTAACATTTTGGGTCAGGTCAACATACCCAATGGTGAGATATGGCTGTGTACAGTGGACGTTGTTTCACTGTACACCTCCATTCCTCACCTTGAAGGTATAGAAGCCATGGAATGGGCACTACTGAAATTTGATCAGCTGAGAGCCAATCGAGTATTTCTTCTAGAGATTCTACATTTCTGCCTATTCCATAGCTACTTCCAATGGAAAGATCGATTTTACCTTCAGGCTAATGGCACGTCCATGGGCTTTTCTGGAGCTCCTAGCTATGCCAATATCTTTATGATGCAATATGAAGAACAGCACATCCTTACCAAATCACATTGGACAGATCATCTTGTTGTATTTAAACGATACATTGATGATATTCTCATTATCTGGCAGGGATCACGATCTTCACTTGAAGATTGTATCAATGAACTGAACACCATTAACTCAAGGATTCAGTTCACTTACCAAATTGAAGATTCTAGCATTCCTTTTCTGGATGTGCTAATTACATTACTCAACGGTCAAGTTACCACCAGCCTTCACACTAAAAAAACCGATCGAAACAATGCTCTGTTTTACCAGAGCTCCCATCCCTGGTCACTGAAGCGCCACCTACCATTTTCGCATTTTTGCGTATCAAACGCATTCACTCTGATGAGAAAACTGGCTTGCAGACCATAGAGAGCTTTAAGGCAAAAATACACACAAAGAGGCTATCCTACAACAGTGATAGATCAAGCAGCCGACAGGGCTGCCACACGCACACGGAAGGATTTACTTGTTAAAACAGTGAAAAGTGACTCCCCTAAACTAGAGGTTTTTGTGTCTACCTACACGCCCCAGTTTAAATTGATGAAGTCCATCATCTTAGAAAGATGGTCCTTGTTACAACTTGAACCTGATTTCAAGGAAATGTTTGCAGAACCTCCGATGTTTGCGTATAAACACTCACGCAATTTGAAAGAACTTCTTAATCAATCCCAGAAACCCACAGTAAACTACAGAGGGATGATGACTTGCATGAATTGTTCCAATTGCAACAACATTGTCACAGGGAAAATTATACATCACCCTAGGAAAGGAAAACCTATCCCTCTTAACTTCAATGCTACATGCAATAGTCATCACGTAGTCTACTTTATAAAATGTCCTTGTGACCTTTTTTATGTGGGGAAGACAGAGCGAGCCCTACGTACCCGCATCACTGAACATAAAAGTCGGATTCTGACTAACACTACCAGTTCCCCCATTGCACAGCATTGGAGAACTATGAGACATAATATAGCTCAACTTAGATGTGGAGTCTTGGAGCTCATTTAATTACGCCCTGACTGCGATACCAACAATTTTTTATCACAGCGTGAAACTCATTGGATTTGGTTCATGCAAACACTTACACCCAATGGGCTTAATGATAAATTTAAATTAGCATGTTATCTTTGATATTGTCTCATTTAGCACTGTTTCATACAATGTTGTTCTGTGTTTTCATTATATCAATGTTATTCTAATGTTTATCCATGCTGATGCGCTAACTTCATATGTATATAGACACCTTTGTTGTGTATAGCTAGCTAAATTTGTTATCTTCCATAATGTCCGCATTTCATATTGTCAATTACTGGACCGACACTGAGTCTCTCAATATTTTCCCTTATCGTGGCTTTTGCATGCACTTTGTCTCTTATTAGCTGGTTGGCTATAGTTTCACTCCTTTTTTATTGGATCTTTTGGTATCTATTCCATTTATGTTTTTCTCCACTATAAGATGGCCGCTTCCGTTTCTGAGGTTTTTAGTCCGCTTTCTATCTCTTTCACCCCTTATCCCTTCCGCTTTCCGTCCACACGGGTTAGCTTGCTATTGCTGACTGCACGTCTCATGTCTAACATCCTGCTCACCTTTTCAGGTCGGTGAGTCTTAGTTTTATTTATTTTCTACTCTTGTCGGATGTTCGCATTTTGAGCAATCCGGTTACAGTTTCAGTTTTTTAACGTCTTTATTTCGAAGTTTTCCTTCATAAAAGACAAACATAAAAAAATACATACTCAAAACACACAACCAATATGTACAGGTTTATACAAACAATTTAAAAAATTTCCAGAAATCTTGTTTAAAAAGACAATTAAATAACATAGAAAGACGTTTGTGTCAATGTTATTACTGATATAAAGAGTCAATTTAGGAATGCTTCCCAGGAAAAGTAGTTTGACAGGTTAGACACCCAGCTATTGGCTTTTCACAATTACATATAATATAATTGGAAAGGGACATATGCCCAATCTATAGGGGCCTTTTCCTTGCTTAAGAACAAACTACATAGAAACCACATTACAGATTGAGTTAAAATGTAAACTTGACCCTTAATAACAGCTATTCAAGCTTTGCAGTGTTTTTAAAATAAGTCATATCTATGGAGAGCTGGTGAGCTAATACCACCCCTTTCTAGCAGATAATTGTGTGCTGCTTTAGATCTTGGTAAGGGAATGTAAGGGGTACACGGATAAAAATCATACAAATCCCAAATGGAGATGGGGCCGTCACCTTCATGGGGCTGAGAGGATCGTAAGTAGGGAACGATGTTCCTGTTCCTAAATTTAACAAGGATTAGGTCCCCAGGAATGTCCTTTGGTAGAGGCCCTAACCAGCCCACCCTTCTAACACTCAGGATACCACCATCCATATTAGGTACCAGGGGTCTATTTTTAGCTAACCAGAAAATGACCTTGTGTAATAGGTCCTGATAGCTCTCGGGTTTCCTGTGAGCGGGAGCTGGTACTCCTGAAAGAATAAGCACATAGGGGGCGGCTTCCGGAGGTAGGTCTATATGTGCTGTTTGGTTTGGCTCTGCTCTAATAGCAGAGTAATTTCTTAACATAGGTTTAGGGGCAATTTTAGTAGCCAGTGGGGGTTGGCTCGTGGGAGGCTGTCTTTCAATCGGGACATTTTTTGTATTAAACAATGGTTTATGCGTGGTTTTAATAGCAGTTGGAGGTAACGTGCTGGGAGCTGAGACAGTTTTTATTGTGTCAGATAACGTAAGCACTTCAGGTATGGTTTGTGAGGTCGAGCAATTGGGTGTTACCATGTTTATAACATGTGAAGAGTTGACTTTAATAGCAGACTCTATACTTGTCAGCCTATCTCCTAAAGCGGTGATTCGTTCTAGCAGGGGTGCCAATACAGAATTCAACAACAGTTCAAGCTGGGGCAATAGTTGCAATTGAGGTGAAGCTACTTTATCGTCCAAACATTCACCACCCCCCCTGGGTGTAGTGGAGATTTTAACAGGCGATGGGGGATCGTGACAGCGTTTTTGTATTTTGGGTTGGAGTTTGCCCCTTCGTGTTTCCTTTTCACACTTTGGCCCAGCGACAGAACAGTATCCTGGAAGATGTCCTCATTTGGTAGAGAAAGTTCACCAGGACTGTCAGGGGGAGTGTTAATGGAAGTGTTAATGCTAAGGCCTTTTACGGGGGAGAGGGATATCACTGGAACAAACTTAGTCCCGCACAGAGCATTTAGTTCCTCCCAGTAGGACAAGTTTGGCAAACTAACAGGGGTATGTGACGGGGATGGCATTTGGCGACAATCATCAATGTTTAGTTCGCAGATAGAGGTGGGTGATGCATAGCTCAGAATAAGCTTTTCCATTCTCTGGCAGTAGTATAGAAGGTTGGTATGCCCCCTTAAGTGTTGCTAATAGTAGAGTCTGTTCAAAGTTTGTGGCTGCGAAGGAGAAGCCAAGAAGTCCATGGATAATCATATGAGTGGTAAGCAGTACTGTACCTTCTTTGGCTGTAAAACCAAGAGAGCTTGCCCGTCCCGGCCACCTCGTGCCTCTGAGGGCCACAGAGGGCCCGCCCTTTGCCCGGGCTTCTCCCGGGCGGCTCCCGCGCGCGACTCGCGGGGCGAGAGGCGTTCCGTTTACTTAAGCGCCTCCGGGCGCGCTGGTGACGCGAATGCTGCTCGCCTCCCTGGGGCACCTGGAAAGGGTAGTTCGCGTTGGTCTGGCCGTTTCCCTCACGGCGTGGCAAATAGCGGGGAAAGCCGTTGCCCTCACGGCTACCGGTCTGCTTTGACTGTGGGCCCCCTGGAGCTCGGGACGCTCCGTTTACTTAAGCGCCTCCGGGCGCGCTGGTGACGCGAATGCTGCTCGCCTCCCTGGGGCACCTGGGAAGGGTAGTTCGCGTTGGTCTGGCCGTTTCCCTCACGGCGTGGCAAATAGCGGGGAAAGCCGTTGCCCTCACGGCTACCGGTCCGCTTTGACTGTGGGCCCCCTGGAGCTCGGGACGCTCCGTTTACTTAAGCGCCTCCGGGCGCGCTGGTGACGCGAATGCTGCTCGCCTCCCTGGGGCACCTGGGAAGGGTAGTTCGCGTTGGTCTGGCCGTTTCCCTCACGGCATGGCAAATAGCGGGGAAAGCCGTTGCCCTCACGGCTACCGGTCCGCTTTGACTGTGGGCCCCGGTTACATGAAGGCTTGTGTCATTCCACAGGAACCTTCTCTTTTCATCATTACGAGTCCGGCTTTGCCCGACATAACCGGGGGTAAGAATGCTACACTTTTTCTCGTTTGCGCAGTCTACTCCACGTGCGCTAGTTTTATCTAACCACTACTTGCACTCCCTCTTGTTTTCACACAGTTCGCTTGTCGTGCAGTTTGTTTGCTCATATATTAGTTTCCCGTGGTATTTTGTGGAATACATTGACCATAGTGGTAAGGACTTGAATTATATTACTGAGCCTTCTTAAACTTGTTCAGTGCACGATTATGGGTGATGGTCACAATTTTTCGTTCTTTTGTTCTTTTGGTTTTTCCTAATATCGGCCACCACTGGTTTCTTGTTTGACTTCTCAGTTTCACTTTTCTATTTTCGCACTATTGGAGCTTTCTGGAATACCCACGATATCTTAATTTCTTGTTGCAACCCACGTAACCCCTACCCCGATTTGGGCTCATGTCTGCCTACTGCCGACTTCATTGATGTCCTAGCTGTTGATTATATGTACATTGTTTTCTTTAGATTCCCCTGACAAAGGGCTTATTCTTATGCCCGAAATGCATTGGGACTTTTAACGAAAGATTGAATTGAAGAATTAATGTAACTAGCCATCATCAAGAAGATGTTGTGATTTTGAACACTCTTTCTTGGCTGTTATGACGCACGATAAAATTCATCAACCAGAGGATTGAAGACTGTTTTCTTTTTTGTTTCTGTTCTCTAAAGAATACTGTTTTGAATGAAGATTGTATTGTCAATAATGTTTACGCTTAACTCGATTGATTACTAATGTGTTAAGTACACTCCATGTGAGTGACCCGAGCTGTTTATCAGGTTTCCCAGATATCCATCTGGGGCATTTTTTTATGTATTCCTGAAGGCCAGCAGAGCCTTTAACCTGCTGCACGCGATCGATTCATAATGATGAAATAACTGTTTATAAGCATTTTCAGATTATTTGAAGATTTGATTACTGAGTGCAACCTGGTTGCTTCCCTTATACGTTCCAGATTTTTGGAGCATTCCCAGCAAAGGAACGGTTTGCCGTCTTCTGTTTCCGTGTTTTTAGGGGGATGAGCAGGAGGGAGTTTGAACTTTTGAGTGACCTTGCTTGACCGGCTTTCTGGAGTTTCGAGGCAAGGTATTCTGGTTTCCCTGTGTGCAAGGCTTTATGAGTCAGGCAGGCTGTTCTGAAACTGGCCCGCATTTCCACTGGGAGCCATTTTAGATCTCTGAGTGCGGGAGAAATGTGGTCGAATTTTTTTACTCCTGAGAGCATTCTGGCCGCTGCATTGAGGGTGGTTTTTAAAGGGGCTAGGTGGGAGAGGGGGGTACCAGAGAGGATCGCGTTCCCGTAGTCCTGTCTGGATAAGACAAGAGATTGGGTGGCTTGGATGAGATCCGCGGGTGGGATGTAGGGTTTGACTTTGTTGAGTAGTTTCAGATTGAAGAAGGCGCTCTTGGCAGAGTTTTTAATGTGGTTCGCCATGGATAATTTGTGATCTAGGGTGATTCCTAGTGATTTTACAGAGTTAGTCAGAGTGCGCATCACGTTGAGAGTGTCAATGGCTTTTAGCCACTCAGAGACCTGCGGGTTTTCTTCCTTGTTAGAGATCAGTAGGATTTCTGTTTTTCCTTGATTGAGTTTCAGGTGGTTCGATGATAACCATTCTTGGACTTCTTTGAGAGTATTATTGAGCCTTAGAATGTCGTTGGTGGAGGAGGATTCCAGGTAAATCTGGGTGTCATCTGCGTATAAGTGGACGGGGATGTTGGCTTTATTCAGAATGGAAGCGAGGGGTAACATGTAGATATTGAACAGTTGCGGAGAGAGAACAGAACCTTGGGGAACGCCTCTGTTCACGGGGAGAAGGTCGGAGGTGTATGACTTCATTTTTACTCTTTGGGAACGATTCTGGAAGAAGGATGAGAACCATTGTAGAACCTGTTCTTCCGCCCCAACTCTCTCCTTGAGGGCCTTAATGAGAAGATTATGATCCACTGTGTCGAATGCTGCTGACAGATCGAGGAGGATGAGTAGACAGCAGTGGTCTGAGTCAAGGGAGTGACGGATGTCATCGACAATGTTAAGGATTGCAGTTTCTGTGCTATAACCTTTTTTGAAACCTGCTTGATGTTGATCTAGCAGGTTGGTGATGTCAATCTGTTTATTCAGTTGGTGGAGCACGCATTTTTCCAGAATTTTGGCCAAGAAGGGGAGATTGGAGACCGGTCTGAAGTTGTTCAAGTCTTTTGAGTCAAGGCCTGGCTTTTTTAGGAGAGGGGTAACTTGTCCGATCTTGAGGCATTCGGGTATGGTACCATTTTTTAAGGAGCTGTTCATGATTTCGCACCGGATAGGAGCGAGGGCGAATTTCAGATCTTTGACCAATTGGGAGGGAAGAGGGTCCAGATTGTGGAAGGAGGCCTTCGATGAGGCGATTAAGTTGAGAATCTCAGTTTCGGAGACAGGATCGAAGGTGGACCAGGTCCGTGCGGGCGGCCTAACGGAAGAGGATTCAGTAGTTATAAGGTTGTTGCCTGGAGACGGTGGGTTCATGTCAAGGGAGAGCTCGATCTTGTCGATTTTGTCATTGAAAAAGTTGATGAAGTCGTCGCATAAGGCTTTAGAGGGGTGGACGAGGGAATTCGACGGTTTGGAGGTTTGCTTTTTAATGATATCAAATAGTTCTCTTGGTCTGTTTTTTGCCTTGTCGAGCGCATTGCAGAAGAAGTTGTTTTTTTCTTTAGTGATGTGGTTTTTGTACTCTCTTCTTGCTAATTTGAGCTTTTCACAGTGGGTGGAGGAGGGGTTCTTTCTCCAGAGCCGTTCTGAGGCTCTGAGTTTCCTTCTTTCATCGTTAATGTCCTTGTTAAACCATGTTCTTGAAGGGATGTTCCTGGTTTTCTTTAATTTCATGGGGGCGAGTTGATCTAAGATGGAGGACATAGTTGAATTTTAATGTTCTGTGAGTTCAGCGGTAGAGAGGTCGTCCTGGGAGATGGGGGGGAGGGAGTAGATTTTTTCTTCTAGATTGGCAGTGCTGATCTGCGACAGATTCCTGGACCACTTGGGGGGGGTCTCTAATGGGTGGCTGGTGGGCTAGCGGGTGCGCCAGGTGGAAAAGAATTAGGTGGTGATCGGACCAGTCAACTGAAAGGATGTGGTCAATAGTGACTGCGTCCTGTTGAGCGATGATGGCGTCCAAGATTGCACCTTTGTTATGGGATTCTTCTGAGCAGTGTTGGGTAAGCTTGTTGGAATGAAGTAGGTCATTTAATAATTGTACTGGTGTACTGTTCTCATCATTCCAGTGTTGATTGAGGTCACCTAAGATTAAATTGTTGGTGCTTCGGAGGGAGCAGTGAGCTATCAGGTCTGATAGGTGCTCCGTGAAGGAGGTAGTGTTACCTGGAGGGTGATACAGGAGGTTACAGTGTAGTACCGTGTTTTTGTCGGTGCTGATGTTGGTGGATAGACATTCAAAGGAATTGTAGTTAGAGGACTCTATTTCCGAAATCGAGAAGTTGTTTTTGTGGATAATAGCCACGCCACTGCCAATTTGGTCTTTCCTGACCTTGTTTAAGAAAGAGTAATCTGGGGGTACAAGTAGGTCCAGAATGGGGATCAAGCAGTCTTTTAACCAGGTTTCGGTGATGAAGGCTAGGTCTATGTCATGGGTGAGGATCGTTTCTGCCAGCTCCGTGGCATGTTTCACGGCGGATCTGCAACTGATGAGCATACAGTTCGTGTGGGGTCTTCCTAAATTCGGTTTGGTGGGGATGTTGATGAGGGAGTGTGGCGGTCTGGGGGGTTTCAGGAGGATTTGATCGTATCTGAAGCCGGTGATTACCTGTATTATAGAGTGATTGTCGCTAGGGATGGGGTGCACAAGAGTTGGTCTGGGGGGGATACGGGGGAGTTGATCAATTCTGGATCGGGCGATTACTTGGGAAGCAGATTGCTCGGAACTAGAGGTGGTGTATGAGAAGGCCAGCTCGAGCGCTTCATCTGGGGACATGGCTTCGGGAGTTCTTCTCGGTCTCAAGGTCTGGTGTGGGAGGGGACAGGGTGTCTGGTCGTTGGGTGGGTGAGTTGTGTGGGTGGGTCGTGTGGGATGAAGAACAGTGGACGAAGGGCGGTGATTAAGGAGAGGATTATGCAGTGTCGAGAGGTTGGAGAGGATGAGCTTCAGTCCCTGTATTATGAAGGCGATTTGATTTTCGATATGGTCAAGCCGACAAACTGTTATGTCCTGCGAGGGGGGGATTGCTTCTGGATGGGAACAGTGTGGTTAGTAGTCGCGTGGGGGGAATGGTGATTTCTGGAGTTTATTATGTCACTGGATGAGGAGCTAGAGTGAGTTGTGTGGTGTGGAGGGTTAGGGTGAGGTGGTCCTTTGGGGTGTGAGACGGTTAGAGACTGGGTGGGGGTGTCCAAGGAGGACGTATTACGATTGCCTGGCGTAGGAATGGTCCTGTTAGGGAGTGTATGGTGGGGGGAGCGAGGAGTGGTGAGCGGTTGGTCTTGAGGGAGAGTCTAGGCTGGGGGTTTTGGTCCTCTGGGGAAGTATTGAGAGCGTCAATGGGAGATCTAGGGGTGGGAAGCCTAGGGAGAGGAACTGATGGAGGATCAGGGTTGGGGAGCATGGTTAAGACCTTGGAGTTGCAGGGGATGGATAGGGATTGAGGTGACGTGTCAGAGGGTGAGGAGGTGGGTGGAGAATTAGAGCTGCAGGGGGAGGGGAGTGATATGGGTTGGGTATGGGTGGCTGAGGATGCGAGGGGGAATAGGGTAGGGGGATAGGTTGTGTGGTAGGGATGCAGGGGCGGAGTAAGAGAAGGGGGGTTGGTTGTCCCATTGAGGGAGGGGGCAGGGGGAGGAGGATGAAGCAGGGAAGGGACTAGAAAGGAGGGAGGGGAAGAGCAGATCAAAGGCTTCAAGATTGTCATTGTTGTCTTGGATCAGGATGGTGCGGTTGGAATAAATGGTTAACGAAGTGGTACCGTTGCGTGGTAGATGATTAGGGGGTACAATGAGAGTTTCGAGCTGTGCGGCGTGTTGGTGGTTTTGATGATTTGGCGTTTTGCTCTTAAGGTGGAAATCCAAAAGCCAGGTCTGGCTGTGTGAAAGATGAAGTCCATTTTCATTCGACCGTTCACAGGGGAGTGGTATATCTCGGCAAAGAGGGATTCCGGGAATTGCCTGATCAGTTTATGTTTAAGGGATTTTTTTGATTTAGGGGCGAGGTTAGAGGGGAGAGACAGCGAGAAGGATTTTGGGCCATGTCGCCTAATGTAGTGTGAGGAGAGGGGGTACGGGGAGGATGACATTATTGGGGGCATTGTGGTAAGGTGTTCGTGTGGGTGATGACGGGGGAAGAGGAGTCAGAAGGGAGCTGCGCGGGGAGGGGGGGCAGGTTCTCCGCAGAGGAAGGAGGCACAGAGATTGAAGAGCTAGATGGGACCGATTCAGGCGGGGGGACTAGACAGAGGGAGGGGGGTTGACTTGCACAATGGCAATTAGTAGGGGAGAACTCTGAGGACAGTGAGTAGGATGGGTCCGGGGCGGAACTCCCAGGAGCTAGTAAACAGAGTGCCCCTCTTGGACCGGGTGAATTAACGGGTAGTCTTCAATGGGTTTCCATCGTTATGAGGTCAGGTGGGATGGGGAGATCACGGTAGGGTCTCCAGTTAAGAGAAAATAGACCTTAACAGAAAGGAGGCCAGATGGGGAGAGAGAGTTCGGGTTCGAGTCAGGGCATTGGTCCTACCCACAAATTGTGGGGGCAGTAGGTATTGTGGATTGAGGTGAACGAGACTCTTCCGCGTCTAGTCCCAGAAAGTAATGAGGCCGGTGCCTATCGGACGAGTTGTCTGGGCCAGTCCACCGTTTTGGGGTCAGGAGGGGCTCACCCGGCCGTGTGTACATAACAGGAGGAGGAATGTAGTGCTGGGTCAGGGGGAGGGTCAGCATCTGGTAAGGCTTCTTTTCGTGGGGTACCTGGAACCCCTAGAGAGATTGCTGCCATGGAGGGTAGGAGGCAGGAATGTAGTGCTGGGTCAGGGGCAGGGTCAACGTTTGGCCAGGCTCCTTTTCCTAGGCTATATGGGACCCCTAGAGAGATTGATTGCTCGTGAGAGTTACTGGAAGGCCGCCATTGTTGGGTCAGGCAGGGAGGGGAGGAGGCAGAAAATTGAAATTGAGACACCCACAAATCCATCATGGTGTACCATTAACTTGATGTAACAGCACTGACACATTTGCAAAGCCCTTTCCATGACCCTCAATTGTAACTTACACCAGGCAGAGCTTTATCTACGTTCTGGCTTATCTCCAGGGCACTCATAAATCACATGTGAAAAAAACTTGCAGTGTGTGTTGGAATCTCCAGACCGAAAATATCTCAAAATCTTGTTGGCCCAAAGCCTTCCAAAGGGATTTAAAGCAAATCCCTCTATCTAGTAAGATAGTTTATGAATTGTGAACATGTCTGCCGAACAGATTTGCTGAACCTGGAGGATCAGAGTTTCAAATCGCAAAGGGGTTAACTCCGCTTTTCATCCTTTTGAGCATGATAATATGAGGTCCATAGAGTCTAGTAATAATAACACTTGTAATTCACTGCTTTCAGGTGGTTCCCTCATAACATGCTAAACAAGCTCCATTTAGTACATTTGCATACCCCACTCGCTTATCTAAATCTTGTTTAGAAAATGGTCCAAGTATTTAGTCTCTGCAAAGGCCCAGATTTACAAGGAGGTTGGGTCGCATTTTCCTTACTTTTTTTTTTTACGCAACCCAACACACCTGACGCAAAGGCTTCTGCTGTGATTCCCAAACCAGTGCAACCCACAATTTGTGTTGGATTGTAATCCAAAATAACACAACCCACATCTACGCACTGCCTTGCGTTACTTCGCATCAAGATGGCATTCTATGGGTGGTGCCTGGGCGGTCCTGTGCACCCACCCATTGGTTTTTATGAGCTGTATGAAAGAACAACGCGCGCAACTTTCACACATGCCTTTACTTCGCCGGCTGTACAACGAATGCGTCATTACCACACATGCATATACAACAAACATTTTTACGCATCCTTTTACCACGTAAATTTCATTGTAAAGGCATGGTTAGTAAAAACATGTGCATTGTACAAAATTGGCATATGCATTGTATTGTATTTGTATTTATATAGCGCCTACTACCCCTGACGAGGCGTTGAAGCGCTATTTCAGCGGGTAGCCTGCTACTCCGGGACCAATAGAGGATTAGTGTTGAATTAGTATAGTGAAACATGCAAGTACATTCTTAGTGGTGCATAGGTTAGTCAGTTATTTGGATTTGGAATGATAGCAGAAGGATAGAGGAGGACAAAGGTTTGTATTTATTTATTGCTTGTTGACGCACGCTATTCAGGAAGCCTATAAAGGATTAGTGGTGAATTAATATGGTGAAATATGAGGTAATTTCAGTGGTGGATATTAGTCTGTTACTTGGAGTAAGAAGGATAGCGGAGGGATAAAAGGGGAAGAAAGATTTGCATTCATATAGCACTTGTTACCCCTGATGGGTGTTGAAGCGCTTTTCTGGCGAGTTGCATGCCACTCCGGAACCCCTAAAGGATTAGTCTTGAAAATGAGTATAGTATAAATATGAAGTAATTTGAGTAGTAGATATGTTATTCAGTATTTGGGCAGTATATTATTATAGTTGAATATGGAATTTGAGAAGTGAACATGTTAGTCTGTTAATTTTGATTGAAAAGGATAGTGGAGGGATAAAAGAGTGAAGGATTTCTTTTATTTTTTATTTTTTTAGGTCTTAGCAGTAGGAAGAGGCTTTTGGATGAGTAAAAAGAAGTTTTGGAGGGGAGGAGTCTGAGGGGAGAGTTTAGGAAGGTTTGTTTTAGGGGATCGGTGTAGTAAAAAGAGATGTCAGAAGATGCAAGGAGGGGTAGAGCAGGAGAGAGTTTAGAAAGGGTTATTTTGGCGATCATAGTAGTGGTATGGGGTTTGGGATAAATGGGAGAGTGCATGTAGAGGATATATTGATAGATGTATAGGATGAGAGATAGGGTAGTGCATTGGAAAGAGTATTAGAAAGAAGTTTGAGATGAGTCAGAAGGTTGGGCTAGAAGATATATTGAGTGAAGTATAGGCTGAGAAATAGGCTAGTGCATTGAAAATGCTAAATTAGAAGAAAGTGATAAATATATAGATCCATAAGTACATTGAAAGTATATAGATACATAAAGGAAGTAAGTATATTTAGATTAAATATATTGATAGAGGCACAGGATGAGAAATAAGGTAGTGCATTGGATATGCTTTTTCAGGAGAAAAGTAACAGACACACAGATCCAAGTACATGGAAGTTACATAGATGCACAATGGAAGTATGTACATGTAGACCAAAGATGATTTTTATTTATTGATTAATAGTATTATTATTATTATTTTCTTTTCTCTTAACAACGTAATTGTTTTACATGTTTTATAAAGTAATACACAAAGATAGGTACATATCTATAGTGAAAACAAATGCTTATATAGAGAGGGATATGCTGTAAATTTCTGTTTCCGTATGGTGCTTATGTGGGAAAGAGCCAAATCTTGAGTAGTTTTCTGAAGATAAGGTGGTTGTCAGTGGATCTTAAGTTGGGGGGTGAAAAGTTCCATAGTTTGGCTGCTTGAACAGAGGAGGATGTGCCACCCATGGATTTTTTCTTGTATGGTGGGATTTTGCGGTGAGATGCTTCTTTAGAGCGGAGGTTCCTTTGCTGAATGTGTTTGGTGATTTTATTCCTGATGAAGAGTGGTCCTGTTCCCTGTATTGCTTTGTGGGTAATACAAAGCAGCTTGAACGTGGATCTTCTGGCAACCGTTAACCAATGCAGGGCTTTCAAAGCAGGGGAGATGTGGTCTCGTGGTTTGATATGCAAGAGTAGTCTGGCTGCCGAGTTTTGAATCCATTGTAGTCTTTTCATGGTCGTTAAAGGTGATCCGTGGTAGAGGTTATTGGCGTAATTGAGTTTGGATAGAACAAGGGAGATGGTAGCTTGGACCTTGTGTGGAAATCCCAAATGAGGGGAAATTTGTTGCAGGGTTTTTTTAGTAGCAAAGCTTGATCTTGCTATTTTATCCACTTGGGCATTCGTCGACAGCTTGGAGTCCATGGTCATTCTGAGGTTTCTTAATTCCTTCGATACTTTAGGCAGTGATCCCAGTTTATAAGGCCATGCGGCAAGCGGGTTGTAATTTTTCCAATCGCCACACGTGAGTATTTCGATTTTAGAAGAATTCAATTTGAGATGGGTCCAAGTCATCCACTGATCCTCGGCTCTGAGACAGATGAAAATTGGTGATTTTCCAATGTCTTTGGGGCATTCCAGTTGAAGGAGTATTTGCGTGTCATCTGTATAGTTGTAGCACCTGAGGTGAAATTTATTGATCAGTACTGGTAAAGACTTCATGTAGATTTTGAAAAGCACGGGCAAGATGACAGAACCTTGAGGGACCCCTGCTTTTGTGGGGTACGGTTTGGACGAGAAAGGTGGGTATGGATGACATTAGTTCTGTTTCGAAGGTAGGACGCGATCCAGTCTAGAGCAGTTCCCTCTATGCCAGCTTCATAAAGTCTTTGTTTCAGAGTGTCGTGGTCAGCCGTGTCAAAGGCAGCTGAGAGGTCCAAGAGGAGTAGCGCAGACACCCCGTTGCGGTCAACTGTATTCTTTAGGTCATCCCAGATGGCAAGGAGGGCAGATTCAGTGCCTCTTCCCGGACGGAATCCTGTTTGGAAATCAGAAAGTATGTCATTCTCTTCAATGAATTGTGACATCTGGGCGAACGCTGCTCTTTCTATCAGTTTGCCCAGGAAAGGTCCATTTGTTATGGGTCTGTAGTTGTCAGGGTTCAGCGGGTCCAAGTTTGTTTTCTTCAGTAAAGGGCGTATGTATGACTTTTTGAGTTCTTCTGCAAATATTCCAGTAGTTAAGGAATCGTTGATGATTCTTGTTACTGGAATGCAGTTGGGATGCACTGACATGCTTTTGCCTGGTCCACGCTCTTCACTCAGAAAGCTTCCAACAATTCAGTGCACTGGGGCAGACACAAAGTTTGACATTCATTTGAAGAGGAATCAATGGATCGGGCTCCATCTTGAAATGAAAAGTCCATTTCCACAAACAGGTGCTGCATTTAGAACACTGGAACCTAAAATCCTCCCCCTAGCTCTGAGCCCTAAAACTGCCCCCTAGCTAGACAGGAACTCTAAAACAGACCTTTTTGCTGTCATACAACCTTGACACACTCTCTGGGCAGCTGTCTTCCCTCTCTACAGATGGTTCTGGTCACCCCAGATTGCTAGTCGCTGCACACTGCCCCGGTCACTGCTCTCACTGCAGACTGCGTTTCTCTCTCAGTGCTCCTCGCAGGTGTCTTCTCTGCCTTGCAAAGACATCTGCAGTGATTTTATGGCCCTGCGGCGGTTGTCATGTGACTCTTGAATCAAACGTTGCCAAAATGTATCTTCTCTAGCCCTAAATCTGAAAATAAATTTAATAGACAGTGGTATAGTTATAGGTTATAAGGCACCTTAGTAATAATCCCACATATATCAGTTCAGGATAGTATTGAGTTACGGTGCTGTAAGGTGAGGAGAAGCACCAACCTCCTCCGAAGTTGTGGCCAAAGCCAGCAAAGAAATACACAAAATCCTCTGCACACGTCTGTAGAGTAATATTACATGCCAGTAGTTGAAGTGAGCAAATTTGTCATTTTCAGTAAAAACCAGCCTGCTCCGCGCCACACAACTAGATCAGTCTGTCCGGTCCTCAAGTACGAGAGGAACGTACAGACTCATCTAGTTGCTCACTTCGAAGTAAGGATACTAGACTCACTCACTGTCTAAAGCATGTGGGATGGAATTATCACCACATGGAAAGTTGCTACCAATGACATTTAAGCCTTGAAAAAGTTGTGGGGCGATTTCCCAGTTTGTGCGACGAAACACGTGCTGGCTGATCAGAAAGAAAAGAATAAAAGAAAGGGAAAATTACTGAAACTGTGTTTATAATTTGTGTATACTTGCATTGGTATTTAATATTACTCTACAAATGTGTGCCGAGGATTTTGTGTATTCCTAAATCCGAAACTGCTCCTTTCCCTGTACCTGAGCCCTAGAATCCCCCCGGCCTGCCCAGCCCTGAAACATAAAACTGCAGTGGGTCACTGGCCTCATACATAGAATAATGCCTGTTCGTCCTTGGGAATTTCAAACTGGGCAGATACTACAGCTGCCTCTATTTTAAAATGAGCACCTCGCCCTCCCTTGAAGCACTTTATCCTACCTCAGTCAATGTGCGCTTTCCTCTCGGTGTACCTCAGCATCCACTACAATGCAGTCATAACCACCCATCCTTTACAACGAACATGCCTTTTCCAAGCATGCCAGATTTCGTAGTAAAAGCATGCGTGGTAAAGGCATATTGGTGGTGATGGACATGTGTGGTAAAAGGCATGTTCATTGTAAGGAATGCGTGGTAATGGTCATGTGTGGTTATGACTGTCTTGCAATGGCTGCTTCTCATTTTGATGCAGATCCCTATATAAAAAGAACTGTAGACAGGGATTTGCTCCACAATCATGCCTCTGCCTGAAGCAGGCATAACTGGGAGAAATATCTTTACTTTTCCTCTTTGCAAATAGGCTGTATTCTGAGGCACACATATAAAAAAGAAAATGCCTTGAAGGATACCTTTTGTGCAGGAAGGCACTCCTTCCTGCACAAAAGCGATGCTGACTACAATGCACTATGGTTCAAGGGTGCCTGGGTTGGGGCATGGCAGCCACAAATTTTCCAGCTCAGAAAGAGAACAGAACTGCTCCATATCTAAGTAGATATGACGAAGCTCTGCTCTTTCCCGTTCTTGCAATGCAGCACGTGTCTAAGATGAGCCACTAAGGTATTATTGAGTCAAGCACATATCCTGAGAAAACTGTGTTAACTAGAAGCCGGGTCACTGGAAAAGCATAATTCTGAGGCTGCAGCTTTTTTTCCCATAAATGTAGATTTTACACACTTTCCTCACATTCCACCATCTGCTGCATAATTTGCACATTTTTACAAAATAATTTTATTTTCATCTCAGTGCGACAAATTGTATTAAAATGGGTGCAGGTGTGCCTGGCACTTTGAAAAAGTTATCTGTTGATTTTTCAGCGGCACGTTGCGGGATTGAGAAATGGAAGGTGACACATTTGCCCAGATAGAGTTCAAATTCCTAAACGATGGACCTGGGGAGGACTTTACTCGGCACCAAGAAACAAAAAACTATGGAACATAAATCTAATTGATAGAAGGTGGAAATAAAGATGTCATCTTTACCGAATAATATTGTGTTTCACAATTCATACAAAATCATGTTCACATTTCAGACATTTATCATAAATCAGCAATTATTTCAAAAAAGCACTCGGATTTAAGAAGTTATAAGTGTTTCAGTGTCTGATGTTTTAAATCCTATCTCATAGTGAAACAAAACTGTAATAAATACATAAATATATACTGTGCTATTCTTCTGGTATTTTTCCTAAAGTAGGACTGACACACCTGATGGTATGAAAACTGCTACTTGTTCACCGGCTCTGCTCTCTAGTAGTAGAAAATATTTTTAAACCGAAGAATTGAACCATGCGAAAGCAGTTTTCGTAGACAGCTAAAGACATGGCTGTTTGTATACCTTAGTTTAGGATAGGACTTGATATGGCCACATGTCACTGCAGGTCTGGCACTTTGTAAACTTATCTCCTAGAGCAATCTCTCAGCGCGGGGACACACCGGTGGTGTAACCATGTGCTCTATAAGTGAATTAAATAAATAAACAAATACTTGGCAGAATTCATTTTGAAACAAGAGGAAATCAACAACAATTATACACATTTTCCAATTACTTTAACAATAATACCAATTGTATTAGCAGGAGAAGCCGAGGAGAATTAACCGATACTAGGGATTGCCTCATATTTTTGGTCTGCTTCCTTCACACTCTCTATGTCACAAGGCCTTAGTGCAGTGTCTGTGTGTCACCCTTTTCCTCAAGATATCATTCTGGAGAGTGTGGCCCGCCAAGATGGCTGAGTGGACGTGACGCGCGGAGTCTCCGCTGCCCAATCTGGGGAAGTTAACGCATTGCCTCTCCTGACTGCATAATTTTCACCCTAAATGTAGTCAGAGAGTGTGGGAATGACAGCGATTCCCCATGGCTAGATTTCACAGTTAAAACCCTTCGGATGGTGACTGATAAGACAAGGAAAAAAATGGCGGTGTGATGGCTTCATCACAAAGCCTGCATCGGTGTCTAATGGAAAACCCATGGCCACACCAGGATTACATCCCACCAGTAATGTAGCATCCTCTGGCCTCATTCCGGAGATGGGGGAGACAACCTCGAGCCCTGAGGAGCTCTGGTAAGTGAGGCATCACAGCTCTGAACCCCCGCAATTCCAGCAGCGGTGATTGCACATCTGAAGGGATCAGCGTGTGACTGTCTTTCATTGCCGATGTAAAGGCCCATGGCCAGGGTTTGAACAGTTAGTTCATGGGGACTCCCCCGTCCTCTCAATAAGTGTCTATTGAGCCAGTGTCTACTACACCATGGAGGCCTCATGATTTTCTTGCCTGAATTTATCATGGCGACCCGTGAAGACAACATTATTCAGATTGCAGAGTAAAGGTTTCGCATGGCCCCCAAAGGCCAAACCCACACCGAGTGGGCAACACGCCAGAGAGGATCCTTGGGGCCAAAGCAGTGAAGCCCTAAAAATGTGAACCATGCTTTCTGGCGCTATGATTGCTCTGATGCCTGATCCACTATGGCAGGGCCAAAAGAAGCAGAACAGCTTCCATTATAGGAACTCTACTTGACCCATGGGCCTCCCACTGGAAGATACTCTACAACAAGGGGCAGAGGTCATACCTACACAGCACCGATCACCCTGTTGGTGATACTGAAGAAGTTCAATGTGAGGTGTGGGGGCATCAGGGCTCTACTGAGATAGTCACAGGCTGCTTAGCTTCTCGACGTACAGTGCCCAACTACCACTGCTGCTATGACTCTTCTCAGGGGTGACTTTGACCCAACACTATGGATTAAGAGTTAGTGAGAGACAAGATGCACACACCAGCTATCTGCACAAACACCCTCTTCCAGGACGGTGCAGAGTAGGAATATCGACGGAGAAATATCGAGGTACATTAATATCGCCTCAGAAATATCGTCTGGAAGACAAGACTGACAGGTAAGAAATATCGATTAAAAAAATATAGTTGTAATAAATATTGTTTACAAAAATATAGTTTACAAAAATATCGATTTATTAATAATGTTATGTATTTTAGTGTTTTTAATAAGAATTATTTGTCATTTTATTATATGTTTTAGAATTTTTCTAGTTATAAATTTATTTTAAGTTTAATTTTGCGTTATTAGTTCCGTAGCGGGTTGTGGGTTTATAGGGGAATAGGGTGGGAAGTAATTTAATTATATAAAAGTAATTGAATAATTAATGTGTTAATTTATTAATTAGTAATTAATTGTTAATTATTTTTAATTAATCAATTACTAATTAATTATGTTAATTGTTTAATTAATTTTAGGTGTGTGTTGTGGTATTTGTATGTGTACATGGTGTGAAGAGTGGTGAGTAATTTATTTTTAATTGATTAATTATTAAATATGTAAAAATTAATTACCATTAATTATTTAGTAATTATTAATTGTAATTGTGTAATTAATTCTAGGTGTGTGTTGTGGTGTTTTAATGTGTAAATGGTGTGCAAGCTGGTAAGTAATTATTTTTTTATTGATTAATTAACAAATATTAATGAATCAATTTTCATTAATTAATTATTAAACATTAAATGTAATTGTGTAATTAATTTTAGGTGTGTGTTGTGGATATTATAGTGGTAAATAATGTGTAAATATTTTTTTTATCTTTGTTAATAATGATATATATATATATTTATATTTTAATTATGTTACAATTGGAAATAACATTTAATTAAAATGTTGATAGTTTTGTTTTTTATTTTTTGGGATCCTGCTCTTTCCCTACTGTTGCACTCACTGGAGTGGGAATAGTAATTTTACCCCTCCGCTATCCAGCGCTTTCCCTACTGTTGCACTCACTGCAGTGGGAATTGTAATTTTTACCCCTACGCTATCCAACGCTTTCCCGACTGTTGCACTAACTGGAGTGGGAACAGTAATTTTTACCCCTACGCTATCCAATGCTTTCCCTACTGTTGCACTCACTGGAGTGGGAATAGTCATTTTTATCCCTACGCTATCCAGCGCTTTCCCTACTGTTGCACTCACTGGAGTGAGAATAGTAAATTTTACCCCTCCGCTATCCAGCGCTTTCCCTTCTGTTGCACTCTCTGGAGTGGGAATAGTAATTTTTACCCCTATGCTATCCAGTGCTTTCCCTACTGTTGCACTCACTGGAGTGGGAATAGTAATTTTTACCCCTACGCTATCCAGCGCTTTCCCTACTGTTGCACTCTCTGGAGTGGGAATAGTCATTTTTACCCCTACGCTATCCAGCGCTTTCCCTACTGTTAAACTCTCTGGAGTGGGAATAGTAATTTTTACCCCTACACTATCCAGCGCTTTCTCTACTGTTGCACTCAATGGAGCGGGAATAGTAATTTTCACCCCTACACTATCCAGCGCTTTCCCTACTGTTGCACTCACTGGAGTGGGAATAGTAAACGTTACCCTCTGCTATCCAGTACTTTCCCCACTTTTGCACTCACTGGAAAGGGAATAGTAATTTTGACTCCGCTGCTAAATGTTTTACCTACTAATGTTTTTATTTTATTATTAAATGTATGTATTGTTTATTTCAGAGTTTCATGTGTTAATTAAATATAGAATATTTTATTTTATTTTAAAATATTTTTTTTTAAATTAATACATTTTATAAATTAAATAAAGATAATAGTTAATAAAATGTATTTAAGTAAATATATGTATATGTACACTTTTTTGTGTTTATATTTATTAAATGTAATGTATTTGTTATAATTAATTAAAATATATATTAAATTTAATTTAATTTGTTAATAATAATAACATTATTTAATTCATTTAATTTAACTTATGTTATTTTTTAAAGTCGATATTTGTTACATCTATATTTTTTACATCGATATTTTTGAGTAGATATTATTGTACTTACCTGTTTGAGTATAGGGAGTCGATATGTTTGTAATTGATATTTTTACATCGATGTTTTTGTTGTCTATATTTTTGTTTTCGGAATTTAAACATGGAACCTCCCAGGACAGAGGAGACCTGTTACACAGATTTAGATGGAAGTTAATTTAACACTGAGTAGCGCGGAGTGGGCGTTGGCCAACTCATGGCTATGCAGTCAATATGCCAATAGGCATACAGCGTTGTCCCCACCGTGACTGTAGGCATCATTGATCTGTGCTTCCCTTATTTTATCCCTGTGCCCCTGTTAAAGACTCACACTATAGTGGACACTGCACCTGCTCTCACTCTCACTACGCAACAGTCACTATTGGTAAATTCTGCTGTGTTTATGGCTCAAAAGAAGCAACAGCTCAATACAGTTTTCAGTTATTCCATGCCGGTAGAGACTCTCATGTGACGCCCACGTTTGACATGATGTCTCCCACTAAGGAAGACCTGCTTGTATCCCTGCATGATTTTAAAAAGGAACTCTAAGAGGAGCTGAAAGTGGATTTTGACTCTTCCATAGAGACTCTCAAGACTGATCTTAACAGTAAACTCACCTCTCTGCAACACGATGTGGATTCAGTGGGCACCAGAGTAGTGGACCTTGACACTAAGGCGCTAGACCTAGAACGATGCACAGGCCAGATAGAGAGCCTATCCCAATCCCTTCACTCACAGATACAGGCACCTCTTCTGAAATGTGAAGGGCTGAAAAGCAGGAGGGGATCGGAAGGTTAGCCAGGCTGGAAAAACAGGAGAGGGTTGGACGGAAGGTCCCTCAAGGAGGAAATGGAAGATATTCCTTGACTTAATTATGTCATGGTGTTAGAAATGGGGTCTCCATCTCAGAGGCAATGTGAAAAGTATTTGTATATAAACACACACAGTAACACAGTGAAAACTCTACGATGCATGGGTTTTCTTCTTAAGCTACCAGGATGTCATTTTCAAGGGCCCAGGAACTGGATCTGGCACCACTTGGCAAGTCAGGACTTTGAGCAGAAGAGCCCTGGGATAACATGGGGATTGCCTTGAAATATCTTTTAAGTGTAAATTGCCCATTGGGAGCAGATCGAGATTTGCACTTTGGGGGTTCTGAACTCACAATTTAAAAATACATATTTTGGTGAAGTTGGTTTTAAATTGTGTGTTTAAAAAAGTCACTTTTAGATAGTGGGGATTTTGTTACTTAACCATTATGTGTCTCTGCCTGCCTGTAGAATACATGTCTAGGTCAGTATGACAGTTGGGCTGTTTGTGCATTCACTGAAGACAGCGACACAAAGGGAGCTGAGGTGTGCCTTGCATATCCTGATGGGCAATCACCAAGCTAATGGGCCTTCATGAGCTAGAGTGGTGAGAGGAGTTGTCACGGACACCTGAATATGGCTGTACCTGCCCTCATATAATACAAAGCTGTCTCCACCCCCTCTACCGTGTCTTGAGCCAGATCAGGGAGAGGCAGGGTATTGTGCCCTACAAAGACTTTTCTTTGAAATTTGCCTACTTCAAAGGCAGAAAGGGGTATGAGTACTGGACCTCTGACACCTCAAAATTGGAACACTTCTGGACTGAGGACATTCTTTCAGGAAGAAAAGCTGGATGCTGTAGGAGGGACTGCCACTCTGCCTGTTGCTTTTGTTGTGCTGGCCTGCTGCTTCCTGCTACTGCCTGGGAATAAAAGAACAGGACTTTACTTTCCACATCCTGCTTTTAAGGTTCTCCAAGGGCTTGTGTGTGCTTGCCTTCTGTTAAGAAGTCTCAGGATCATCAAAGATTTTACCTGCCAGTGTAATCTAATCTAGTCTATCTATTCATCCGACCAATCATTTGAATGTATTCACCCTAGTGATCACCCTTAACTCCTATTAATGTAAATTTCCACAAAAAACTACAGTAAATGCATGGAACGGTTTCCTTGAGAGTACAAGTTACCAGCAATAACCAATGACCAACAATAACCAATACCACCAGACTGGCCACTAGCCATGGATGCAGGTGTAGCATGCTACTTGCCATTAAGCACTTTCATGCTTTATATGGGGTAGTAAGTGCTGTAAAAAATGCAATGACAACACAATCCAATATCACTGACATTTGAACAAAAAGACACTCGGACACTAATGCATGGACACAAAGACTAGTTCAGGAGGGTGCAATGAGGAACCACGTACCTGTGGGCAAGGAACATAAGGATAAATGGGTTTGTGATCTCACCTTAACAACGAGGTTTAAGTCCTTAACTGCTTTTTCACTAACCCTGGGCATAGGACTACGCTATGCTCGCGGAGCGTGCATAGTTTGCGCAACTACTCGCTACACAAATTGCACGTAGCACAGTGCAAAAAAGTGTAGTGGGCATTTTTTGCTTGCTCGCAGTCTTCAACGTCAAGTTGGGACTGCAAGCGAGCAAAATAACATCCCGGCTAGACTTTTTCCTCATTGGCGATCAGCAACATCAAGTTGCCGATCGCGAGTGTGGAAAATAAACCTTCCGGTGAGAATCTCAACGCGGGGAGGTCAGGTTTCTCATTGCGAGTGGTCGCGTATGCGAGCAACTGCTCGCGATGTGAAACTACCAGTCCGCGTTGAGAAAGCTGTCGCTCGAGTACAAATATACTCGAGCAGCAGAAAATGACCACTTGCACTGTGCAAGATGCAGTTTGCACTGATTGCACAGTGCGGACAAGAATTCGGCACTGTGCAATCAATGCGAACAGCATTTTGCACAGTGCACTACGCAGTTCGCGCTACTACGCGCAGCTTGCGTAGTGTACTTTGCATAGCTACGCGTAGTGCTACTACACGAACTACGCCCAGGTTATTTTTCACCCTAGTGCTGAGACCTTTTTTTTTAGCTATTTGGGGTAGTTTGACCTTATGCCACCATAATGTTTTTCCACAAACGGTATCACACCAAACTTGTGCTCTTTTTCCCAACATCATGGAGATTCTAAAGGAACCCAGGATTTGTGAATTCTCCTTGCGAAAACTGAGAAAAGGGCCAAAATACAGCTACATTTGGAGGGGGAGGGATAATGGTTAAAAAGTGTTTTTTTCTTAAAATGACATCAATGAAAGGTTTGTTGTGCCAAAATCACCATCTTCCCAGCTTTCAGGAACATGCAGAGCTGTATGGAAAAGACACCTTTTTACCACAATTTTGGCTTTTACTAAGAGGAAGCTTATTTTTATACTTTTATCCTACCTCCAGTTTGATGTGGAAATGTGTGAAACACAATGGTGATGCTAGAAAGCTATGCGTTTCTGGGTAGGCAAACTTCTGAATTCAGCAAGGGGTAATTTGTGTAGATCTCTTAAGGTGTTTCCAAAGAAAATAACTGTTGAAATTAACAAATATGAAAAATGTGTAGGAAAAAAACAGCCATCTGTGACAACATTTGCATCTATAATTTCGTATCACAATTGCCGACTTAAAAAAACAGTACACAAGTATGTCCGCTAGACTCTTCTGATCACAGGAATATATAGGGTTTGCAGGTTCTCCAAAAACCTGACAACCCAGAATCCACGACTGAGCTGCACCTTACAATGGTTTTCATTGTTTACCAAGTATAGAGCAATTCATATAGTAAAATATAAAGAGTGAAAAATGGAGATGAAGGACCCCCATATATTTCTGATATGCTCATGTGATACTGAATTGAGGAGCAGTGGTTATTGGTACATCTCTGTATTTTTGTGTTCTCATAGTAGCATGTGATTCAGAGGACATTTTGCAAAATGTCTTGATTCTTTTTTTAAATAACCAAATGCTATTGATAATTGGAGAGAAAACATAAAACACACTGTAACCAAGTCTGCATGAATATGAAGGAAGCACAAAGTCAAATGACACATATCCAGCCCATGATGTTCCCATCATCTTCACCAAATCATGTTGTGTTTCCGGACATGCCTCTCCTTTATTCTCTTAGCAAGGGGGCTTCAGAGATTTTCACTTGTATGCAATGTCTTGTTTGGCCACCAGCGTGGTCACCCCAACAAAGGTTTGTTCCATCCTTTCTCCCCAAACTCATTTAGTAGACCCAGCAAAGCAATCCTGTGAGTGAGTGTAATTGAGCAATCCAGGACCAGAGAAAGTTCCCTTCCAATCCATTCCCAAAACTGGGCAAGGGCCGGGCAAACTCATATGGTGTGAAAAAATCAGCTTGTGGCAGAGAGCATCACGCACATTGAGCCTGAGGAGCCCTGCCTGGTTGGTGTAGCCATCAAGGGGTCAAAATAGGTAGGTATAAGTAATTGAGTTGGATCATGTGGAGTCAGCATTGATGGCCAGTTCTCTAGGAGCCAGGCATGCTTCCCACCTGTAATTGTTGTTAAAGGCCCCCTAACCACCGCTGCCACCTCTGGCACAGATCTGTAAACCATACTGGGGCATTATTAAGGAGAGACCAATATGCTCTAGAGATAGCGCCGTTACCCAGTTTCCCCATCAGGATTTTGGCCTCAATTCTGGGATTGGTATCCCTGTGGGTATGTGCTCTAACAAGGCATGATGCAGCTGCAGATAGCGATAAAATTGGATATGGGAGAGACAATATTGTTCCTGCATCTCCTGGACCATCAACAATACATCTCCTTACCAGACACCCTCCAGGTTGGTGTTCCCTATTTTGTCCCACTGTTCAAAACCCTGTAGGCTCATCATGTGGTTTATTCATGTTCCCTGCCTCAACTGGGTCATTCCAGTAATTTTAAGATACCACTTGATGAAGTGAACTGCTGCCCTCCAGAAGAGTAGAGTCTCTTGCGTAGAATCAGGGAGTGACAGGGGGATGGGGTTCCTGTATAGCAAGCCCCGAAGGCCACCGAGGCTTAAGAGGTTTAGCTCTGCCTGGTAGACAGGTTCATCCCAACCCCCTTAAGCCAATCATTTATCATTACTGTTTGTGCCGCAAGGTAGTAGCCAAATAGGTCTGCCATCCATGGCCACGTTGAAGGGATAGTGTCTGTTGTTAACAAAGGCCACTTGAGGGCGGTCCCCTGCCAAAAGAAAGATAGCAATAAATGCCGTCCTTTTTACACACTGGTCTACATTTGTAAGGCACAAGTGCAGCAAAATCTAATTTGTATTTACAAATGTTCTACTATTCTGTATTCCCACATGTCTCCTGGTACAAATGGTAGCCCCCTTGAGTAGCTTGGCCTAGCAATTACGACACATTACACCCCAAAACGTGACATGGAGGCTGCATAATTTATTCAGCAGAATCAATTTGTTTTACAAGTTGGGTAGCTGTGGATTTTGAGCAGTAGCTCGGTCCCAATTCAAAAAACCTACCATACCCAGACATTTCTGAAAACTGTTAGGTAAATGTGTGATTTTAGGCACATTTAGAGACTGGCGGGGCATTGTGGGTAAGAAAACCTCTTGGGATTCACACATGGCCCACCACCCTGGAATCCCCATGTGTCTATTTTTCAAAAATGTGTGTGGATGGTAGGTTTCCATGGGATACGTCTGAGCACAGCTCAGAAAACCACAGCAACCTCTATCGCTGATCTCTCAAAGTAGCGCTTTAGGGCCTTTTGTTTCATGGCCTTTTGGCTCATCCACATAAGTGGGAGAACCATTGTTAAAGGAAGACATGTGGGAGCTCAAGGTGGTAGGAAATGTGTGGATCTTTGCAGATTCTAGAACTTTCCTGCACAGAAATGTGAGGAAAATCTGTGTTTTTAGCCAAAGTTTGAGGTTTGCAAGGGCTTCTGGGGAAGAAAGCTTCTTGAAGACCATTCAAGTCACACCACCCTAGCTCGTCTGGTTGACTAGTTTTCAGAAATGTTTGGGTTTGATAGGTTATCTGGGGTGCAGGCACAAACAGTCTTCAAAACCCACAGCTGTGAGAAGGTGGCCTGGTATATGCTGTCCACTAATTAAAGTAGGCACCCTGTACCAGTACACACGACCCTTATGATGTATGAGGTCAAAGACAACCTTTGCACAGCCCTCACGAGGGATACTGGTCTCAGAATCAATGAGAGGTCAGATTTTCCTCAGGGACCTTTGGAACTCACCTCCTGTGTTGCTGAAATCTTCGGAGTCCTCAGGAGCTTGGGAGAAGCAAATCAGTCAGATGTGCTTAGGTGCCTGCTACTGCAGGGGAGTAACTCCTTTACTCCAAGGGAGATTCTTCAGTCGTCCAGAGGCGTGCAGACAGTTGAAGTACTTGGTTTCTTCTTAGCAGAATATTTTCCAGGTAAAACCTAAAGTCCTGTAGCCAGGTAAATCACTTTATACCCCTGGGAAGAAGTTGGAAAGATTCTAGGGACCCTACTAGGGGAGGGGCAGGACAGAGGGGTGGCCACACCCATGTCCTTTGTCCAGTTTTGCACCGGAGCAGGATTCAATGGCTCCCAGAACTGGTTTGAGCTGGACTATGCACAGGGACACCAAATGTGCCTCCAGTGCAGACTTTCTGGCACTCTTAGCGTGCACCCACCCAGCCCAAATACACTAAACCCTGTCTGGAAGGTGGTCACACCTCCCTGTGACAGGATGCTTATTGTCATGCCTTTCTCTGCTTGAGCTTGGCTCAGCAGCAGGAGAGCAGAATTGTGTCTGTGGCTGGCAGCGTCCATTTTGTGCTGCCCGGGTCAGGAAAGCTGGCACCGGGTAGACCGGTGACCCACACATGTCCCTTTGGAAGGGTGGAATCATACCTCCCACACCAGTTACTGGTGTGAAGGTTTGATTCCAAGGTGTCTGACAACAAACACAACATGTTTCTAAGCAGCCGTTCTAAAGTTAGCATTTACCGCAAGGTTATAATGCACTTAAACATATATGTCTGGCTGCATCACAGACAACCACGGAGAATGGTCTCCGAAGGCTGCAGAGGGATTTTGGTCATGCAGGGGCACCCTCTCACGTAAAACACAGCACCCTGCCTTCAGGAATGATAAGGCCTGCCATAGGGTGTTTTTGAAGTTTATTGATTTAGATAGATAAAGTGAACCTATATCCTCGTAAGTGGTGCAAGCACCATCTTACACAGTCTGCGGTAGCAGGCTTGTCGTGTCGTTTTGAATGGCCACTCATGGGTGGCATAATACATGCTGCAGCCCATGGGAGGCCTCTGGGGTACCCATGCCTTGGGTACATGGTGTACCATATGCTAGGGTTTGATAAGGGTACCCCAGTATCCAATCTGGAGTGTACTTAGGTACCTGCATAACAATTTAGGGGCAAAAAGCAGACAGTCTTGGGTCCTGGATCAATCAATCAATCAATCAATCAATCAGGGGGCGCTGTAGGAGAAGGCTCTCCCTCCTGTTCGGTTTCTGCGGAGGCAGGGGCCTCTGCCAGGGCGATGTCGGTGAAGCAGAGGTTCCTCTTGGGTGCGTAGGATGGTCTTTGGTTGGGGTACTTGGGTCAGATGTTGTTGAGGGCTTTGTAGGCGTCGGTGAGGAGTTTGAAGGTGACCCTCTTCTCGACTGGGAGCCAGTGGCGGTCTCGCAGGTGTCAGGTCATGTGTTCATGGTGTGGGGTCCCGAGGACGAGTCTGGCGAAAGCATTTTGGATGGTCTGGAGTCTGTGAAGGAGAGCTCTGTTGATTCCAGCGTATAGGGTGTTGCCTTAGTTAAGTCTGCTGGTTACGAGTGCATGGGTGAAGGTCTTTCTGTAGTCGGGGGGATCCATTTAAAGGTCTTCCGGAGGATGCACAGGCAGTTGAAGCTGGTGGAAGCGAAAGCTTTAACCTGGTGGTTTATGGCGAGGGAGGACTCGATAATGATGCCAAGGTTGCGTGCGTGGTCAGTAGGGGTGGGTGGGTACCCTAACGCGGGCCACCAGGAGTTTATCCAAGGCGGATTTGCCAGGTCCGAGGACAAGGATCTCGTTTTTTTCAGAGTTGAGCTTGAGACAGCTGTCATTCATCCAGGTTGCCGCACCCTTCATACCCTCCTGGAAGCAGAGTCTGCTGTCTGCATGGTTCTTCCTGAGTGAGAGGATGAGTAGGGTGTCTTCTGCGTAGGATATGATGCTGAGCCCATGCTGTCTGACGATGGCGGCGAGGGGGGCCATGTAGATGTTGAAGAGCCTGGGGCTAAGTGATTAGCTGTGAGGCACTCCGCAGTTGATGTCGGTGGGTTCAGAGAGGAAGGGCGGGAGTCTGATCCTCTGGGTTCTCCGGAGAGGAAAGATCGGATCCAGTCAAGGGTGGCTCCATGTATCCCGGCGTTGCAAAGTCTGAGTGCAAGGGTGCAATGGGAGACAGTGTCGAAAGCTGCGGAGAGGTATAGAAGGATGAGGGCCACGGTGTGTCCCTGGTCGAGTAGTGAGATGGGCTGGTAGTTTTTCAGGTCCATAGGGTCGGCCATGGGCTTCTTCAGGAGGGGTTTAACCTCCGCCCATTTCCAGTCGTCTGGGAAGATGTCAGACGCGAAGGAGGCGTTGATGGTCCGGTCCAGTTCGGGTTCGATGGCGGCCCTGTGGAATATGTGTGGTGGGCAGGGGTCCGTGGGGGCTCCCGAGTGGGTTTTAAGCATGGTTGCGGTGATGTGTTCGATGGTAGTGAGCTTCCAGGTCAAGATCTGTGTCTGGTCGGCCGCAAAGGGGGGTGATATCCTGCTTTGGTTCGCTGAAATTGTCGTAGAGGTCCTTGATCTTATGGTGGAAATATGTGCTGAGTTTGTTGCAGAGTTGTTGGGAGGGTGTGATGTCCATGGCTTCGTTGGGTGGCTTGATGAGCTGCTGTATGACGCTGAACAGTTCCTTGGCGTTGGTTGCGTTCGCCTGGATTTTTTCCTTCATGAAGGTCCATTTGGTTTCCCTGGTGCGCTTGTGGTATTCCTTCAAGGCGCTCCTGTGGGTGTTCCATGCTTCCGTAGTTTTCTGGTTTCACCAGGTTTTCTCTAGGCGTCTGCACGAGCGTCTGACTTCCTGTAGTTCCATGGTGAACCAGGCAGCCTTAAGTGGGTGTTGCTTAGCGGGGTGCCGGAGGGGTGTGGGTATGTCGGCCCAGCGGTGGAGTTCTGTGGCTGCAGCATTGGTGTCTGTTATGGCGCTGGGGGGGTCTTGGCAGAGGGTGGTGGTGAGGAGTTCCTCTGTGACCTTGCTCAGTTTCTTTGTGGCGGGCGCGGGACAGGCTTGAATGTGCTGATGGTGTTGAAGGTGAAATGGATGCAGTGGTGGTCTTTCCAGAGCGGCTGTGTAGTGTGGCTGAACCGGATATTGGTCCCGCTCGCGAAGATAGGGTCCAGGGTGTGGGTATGTCGACCAGCTGTTTCAGTCCGAGGTTGGAGAGGCTGTTGAGAAGGGTGATGGATTGGGGGTCATTGAGGTTGTCGAAGGTGGAAATTCAGGTCCCCGAGGAGGATGTAGTCCGTGGAGGCGATTGCGTGGGGTGTGGCGAGCTCGGAGATAGTTTTTTGCGGACTGGGTGCATGGGCCCGGAGGTCTGTAGATGAGGGTGCCACGTAGCGTGGTTCTGGGGCTGGGCTGGATCTGGTAGTGGAGGTGTTCCATGCCGGAGTGGGGGTCACTTGTGCTGGAAGTGGAGAGTCAGAGGGGGTCTTGTGTGTGATGGCGATTCCTCCTCCTGGGCGGTGGGGGCGGTCTTTTCTCTGGACCTTGCAGCTGTCCACGATGGCAGTGGCAATGTCGGGGCCGGAGGTGGCGTTGGTCTAGGTTTCTGTGAAAATGGCGATGTTGGGCGAGAGGGTGTCGATCAGGTGCCAGACCTTTATTGAAAAGGTCCCACATTTATTGAAAAGCCCAAGTTAAACAACAAATGAGTTGTTACATGCAGATGAGGAAGCATCATCTCTCGCGACTCCGCTTTGAGCAGCCAGTAGTCCAGATAAGGGAATACAGGGATCCCTGATCTTCTGAGATGAGCTGCCACCAGTGCCATCACCTTTGTAAAGACTCGAAGTGCAGTAGTAACACCAAACGGCAGGACCGCAAACTGTTAGTGCTGCAACCCCACCATAAAACAGAGATACTTCCTGTGCGACTTCAGGATGGGAATGGGAAAATACGCATCCGGTAAATAAATCGACACCATCCAGTCCTCTTGCTACAGCGCCAAAAGTACCTGCTCAAAGTTCAGGATCTTGAATTTCTCCTGTTTGAGGTAAAAATTCAAGATCCTGAGGTCCAGAATGGCACGTAACCTGCCATCCTTCTTGGGGATCAGGAAATTCCTGGAGTAGCATCCCTGACCCCTTACCTGCTCCGGGACCACCTCTATAGCACCTTTCTGTAAAAGCACAAGGACTTCCTTCTGAAGATGAAGTAAATGGTCCTCCGAACAAAAACCTTGGCAAGGAGGGTAAGGCGGAGGAAATTCCTGTAAGGGAAGGGCGTACCCATTCTCTATAAGGTTAAAACCCCAAAGGTCTGACGTTACTGATTTCCAACCCTGCAGAAAATGAGACAACCAACCCCTACCGGACCTACATAATCAGGATGGGGGATCTAGGGCTGCTTTCCAGCATTACCAGGGGGAGCAGGGGAGGTAGAAGAGGAGGAGGAGAGATTGCGGGTAAACCCACATTGACGACCCTTGGCTCTTCCTCTATAGGAATTATAGAGGGATTTTGCTGCTGCTGAGATTGTCGCAAGCTATGAAAGGAAGACCTCCCAAATCCACAATATTTTTTATACCCAAACCCCCTTGACTGGGTTTGCAGTCTTAAAGACGTCCCCGTAGCTCTACTGTCTTTAAACCTTTGAATGGCAGACTGCGGCTTGTCCCCGAAAAGCCTTGACCCATCAAAAGGCAAATCAACGAGAGTAGCTTGAACATCTGGGGAAAAACCAGAGGATCTAAGCAAGCTTGCCTCCTGGTAGCAATGAAGGAACCCATAACTCTGGCTACAGAATCAGCTGTATCCAGGCCAGATTGAATAACCTGTCTAGCAGCAGCCTGAGCATCTGACAGAACCTTCATAAAATTACCCAGCTCTTTATGGGTAACTTGGGTGCCCATTGCTTAACTGTATATAACGGCCCAACAAACAGGTAGCATTAGTAGATTTAAGAGCCATGCTTGAAGGTGAAAAGACATTTTTAGCCTACTGCTCCAGTTTTTTTAGTCTCTGTCAGCAGGAGCCTGGGGAAAAGCACCTGAAGACTGTTTAGAGCAGGACGCCTGTACCACCAAGGTATCTGGAGAAGGATGAGAAGACAAAAAGAGAGGATCCCCTGGAGCAGACCTCTACCGTCTTGGCACAGATTTAGACACAGCAGGAGACGAGAGTGGTTTCCGCCATACCTCAAGAATAGGCTCAGTCAAGGCTTCATTAAAAGGCAACAAGGGCTCAACTATTGAAGAAGGCGAATGTAAAACCTCAATGAGCAAATGTGGCCTATACTCAGCAGTTGGTAACTGTAAGTCCAAAAGGTCGCCGCCTTTCTTATCACAGTATGGTATGGAGCTAACTCCTGTGGTGGAGAAGCCCTTGTGGAAGAAAGCTCCCACTCAGGAGAAGTGTCCAGCCCACTTGCATCCTGTTTGCCTTCAAAATCATCCACTGATTCTTCTATTTAACCCTCTTCAACCTCCTGCCTTTGATACTGCTCTTCCTCCAGCAGCCTCTGCGCCTCTCTCCTTGATCGAAATCTAGGAATCGGTGTCGGTGGCGCCACACGCGGCGCTGACATCTCTGGGGCCAGCGTCGAAGGGGGATCCGAAGGAGGAATCATGGCAGTTTCCAGCCTCGAGGGTTTCAACGCCGTTCGTTGAGTCCCAGGCGACGTCTGGTGGACCTTCCTCTCTGCCTCATGCGGCGCCGGGGACTCAATAAATGGCATTGAAACCCTCGGAGCCGGAAACTGCCATGATGGAGCCGTCGGCATGAATGGCACAAAGGGTGCCTGGGCATTGTGCTGAGGCACACCCAAGTTGAAGGCCAGCGGACCTAAGGGACTTGAAGGTGCTCCGCATGGGAAAGCTGCCTTAGCAAAGACTCCGTACATAGCATTAAAAAAATGCGTAGGATCTGATCCTAGAATTGGAAATTGCAGAAATGGATTCAACCCAGAATGCAATTGAGGAGCATCCTGAGTCGGAACAGCTGGATCCACCGGAGCCAGAGGATCGACCTTGTGCACAGGAGAAGCAGGAGAAGAAACAATCTGGAGTAGTAACTCTTCCGAATCTGGCAAACCCCTCGGTGCCGGATTGCCTTTTGGAGAAGGAGATCTCTCTGGAGTCACTCGAGGAGAAGGCGAAGGAGAAGGAGACACAAGTTCTTTTTGATGATGTCTGGCAGCCGGCGAAGGCGACCTCAAAGCCTCACCCTTCGACGAACGGCGCAGAGATCCATGTCTTCGCTTCTTTTTGCGTTTCCTCTACTTCGACGAATGCAAAGCCGATGAGTTTTTCGGCCTCTCCCTTCCTTCTTAGCCTTAGCCATAAAGAGCTTAGCTTCCCGTTCTTTAAGAGCCTTAGGGTTCATCTTCCGGCAACTGGAACAGTCCTCCACGTCGTGATCAGACGACAAACACCATAAGCAATCTTCATGGGGGTCAGTGATGTACATGTGACCCCCAAACTCTCTGTAGGGCTTGAATCCAGACATCCTTATAGACAACATCCTAACAGCAACAGTACAAAGTACAGTACAACAACAAAGTATCTCAACAGTATGGAGAGAGCCAGAAAACCATTACGCATCGACGGCGCGGAAAAAAGGGAACTGACGTCATCACGCCGACGAGGCTCTCTTATGGCTCCGGTGATGTCATGCAAGGTCGCGTGCGGAGCCGTGGCATTGTGACGCCCTCGTGGGCGTAGAGAGCTAGGAAAAAATTCAGCAGAATGCTGGCGCAGGGGATATTCATACGAAGTGGAGAAGCGTGGCTCAGTGGTTAGAGGTGGCAGACCCGGAAGCTGAGATCGACCGTGGACCAGGGTTCGACTCCCCGCCTCGGCGGGTCTCGGGCTGAAAATTCCACGGTCTCGACAATTCTCACTCTGGTGCCTACTCAACTCACGGGGTCACACTCTGCGACTCTGGGCAATAGCTTGCTTAATCTCCACTACGGCCCCTCGCGGCGGGATGCCTGGCTTTCACCTTGTGGACACCCTGCCGGGGTTTCTCACAGGGGAATACCAGGACGGGTTCCCTAAGCAAGCGCCGGGACGCTCACGGGCAGCTGTGCGCTTTACAAGTCCAGCACATTTACATTTACATTTACATTTATCCATCAGAAATCACTTTACCTGCAGCAACTCGGCACCACGCAGTCCTTCACTCTAACTCCCATGTCATGTTCTCATAACCTCGCCTCACCCAGGACCACACCTGACCTTCATCATACACTCACTTGCATGCTTCTCAACTCCCGCTCACTCAAAAATATACCATCAAAATTTGGGCCCTCCTCAACAACAGCACACTGGACCACCTCTTCCTAATGGAAACCCGAAGAGCCCAGCCTTAGTTGCCAACATCACTGTGGCCATCCCAACAGAAGACAAATTGGTATGCCAGGACCGCCTCCATAAGGCCATAAGAGGAGTCGCCATCATCTACAGAGAAACTCTCAGATGCACAGCCACCACTGACCTTTACACCCCTTTCTAGGAACACATACAGTTCAACCTTCAAGCAAACAACAGCTCCACCCTGAAGGGCACCCTAGCTTATTGACCAACCGGTCTGCGAGGTGACTTCAGTAACCTCTTCTCAGACTTCATCGCCTCCTTCACCTATCATCAACTCCTACTTCTCAGAGATTTTAACTTACCCTGTCGCATGGTTCATACTTTATCACTAAAACTGTGTGTTTGTTGGACAACATACACTCCAAAACCTGAGTGAGACTGAGTACACGCACACCATCAGGATAGGTTGGCCTTAGTTCTGGTTAGCTCACAATGCGCCATCTGTACCTCTAACCTAGAAAGGTAATAGGCGGATTGTGCAACTTCGGAACATGACAACCCTGACTCTCCAAATAAATCGGCAAAACAGATCTGGAACCCTTTTGTTTTATAACTCATTCATGCCCAAAGAGAGACACAAGAAATACTTGAATTGGCATTCCAAATGATGTTTTGAAGCAATAAGATTCTTGTGTAAAATACATGTGCTGTCAATAGAAGGAAACAAAACAGAGTCATCAGCATCACAAGACTGGTATAGAAAATGAACAAGTCAACCCTAGTTGTGTTACATACATTATAAGATTGCATACAGGAACTATATTTGTGCTCCTACCTAGAATTCCCTATCCTAGTGTACGTAGGGTGGGTAGATCTGCCAGAATCACTGTAGGGCGATCTAACTCCCCAGTTACCTATAGATATGTGACATCTGGAAGTCTGTCTTGGTGTAGAGCTGTGCACCATCCCTCTCAAGAGGTAAACAGGGTCAGCGGACCTGGAATTCCGGCATGGGGCAACCTCAACAATGTCAGCAAAATGTTCCTCTAACTAAAAAAAGGAGTGATTTCGTTTATATAATAAACGACACCCATGTTGCCGTTCCAAAGTCCCAGTCAGGTCGTCATTGAGTCTATTCTGACAAAGCTGTCGCCAAGCAAACAATACCAAATATCAACTTTTTGCGCAGTGAACTTTATCTCTTGTACAGAATGTTTAAAGCTCTGATTATACGTAAATGAAAGCAAAAGTAATTTCAGGGAATATTACCTATACAGGCACACAAGCAGATGTGTGTCAAATGTCAATGTTCAAGAAAAGATGTCAACTTTAAACGTGAAATGGTGGTGTTCCTATCCGGGACTAATGTGATCACAAAACACCATCTGCAAAACCCCTCTGACCACTGCTCCTCTGACCTCCTTGAGAGTCTACACAACACAGGACTTTCTAACCTCATCATGAACCCCCACATAAAATGCATGACACACTTTAGATGCAGTCATGGCTTCCAGAAACAGCATCAGCTACCGCACCACCTCACCACTCACATGGACCGACCACTACATTTTCCATTTCAATGTCTCTGTGGTACAAGCCTAAGCTCCCATCAACACCAACCAATCCAGCCAATACAGGAGCAGAAAAATAGAAACAGACTTACACAATACTCTCAAAAACAACCAACCTAATACCACCAACAACATAGCCTAGGGCATTACCAACTTCAACCAATAGCTCTCTAACTGGGCTGATGCTCTTGCACCCATTAAAACTCCGGAACTCCAAAATATACTGTAACCGGCTGGAAAGAAAGTGGAGAACCAACCATGACATCGACCCAAGATCAACCTACAAGGCCACCCTCAGGCACTACCACCACCTCCTGAGACTTACCAAGAGAAGATCCTAGCCAGTTCCAACAGCAGCAAAGAGATATTTGCCATCATCAAGGAATTCATCAACTCAGACGCCTCAACCAACTCCATCACCCCCTACCATGAACTATGAAAATACCTTTCAAACTATTTCAAAAGCACAATTCAGAAGATTTACAATAACTTTGAAAAACAACTGAACGCTGAAGACATCATCAGTAAAATTCACACCTACCACTCAGACAGACACCTAATCAACTGGAGAACACTCACCGAGGAAGACACCACCTCAATCATGAAGACCAGCCCCTCGGGCCCCCACAGATCCATGTCACTACCATATCTACAAACTAGGAGGACCCGTAATCAGCAAATTCCTCACTCACGTCACCAACTCCTTCATCGAGTCTGCAACTTTCCTTGAGGAGTGTAAGCATGCTGCAGTGACAGCCCTCCTTAAAACACAATCGTCTGACCCCAACAAACTGAGCAACTTCAGACCTATCTCCCTACTACTGTACCCAGCAAACATGGAGAAAGCAATCAACCAGCAACTTACCAACCACCTTGATCTCGACAATCTTCTCGACCACTCCCAACCCAGCTTTCATAGCAATCACAATACAGAGAGAACACTCATCGCCACTAGAGATGAGAGCCATGCCCTTCTAGACTGAGGAGAAACTGCTGCCCTCATACTGCTGGACCTCTCGGCAGCATTCAACACTGTGTCACAATCCAGCCTCATCAAAAGATTACATGCTACAGGCATCCAAGCCAACTGATCTGCGGAGTCCCTTAAGGATCATCACTCAGGCCCACCCTGTCCAACATTTTCATGACACCATGCACTGATGTCATCATAGCTCACAGCATCTCCATCATCTCCTACATCGAAGATACCCAGCTCATCCTTTCAATGCCAGACAAGTCCCTCATGACCAGATTCAACTTCACCAAATGCATGATCCGTGTAGCAGAATGTATGAAAACCAACTGCCTTAAACCCAATTACGGCAAGAGAGAAGTTCAGATCATTAGGATCAAGAACTTCCCATGAGACTCTACCTTGTGGCCATCAGAGCTTAGTCCAACACCATCACTCTCTAACCACGCATGTAACCTGGGTATCATCTTAGATTACAAAATCAACATGGCCACACAGGTGGATGCCGTCAGTTCCTCCTGCTTCAACATGCTATGCATCCTCAAAAGAATGTTCAGATGGATTACCAAGAGAACCCGATGTACCATCTCTCATAGTCACCATCAGACTTGACTAGGGCAGCACACTATATGCCAAAATATCCCCAACTACCTCCTCTACCATCTTTAAACCATCCAGAAGACTGCTATTAGACTTGTCCTGGATCTCCCAGGGTGCACCAGGTTGACAACTCACGTCAGAGATCTCCACTAGCTGCTGATACATAAACATTGCTAATTCAAACTCCTCACACACGCATACAAGGCACTGCACAACATTGAACCAGCCTATCTCTATCTCCGCCTCCTTTTCCACCAGCCCACCAGATACTCACGCTCTGCCTCACTCTCTCTTGCACACACCCCTCTCATAAGTGAAAGCAGAACAGGAGCCCTAGCCTTTTCCTATCTTGCACCCAAAATGTGGAGAAAACTCCCTCGACACATAAGGGGCTCCTCCTCACTTCTGCAATTCTGCTAGGGGCTGAAAACATGGCTCTTCGACTAACACACAGCAGGCGACCTTCACACCAGCTCCAGTGCCTGGCTATCCCTCAGGTGATAAGTCACAGTTTACAAATCCACATAACATAACTTAACATAACATAACATGATATTTTCAGGTTGGATCTATTTGATACTTTACCCTGGTTATGCAATATGAAAGATGGGTTCACAAGCCTAGGTCTAGAAACCTTGTGGTAGGACCCATCCTCTATAACAGCGGTCTGCAAAACTAAATTAAAGAGCAGTTTTGGAATTTCATTGTGGGCCAAACGATCAGCCTTAATAAAGGCAGTCCATCAGCTCAATTTATGGAAGCAAAATCATTGCCAGTATATGAGCCATATTTAGATGAGATCTCACTGATCCAGGCTAAATCCCTTTTTATTGAGTTTTGTTTTGGTATTTTAGGTATAAGAGTTTTACAGACTAGTGACACAAATCAACTACGCCTATCAAAGCTTGTGTTATATTGTTGTGAAGCATTCTAGAATCAAGCGTAAATTTACCAATTCATGCCCTTATATAGCTATAATTCACATTGCCCTTATATAGGCATAGAAATCATACCCATATTTAGACATAAACAAACCAGTCCAAATGCAGGCATAGCTACTTCCACTAGTTCCAAAAAGCCACAACGATTTCTTGGAAAACTCAGCTTCAGCAGTCAGGAACATACCCTTAATTGAATATTGATTTGTCCTAGAAATCATGGCGTTTTCAAAGAACTACCATTCCTTTGGGGTTCTTTGGTGACGTTATAATGTCCAACCTTACGTCAAACTAGGCACCTTCAAGGTATTAATATGCCTACACTTGCCCTAGCAAACACACGGTGGTTAGGAGCAGCTCGACTATCGACTTGCCCGACGCGGCTCGCTACAGCAAGTCCCAAAGGGAGCCTACCCTACAGCTGACGCACTGACAGAGAGGCTGCCTTTCTCTCACGGAGAATCCAGCTCCAGTGTTTCAAAGCTCCCCTCGCGGAGGGTTGGGAAATCGAGTCCCGAGACAGAGATACCAGACCTCCTTCATTCTAAAACCAAGGTACGAGCTGATTAGACCCTAAGGGAAATCTTGGATAGATTCTTGGCAAAGAAAACTAAAGCTATGCTACACCTCACTTACTTCTTCTCTCGTACTAGACTTAAGTTAGGTACATTGGGGTAGGCGTATTTTAGAAGCATCAGTTGAGTACGTTTTAGCCTTTATTTATGTATGTATTTATCTATGGTCTAGGAAACCATACAATGCTTTTACAGTATTATTTTAGAATACTCTTCTTACTATACGCATTATACTTTGCAACCAGTATTACAATTGTAGCAGTTCACTTTACTTGCATGAGAAAGAAAACTGTTCAATAAAACCTTTTATTAAAAGCGCCCGTCTCTCTATTTCTCTGCACCTCTGATGAAACGAAGCATGCACGGTTGACTGAGTAAAATATCTATCTATTGTTTCCACAAGTCTGAAGATCAGTTTTATTTTTGGGGAAACAAAGTTGTCATGTTTAGGCGGTTGTCAGAAACTAATCCCTTCTTGTTTATTCGAGAAAGTTTCTAGTGACCTCTGAGCTAGCTGGCACTCACAATTAAGTCTAATATATTCGATAGAGACCTAGTAGACATAAGTCCTACGTCAAATCTATTGGATATGTTATTCCAATGCGCAGAGCCTATTGGGAATATAGGAACTACACTACAATATGCAACGAGGGGGGCCACAGAAAATACGGATCATGTTTTATTTTTTTGCTCTACCCATCTACTAGCTCGAAAGAGATGAATACTTTCGTTATGTCGCTCCTTGGGTTTCAGAAACTTTATGCCTGCTTTAAGACTATTACGAACTGACACCGCACTTTTTATTGTGTGTTGTTTGAGTAAATGTTTAGCTTGTTTGTGGATTAAGGCGAAAAGTGTAGGCCTTGATTTTTAAAGTTATTCATCATTAGTACAATCAACTGATATACTCTGAATGTATAGACTACATTGTTAATATTAATTCTCTGTTGTTTTTTAGTTTTAAATTGTGATGTATTTGTTTTAAGGTGGGCTTTCTGAGGTAGATCCATGAGTAAACATGATGATATGATGATGATGACTGCGAGCAGCAGTGGCGTAATGAAACTTGAGGGGGCCCCCTGCAAAATACATAGAGGGGCCCCCCTCACGCTCTGAGCCAGTCAGAAGCTTTCAAGCCAGGGACCCGCCATACTGCAGAAGCTATTGTTATGCCACTTTTATAAGTAACCCTGGACGGTGGAGTTAATAGTTGGGCTTAGTTTGCTGGCAGTCTATCATAGGTGGTGGTTATCCACTATAAGGGTCCCTGCCATCAGTACGCTGAGGAGGTTTGTCCTATTTTTGGGTGGTTTTCCTGATGCAGACTCCCTGTCAGGATATGCAACATCAGGCCCACTTATCGTTTGGTTTTGCCAAAAGTGCATTTACTGCTCCTTCTCTTTCACACCTCCTCCCATCCTCTTACTTCGTTTCTCTTCCTTTCTATTATTTCTGACCATCCTATTTTTTCACCATTCTTTTCTCAGCTTGTTTCTTTCTACTCTTTGTCACTTTCATCTCCTACTTGTTCTCTACAATCCCATCAATATCTTTATATTATGCTTTTTGTTTCTCCTGTGCAGAATTTCTCTCCCTTTCTTTGCTCTTCTTTTATACTATCTCCTTTGTATTTCCTTCATCCATTTTCTAACCCTTTCCGTTCCCTACCTCTTTTTTCTCTCTTTCTCTTTTACACCCCGCCCTCTCTACCTTAACAGTTTCGTTTCCAGGTGACATATCCTTCTAGTACCTTGTGACTACTTTCCTACATACTTTCTTGCTGTGACTCTCGATTAGTGCTTCCAGTGCTTTCTCATCTATCACTATGCTCTTCATCAATCCTGTACAGACCTTACATGGGTGGAGAGCCTACCGGATTCACAGCTGTTTGTTCCCGGATAAATTAATAAAAAGATCTGAACCATACAAGAGTATGGGCTCTGCAAAATATTTACATTTTTACATTGTTAAAATAATATTCCATCACCAGAAATAAAGTTCAAAGTGGTGTACATCAAAAAGAAGCACTATTTACATGGAGAAGTAACCAAATTAAAACGTTTTAGGAAAAAGTCAAGGCCTCATTTCATCAAGCCGAATAAATATGCACCAAATACTTGAATATTTTATAAACAAAGATATTCTAATTGCACCAAGATTTAAGAAAAGTACATTCACGTTTATTAGTGTAATGGCAAATGTGAGCCTTAAATGTCAACTCATCAATGTATAAAGAGTTATCAGCTTGGAAAGTTTAATCCCTGACATAGAGTTGGAATTTACTTATGGAATATGCGGAAGTGGTCCATGAGCGTTAATAAATTAACCTAGATCCTGCTGAGCAGTCTGAGAAGGTAGCACTGTGGGGGGATATGGCAGTGCTAATTTTAATTTATTTTCTAATTTTATAAATATATCAACATTTACAAATAAATATTACCTACTGGCGGTCACCAGTAGGTAGATATAGTTAGGACCTAGTTTCCACAGGAAATCCGCAACATTCCATTTGGAATAACTTTGGCGCCGGTCAACGAATCTTCGCGTGTTTTCCCCATGCAATTTTCCATAGGGACCTTTAGCCGAGGCTACAGCCCGAACTGCTGAACGGAATTACACTAAGGGGTCGATTAGGATCGCGGACGGACTTGAGTCCGTCCGCGACCCCTGAGGAGGAGGGAACGTCCGCATGGGCTGCGGCGTTCCCTCCGATCTGATTAGGATGTGACCGCCAGGGTGGCGGTCACATCCTCTATCTCTAACATTGCGGCGGGTGCAGCTTCAAGCTGCACCCGCCCCAATGTAAAAAATGCATGCACAGCATTTGCGTGCACAAAGCGGCAGGCACCGCGCGGTGCCTGCTGCATTGTGCACGCAAATGCAGGGGGGTACCATAGGTACCCCCCATGTGCACCCACCACCACCCCTTCACCCAGGGGGCCCGCAACGGGCCCCCGAAGTGAAGGTCCGTATGCTTTTCCATGGCGGCAATGCCGCCGTGGAAAAGCATATTTACACACACATCATAATATGGCGGACGGTGTCTCATAGACACCGCCTGCCACGTTATAGCTTTTCCGCCGCGGTCGGAAGCCGACCGCGGCGGAAAAGCGGCGGACGGATTTCCATACCCACCAGCCATCCTAATTTGGCGGTGGGTCTTTGGAGTCTCCGCCGCGGTTTTTCCGCATCCTCCAGGCCGGCGGACACTTCCGCCGGCCCGGAGGATGCGGAAAAACCGCCATCCTAATCGGCCCCTAAATTTGGCAAAAACGTAGAGTTTGGTTCACAGATCACGCTTTTCGTTAAATGGTGTAAATCTGTGCAGTAGTTCCTGAGAAAATCAAAAGTAAAATCATAGATATATCTATGGGCGCGTAGGGTACACGTATCCTCTGAGGATCATGCGCATACCCTTATGAGCACGAGCTGCATGCTAATTGTCTGTCAACTGTCTGTCAACACTCCAAACCAGGAAGTGTTGGCAGCCAAGAACCGAGGCACAAGAAAACTGAAAAACAAGTGCGCAAAAGACGCAAAGGGGGCAGGATAGAAACACCCTGACCCCCTAGGCCTGCTCAGGGGGTCCCACATGACCCCCAAGGCCAGAAATCGCGGGATGCGCGTAGGATATGAGTATCCCGTGGAAAAAAAAACCTGAATCCCGCTTTAGTGCAAAGTATGTATAATAGCGGGGGGGCACACAGCCCCCCCACAGCCCTGGGGACCGCCACCCCCCTGGGCTTAAAAGTATAATGATGGGAAGCCTGAAAGGCTCCCCGAGCCCCAGGGACTGCCACCCCCGGGGCTCTACTAAATTGAAATTGCGGGGGGCCACACTGCCCCCCTGCAGCCCCGGGGACCGCCAACCCCCAGGCTTGCTTTATTTCTTTTTTTAAATCCTGTTTAGGGTTGGGCTTCAACCCCCCCCCACTCTCCCAGTGGACCACCACCTCCGGGGCTCTAAATATGTAAATTGGGGACCCCCCAGCCCCGGGGACCACCCCCCCAGGGCTTTGAAAAAAAGGTGGTAGGGGGACCACGCGGCCCCCCTCCTGGAGCCCTCAAGGGCCCTGGGGACCACCACCACCCAGGGCCAGCTCCTGCAGTGTCCAGGGGTACCCACCCCAGGACACTGTAGTTTGCTGCGAGGCTCCCGCCCTACCATAGCAAACTGCTTTGATTTTTTGAAGAGAGAGCAGGAAACCTGCTCTCTCTTCCAAAAACCAAAGACTATTGCTTTTCTACATGGGGAGCAGCATGTTAGCTGCTCGCCATGTAGTAAAGCAATGCTGGCTCCCGCAGGAGGCGGGGAGCCTGCAGGGACCGTAGGGGTATTGGGGACCCCCACGCGGTCCCCAACGGAGAGGGTCAGGCCCGGGGGATAGGGTCCCCGGGGCTACAAGTGGCCGAGGAGGGGGCCCCCCTCCCGAAAAAAAACCTAAATAAATAAAAAGGCCGCCCCGGGGGATGGGGAACCCGGGGTCATAAATGGCCTATGGAGGGGGGCCACGAGGCCCCCTTCCTTAATTCTTTTAAAAAAATGAATTAGGGGGCAGGCCCTGGGGGATGGGGTCCCCAGGGCCCAAAAAATTAAAAAAAGTAGAAGGGCTACACAGCGTCCCTGGGGGATAACTAGCCCACGAGGTACCTCCAGTAGGCACCACGGAGCATGGCCTCTCAACACTTCTTTGCAACGCAGACTCCAGGCGCATACTGGAGGTACCTGGTGGGTTAGTTGGCCCCCAAGGACCTACAGGATTGAGAAGGAATTCATTCTCTAACTTAAAACACGCCACAGGGCGTGTTTGCAGACATGTCACCTCAGGCCGCGCCCCCTTCCTTCACCACTGTGCAAACACGCCCCGTGGTGTGTTATAAGTTGGGAAACAAATTCCCTTTCAATCATGAGGGCTCGGGGGGCCAACTAGCCCACCAGGTGCTTCCAGTAAGCACCACTGTGCTGCGTTGCAGAGAGGTGGTCTAGGATGTGCCCCTTTTTACATCTCTCTGCTACGCAGCTCTGTGGCGCTTACTGGATGTACCTAGTGGGCTAGTTGGACCCTAGAGACCCTCAGGATTGAAGGGGAATTATTTCCCCACTGATTCTGAAAAGTAATTTTAACAGTACTTACCAGTAACTTTAACTTCCTTCCATAGGATATCATTGCCTGCTTTTTGCTGAAAAAGTTTCTCAGTGTTGATTTTTGACATTTACAAATATTCCTCTAAAATCAGCCGAACTACGAATTCCAATTTACTCACCTGCTATCAGGAGAGGCATCAGTGCTGCATCTTTGAGCCCAGTACTGATCCTGAAAAGTAGTTTTAACCGTACTGACCAGTAACTTGAATTTCCTTCCATAGGCTAACATTGACTGGTTTCACTTGGAAATTCTTCAAAGTGTGAAGTTTTAGAATTTTAAAATATTCACCTAAAATCATCTGAACAACGAATTCCGATGTATTCACCTGTTATCAGGAGAGAACCCAGTGCTGCATCTTTTAGCCCAGCACTGACCCTGAAAAATAATTCTAACCATACTTACCAGTAACTTGTATTTCCTTCCATAGGAATCAATTGTCTGGATTTCACCAGAAAAGTTTCTAAGTGTCTATTTTCACAAACTACAAATGTTCCTTAAAAATCGCCTGTATGACTTAAACGCATTCTTTCAACTGTTTACAGGAGAGGCACCAGTGCTGGATCCAGGAACCACCACTGAGTAAGAAAAAATAATGATAACTGGTTGGTTGGTTGATTGCTTTATTTCGATATGCAAGTATCATAAAAGCATTACAAAAGTATATAAAAACAGCACATCGTAAAAGACTGTACATTTAAAAGCAAAGCAGATAAGAAGTAGCAATTAGATCAAGAATAAGTTAATTAAAAAAATAATTAAATTGATATGGACAGTCTTTTAAAACGGATCAACCATGCCCATTTTAAAAATTTGGATACAGCACAAACGATGGGAGAGGATGTATCAGTTAGTAAAATGCGTAGAGCCTCCAGATGCTGGCGAGTACCCAATTGTCTACAAAGTGGTTTAAGCCAGTGGGATCTTGGGCGGGCATAGTCAGGACATTCAAAAAGGAAGTGGGCCACAGTTTCTGGCCTATTAGTACATAGGGCGCAGTGACGTGAAGCCTGTGCAGGCATATTCCATCTAGAGAGGAGATCAGCTAGAGGTAAGGTGCCTAGTCTAAATTTAATAAAAAGTGCCCGGTCCACAGATATCGTGATTGTGTCCAGATAAGGCTCAAAGGCAACAACGTCTTTAGATTGCAGGAATACTGCGGTGGAATTGCAGTGATAACACTACTTACCAGCTAAGTGAATTTCCTTGGAAATTCTTCTAAGTGTGGAGTTTTGGAACTTTAAAATATTCTTATAAAATAAGCAGAAGTACAAATTCCGATTTACTCACCTGTTATTAGGAGAGACCTCAGTGCTGCATCTTTGAGCCCAGTACTGATCCTCAAAAGTTATTCTAATCATACTTACTAGTAACTTGAATTTCCTTCCATAGGCTAACATTGACTGTTTTCACTTGGAAATTGTTAGAAGTGTGGATTTTTGGAACTTTTAAATATTCACCTAAAATCATCCGAACAACGAATTCCTATTTACTCACCTGTTATCAGGAGAGAACCCAGTGCTGTATCTTTTAGCCCAGCACTGACCCTAAAAAGTAATTCTAACCGTGCTTACCAGTAACTTGTATTTCCTTCTATAAGAATCCATTGTCTGGTTTTCACCTGAAAAGTTTCGAAGTGTCTATTTTCAAAAACTAAAAATATTCCTTAAAAATCCCCTGTATGACGTAAACGCATTCTTTAACTGTTTACAGGAGATGCACCAGTGCTGGATCCAGGATCAACCACTGAGTAAGAAAAAGTGAAGATAGCACTACTTACCTGCTAAAGGAATTTCCTGCTATAGGATAACATTGGCAATTCTATGTCAAAACATTTCTAAGAGTCAACTTTTAAAATACCGTAATATTCCTTAAAAATCACTACTGTAACTAAAACACTTTTACTCAACCGATTACAGGAGATGTCCAAGGAATGAATATAGGATCCAGTCCTGTGGCTAGAAAAGTTATCCATAAAGTAACTAATTGCATTTAACTAGAAATTCACATTCACATTTAAAAAACCTTAGAAATTCACTGAAAAAACTGTAGGTTTTAGGGGTGTTATAGTTTGCTGGACATTTCACTCGTACAAAACCATTGAAATTCCTCCGATTTAGAGGCCTATTAGGATGGCAGACGGACCTGCGTCCGTCCGCCACCCCCGAGGTGGAGGGACCGTCTGCAGTGGCAGCGGCGGTACCTCCATTGCAATTAGGATGTGACCGCCACCCTGGTGGTCACATCCCGTATTTTTACCCTTGCGGCGGGTGCTGCTTGAAACAGCACCCGCCGCGCGGTGCCTGCCGCTTTGTGCATGTACATGCAGGGGGGTACCATAGGTACCCCTCATGTGCACCCCCACGCCCCCTTCACCCTGGGGGCCCGCAAGGAGCCCCCGGGAGCAAAGTTCCACATGCTTTTCCACGGCGGAAAAGCCGCCGCAGAAAAGCATGTTTCACCACACATCCTAATTTGGCTGACGGTGTCTTGCAGACACCGCCACCAAATAGCGCTCATCATCCTGCGGATCAGCGGCAGACAGACCTGCCGTCCGCCGCTGTTCCCAACGCCATCCCACCGCCATCCTAATCTGGCGGTGGGTGTTTTCTGTCACCGCGGCGGTGAATCCGCATCCTCCGGGCCGGCGGTGGCTTCCACCGGCCCGGAGGATGCGGATTCACCGCCATCATAATCGACCCCATAGTTAGTTGTACTCACTATATCTCGTGCGCACGCAATCCACTGCTGATGATGACACATATTACATCATTCATGAAATGGTCAGTGACATCACTGATGACATCTCAAATGACATCACTGATGACATCACTGATGACATCATCCATGTGACAATCAGATACACCTCATCATACACTACTATAACCTTTCATCACTCACTGTAAAATACAGAGTACCATATTTGAATCCATTGACACACCAATACAAGTTTCTAAAAACCCACTCAGTGATTCCTAGATCTATACACACATCTAATCACTTACCTACAGATTCACTCATACATGCAGTCAATGATAAATAAAACACTATCAAATATACTTATACACCTATATCGACATTACACACCAGCACACATCCTATTCACTTATGAAGTCATCCTATTCACTTATGCAAACAATGGATCATACTTACATTTACTTAGCTATACACTTATACAAACACCACTTTATCTATTCATATAGATAGTAACTTATACTTAGTGTGTTTTAAAATCACTATTACAAGTATACAGTTATCCATACAGTCACGCATACAATCACTGAGTGTTATGTATACTTATTTATAAACAACAACTGACACATACACTGCCTTTTTTCTACTTTGTTGCACATGTACCATTGAGAGAGATATTTGCTCATCACCACACCCATAAAGATATTCACTCACCCAAACAACTGTTATAACATGTAGTTTTAACTTCATATACCTACTGAATCAACTATTCACACATCTTTGGGCAGTCACATACCCCCCACCGAACCACACACACATTCACTCTCCCATACAAATACTCAGTTAACTAATCAATAACTAATATAGACTTTCAAATAGCTAGTAATCAACTGGAGAAGCAGTTTACACAACAACTGACAAAGTGATACAGATGCTCACACAGTTTAGTCACTATCCAATATATTTAGTGAGATACTTTAAATTAGTCAAGTAAACCGTCAATCACACTGCTACTAAATCCTCCATCCAGATATTTATATTTATATATCCACTCATTCTTCAATGCAAGTTGCTATATATATATAAATCATATTTAAATAACGAAGCAAACCACATTTACTGGATGATGTCATCAGTGATGTCATTTGAGATGTCATCAGTGATGTCACTGACCATGTCATGAATGATGTAATATGTGACACCGTCAGCAGTGGATTGTGTGCAAGCGAGATATAGTGAGTACAACTAACTATATCGGAGGAATTTCAATGGTTTTGTACAAGTGAAATGTCCAGCTAACTATAACACCCCTAAAACCTACAGTTTTTTCAGTGAATTTCTAAGGTTTTTTAAATGCTAATTCCTAACTATATCAGGCCTGAAACCTATGTTTTTTTCAGTGAATATATATATATTTACATACACCTTTAACATAGAATTGTGTTTAAAAAAAATCTATTTTAAATTAAAACATTAAAATATTTAAGTCTTTTAAATTACATTTTGCACTCCATTGAGTGCAACAGTAGGGAAAGTGTTGGATAGCAGAGGGGTAAAAATTACTATTCCCACTCCAGTGAGTGCAATAGTAAAGAAAATGTTGGCTAGCATGGGGGGTAAAATTACTATTCCCATTCCAGTGAGTGCAACAGTAGGGAAAGTGTTAGATAGCGGAGAGGTGAAACTTAATATTCCCACTCCAATGGGTGCAACAGTATGGAAAAGTTGGATAGCGGAGGGGTAATGATAACTATTCCCACTCCAGTTGGTGCAACAGTAAGGAAAGTGTTGGATAGCGGAGGGGAAAAACATAATATTTCCACTCCAGTGAGTGCAGCAGTAGGGAAAATGTTGGATAGTGTACGGGTAAAAATTACTATTCCCACTCCAGTGGGTGCAACAGTCCGGAAAGTGTTGGATGGCTGATGGGTAAAAATGACTATTCCCAGTCCAGTGGGTGCAACAGTAGGGAAAGTGTTGGATAGCGGAAAGGTAAAAATGACTATTCCCACTCCAGTGTGTGCAACAGTAGGGAAAGTGTTGGATAGCAGATGGGTAAAAATGCCTATTCCCACTCCAGTGGGTGCAACAGGAGGGAAAGTATTGGGTAGCAGAGAGGTAAACATTACTATTCCCACTCCAGTGAGTGCAGCAGTAGGGAAAGTGTTGGATGGTGGAGGGGTGAAAAATAGTATTCTCACTCCAGTGAGTGCAATAGTAGCGAAAGTGTTGGATAGCTCATGGGTAAAAAGTACTATTCCCACTCAAGTTAGTGCAACAGTAGGGAAAGTGTTGGATAACTGAGGAGTAAAAATGTATATTTCCACTGGAGTCAGTTCAAAGTTAAAAACAAACAAATAAACAACAACAACACGAAAGATTTTAAAAAACAAAAAAATTAAACATTTTTTATAGAAATGGTTTAGAAACAAAAATATTATTTATTACATGAATGTAAAAATTTTTATTTTCCACCATCTAACCCACACAAATCACAACCACATTACATTTTTTAAAGAAATGTGCCTCCATAATTAACATAATTAATTATCATTTAAACAAATATTATTATTTATATTTTAAACAAATACAAATTAATTTACTCCCCATGCGTTACCGCTATAAAAACAAAACACACACACAAAATAACAATAAACACTTACCATAAATATTTTTTAATTGATAAATTAATATTATTAATCAACTAATTATTAATTAAACATAGATTACTGTCCACCCTCTACCCCAATAAACACCACAACCCACACCGAAAAATCAATACACAATTTTGATAACTAACTTTACATTAATATCAATTAACAACAACTTATGAATTAATTTTAAAGAATTTACTTCCCACCCTTTGCCACTTTAAACCCCACAACTTACATCAAACATGAATTACACAATTACCATATTTTAATTTTAATTACATAATTAGCATTAATTAACAAACAATTATTAATTAAATATAAATGAATTACTACCTACCCTATTCTCCTATAAACCCCACCACCCACTCCTAAAAAAAGGACACAATTAACATAATTAATTGCACATTAATTAATTAATAATAATTAACAACCAATTACTAAATAGGTAATAATAAAATAATTCCTACAATCAACACTATAATATATAAATTACATAAATATTATTAAATTAAAAACATGAATTAAGTTATTACAATTAAATTACTTCCCACCCTCTTCCCCTATAAACCCACAACCTGCTCCTAAAGAAATTACACAATTAACATAATTGACAATTAATTCATTAATAATAATTAACAGCCAGTTAAATAATAATTAATAATAAATTAATTCCCACAATTAACACTATAAAATCTAAATAAAATAAATACTAATAGATGAAAAATATTAATTAATAGATCATAATTCAATTACTTCCCACCATATTCCCCTATAAACCCATAACCCGCTACAGAACTTAAAAACTCAAAATTTAATTAAGATAAAATTAATAACAACTAAAAATGTAACATATATATTAAAAAACAAAACAAATTCTTATACAAAAAAATAGATCACATACTTTTAAAATACATACCAAAATACTTAACACTAATTATGTCTGTGCACATTCTCTCTCATTCTCAAGGGGGCCTTGTTTGCTCTTGTGGGTCTCTTTCATTCTTTATGTGACTTTCTGGGTTTTTTCAGACTCCTTTAATACTTTCTCTTTGAGGCTCTCTTTCACCTTTTGATCTTGTATTCTTTCATACGCCAGAGTGATGTTTTCCTCTGTGCAAATAAATACAGTTTCTATAGCTCTAAACCTGTCCTCTTTCTCATATGCAGACATTTGTGCTCTTCAAAGATTACTTTTTTCCTCTCTCTTTATATATTCACATCTGGGAGTGCGTTAAGGTTTCTGAGGTTTGTGGTCTTATATTTGCGCTGTTACTCTCGATCACTGGATACTTATTTTATTCTCCTTTGGTCTTTATAACTCTCTGACAGCCCTCTTCACCTCAAGGCATCTCTTATAGTAAAGTGTTTTTACATTGTGCTTTGTTCTGCATTTCTACAGTCTTAAAGGTATTACTGTACTAATTTACCAACCTCAAAAAGATGAAACTATGACTTGACCAAGTTGAGATTCGAATTCATGAACAGCAGATCACAAAACGTACCTTCTCTTTTGGTCTTCTCTCTCCATCTCTCAAGCTTCTTCTTCTCTTCTTAGTTCTCCCACTCTTCGTCTCTCTCTTTCTCTCTACCCCTACTGCGCTTACTCGCATTCTTTTCCTTTATCTCCTTCTCATTATCTTGCTCCCCCTGTGTTTCACTTTCTACTTTGCCTCCCTCGCTTGTTCTTCATCCTTTATGCGCTTCTTCTTCTGCCACCTAATTTTTTCTCTGGCTTCTCACATTTGTTTCCCCTCATATTGTTATACTTCTTAATCAAATGTTTTCCCTTCTCTCTTTTTGTTGGTCTGACTGACCCCCTCTCAGCTCTAATTTTATCTTCCACTGTGTCCCTTATATTTATCTCTGAGAGTTAAGACTTCCTTATGTGTAGACATCTCACTTTGCACTTGAGAATGAAACTATAAAATACAGTTAGAATCCCATACCGGAGAAATATGTTAAACAACTGCAAAGGCTGCATCACCTCATGGATAGGCATCATTCTAATATTTCTAATATAACACTGCATATAGGTTATAAAAACATAATGCCATCTGAAAAATACAAATTGCAGCATTCTTGCTCCTACGTTCAAATTTGCACCGACTTGCACGTTGTGTGCTTGGGTCCTCTGCAGTATTTACCATGGAGCTCAGGTCAAGGCACCTTTCTCCAGCAGGAGTGCTGCACCCAAATGGACGGCTGTGAATATAAGCACATTTATAACATTGTGTTAATGAGCCCTGGCATCCCCTCAAAAAATGGAAAAGACTTTGCACCCGAGGAGGGACTGCATGTACAGACAATAAGCTTTAATTTAATGCCAGGTAAGCGTCCCAGTTTCTAGAGCAAGAACAGAAGAGCTCACCTTCGTTCGTCCTAGCAAATCACGTTGCCTTCCTTAAATGCTTTTATTTCAAATTTCCACTACTGGTCTATTTTTATAAGTTCTTCTAGCTTTTAGAGGAAAATAAGTATATAGCAATTGAGCTTGGGAGTAGTGAGTGGCGAGCAGCAAGCATTGCATGTGTCGAAAGTGCTTACCCTTCTTTCTCAGCACCTCCTCTATAGTGTTTTGATTCTGAACTGCTCCGTCAAAGGATGGCAGATTTTCTTTTGTTTGAATATATTTTATTTGCATTTCTTAATCATTGGCAGTTGTGTTCAGTACATATGACGACAATAAGCAGTTGAAGAGTTAAAAAAGAAATTATACTGCATTTGTAATCTTTTTACACCATTATAGAGACTACATTATTCAACAGTGATATGCACAAAAAATAAGAAACCGTTCGTGAATAGTGGTGGTTTTGCAAATAGACTGTTGAGGTCGCATATGATGTGTCATCTGTCTCTGTATGTGTGGTGTCGTCCAGTACTGGTGATAGTGTTGGGGAGGATGTAATGATAAGCCGTGGTGTGGGGCTGCATGTTCTCCCCAGGACAACGTGTTCCCTGGCCATACATTGCAGTCAATGCGCGGCATATCGTGCATCATGGTAGCTTAAGGGGAGGTACTGAGTGCCAGATGAAGCGCAATTACCAATATCACATATGCAAATTTAGAAGAGTCTTACCAGTGATGAAAGTACCCTGGTTTTTGTAACGTAACCATTATATGAACAGGGAGATGGGATAATTCAGGGAAGAAAAGAAGGAGAAGAACGAAGAAAGTCTTCATCAGGTGTACAAATTGGAGGGGGGGGAGGGGATTGCGAAAATAAATAGGGTCAGAGATAATGAGAGTGAGGTGTGAGTGGCAGTGCTAATGCTAATGAGGCGTGAGGAGTGCCGATGTGTAATCGCAGGGGGAGTTCCATTAGGCCACGGCAAAGATGGTGGCCATGTCCAACGTGTGGGACTGGGGTTCCCGCCTAGGGGAACAGTCGGGGAAGGGGAGAGGTAACGCAGCCGTGTCTAGTATTTAGGGAAGCGTTAGTATCAGGGGGCGTGGGGGTGTTTGATACATTTTGCGGTACGCCCTTGTGTCGTTGCTGTGTTGTAGGTTTGTATGTCGTGTTATGCGTCTAGTTACAGGCGGGGAGGGAGGTGTTGAGCACGTGGGGTTATTGCCGTGTCCCATGTCTGTGGCCTATTCCGAAAGAGGGCCATATCTCAAATGATTCCTCGTTCTAGGCTTGCTTGTTGGAAGGACTTCGGGGGATCATCCCAGAGTTGTGCAATGGGGAATTTTCTCAGTCCCGTCGTTTCCTCTCGGCGCAATATTGTGCCTTCCGCCCTCACCCAATTGGTAAAAGAGGCATACCAATGTCGAATAGGTGGGGGTTCGCTGTTTTTCCAGCATTTGGTGAGCAGTCGTTTCACCGTAACAAGTCCTAGGTCCCAAAACCTAGCCGGTACTTTGTTCAGTTTAGTCCTTTTAGAAAGCCCCAGGATGCAGGCTTCCCATGTGCGCGGTATGTCCTCTTCAGTGCATTGTGCCAGCAGTTTTGTCATCGTGTCCCAGTACGATTGGATGTTGGGGCACAACCAGAGCATGTGTAAGAGGTCTGCTCCAATCAGGGAGCATCTTTGACATGCAGTGTTGGTCAAAGGATGGCTGATGCTGCAATCACTCACTTATAAAGCACCACAACTCCTGACAAGCAGCCAGACCACCATCGAAATACAGCCTGGCTCTCAGAAATAATCTTCAAATTTAGTCACTGCTCATGTTAGATGCCTATCTGCAGCAGTGTGTTGCTTTTCTACCTGCCCTTACCTTTCCCTTCCAGTTTCTCTTTAGCAAGTAGAAACGGAGAGGTTGGTGCAGAGCAGATACGAGGAAAAACACAGATCTGAGCAGCCAACCAGTAAAATAAATGCAGTCTACACAGACAAGATGCCCCCTCACTCCTGAACCCCGGTGCCACTGCACTGTCTGCACCACTGCTAGCTCTGCCCCTGATTTTATACCTTTCAATGCGCCCCAGCAGAGTCTTGTTCCTGGAGCTGAAAACATTCTTCTGCCCCAGTCAGCTCTGTGCTGCCTCGTCCCTTCTCAGATGAGCAGTGCCCTGTGGAGAATTGCCTCTCAGAGGGTCCCCACACCCATCCATGGGAGGGGCTTGGCATGCTCTTACTAAAGAGAAACAAGGTAAGCTGTTACTTTGTTTCTCTTCAGTCCTGGGTCAACGCAAGGAGCACAGAGTAGGCTGCACACTGCAGCTGCTTTAAAGCAAGACATATACAGCTCTGCACAGATGAGCTGAGGGGGCCCCCATACACGTATTGAAGACTAGGCCCCCCTGCGCACTTCAGGGGCTGCTGTGGTGTCTGTTACGCCCCAATTATTCCTAATTATGCAAGGAGGAGTAACCCTATAATTATCGGTAATTTTTGCGTCCAATTACTCTGGAGTAATTGAAATTCCACCCAGGCCTACTACTGAGCACACCCTTCTAATTGACCAAGAGTCTTCAAGGAAATCCCACTCCCTCCAGGTACCCAAGGCACATTAGGTGGCCAAGTTACTAATATGCACACTCTTCGCCTTGTACATAATTCTTGACACAGAGCCCACCCAGAGAGACTCCCAACCCCCATTAGGTGGCTAATCCCCTACTGTGCACACCCTCTGCCTTGTACAGAAGTCTTGAAGGTGTACCCACTCCCTCCAGATAGCCATGCCCCCTTAGGTGGCCAAGACCTTTCTAGGTACACTCTTCTTGTACAGATGTGTTCCTAGAAAGCCCACCACCCCAAGACATATAAGTCCCATTACTTGGCCAAGACCTTACTACACACCCTTCGCTTGTACTGAAGTCTTCAAGGAGAGGTCACTCCCTCCAGACATTCAAGCCACAGTAGGTGAACAAGCCGCTACTAAGCACATCCTTCTCCTGTACACACTTCTTTATGGAAAGCCAACTCCCTCCAGATACCCAGGCATCCGATACGCATAGGATTTGGGTGCATAGTCATGTATCAAGTCTTTGTAGATACTGATGTGTGCCAAAATCCATACGTGGATGCACAGGAAAACCCATACCGCACCCATGAACTACTATTTGATGTAAAGTGATGTAAGAAAGTGCATTGCGTTAATTTGGTTACAAACCTTATAAATACCTTCAGGAGTTTTGTGTGGTGCACACCTGAAACAAGATCATTGAAAATCTCACAGCAATCTGTTTTATAAGTGTTTGGGTTTTACAGACACTTAAAGAAAAAACTTATGTTTTATCATTATGAACGGCTATAGCAGACTAATATGATACACTAACATTATGAGACACACAAGACAAACAAAATTACATTCTTCAATTTTTAAATCAGAAAAGGTGGTCCTAAAAAGAACCTTTTTTGAGGATTCTAAATATTTATCATTTTCCTTGAATGTTTGTATTTTTTTGTAGCTGAAAACCTATTTCTTCCCTCCTTACGGATGCCCTTTATAAACTTTTTAGATTTATCTATTTTGACTTTCAAAGCTAAAACCTTACCCGCCGCCTCTCCGTATTCAAAGTTCGAAATCTTGCTTGCCTCCCACCTCTTCTCTACTCTTTCCTGTAGAATTTTATTCAGTTCCTGCTTCAATTTAATTCGTTCTTCCTGCTCTGCAGAGGTACCCCCAGAGGACCCACAGATCCTATCTAGACTAACCAGATCCCTTTCTAGGTTCCTGATTTTTTCCCTGTAAACTTTGCCTCTAAATGATGCACGATTTGTAATATGCCCTCTTAAGAAAGCTTTAAGGGATTCCCACAGTATACTTATTTCCACAGAGTCTAGGTTTATTTCCAGGAAGTTTGACACTTCTTCTGCCAACAGGTCGGTCTCCACCTGATCTAAAAGTATCGTCCGATCAAAAGACCATGACGAAAATTTTTTGGGTCGTGTGAGTGTCAAAGAGAACATTATTGCTGAGTGGTCTGAGAGGTGTGGGGGTAAATACCGTAGCCCCTTCACCGTCTCTTGAATACTGTAACTAAAGAGAGCATAATCGATCCTTGACCCATGTTTGTACTTAAGGTTCCTATACGAAACCCCGAGAGCATTCCCAGCCCTATCTCTCCATACATCTGCCAACCCCAGGGACGACATTATGGACAGCATAACCTGTCTTGATTTAGATGGTACCAGCGCTCTGGAGTTTGGGGACTTATCAAGCTTGGGGTTTAGGACGATGTTGAAGTCCCCCACCCATATGATAGGATGATTCGATGTGACTAATGCCCCTTGGATTTTTTGGAGATAGGATGGGTCGTCCTGGTTCGGACCATAATACCCTACAAGTGTATAATGTTGACCATCTAACGTTATTTTACAAACCAGCCACCTACCACTAAGATCTTCCTCATAAGCCAAAATTTGTGCTTTCGCTGATTTTTTAAACAGAATGAGAATCCCACGGATATTGGCGGACTGATTTGTACAAATAAACAAATCAACCCACTTCTGTGTTTTCAATATTGTTTCTACTTCCTGTTTGAGCAGGTGTGTCTCCTGTAACACTATTATCTGGGCCGGGGAATCCCTGAAGTATTGTAAAATTCTATGTCTCCTCCCCTTCACTCGCAGCCCATTGATATTCCAGGATAGAAAGTGTATTTCTGTCATATCTTTTCTCCTCTTCTGAGCCTGCACGACTCTTTATATCCCCCTTCCTTTAGTACAGTTTTTAATCTCTCTCGAGGTGGCATTGTGATATTAGTTGATGTCAATTGATATTGTTTGTACACAAACTTAAGGTTATGTTTATAAAGAAGAAACTGAGTACAGGCATCTGAAGTTTTTTCATTACCCCCCCTGCCCACCCCCCACCCTTAGAAAACCCCCCCTCACTTCTCCTGGCGTGTTGGTTTGCCAGGTTTACGTAGGTGTGTTGGTCTCTAACCCCATCTACCCTCTAACGGTGAGACTAATGACCTGTTTCTTTTTCATATTATTTATGTTTAATTTTAGAAGTGGTATCTTCCATATCGCCCTTTAAATAAGAGTAAATAAGAGAAAGGAAGGGGGTTTTTATTAATTTTGTATCTTATTTTTTTTTATGTATAATGTGTTTTTAGATTATAGTTTGTGTTTTTCCTCTATAACCTTATACCTTATACCTTCCCTTTTAATCTTTTTGTTTTTTATTTTTTTATTTTTATCTTTTTTATCTTTTTTACTATTTTCCCTTACATTTGTGCTACATTTTATGTTTTAGGATTTTACTCCTTATTTCCACTATTTTCCTTTAGAGGCTAGTACTTCACCCCCACCGAATGACTATAAGGTATATTTCCTGTCCCTAGAGCTTCGTTAAGACACTACTGTTAGGAACACCAATACCGAGATCGGTAGGGCTTTTCAGGAGTTCTTCCAAAACATATATACTGAAGATATTGAAGACGATCCTCAGGCAAGAAATCTATGGTTAGATAGGATTCAACTACCTACCCTCTCTGGAGATCAGATCGACCGCCTTGATAGGGAGATATCAGAGGAGGTAGTGAGTAAGGCGATAGGTCAATTAAAGCAGGGGAAGGCGGCAGGGCCAGATGGCCTCCCAGGGGAATTGTACCGGGTTTTGTGTTCAGAGTTAGTAACAACATTGACTCATTTATTTAACAACATCTTTACAAAAGGGTTAGTGCCTCCTGCATCATGGAGCGAAGCAACTATAGTCCTTATACCAAAACCAGGTAAAGATCCAACTGACTGCGGGTCCTATAGGCCGATCTCGCTGCTGAATATAGATTATAAGATCTTCGCTGCAGTTTTATCAGCACGTTTGGCAAGCGAGATCGGCTCTATAATCCATGAGGATCAAAAGGGCTTTATCAGGGGACGTCAGATGGCGGACCTAACCAGGGACTTGGTTGCGGCAATAGACATCGCCACAACTTTTTCCTTACCCTTGGCCACCCTAACATTAGATGCCACAAAGGCCTTTGATAGGGTCAATTGGCTCTATCTGACAGCTGTATTAAGAAAATTCCAACTAGGTGAGAAATGTTGCCGTACTATCCAGCTTCTATACAGAGCTCCTACCGCTAAGTTACTAGTAAATGATACACTCACTGAGCCATTTAAGATTTCACGAGGAACTAGGCAGGGCTGTCCCCTTTCCCCGCTTCTGTTCGATCTTTATATAGAGCCCTTTGCGCAGATAATAAGAGAAGAACAGAGTATTATCCCCTTAGAGTTCAGTGGGTGGGTGAAACGCCTGGGCATGTATGCAGACGACATTCTGATATATACGTCAGATCCCATTCAGGCATTTCCAACAGTTGTCAGGAGAGCAGAAGAATTCGGGGAAATCTCGGGGTACCAGATAAACGCGGGGAAAACCGAAATAATGGAGTGGAATATTAACAATTCACAATTGGACACAACCTCCTCAATGCGCTATCTGGGAATTACGATCACCCAGGAAGTTGAGAATATAGCTCAAGTAAATTTGAATCGGATATCCCGAGAATGTCGGGCGCTTCTTAAAGCATGGACATTCCTCCCACTGACGATCTACTGGAGGGTAAGCCTTATAAAAATGTCAATTATACCGAAGCTTACATTTATATTTAACAGCATTCCATTAGCTTTTGATTCAAAACAAATTAAGAAGTGCCAACAGGATACTAACTCGTTTGTGTGGAATTACAAAGCAACTCGGATAGCATGGAAGAAACTGAGGAGGAGGAGGGGAAAGGGTGGGCTCTCCCTTCCAGACATACAATACTACGCCTGGGCCTTTCAGCTATCATTCTCAAGAATGCTACTGAAGACCCCAACGGACTCAACAGTAGGGAGAATGTTTAAGGCCATGTTAACTGGAACGGGTCTGCCAATGGACGGGTTTTTATTCAAATTTGGAGAACAGAAATTTGTCAAGAAGGTGAGGTTGAAGGTCTTGCAATCGTTGGCCAGAGCCTGGACATTGATTAAGAGGTCAACAAGGCTGGCCTACTATTCAAACTGGGCTCCCACCGTGTTTGGGTGACAACCTCTCGACGCCATTAAGAGAAGTAGGAATCACGAGATGGGGGGACTTGTTAGCTGGTGGGGCATTAATATCATGGGATAATTTGCTTGAAAAGGTAGGCCCAGGACTATAAAGGTTCAAATACATGCAACTAGTAAGCTGGTCTAGAGAGCTCCTCAAAAAGAACGCCTTGGTGGGGAGGTGTAGCATGTTAGAACAACAACTGGTGGAGAAACCACAGGGAAGCAAAGAAGTGGCACATTGGTACTGGGCAATTTCGGAGGAGGTGGACGGAGACTTCGACCTTCCTGACGAAAAATGGGCGGAGGATATGCTCCCTCAAGGAGAAGATTGGTGGATAAGATCATTCACACTTTTATATAAAACTGTCAAACCGGCATGGTTAAGGCGAAACCACCTCTTCACACTACACCGAGCCTATTGGTCACCACAAAAGCAGGCAAAATTCCAAGCTGGTAAAGGTTGTAATAAGTGCGGTCTTCAGGGCGCATCGGACGTTCACATGTTTATGGACTGCCCACCAATCAAGACTTTCTGGGCGGAAGTCCTGGATACACTGGGCTCGATACTTAAAGTATCCTTAACCTGTTCATTAACACTGATAATTTCTGGAATGGCTGATAATGTGACGGGTACAGCAAGGCTGTTACTGTTCTATGCAATTTTACTTGCCAGACGTCAGATATGTAAATTTTGGGTGGACTCAAAGGCGCCAATACATGCCAGCTGGCTATCATCTTTAATTGAAACATCAAAAGTAGACCTGGCTAGATCTTGCAGTAGACAAAACCTCTCTTTTTGGAATTTGTTATCTTCTTGGTGTTAGAGTACCGGGGTTTTTTTTTTTTTTTTTCCCCCGGTCCTATGATTATGCCTCCAAACTTCAGAGTCCACTGTGGCGGTTCTGTTAGACGAGAAAAGGACCTCGTGGTAGTCCCTACTTTGATGGAGTCTGTGTCGGGTATGGCTGGTCGCCACTCTTCACAAAATACCTCAGCAAACCCAGATTCGGTCTCCCGCCAGAATATTCTCCAAAGAGGTGGAGACTGTGAGTGCGTGCTATCCCGAGTCGCACGAATAGGTGGTTGGCTATAAAGTCTGTGGGTATGAGGTACAGGCAAATGAGGACAAAAAAAAAACAAAAACATATTTCTTCTTGGGACAAATATGTTTCAACACCAACGTGACTCCCACTGATGTCCTTCACTCTCCAGCATAAATCACTTTCCTGCGCCTTCTACTAAATTGACATCAGTTTGCCCCTGCATCACTTCTGTTGGCAATGTATCTCCTGGACCAATGGAGGATCCTCAAGTGGCAGCAGACCGCTCCTCTGCATCCTGTTCGCGCTCAGCAAGTGCAAGGTATACAGGATGTCATGAGGGCACTTACACCGGAAGGAAGTCCCATAAGAATACTTTATCACAGTGCCCCTTGACGGTTGCTTATCACAGTTGTTGCAGGTTACACATCTAGAGGACACCTTTTTTGTTTCTGCTCAAATTGTAAAAATAAATCTGGCCCACCATTGACTCCCTGGTAGGCAGATGAGTCTCCTGCTCTATTTGTTCTTCCCTCTCGCCACCACATGCCAAAGATGAACCAACACAAATGTCAAAAATATAAAAGCAGGTAAAGACACAGCACAAGATGTGATTACATCAAAGTGCTAATCACAAATTAAGTTGAAAGAGTTGGAACGTCTTCTAATTGGAGTAAGACGGTAATTTCAACGACTGAGATGTCTTTCATGCGTGCATCTTATCTCCCTTGTACTCTTGCAGTACTCCCACAGGACCGCAACAACCAAAAACAAGGCTATTTCCAAAAAAGACTGAAAGAATCATTATTTATTGATCAAGGTGGAAATGTTCAATGCTCAAGCTTAAATCTCTCTCTTTCATACTAAAGTGGCTAAAAACTATTGGCAAAGTCAATGGGTCCCACAGGCGAGACCTGTTGCCTTTGACAAAGCTTGTTTATGTTCTGTACATTACAAATTGCCTGCTTCAGATTTGCACATTGAAATACAGGCATTGCTAATGTATAGTTATTTTAACAGCATGAACTTGCCGGTGGTTAGGAGCAGTTCGACTATCGACTTGCCCGACGCGGCTCGCTACAGCAAGTCCCGAAGGGAGCCTACCCTACAGCTGACGCACTGACAGAGAGGCTGCCTTTCTCTCGCGGAGAATCCAGCTCCAGTGTTTCAAAGCTCCCCTCACGGAGGGTTGGGAAATCGAGTCCTGAGACAGAGATACCAGACCTCCTTCATTCTAAAACCAAGGTACGAGCTGATTAGACCCTAAGAGAAATCTTGGATAGATTCTTGGCAAAGAAAACTAAACCTATGCTACACCTCACTTACTTCTTCCCTCGTACTAGACTTAAGTTAGGTACATTGGGGTAGGCGTATTTTAGAAGCATCAGTTGAGTACGTTTTAGCCTTTATTTATGTATGTATTTATCTATGGTCTAGAAACCATACAATGCTTTTACAGTATTATTTTATAATACTCTTCTTACTGTACGCATTATACTTTGCAACCAGTATTACAATTGTAGCAGTTCACTTTAATTGCATGAGAAAGAAGACTGTTCAATAAAACCTTTTATTAAAAGCGCCCGTCTCTCTATTTCTCTGCACCTCTGATGAAACGAAGCATGCACGGTTGACTGAGTAAAATATCTATCTATTGTTTCCATGACTCTGAAGATCAGTTTTATTCTTGGGGAAACAAAGTTGTCATGTTTATGCGGTTGTCAGAAACTAATCCCTTCTTGTTTATTCGAGAAAGTTTCTAGTGACCTCTGAGCTAGCTGGCACTCACAATTAAGTCTAATATATTCGATAGAGACCTAGTAGACATAAGTCCTACGTCAAATCCATTGGATATGTTATTCCAATGGGCAGAGCTTATTGGGAATATAGGAACAACACTACAATATGCAACGAGGGGGCCACAGAAAATACGGATCATGTTTTCTTTTTTTGCTCTACCCATCTACTAGCTCGAAAGAGATTAATACTTTTGTTATGTCGCTCCTTGGGTTTCAGAAACGTTATGCCTGCTTTAAGAATATTATGAACTGACACCGCACTTTTTATTGTGTGTTGTTTGAGTAAATGTTTAGCTTGTTTGTGGATTAAGGCGAAAAGTGTAGGCCTTGATTTTTAAAGTTATTCATTATTAGTACAATCAACTGATATACTCTAAATGTATAGACTACATTGTTAATATTAATTCTCTGTTGTTTTTTTGTTTTAAATTGTGATGTATTTGTTTTAAGGTGGGCTTTCTGAGGTAGGTCCATGAGTAAACATAATGATGATGATGATGACTGCGAGCAGCAAATTTTACACCAAATTTGGCAAAAACATACAGTTTGGTTCACAGATCACGCTTTTCGTTAAATGGTGTAAATCCGTGCAGTAGTACCTGAGAAAATCAAAAGTAAAATCATAGATATATCTATGTACGCGTATCCTCCGAAGATCATGCGCGTACCCTTACGAGCACGAGCTGCATGCTAATTTTTTTTTAAACTTTATTTTTGAAAACTTTTTGTTGATATCGAAAAACAGTTACATTAAGGTGCATAATCGTTACACAGCATGAGTCTGTTCATTACATAATTGTGTGACATATCCGCGGTATACAGCTTTCAGCATAGGTAGTATACATCAAGTGGTGACATTGTAACATGACAGTCCATAGTAGAACGTGGCCGAATAAGGCAATAAACTGATCATTTGTCCCAGAGGGACAGGACTACAATCTGCAACACAGATTCTGGAGTGAAGGGGTCAACGTAAGAGAGGACAAGGAAGATGTGTTGTACCATGAGGAGGAATCCCACACAGGCCAGTCTGACCCAGTATTGATCATGTTTAGCATCTAAATGGATATGATACCATAAAGTATAAGGTAGGGAGTATTTGTATATCGAAGGAAGTGAGTGTTAAGAGGAGCTAGGGAGGGGTGGGCTAGTGGCTGAGGTGGACTCGCCTGGGTCAGTAGTAGTCCGGGAAAGGTAACCTCTCAGGGGATCCCAGACATCACGTGGGCGGGAAGAAGTCGGTAACAGTTCTGAATATGTAGTTAGTTGTTCCTGACAATAAATGAGATCGTGTAACCAGTCCTTGAATTTAGGGGCTCTGCCCCTGCCCCAGCGACAAGCCACCCTCCGCTTCGCAACCAGTAGAGCTAGTGCAATAAATTTGCGATGCGTAGCCTGTATGGGTTCCACATAGCCTAATAGCACCAGTACTGGGGAGGGATGGATATCAGTGTGGATCATGACAGACAGTGCAGCTATTACCTGAATCCAGTAGAGCCTAACCGTATCACACGTCCAGGCTAAATGCAGGAAGTCAGCCCCTGGGGTACGGCACCTATCACAAGTATCTGTGGTGCGAAGCTTCAGTCTGCACATTCGGGCAGGAGTTAAATACAGCCGATGTAGGAACTTATAGTGGATTATTCTATGTCTGCTGCTAGCAGATATGCGGTCTGTCTGTTGGAGACAGAATGCCCACTGTTTATCTGTGAGGGGTCTATCTAGGTCTAGGTCCCATTTCAGTTTAGCTGCCAAGGATGGGTATTTAATTTGTGTGTGCACTGTCTTATAGATTAATGATACCAATTTGCGGGGGGCCTCTGCGTCAAGCACAAGTTGTAGAGGGGTGAGGGCTTCAGGTTCATGTGGAAAGTCAGGTGTAAGTGCTCGCAGTCCCTGGCGATGTCTAATGTAGAGGAATACGTCGAGTGGTGTGGGCTGTATCCCCTCATATAGATGTGCCATAGAGCGAAAAGTACCATCTTGGTAGAGGTCTCCCCAGGTTGTCACATGTACCCTATGTAGCAATTGGCGGAATCCCGGTTCCTGTAGTAATGGCATAGCAGGATGGTATACTAGGGGCAGTGCCGGTGCATACAGCAGTGATCTTTCCAGTCTGGCAGCTAGTCGGGCTCACGCAGTAATTGTGCTAAACACTGTCGTGGATGTTTTGTCTCTGCCGTCTACCACCGCATAAAGAGCCCCATCTATAGGGAGAGGGTGAGCCAGCCAGTGTTCAGCAGCTAGTTGAGGCATGTATCTAGGTTGGTGGAACCAAAAATATGCATAGTGTGCCTGAGCCGATTGGTAATATAATTCAAAATTCGGTATCCCGAAACCACCTTGGGAAATGGGTCTGATCAGGACATCCCATTTCAAACGAGGAGATTTCCCGCCCCAGACGAGTTTAATGAGTTCAGAGCGGAGCTGGTGGAAGAATAATCTACCCGGGTAAAATGGAATGTTCAAAAAGAGGTACAATAGTTGTGGGAGGATCACCATCTTAATCAGAGACGCTCTACCCGCCATAGAAAGGGGTAGTGTAATCCAGCGGGCAACATTATCTACGATGCGATTCATAGTAGTGCCATAATTGGCGCGCATAAGCTCCTCTCTATCTCTCTCTATGTGTATACCCAAGTACTTAAAGTCCCCGTCGCTCCAGCCAAGAGGGTAGTCCAAGTCAAACCGCGTCGTTGAGGGGGTGAGTGGAAAAATGCAGGATTTACTCCAGTTGATTTGGACACCTGATAGCCTCCCAAATTGTATAAATTCACGTAAAATAGGGTTCAAGTTGTCACAGGGATTGCGTACATATAAAGTGATATCATCGGCATACATTGATATCAATATCTGCCTTTGAAAACATCGAAGTGCACTGTCATTGTGCCGTTGTCGCAGCTTTGCGGCTAGAGGTTCCGTGGCTATCGCGAAGAGGAGAGGGGAAAGGGGACATCCCTGTCTGGTCCCCCTCGTAATGGGGAATGCCTCAGACAGTCTACCATTGATAAGGAGTCTGGCAACAGGGCGATCGTAAAGCAGCCGAATCCAGGAAATGAAAATCACTGGAAAGCCCATTCTCTCCAGGATGACAAACACATAGTCCCATTCCAGGGAATCGAATGCCTTAGTGGCATCAAGAAATATGGCAGCCATAGGTAGGTCCTCATTCACGGAACTAAGGATTGTAAAAAAAGTCCGTAAATTATGAGAAGTGGCTCTACCTGGCACAAAGCCGGATTGATCAGGGAGTATCAGAGTGGGAAGCATAAGGCTGATACGATTAGCAACCAGTTTTGCCAGTACTTTAACATCACAATTTAATAAAGAAAGTGGGCGGTACGAGTCACATTTATTCGCCAATTTACCAGGCTTAAGCAGCGAAGTAATGACTGCAACTCTCATAGAAGGTGGTAGATGACCAACTTCTAGGGCATCCTCATACACTTCACGCAACACCGGAGCCATGAAGTCAATATAGGTTTTGTAGAATTCTATCGGAATCCCGTCAATGCCAGTGGCTTTGCCGGATTGCATACCCATGATTGCGTCCCTTACTTCGTCCAGTTCAAAAGGCGCGCTAAGAAAAGCCCGTTGGGCATCGCTAAGCCAGCCTAAAGAGATATCAGCCAGGTAAGCCTGCAGTTGCAGCCCTCCCACTCTGGAGGAGGTATACAGTGCGCCATAGTGGGAAACAAAGGAATTCAGTATGTGCGCAGTGTCCCGCACCACCACACCGTCTGGGCCTTCAAGTTCTATTATCATGTTTGGCGCTCGCATCAGTTTAACCGTGGCCGCCAAGGCCTTCTCCGGCCTGTCGCCCTCGCCATATCGGCGAGCAGTCCAGTATTTGCCCCGAAAAGCAGATTCTCTCTCGGCCTCGGCAGAGTAATCAGATATTTTGTCCCTTATCTGCAGAAGAATCGCATCAGAGGGAGCCTCGGCTAACCTTGTTTCTAAAAGTCTAAGTTCAGTTTCTAAGGCAAGTATCCGTGCAGTGATAGCCTTCAGGATCCCTGCACCTTTAGCTATGCAAATTCCTCACAGCGTCACTTTGAATGCCTCCCAGATAGTTTCCTCATCTTTAACCGAGTCTTTGTTTCTCCTGAAGAAGTCTAAGCAATCATCTCTAAGTTCCTCCTGAAAGGTGGTGTCAAGCAATAATGATGGTTGCATCCGCCAAGAAGAGGAGGGGGGGCCCAGGTCCGTTGAGCGTAGTGTGATAAGTACAGGTGAGTGATCCGAGTAAGTTCTCGGTAGGTGTTGTGCACGATTGAGCGAGGTGAAGAGGTGTGATGTCAGTAATATGAAGTCAAGTCTGGCCCATGAGCGCGCATGCGCAGTAAAGTGTGTGCCCTCTTTCGTGTCAAAGTGTAGGCGTCTCCAAGCATCTATAAGAGTATGATATTTGATCACTTCACGCAATTCCGCACGCGCTTTAGTGTAATGCTGCGGGGCAGGGTGTGACCTATCCATGGCAGGGTCCAGTGTGGTGTTAAAATCTCCTCCCCAAAGGATGTGTTGAGGTCCAGTCCCCACTATAGCTGCCCATAGCTCAGTAAAGAACCCCGGATCGTCTGTGTTAGGTCCGTAGCAGCAAACCAGTGTGACCGCAATGTGGCCCAGCCTCACCATAATATGCAGTAGCGCCCCTGTGAGTCTGTCCTAGAGCCCGCCAAGACAAAGGGCGTGCCCCTCCGCACCAAAATCGCCACACCTCAAGCATACGTGGAGTAGGACGAAAAGACGGTGTGAGCCGCCCATCTACTAGCAAATGTATGAATAGTCTGTGGTCCAAAGTGTGTTTCTTGTAAAAGTGCTATGTGTATCGAATGTCGATCAAGGTAGGACAGCACTTGCCTCTTCTTCCTGGGATCCCCCAGTCCCCTAACATTCCACGTCAAGACATTTAGGTCAGTGTCACCCATGAGAAGTGTGTTGTTCTATCGCCTGACGATACCAGTGCTGATAGCCCGTGTGCGGGCACCACGTGGGAAATCACAACCCGCTTAATAGCACCTATAAAGGACATGTCTTCTGCGTGTGTAACTTGCACCGCGAGAATATTATCTCGCACGTACCATCCATCTTTAACCTTGTCCATACTAGATGACTCATCAGTAAACTTCGCACATACCACATGAGCAGAACAGCTTAACCAAACATTCCCCCCCTCCCCAATCCCAACGCCCCCAAACCCAAATAAAGAGGCTTCAAGAGCCTTCAAAACAGTAAAGCCATACAGTGCTTTTCGTGCTAGCGACTTTTGTGCATTCAACCACCTCTTTACTGTCTTGCCCTGCTGAGTTATGCTCAATAATAATAACCAAATCCATGCAAAAAGTGTGACATAGGAATACGCAATGCACCATCTCTTAGTTGTCGAGCATAGTCCAATCTCAATGAGTAGATATAACAGTGGCATATTGGTTAGCATAGAGGCATAAACGGTAAGAGGAAAGCAATTTACGATCATAACATCTTGAGAGCATATGCATACAAACTCCCAGTTATTACCAGTAGAACTTGAGAGCAATAGTCGTAAACATTTAAGAAGGTGCGCACCAAGGTTCCACTGCACAGCCATACAAGTGCATCCACCCGCCACCCACTGAAGCAACCCAAACTCGCCAGAAATCTCATCCCTCCCCCCTCCCTGAACTACATCTAAACTTCCCAACATTTGAATTAGAGTAGAAAGGAAACACATTGGGGTATACCCTCCAGGGTGCAGTCTAGGAGCGCACTTAGCCACTCCCCACTCCTCGTGCCTCTTCACGCCCTGCCACTCAAAGCACATCTGAGGTAGTGGGGAGGGGGTGCCTGGAATATCTTACCACCATAGTCCAGCGCTCGACCAAAGACCTCAATCTCCTATGAAGAGGGCCACCCATCAGGGCCCAAACGGGGAGCCCGGAAATGGCATTCAAAGAGCAGCACAACAGACAGATATTCAGGACTCAGTGTCATTCGTCTTCATTGGCCGAATGAAAGTCATCCTGTCGGTCATCGCCACCACGTTTGTTTTCCGCGCGGTCCCGTTTAAGTTTCTTAAGAAAGTCTTCCACTTGCTGAGGGTTGGTGAAGAAATGCTGTTGTGCTTGATGCGTTATCCTCAATTTGGCGGGGTACAGCAACGCATAATCGACTTGTAAGGTTCTCAGCTTTTCTTAACGTCCAAGAATTTGCGCCGTTGCTCCTGCACCGTCGGGGTGAAGTCCGGGTAGATGGAGAACTGGACCCCATCACAGGATAGTGTCCGGTTAGTGCGTGCTGCCCGCAGTGCAGCATCCCGGTCCCGATAATTCAGAAGGCGGGCAATGATGGGCCGTCGCGGCGTTCCTGTCGCAGGCCGCGGGCCGAGTGACCTGTGAGCCCGCTCCACAATAAATTGTTTGGAGAAGGCCTCAGGGCCAATCGCCGCGACCAGTATCTTCTCAACATACTCCTCCATGCATCCTGTGTTGGTAGTCTCCAGAATTCCAATTACGCGGATGTTATTGCGACGGCTTCTGGCTTCCAACTCCTCATTTTTAGCGGCTATGAGCCGTAGTACGTTGTCCATTCTGGCAAGTTGCGTCGTGTGGGTGGCCGCTGTGTCATCATGGTCAGATATGCGCTGCTCAGTTGCCGTGATGCGCTCTTCATGTGCGTCCAATTTGTGTACCATGGCGTCCATTCTCGACGACATCCTGTCAACTTTATCGACTATAGTAGCGAACCCCTGCCGCATTTCGTGCATCATCTGTTGAAAGTCGGGGGTATCAGGGTTGGTGTCCGAGACCATCCCGGCAGCGGTATTGGAGCTCCCCGCTTCTTGTGTGCTGCGCAGCCCTTTTTTGGGTAGGGCGGAGTCAAACGACAGCTTGGGCTGCCTACTGTCCGGTTTGCCCATGGTCAGTCGGGTGAGGGTATGCGCAGCCGAGGATAGTGAGTGGCCTGCGCAATGGGTTAGCCGAGGGGGTGTAAATGGTGCAGACCGAGCCAGTCCAGTTCTCCAGGAATCACTTGTCCGTGCAGTGGCAGTGAGAGGCCAGGCAATGGGAGGGCAGCTTCAACAGCTATTACGACCCCGGCCAGTTCATGGAGCTCGGTACAGGCAAAAGGCGAAGCCAGCACGGCCCGGTCAGGTCGGGCGAGAATCAGCGTCGTGGGCTAGTGCCCAGGCCGCAGCTGCGGAGGTCCTCACCACGTCTGTACACAACTCTCCACGCATGTACAGGAGCTGATAAGCAGGAATAAGACCGGCACTAGCAAGGAAGCACTGACACTCACCAGCCTAGGCCAAGTCAGAGAGAACGACGCAACATGATGACGCTCCAGGCGCCGGCTAGGCAGGTCCTCAATGAGGGCAGATCGCGCTGCAGCCACAACGGGGCAAGGTTCCAGTGGCTCCCAATCAAGCCGCACATGCAGCGTCCCAGCTCTTACTATCGAGGCTCGGGGCACAAGTCAAATCCGCTTTGGAAGCCAGCAGCAATGTATCGATCCCCCGGCGCCCCCCCCTTCACATCGCTATTCGGGTGTAAGCGGCACTTGGGAGCCGAACGCACCGAGCCCCCCAGGATCGACCAGTCACTCCGCTTATAAGACCAGGGAGCTCAGCGTGTATGTGACGGGTCTTCAGAGGCGTCTAGCAGCGCGCCTTGCATGTAATGGCCGCCAGTCTCTTCCGCCGCCCCGGCTTAGTTGTGCAGCTCCTCCAGCAGAAATAGTAATAGGGATAAGAGGCAACAAGTCTCTGGGGCAAGCACACCGCAGCCTGTATTTTCGTGCGCTGGGGGGTACCTTACTGTCCGTTATGCAGGCGGGGTGGAGCGAGGAAGTCGCGCATATCAGTAGTGTGTGCGGCCTACCTTCCTTGTGGTAAGCCGCGGACTCCCGCAGATCACCAGCCCCTCCGGCGGTCAGAGCGGATCCATAGCCACGCGTCGGCACAAACTTATGGAAAGCGGTTCTCCGGGCAGGAGGGTGGGAGAGCCTTGAAATCTTCACCGATGCTGCAGCACGGCATTTGCTCCAGGGCAGCATGTTCAGGTCGAGCACTGGTGGCAGAATCACAGGATAAATACCGGATTAATAATCCAGGCAGCAGGAGCCTCACATCAGTGCGGCCATACTGCCAGTGCGCCCTCTAGCGCCCCCCCCCGCGCTGCATGCTAATTGGCTGTCAACTGTCTGTCAACACTCCAAACTAGGAAGTGTTGGCAGCCATCTTGTGTCTCAGTAGAACCGAGGCACAAGAAAACTGAAAAACAAGTGCGCAAAAGACGCAAAGGGGGCAGGATAGAAACACCCTGACCCCATAGGCCTGCTCAGGGGGTCCCACAAGGACCCCCAAGGCCACAAATCGCGGGATGTGCTTAGGATATGAGTATCCCGTTAAAAAAAAACCTGAAGCCCGCTTTAGTGCAAAGTATGTATAATAGTGGCGGGGCACCCCCCCCCCGAAAGCCCCGCAGCCCCGGGGACCGCCACCCCCCTGGGCTTAAAAGTATAATGATGGGGGGCGTTTAAGGCTCCCCGAGCCCCAGGGACTGCCACCCCCGGGGCTCTACTAAATTGAAATTGCGGGGGGGCCACACTGCCCCCCTGTGGCCCCGCGGACCGCCAACCCCCGGTCTTGTATTATTTCTTTTTTTAAATCCTGTTTGGGGTTGGGCTTCAACCCCCCCCCCCACTCTCCCAGTGGACCACCACCTCCCCGGGGCTCTAAATATGTAAATTGGGGACCCCCAGCCCCGGGGACCACCCCCCCCGGGGCTTTGAAAAAAAGGTGGGAGGGGGACCCTCGAGGGCCCTGGGGACCACCACCACCCAGGGCCAGCTCCTGAAGTGTCCCGGGGTACCCACCCCAGGACACTGTAGTTTGCTACGAGGCTCCCGCCCTACCATAGCAAACTGCTTTGGTTTTTGGAAGAGAGAGCAGGAAACCTGCTCTCTCTTCCAAAAACCAAAGACAATTGCTTTTCTACATGGGGAGCAGCATGTTAGCTGCTCCCCATGTAGTAAAGCGATGCCGGCTCCCGCAGGAGGCGGAGAGCCGGCAGGGACCGTAGGGGTATTGGGGACCCCCACGCGGTCCCCAACGGAGAGGGCCAGCCCCAGGGGATGGGGTCCCCGGGGCTACAAGTGGCCGAGGAGGGGGCCCCCCTCCCCAAAAAATAAATAAATAAAATGGGGTCACCGGGGACATAAATGGCCTATGGAGGGGAACAAGGCAGCCCCCCTCCTATAAAAATATTTTTTTTTTAAAAAGGCCATGCTCCGGGGGATGGGGTCCCCGGGGCCGATAATGGCCTCTGGAGGTGGGCCACGAGGCCCTTTCCTTAATTCATTTAAAAAAATTAATTAGGGGGCAGGCCCTGGGGGATGGGCCCAAACAATTTAAAAAGTAGAAGGGCTACACTGCCTCCCTTCTTAAAAAAAAGACCGGCATCGCGCCGGAGGCCACGCCCCCCTCATTGCACCACTCTGCAAACGCGCCCCAGGCGCGTTTGCAGAGGGGGAAATAATTCCCCTTGAATACTGGGGGTCCCTGAAGGCCAATTAGCCCACCAGGAACCTCCAGTATGCGCCAGGGGGCTGCATTGCAGAGAGGTGTTTTGAGGCCACGCCCCTTTTTACACATCTCTGCAATGCAGATCTGTGGCACTTACTGGAGGTAGCTGGTGGGCTAGTTGCATCCCAGGGACCGTCAGTATTCAAGGGGAGTTAATTCCCCAACTTTAAACGCGCCCTGGGGCGCGTTTGCACAGTGGTGAAGGGAGGGGGTGGGCCCTGAGTTCACACCTGTGCAAACACACACTGTGGTGCAGTTTAAGTTGGGGAATTAATTCCTTGTCAATCCTGTGAGTCCCTGGGGCCAACTAGCCCACGAGGTACCTCCAGTAAGCACCACGGAACTGCGTTGCAGAGTGTTGTAAAAAAGGGGCATGGCCTCTCAACACTTCTCTGCAACGCAGACTCCAGGGGCATACCGGAGGTACCTGGTGGGCTAGTTGGCCCCCAAGGACCCACAGGATTGAGAAGGAATTAATTCTCTAACTGTAAACGCGCCACAGGGCTTGTTTGCAGACATGTCAGCTCAGGCCGCGCCCCCTTCCTTCACCACTGTGCAAACACGCCCCGTGGTGTGTTATAAGTTGGGAAACAAATTCCCTTTCAATCATGAGGGTCGGGGCCAACTAGCCCACCAGGTGCTTCCAGTAAGCGCCACTGCGCTGTGTTGCAGAGAGGTGGTCTAGGCTGTGCCCCTTTTTACATCTCTCTGCTACGCAGCTCTGTGGTGCTTACTGGATGTACCTAGTGGGCTATTTTGACCCTAGAGACCCTCAGGATTGAAGGGGAATTATTTCTCCACTGATTCTGAAAAGTAATTTTAACAGTACTTACCAGTAACTTTAACTTCCTTCCATAGGATATCATTGCCTGCTTTTTGCTGAAAAAGTTTCTTAGTGTTGATTTTTGACACTTACAAATATTCCACTAAAATCAGACGAACTACGAATTCCAATTTACTCACCTGTTATCAGGAGAGGCATCAGTGCTGCATCTTTGAGCCCAGTACTGATCCTGAAAAGTAGTTTTAACCGTACTGACCAGTAACTTGAATTTCCTTCCATAGGCTAACATTGACTGGTTTCACTTGGAAATTCTTCAAAGTGTGAAGTTTTAGAACTTTAAAATATTCACCTAAAATCATCTGAACAACGAATTCCGATGTATTCACCTGTTATCAGGAGAGAACCCAGTGCTGCATCTTTTAGCCCAGCACTGACCCTGAAAAGTAATTCTAATCATACTTACCAGTAACTTGTATTTCCTTCCATAGGAATCAATTGTCTGGATTTCACCAGAAAAGTTTCTAAGTGTCTATTTTCACAAACTACAAATGTTCCTTAAAAATCGCCTGTATGACTTAAACGCATTCTTTCAACTGTTTACAGGAGAGGCACCAGTGCTGGATCCAGGAACCACCACTGAGTAAGAAAAAATAATGATAACACTACTTACCTGCTAAGTGAATTTCCTTGGAAATTCTTCTAAGTGTGGAGTTTTGGAACTTTAAAATATTCTTATAAAATAAGCAGAAGTATGAATTCCGATTTACTCACCTGTTATTAGGAGAGACCTCAGTGCTGCATCTTTGAGCCCAGTACTGATCTTCAAAAGTAATTCTAACCATACTTACTAGTAACTTTTATTTCCTTCCATAGGCTAACATTGACTGTTTTCACTTGGAAATTGTTCTAAGTGTGGAGTTTTGGAACTTTTAAATATTCACCTAAAATCATCCGAACAACAAATTCGATGTACTCACCTGTTATCAGGAGAGAACCCAGTGCTGCATCTTTTAGCCCAGCATTGACCCTAAAAAGCCATTCTAACCATACTTACCAGTAACTTGTATTTCCTTCTATAAGAATCCATTGTCTGGTTTTCACCAGAAAAGTTTCTAAGTGTCTATTTTCACAAACTAGAAATATTCCTTAAAAATCGCCTGTATGACGTAAACGCATTCTTTAACTGTTTACAGGAGATGCACCATTTCTGGATCCAGGATCAACCACTGAGTAAGAAAAAGTGAAGATAGCACTACTTACCTGCTAAAGGAATTTCCTGCTATAGGATAACATTGGCGATTCTACGTGAAAACATTTCTAGGTGTCAACTTTTAAAATACAATAATATTCCTTAAAAATCACTACTGTAACTAAAACACTTTTACTCAACCGTTTACAGGAGATGTCCAAGGAATGAATATAGGATCCAGTCCTGTGGCTAGAAAAGTAATCCATAAAGTAACTAATTGCATTTAACTAGAAATTCACATTGAGGAAAAATGTTGCATTGTGTTTGAAATTGGGTTTCCTATTGCAACAACTGTAACTACTGTACTTAAAAGTCTATCGCCTTTTTGCAAAGTATTTAAACTAAAGTCATTCATTCTGAGAAAGTATATTTTGTAATGTAATGTATAATGTCATTGTAATGTAATTTAAAAAAATAAAAATATCTAAAAATAAATAGTTTAAAGAATGTAGTAAATCAGTATAAAAAAATAATATAACAATTAATACATTTAAAAATTGTCATTTACAAAACCTTCGAAATTCACTGAAAAAACCATAGGTTTCAGGCCTGATATAGTAAGGAATTATCATTTAAAAAACCTTTAAAATTCACAGAAAAAAAACATAGGTTTCAGGCCTGATATAGTTAGGAATTAGCATTTAAAAAACCTTAGAAATTCACTGAAAAAACTGTAGGTTTTAGGGGTGTTATAGTTTGCTGGACATTTCACTCGTACAAAACCATTGAAATTCCTCCGATTTAGAGGCCTATTAGGATGGCGGGCGGACCTGCGTCCGTCCGCCACCCCCGAGGTGGAGGGACTGTCTGCAGGGGCAGCGGCGGTCCCTCCCTTACAATTAGGATGTGACCGCAACCCTGGTGGTCACATCCCGTATCTTTAACCTTGGGGCGGGTGCTGCTTGAAGCAGCACCCGCCGCAAGGTTAAAAATGCATGATTCGCATTTACATTCATAACGCGGCAGGCACCGCGCGGTGCCTGCCGCTTTGTGCATGTAAATGCAGGGGGGTACCATAGGTACCCCACATGTGCACCCCCACCCCCCCCTTCACCCTGGGGGCCCGCAACGGGTCCCCGGGAGCAAAGTTCCACATGCTTTTCCACGGCGGAAAAGCCGCTGCAGAAAAGCATGTTTCACCACACATCCTAATTTGGCTGACGGTGTCTTGCAGACACCGCCACCAAATAGCGCTCATCATCCCGCGGATCAGCGGCGGACGGACCTGCCGTCCGCCGATGTTCCCAACGCCATCCCACCGCCATCCTAATCTGGCGGTGGGTGTTTTCTGTCACCGCGGCGGTGAATCCGCATCCTCGGGGCAGGTGGTGGCTTCCACCGGCCCGGAGGATGCGGATTCACCACCATCATAATAGACCCCATAGTTAGTTGTACTCACTATATCTCACGCGCACGCAATCCACTGCTGATGATGACACATATTACATCATTCATGACATGGTCAGTCACATCACTGATGACATCTCAAATGACATCACTGATGACATCCCTGATGACATCATCCACGTGACAATCAGATACACCTCATCATACACCAGTATAACCTTTCATCACTCACTGTAAAATACAGAGTACCATATTTGAATCCATTGACACACCAATACAAGGTTCTAAAAACCCACTCAGTGATTCCTAGATCTATACACACATCTAATCAATTACCTACAGATTCACTCATACATGCAGTCAATGATCAATAAAACACTATCAAATATACTTATACACCTATATCGACATTACACACCAGCACACATCCTATTCACTTATGAAGTCATCCTATTCACTTATGCAAACAATGGATCATACTTACATTTACTTAGCTATACACTTATACAAACACCACTTCATCTATTCATTTAAATAGTAAGTCATATTTAGTATAATATAAAATCATTATTACAAGTATACAGTTATCCATACAGTCACTCACACAATCATTGAGTGTTATGTATACTTATTTATAAACAACAACTGACACATACACTGCCTTTTTTTCTACTTTCTTGGACATGTACCATTGAGAGAGATATTTGCTCATCACCACACCCATAAAGATATTCACTCACCCAAACAACTGTTATAACATGTAGTTTTAACTTCATATACCTACTGAATCAACTATTCACACATCTTTGGGCAGTCACATACCCCTCGCCGAACCACACACACATTCATTCTCCCATACAAATACTTAGTTAACTAATCAATAACTAATATAGACTTTCAAATAGCTAGTAACCAACTGAAGAAGCAGTTTACACAACAACTGACAAAGTGATACAGATGTTCACACAGTTTAGTCACTATCCAATATATTTAGTGAGACACTTTAAATTAGTCAGGTAAACAGTCAATCACACTGCTACTAAATCCTCCATCCAGATATTTATATCTATATATCCACTCATTCTTCAATGCAAATTGCTATATATATATAATACATATTTAAATAACGAAGCAAACCACATTTACATGATGATTTCATCAGTGATGTCATTTGAGATCTCATCAGTTATGTCACTGACCATGTCATGAATGATGTAATATGTGACACCATCAGCAGTGGATTGTGTGCAAGCGAGATATAGTGAGTACAACTAACTATATCGGAGGAATTTCAATGGTTTTGTACGAGTGAAATGTCCAGCTAACTATAACACCCCTAAAACCTACAGTTTTTTCAGTGAATTTCTAAGGTTTTTTAAATACTAATTCCTAACTATATCAGTCCTGAAACCTATGTTTTTTTCAGTGAATATATATATATTTACATACACCTTTAACATAGAATTTAATTTTTTTAAATCTATTTTAAATTAAAACATTAAAATATTTAAGTATTGTAAATTACATTTTGCACTCCATTGAGTGCAACAGTAGGGAAAGTGTTGGATAGCAGAGGGGTAAAAATTACTATTCCCACTCCAATGAGTGCAACAGTAGGGGCAGTGTTGGATAGCAGAAGGGTAAACCTTAATATTCCCACACCAGTGAGTACAATAGTAAAGAAAATGTTGGATAGCGGAGGGGTAAAAATTACTATTCCCATTCCAGTGAGTGCAACAGTAGGGAAAGTGTTGGATAGCGGAGTGGTGAAACTTAATATTCCCACTCCAATGGGTGCAACAGTATGGAAAAGTTGGAGAGCGGAGGGGTAATGATAACTATACCCACTCCAGTTAGTGCAACAGTACGGAAAGTGTTGGATAGCGGAGGGGTAAAACATAATATTTCCACTCCAGTGAGTGCAGCAGTAGGGAAAATGTTGGATAGTGGAGGGGTAAAAATTACTATTCCCACTCCAGTGGGTGCAACAGTCAGGAAAGTGTTGGATAGCTGATGGGTAAAAATGACTATTCCCAGTCCAGTGGGTGCAACATTAGGGAAAGTGTTGGATAGCGGAGAGGTAAAAATGACTATTCCCACTCCAGTGGGTGCAACAGTAGGGAAAGTGTTGGATAGCAGATGGGTGAAAATGCCTATTCCCACTCCAGTGGGTGCAACAGGAGGGAAAGTATTGGGTAGCGGAGAGGTAAAAATGACTATTCCCACTCCTGTGAGTGCAACAGTAGGGAAAGTGTTGGATGGTGGAGGGGTGAAAAATAGTATTCTCACTCCAGGGAGTGCAATAGTAGCGAAAGTGTTGGATAGCGGATGGGTAAAAATTACTATTCCCACTCAAGTTAGTGCAACAGTAGGGAAAGTGATGGATAACGGAGGGGTAAAAATGTATATTTCCACTGGAATCAATTCAAAATTAAAAACAAACAAATAAACAACAAAAACACGAAAGATTTAAAAAAACAAAAAAATAAAACATTTTTTATAGAAATGGTTTAGAAACAAAAATATTATTTATTACATGAATGTAACATTTTTTATTTTCAACCATATAACCCCACACAAATCACAACCACATTAAAAAATGTAAAGAAATGTGCCTCCATAATTAACATAATTAATTATCATTTAAACAAATATTATTATTTATTTTTTAAACAAATACAAATTAATTTACTCCCCATGCGTTACCGCTATAAAAACAAAACACACACACAAACTAACAATAAACACTTACCATAAATATTTTTCAATTGATAAATTAATATTAATAATCAACTAATTATTCATTAAACATAGATTACTGTCCACCCTCTACCCCAATAAACACCACAACCCACACCGAAAAATCAATACAAAATGTTGATAACTAGCTTTACATTAATATCAATTAACAACAACTTATTAATTAATTTAAAAGAATTTACTTCCCACCCTTTGCCACTTTAAACCCCACAACTTACATCAAACATGAATTACACAATTACCATATTTTAATTGTAATTACATAATTAGCATTAATTAACAAACAATTATTAATTAAATATAAATAAATTATTACCCACCCTATTTTCCTATAAACCCCACCACCCACTCCTAAAAAAAGGACACAATTAACATAATTAATTGCAAATTAATTAATTAATAATAATTAACAACCAATTACTAAATAGGTAATAATAAAATAATTCCCACAATCAACACTATAAAATATAAATTAAATAAATATTAATAAATTAAAAACATGAATTAAGTTATTACAATTTAATCACTTCCCACCCTATTCCCCTATAAACCCACAACACGCTCCTAAAGAAATTAAACAACTAACATCATTGACAATTAATTAATTAATAATAATTAACAGCCAGTTAAATCATAATTAATTATAAATTAATTCCCACAATTAACACTATAAAATCTAAATAAAATAAATACTAATAGATGAAAAATATTCATTAATAGATCATAATTGAATTACTTCCCACCATATTCCCCTATAAACCCACAACCCGCTACAGAACTCAAAAACTCAAAATTTAATTAAGATAAAATTAATTACTAAAAATGTAAAATATATATTAAAAAACAAAACAAATTCTTATACAAAAAAATAGATCAAATACTTTTAAAATACATACCAAAATACATAACACTAATTAAAACATTGATATTTTAAACAACTATATTTTTGCAAACGATATTAACAACTTCGATATTTCCAAACAGTATATTTATAACCTGCAAGTCGATATTCTTGACCATGATATTCTTCATGTCGATATTTCTGTATCAAGATATTTAAAACTTGATATTTGTGTATGTCGACATTTTAAACTCGATATTCTGTCTGTGCACATGTATGCCTTTCTCTCTCATTCTCAAGGGGGCCTTGTTTGCTCTTGTGGGTCTCTTTCATTCTTTATGTGACTTTCTGGGTTTTCTCTGACTCCTTTAATACTTTCTCTTTGAGGCTCTCTTTCACCTTTTGATCTTGTATTCTTTCATACGCCAGAGTGATGTTTTCCTCAGTGCAAATAAATACAGTTTCTATAGCTCTAAACCTGTCCTCTTTCTCATATGCAGACATTTGTGCTCTTCAAAGATTACTTTTTTCCTCTCTCTTTATATATTCACATCTGGAAGTGCGTTAAGGTTTCTGAGGTTTGTGGTCTTATATTTGCGCTGTTACTCTCGATCACTGGATACTTATTTTATTCTCCTTTGGTCTTTATAACTCTCTGACAGCCCTCTTCACCTCAAGGCATCTCTTATAGTACAGTGCTTTTACATTGTGCTTTGTTCTGCATTTCTACAGTCTTAAAGGTATTACTGTACTAATTTACCAACCTCAAAAAGATGAAACTATGACTTGACCAAGTTGAGATTCGAATTCATGAACAGCAGATCACAAAACGTACCTTCTCTTTTGGTCTTCTCTCTCCATCTCTCAAGCTTCTTCTTCTCTTCTTAGTTCTCTCACTCTTCGTCTCTCTCTTTCTCTCTACCCCTACTGCGCTTACTCGCATTCTTTTCCTTTATCTCCTTCTCATTATCTTGCTCCCCCTGTGTTTCACTTTCTACTTTGCCTCCCTCGCTTGTTCTTCATCCTTTATGCGCTTCTTCTTCTGTCTCCTACTTTTTTCTCTGGCTTCTCACATTTGTTTCCCCTCATATTGTTATACTTCTTAATCAAATGTTTTCCCTTCTCTCTTTTCCTTGCTCTGACTGACCCCCTCTCAGCTCTAATTTTATCTTCCAGTGTGTCCCTCATATTTATCTCTGAGAGTTAAGACTTCTTTATGTGTAGACATCTCACTTTGCACTTGAGAATGAAACTATAAAATACGGTTAGAATCCCATACCGGAGAAATATGTTAAACAACTGCAAAGGCTGCATCACCTCATGGATAGGCATCATTCTAATATTTCTAATATAACACTGCATATAGGTTATAAAAACATAATGCCATCTGAAAAATACAAATTGCAGCATTCTTGCCCCTACGTTAAAATTTGCACCGACTTGCACGTTGTGTGCTTGGGTCCTCTGCAGTATTTACCATGGAGCTCAGGTCAAGGCACCTTTCTCCAGCAGGAGTGCTGCACCCAAATAGACGGCTGTGAATATAAGCACATTTATAACATTGTGTTAATGAGCCCTGGCATCCCCTCAAAAAACGGAAAAGACTTTGCACCCGAGGAGGGACTGCATTAACAGACAATAAGCTTTAATTTAATGCCAGGTAAGCGTCCCAGTTTCTAGAGCAAGAACAGAAGAGCTCACCTTCGTTCGTCCCAGCAAATCACTTTGCCTTCCTTAAATGCTTTTATTTCAAATTTCCACTACTGGTCTATTTTTATAAGTTCTTCTAGCTTTTAGAGGAAAATAAGTATATAGCAATTGAGCTTGGGAGTAGTGAGTGGCGAGCAGCAAGCATTGCATGTGTCGAAAGTGCTTACCCTTCTTTCTCAGCACCTCCTCTATAGTGTTTTGATTCTGAACTGCTCCGTCAAAGGATGGCTGATTTTTTTTTTTTTTTAATATATTTTATTTGCATTTCTTAATCATTGGCAGTTGTGTTCAGTACATATGACGACAATAAGCAGTTTAAGAGTTAAAAAAGAAATTATACAGCATTTGTAATCTTTTTACACCATTAAAGCGACTACATTATTCAACAGTGATATGCACAAAAAATAAGAAACCGTTCGTGAATAGTGGTGGTTTTGCAAATAGACTGTTGAGGTCGCATATGATGTGTCATCTGTCTCTGTATGTGTGGTGTCGTCCGGTACTGGTGATAGTGTTGGGGAGGATGTAATGATAAGCTGTGGTGTGGGGCTGCATGTTCTCCCCAGGACAATGTGTTCCCTGGCCATACATTGCAGTCAATGCGCGGCATATCGTGCAGCATGGTAGCTTATGGGGATGTACTGAGTGCCAGATGAAGTGCAAATACCAATATATCATATGCAAATTTAGAAGAGTCTTACCAGTGATGAAAGTACCCTGGTTTTTGTAACGTAACCATTATATGAACAGGGAGATGGGATAATTCAGGGAAGAAAAGAAGGAGAAGAACGAAGAAAGTCTTCATCAGGTGTACAAATTGGAGGGGGGGGGATTGCGAAAAGAAATAGGGTCCGAGATAATGAGAGTGAGGTGTGAGTGCCAGTGCTAATGCTAATGAGGCGTGAGGAGTGCCGATGTGTAATCGCAGGGGGAGTTCCATTAGGCCACGGCAAAGATGGTGGCCATGTCCAACGTGTGGGGCTGGTGTTCCCGCCTAGGGGGAGGGGGGTGGAAGGGGAGAGTTAACCCAGCTGTGTCTAGTATTTAGGGAAGCGTTAGTATCAGGGGGCGTGGGGGTGTTTGATACATTTTGCGGTACGCCCTTGTGTCGTTGCTGTGTTGTAGGTTTGTATGTCGTGTTATGCGTCTAGTTACAGGCGGGGAGGGAGGTGTTGAGCGCGTGGGGTTATTGCTGTGTCCCATGTCTGTGGCCTATTCCGAAAGAGGGCCATATCTCAAATGATTCCTCTTTCTAGGCTTGCTTGTTGGAAGGACTTCAGGGTATCATCCCAGAGTTGTGCAATGGGGAATTTTCTCAGTCCAGTCGTTTCCTCTCGGCGCAATATTGTGCCTTCCGCCCTCGCCCAATTGGTAAAAGAGGCATACCTATGTCGAATATGTGGGGTTTCGCTGTTTTTCCAGCGTTTGGTGAGCAGTCGTTTCGCCGTAACAAGTCCTAGGTCCCAAAACCTAGCCGGTACTTTGTTCAGTTTAGTCCTTTTAGAGAGCCCCAGGATGCAGGCTTCCCATGTGCGCGGTATGTCCTCTTCAATGCATTGTGCCAGCAGTTTTGTGATCGTGTCCCAGTACGATTGGATGTTGGGGCACAACCAGAGCATGTGTAAGAGGTCTGCTCCAATCAGGGAGCATCTCTGACATGCAGTGTTGGTCAAAGGATGGCTGATGCTGCAATCACTCACTTATAAAGCACCACAAATCCTAACAAGCAGCCAGACCACCACCGAAATACAGCCTGGCTCTCAGAAATAATCTTCAAATGTAGTCACTGCTCATGTTAGATGCCTATCTGCAGCCAGTGTGTTGCTTTTCTACCTGCCCTTACCTTTCCCTTCCAGTTTCTCTTTAGCAAGTAGAAACGGAGAGGTTGGTGCAGAGCAGATACGAGGAAAAACACAGATCTGAGCAGCTAACCAGTAAAATAAATGCAGTCTACACGGACAAGATGCCCCCCTCACTCCTGAACCCCGGTGCCACTGCACTGTCTGCACCACTGCAAGCTCTGCTCCTGATTTTATACCTTTCAATGCGCCCCAGCAGAGTCTTGTTCCTGGAGTTGAAAACATTCTTCTGCCCCAGTCAGCTCTGTGCTGCTTCGTCCCTTCTCAGAGGAGCAGTGCCCTGTGGAGAATGGCCTCTCAGAGGGTCCCCACCCCCATCCATGGGAGGGGCTTGGTATGCTCTTACTAAAGAGAAACAAGGTAAGCTGTTACTTTGTTTCTCTTCAGTCCTGGGTCAACGCAAGGAGCACAGAGTAGGCTGCACACTGCAGCTGCTTTAAAGCAAGACACATACAGCTCTGCACAGATGAGCTGAGGGGGCCCCCATACACGTATTGAAGACTAGGCCCCCCTGCGCACTTCAGGGGCTGCTGTGGTGTCTGTTACGCCCCAATTATTCCTAATTATGCAAGGAGGAGTAACCCTATAATTATCGGTAATTTTTGCATCCAATTACTCTGGAGTAATTGAAATTCCACCCAGGCCTACTACTGAGCACACCCTTCTAATTGACCAAGAGTCTTCAAGGAGATCCCACTCCCTCCAGGTACCCAAGGCACATTAGGTGGCCAAGCTACTAATATGCACACTCTTCGCCTTGTACAGAAGTCTTGACACAGAGCCCACCCAGAGAAACTCCCAACCCCCATTAGGTGGCTAATCCCCTACTGTGCACACCCTCTGCCTTGTACAGAAGTCTTGAAGGTGTACCCACTCCCTCCAGATAGCCATGCCCCCTTAGGTGGCCAAGACCTTTCTAGGTACACTCTTCTTGTACAGATGTGTTCCTAGAAAGCCCACCACCCCAAGACATATAAGTCCCATTACTTGGCCAAGACCTTACTACACACCCTTCGCTTGTACTGAAGTCTTCAAGGAGAGGTCACTCCCTCCAGACATTCAAGCCACAGTAGGTGAACAAGCCGCTACTAAGCACATCCTTCTCCTGTACACACTTCTTTATGGAAAGCCAACTCCCTCCAGATGCCCAGGCATCCGATACGCATAGGATTTGGGTGCATAGTCATGTATCAAGTCTTTGTAGATACTGATGCGTGCCAAAATCCATACGTGGATGCGCAGGAAAACCCATACCGCACCCATGAACTACTCATTTGATGTAAAGTGATGTAAGAAAGTGCATTGCGTTAATTTGGTTACAAACCAACACAAATCATGATTTGTGTTGGTTTATAAATACCTTCAGGAGTTTTGTGTGGTGCACACCTGAAACAAGATCATTGAAAATCTCACAGCAATCTGTTTTATAAGTGTTTGGGTTTTACAGACACTTAAAGAAAAAACGTATGTTTTATCATTATGAACGGCTATAGCAGACTAATATGATACACTAACATTATGAGACACACAAGACAAACAAAATTACATTCTTCAATTTTTAAATCAGAAAAGGTGGTCCTAAAAAGAACCTTTTTTGAGGATTCTAAATATTTATCATTTTCCTTGTATGTTTGTATTTTTTGTAGTTGAAAACCTATTTCTTCTTGGGACAAATATGTTTCAACACCAACGTGACTCCCACTGATGTCCTTCGCTCTCCAGCATAAATCACTTTCCTGCGCCTTCTACTAAATTGACATCAGTTTGCCCCTGCATCACTTCTGTTGGCAATGTATCTCCTGGACCAATGGAGGATCCTCAAGTGGCAGCAGACGGCTCCTCCGCATCCTGTTCGCGCTCAGCAAGTGAAAGGTATACAGGATGTCATGAGGGCACTTACACCGGAAGGAAGTCCCATAAGAATACTTTATCTGAGTGCCCCTTGACGGTTGCTTATCACAGTTGTTGCAGGTTACACATCTAGAGGACACCTTTTTTGTTTTTTGCTCAAATTGTAAAAATAAATCTGGCTCACCATTGACTTCCTGGTAGGCAGATGAGTCTCCTGCTCTATTTGTTCTTCCCTCTCGCCACCACATGCCAAAGATGAACCAACAGAAATGTCAAAAATATAAAAGCAGGTAAAGACACAGCACAAGATGTGATTACATCAAAGTGCTAATCACAAATTAAGTTGAAAGGGTTGGAACGTCTTCTAATTGGAGTAAGACGGTAATTTCAACCACTGAGATGTCTTTCATGCATGCATCTTATCTCCCTTGTACTCTTGCAGTACTCCCACAGGGCCGCAACAACCAAAAACAAGGCTTTTTCCAAAAAAGACTGAAAGAATCATTATTTATTGATCAAAGTGGAAATGTTCAATGCTCAAGCTTAAATCTCTCTCTTTCATACTAAAGTGGCTAAAAAGTATTGGCAAAGTCAATGGGTCCCAAAGGCGAGACCTGTTGCCTTTGCCAAAGCTTGTTTATGTTCTGTACATTACAAATTGCATGCTTCAGATTTGCACTTTGAAATACAGGCATTGCTAATGTATAGTTATTTTTACAGCATGAACTTGCCGGTGGTTAGGAGCAGCTCGACTATCGACTTGCCCGACGCGGCTCGCTACAGCAAGTCCCGAAGGGAGCCTACCCTACAGCTGACGCACTGACAGAGAGGCTGCCTTTCTCTCGTGGAGAATCCTCCTCCAGTGTTTCAAAGCTCCCCACCCGGAGAGTTGGGAAATCGAGTCCTGAGACAGAGATACCTGACCTCCTTCATTCTAAAACCAAGGTACGAGCTGATTAGACCCTAAGAGAAATCTTGGATAGATTCTTGGCAAAGAAAACTAAACCTATGCTACACCTCACTTACTTCTTCCCTTGTACTAGACTTAAGTTAGGTACATTGGGGTAGGCGTATTTTAGAAGCATGAGCTGAGTACGTTTTAGCCTTTATTTATGTATGTATTTATCTATGGTCTAGAAACCATACAATGCTTTTACAGTATTATTTTATAATACTCTTCTTACTATACGCATTATACTTTGCAACCAGTATTACAATTGTAGCAGTTCACTTTACTTGCATGAGAAAGAAGACTGTTCAATAAACCCTTTTATTAAAAACGCCCGTCTCTCTATTTCTCTGCACCTCTGATGAAACGAAGAATGCACGGTTGACTGAGTAAAATATCTATCTATTGTTTCCACGACTCTGAAGATCAGTTTTATTCTTGGGGAAACAAAGTTGTCATGTTTATGCGGTTGTCAGAAACTAATCCCTTCTTGTTTATTCGAGAAATTTTCTAGTGACCTCTGAGATAGCTGTCACTCACAATTAAGTCTAATATATTCGATAGAGACCTAGTAGACATAAGTCCTACGTCAAATCCATTGGATATGTTATTCCAATGGGCAGAGCCTATTGGGAATATAGGAACAACACTACAATATGCAACGAGGGGGCCACAGAAAATACGGATCATGTTTTATTTTTTTTGCTCTACCCATCTACTAGCTCGAAAGAGATTAATACTTTCGTTATTTCGCTCCTTGGGTTTCAGAAACTTTATGCCTGCTTTAAGAATATTACAAACTGACACCGCACTTTTTATTGTATGTTGTTTGAGTAAATGTTTAGCTTGTTTGTGGATTAAGGCGAAAAGTGTAGGCCTTGATTTTGAAAGTTATTCATTATTAGTAGAATCAACTGATATACTCTGAATGTAGACTACATTGTTAATATTAATTCTCTGTTGTTTTTTAGTTTTAAATTGTGATGTATTTGTTTTAAGGTGGGCTTTCTGAGGTAGATCCATGAGTAAACATGATGATGATGATGATGACTGCGAGCAGCAAATTTTACACCAAATTTGGCAAATATGTACAGTTTGGTTCACAGATCACGCTTTTCGTTAAATGGTGTAAATCCGTGCAGTAGTTCCTGAGAAAATCAAAAGTAAAATCATAGATATATCTATGTGCGCGTAGGGTATCCTCCGAGGATCATGCGCGTACCCTTACGAGCACGAGCTGCATGCTAATTGGCTGTCAACTGTCTGTCAACACTCCAAACTAGGAAGTGTTGGCAGCCATCTTGTGTCTCAGTAGAACCGAGGCACAAGAAAACTGAAAAACAAGTGCGCAAAAGACGCAAAGGGGGCAGGATAGAAACACCCTGACCCCCTAGGCCTGCTCAGGGGGTCCCACAAGGACCCCCAAGGCCACAAATCACGGGATGTACGTAGGATATGAGTATCCCGTTAAAAAAAAAACCTGAAGCCCGCTTTAGTGCAAAGTATGTATAATAGTGGCGGGCACACAGCCCCCCCAAAGCCCCGCAGCCCCGGGGACCGCCACCCCCCTGGGCTTAAAAGTATAATGATGGGGGGCCTTTAAGGCTCCCCGAGCCCCAGGGACTGCCACCCCCGGGGCTCTACTGCCCCCCTGTGGCCCCGGGGACCGCCAACCCCCAGGCTTGTATTATTTCTTTTTTTTAAATCCTGTGGACCACCACCACCCCGGGGCTCTAAATATGTACATTGGGGACCCCCCAGCCCCAGGGACCACCCCCCCCGGGGCTTTGAAAAAAAGGTGGGAGGGGGACCCTCGAGGGCCCTGGGGACCACCACCACCCAGGGCCAGCTCCTGCAGTGTCCCGGGGTACCCACCCCAGGACACTGTAGTTTGCTACGAGGCTCCCGCCCTACCATAGAGGCTCCCGCCCTACCATAGCAAACTGCTTTGGCTTTTGGAAGAGAGAGCAGGAAACCTGCTCTCTCTTCCAAAAACCAAAGACTCTTGCTTTTCTACATGGGGAGCAGCATGTTAGCTGCTCCCCATGTAGTAAAGCAATGCCGGCTCCCGCAGGAGGCGGGGAGCCGGCATGGACCGTAGGGGTATTGGGGACCCCCACGCGGTCCCCAACGGAGAGGGCCAGCCCCGGGGGATGGGGTCCCCGGGGCAACAAGTGGCCGAGGAGGGGGCCCCCCTCCCCAAAAAATAAATAAATAAATAAATGAAAAGGCCGCCCCGGGGGATGGGGTCCCCGGGGCCATAAATGGCCTATGGAGGGGGACAAGGCAGCCCCCCTCCTATAAAAATATATTTTTTAAAAAAGGCCATGCTCCGGGGGATGGGGTCCCCGGGGCCGATAATGGCCTCTGGAAGGGGGCCACGAGGCCCTTTCCTTAATTCTTTAAGATGGGCCCAAACAATTTAAAAAGTAGAAGGGCTACACAGCCTCCCTTCTTAAAAAAAGACCGGCATCGCGCCGGAGGCCAAGCCCCCCTCATTGCACCACTCTGCAAACGCGCCCCCTGGCGCGTTTGCAGAGGGGTAAATAATTCCCCTTGAATACTGGGGGTCCCTGAGGGCCAACTAGCCCACCAGGAACCTCCAGTATGCGCCAGGGGGCTGCATTGCAGAGAGGTGTTTTGAGGCCACGTCCCTTTTTACACATCTCTGCAACGCAGATCTGTGGCACTTACTGGAGGTAGCTGGTGGGCTAGTTGCACCCCAGGGACCGTCAGTATTCAAGGGGAGTTAATCCCCCAACTTAAAACGCGCCATGGGTGCGTTTGCACAGAGGTGAAGGGAGGGGGTGGGGCCTGAGTTCACACCTGTGCAAACACACACAGTGGTGCGGTTTAAGTTGGGGAATTAATTCCTTGTCAATCCTGAGAGTCCCTGGGGTCCAACTAGCCCACGAGGTACCTCCAGTAAGCACCACGGAACTGCGTTGCAGAGTGTCGTAAAAAAGGGGCATGGCCTCTCAACACTTCTCTGCAACGCAGACTCCAGGGGCATACCGGAGGTACCTGGTGGGCTAGTTGGCCCCCAAGGACCTACAGGAATTAGAAGGAATTAATTCTCTAACTTAAAACGTGCCACAGGGCTTGTTTGCAGACATGTCACCTCAGGCCGCGCCCCCTTCCTTCACCACTGTGCAAACCCGCCCCGTGGTGTGTTATAAGTTGGGAAACAAATTCCCTTTCAATCATGAGGGTCGGGGGCCAACTAGCCCACCAGGTGCTTCCAGTAAGCGCCAGTGCGCTGCGTTGCAGAGAGGTGGTCTAGGCTGTGCCCCTTTTTACATCTCTCTGCTACGCAGCTCTGTGGCGCTTACTGGATGTACCTAGTGGGCTAGTTGGACCCTAGAGACCCTCAGGATTGAATGGGGAATTATTTCCCCACTGATTCTGAAAAGTAATTTTAACAGTACTTACCAGTAACTTTAACTTCCTTCCATAGGATATCATTGCCTGCTTTTTGCTGAAAAAGTTTCTTAGTGTTGATTTTTTACACTTACAAATATTCCTCTAAAATCAGCCGAACTACGAATTCCAATTTACTCACCTGTTATCAGGAGAGGCATCAGTGCTGCATCTTTTAGCCCAGTACTGATCCTGAAAAGTAGTTTTAACCATACTGACCAGTAACTTGAATTTCCTTCCATAGGCTAACATTGACTGGTTTCACTTGGAAATTCTTCAAGGTGTGAAGTTTTAGAACTTTAAAATATTTACCTAAAATCATCTGAACAACGAATTCCGATGTATTCACCTGTTATCAGGAGAGAACCCAGTGCTGCATCTTTTAGCCCAGCACTGACCCTGAAAAGTAATTTTAACCATACTTACCAGTAACTTGTATTTCCTTCCATAGGAATCAATTGTCTGGTTTTCACCAGAAAAGTTTCTAAGTGTCTATTTTCACAAACTACAAATGTTCCTTAAAAATCGCCTGTATGACTTAAACGCATTCTTTCAACTGTTTACAGGAGAGGCACCAGTGCTGGATCCAGGAACCACCACTGAGTAAGAAAAAATAATGATAACACTACTTACCTGCTAAGTGAATTTACTTGGAAATTCTTCTAAGTGTGGAGTTTTGGAACTTTAAAATATTCTTATAAAATAAGCAGAAGTACGAATTCCGATTTACTCACCTGTTATTAGGAGAGACTCAAGTCCGTCCGCGATCCTAATGAGCCCCATAATTAGGAATTAGCATTTAAAAAAACCTTAGAAATTCACAAAAAAAACTGTAGGTTTTAGGGGTTTTATAGTTTGCTGGACATTTCACTCGTACAAAACCATTGAAATTCCTCCGATTTAAAGGCCTATTAGGATGGCGGACGGACCTGCGTCCGTCCGCCAGCCCTGAGGTGGAGGGACCGTCCGCAGGGGCACCGGCGGTCCCTCCATTGCAATTAGGATGTGACCATAACCCTGGCGGTCACATCCCGTATCTTTAACCTTGGGGCAGGTGCTGCTTGAAGCAGCACCCGCCGCTAGGTTAAAAATGCATGATTTGCATTTACATGCATAACGCGGAAGGCACCGCGTGGTGCCTGCCGCTTTGTGCATGTAAATGCAGGGGGGTACCATAGGTACCCCACATGTGCACCCCCACGCCCCCCTTCACCCTGGGGGCCCGCAAGAAGCACCCGGGAGCAAAGTTCCACGTGCTTTTTCACGGTGGAAAAGCCGCCGCAGAAAAGCATGTTTCACCACACATCCTAATTTGGCTGACGGTGTCTCGCAGACACCGCCACCAAATAGCGCTCATCATCCCGCGGATCAGCGGCGGACGGACCTGCCGTCCGCCACTGTTCCCAACGCCACCCCACCGCCATCCTAATCTGGCGGTGGGTGTTTTCTGTCACCGCGGTGGTCAATCCGCATCCTCCGGGCCGGCGTTGGCTTCCACCGGCCCGGAGGATGCGGATTCACCGCCATCATAATTGACCCCATAGTTAGTTGTACTCACTATATCTCGCAGGCACGCAATCCACTGCTGATGATGACACATATTACATCATTCATGACATGGTCAGTCACATCACTGATGACATCTCAAATGACATCACTGATGACATCACTGATGACATCATCCACGTGACAATCAGATACACCTCATCATACACTAGTATAACCTTTCATCACTCACTGTAAAATACAGAGTACCATATTTGAATCCATTGACACACCAATACAAGTTTCTAAAAACCCACTCAGTGATTCCTAGATCTATACATACATCTAATCACTTACCTACAGATTCACTCATACATGCAGTCAATGATCAATAAAACACTATCAAATATACTTATACACCTATATCGACATTACACACCAGCACACATCCTATTCACTTATGCAAACAATGGATCATACTTACATTTACTTAGCTATACACTTATGCAAACACCACTTCATCTATTCATTTAAATAGTAAGTCATATTTAGTATATTATAAAATCATTATTACAAGTATACAGTTATCCATACAGTCACTCACACAATCATTGAGTGTTATGTATACTTATTTATAAACAACAACTGACACATACACTGCCTTTTTTCTACTTTGTTGGACATGTACCATTGAGAGAGATATTTGCTCATCACCGCACCCATAAAGATATTCACTCACCCAAACAACTGTTATAACATGTAGTTTTAACTTCATATACCTACTGAATCAACTATTCACACATCTTTGGGCAGTCACATACCCCCCGCCGAACCACACACACATTCACTCTCCCATACAAATACTTAGTTAACATATCAATAACTAATATAGACTTTCAAATAGCTAGTAACCAACTGGAGAAGCAGTTTACACAACAACTGACAAAATGATACAGATGTTCACACAGTTTAGTCACTATCCAATATATTTAGTGAGACACTTTAAATTAGTCAAGTAAACAGTCAATCACACTGCTACTAAATCCTCCATCCAGATATTTATATTTATATATCCACTCATTCTTCAATGCAAATTGCTATATATATATAAAATACATATTTAAATAACGAAGCAAACCTCATTTACTGGATGATGTCATCAGTGATGTCATTTGAGATGTCATCAGTTATGTCACTGACCATGTCATGAATGATGTAATATGTGACACCATCAGCAGTGGATTGTGTGCAAGCGAGATATAGTGAGTACAACTAACTATATCGGAGGAATTTCAATGGTTTTGTACAAGTGAAATGTCCAGCCAACTATAACACCCCTAAAACCTACAGTTTTTTCAGTGAATTTCTAAGATTTTTTAAATACTAATTCCTAACTATATCAGGCCTGAAACCTATGTTTTTTTCAGTGAATATACATATATTTACATACACCTTTAACATAGAATTTAATTTAAAAAAATCTATTTTAAATTAAAACATTAAAATATTTAAGTATTTTAAATTACATTTTGCACTCCATTGAGTGCAGCAGTAGGGAAAGTGTTGGATAGCAGAGGGGTAAAAATTACTATTCCCACTCCAATGAGTGCAACAGTAGGGACAATGTTGGATAGCGGAGAGGTGAAACTTAATATTCCCACTCCAATGGGTGCAACAGTATGGAAAAGTTGGATAGCGGAGCGGTAATGATAACTATTCCCACTCCAGTTAGTGCAACAGTAAGGAAAGTGTTGGATAGCGGAGGGGTAAAACGTAATATTTCCACTCCAGTGAGTGCAACAGTAGGGAAAATGTTGGATAGTGGAGGGGTAAAAATTACTATTCCCACTCCAGTGGGTGCAACAGTCAGGAAAGTGTTGGATAGCTGATGGGTAAAAATTACTATTCCCAGTCCAGTGGGTGCAACAGTAGGGAAAGTGTTGGATAGCGGAGAGGTAAAAATGACTATTCCCACTCCAGTGGGTGCAACAGAAGGGAAAGTATTGGGTAGCGGAGAGGTAAAATTACTATTCCCACTCCTGTGAGTGCAACAGTAGGGAAAGTGTTGGATGGTGGAGGGGTGAAAAATAGTATTCTCACTCCAGGGAGTGCAATAGAAGCAAAAGTGTTGGATAGCGGAGGGGTAAAACGTAATATTTCCACTCCAGTGAGTGCAGCAGTAGGGAACATGTTGGATAGTGGAGGGGTAAAAATTACTATTCCCACTCCAGTGGGTGCAACAGTCAGGAAAGTGTTGGATAGCTGATGGGTAAAAATGACTATTCCCAGTCCAGTGGGTGCAACAGTAGGGAAAGTATTGGGTAGCGGAGAGGTAAAATTACTATTCCCACTCCTGTGAGTGCAACAGTAGGGAAAGTGTTGGATGGTGGAGGGGTGAAAAATAGTATTCTCACTTCAGGGAGTGCAATAGAAGCGAAAGTGTTGGATAGCGGATGGGTAAAAATTACTATTCACACTCAAGTTAGTGCAACAGTAGGGAAAGTGTTGGATAACGGAGGGGTAAAAATGTATATTTCCACTGGAATCAGTTCAAAATTAAAAACAAACAAATAAACAACACAAAAGATTTAAAAAAACAAAAAAATATTTTTTTTTATAGAAATGGTTTAGAAACAAAAATATTATTTATTACATGAATGTAACATTTTTTATTTTCCACCATATAACCCCACACAAATCACAACCACATTAAATTTTTTAAAGAAATGTGCCTCCATAATTAACATAATTAGTTATCATTAAAACAAATATTATTATTTATTTTTTAAACAAATACAAATTAATTTACTCCCCATGCGTTACCGCTATAAAAACAAAACACACACACAAACTAACAATAAACACTTACCATAAATATTTTTCAATTGATAAATTAATATTAATAATCAACTAATTATTAATAAACATAGATTACTGTCCACCCTCTACCCCAATAAACACCACAGCCCACACCGAAAAATCAATACAAAATTTTGATAACTAACTTTACATTAATATCGATTAACAACAACTTATTAATTAATTTAAAATAATTTACTTCCCACCCTTTGCCACTTTAGACCCCACAACTTACATCAAACATGAATTACACAATTACCATATTTTTATTTTAATTACATAATTAGCATTAATTAACAAACAATTATTAATTAAATATAAATAAATTATTACCCACCCTATTCTTCTATAAACCCCACCACCCACTCCTCAAAAAAGGACACAATTAGCATAATTAATTGCAAATTAATTAATTAATAATAATTAACAACCAATTACTAAATAGGTAATAATAAAATAATTCCCACAATCAACACTATAAAATATTAATAAATTAAAAACATGAATTAAGTTATTACAATTTAATTACTTCCCATACTATTCCCCTATAAACCCACAACACGCTCCTAAAGAAATTACACAATTAACATAACTGACAATTAATTAATTAATAATAATTAACAGCCAGTTAAATATTAATTAATAATAAATTAATTCCCACAATTAACACTATAAAATCTAAATAAAATAAATACTAATAGATGAAGAATATTCATTAATGGATCATAATTAAATTACTTCCCACCATATTCCCCTATAAACCCACAACCCGCTACAGAACTTAAAAACTCAAAATTTAATTAAGATAGAATTAATAACTACTAAAAATTTAACATATATATTAAAAAACAAAACAAATTCTTATACAAAAAATAGATCACATACTTTTAAAATACATACCAAAATACATAACACCAATTGAAACATTGATATTTTAAACAACTATATTTTTGCAAACGATATTAACAACTTCGATATTTCCAAACAGTATATTTATAACCTGCAAGTCGATATTCTTGACCATGATATTCTTCCTGTCGATATTTCTGTATCAAGATATTTAAAACTCGATATTTGTGTATGTCGACATTTTAAACTCGATATTCTGTCTGTGCACATGTATGTCTTTCTCTCTCATTCTCAAGGGGGCCTTGTTTGCTCTTGTGGGTCTCTTTCATTCTTTATGTGACTTTCTGGGTTTTCTCAGACTCCTTTAATACTTTCTCTTTGAGGCTCTCTTTCACCTTTTGATCTTGTATTCTTTCATACGCCAGAGTGATTTTTTTCCTCTGTGCAAATAAATACAGTTTCCATAGCTCTAAACCTGTTCTCTTTCTCATATGCAGACATTTGTGCTCTTCAAATATTACTTTTTTCCTCTCTCTTTATATATTCACATCTGGGAGTGCTTTAAGGTTTCTAAAGTTTGTGGTCTTATATTTGCGCTGTTAATGTCGATCACTGGATACTTATTTAATTCTCCTTTGGTCTTTATACCTCTCTGACAGCCCTTTTCACCTCAAGGCATCTCTTATAGTAAAGTGTTTTTACATTGCGCTTTGTTCTGCATTTCTACAGTCTTAAAGGTATTACTGTACTAATTTACCAACCTCAAAAAGATGAAACTATGACTTGACCAAGTTGAGATTCGAATTCATGAACAGCAGATCACAAAACGTACCTTCTCATTTGGTCTTCTCTCTCCGTCTCTCAAGCTTCTTCTTCTCTTCTTAGTTCTCTCACTCTTCGTCTCTCCTTTCTCTCTACCCCTACTGCGCTTACTCGCATTCTTTTCCTTTATCTCCTTCTCATTATCTTGCTCCCCCTGTGTTTCACTGTCTACTTTGCCTCCCTCGCTTGTTCTTCATCCTTTATGCGCTTCTTCTTCTGCCACCTAATTTTTTCTCTGGCTTCTCACATTTGTTTCCCCTCACATTGTTATACTTCTTAATCAAATGTTTTCCCTTCTCTCTTTTTCTTGCTCTGACTGACCCCCTCTCAGCTCTAATTTTATCTTCCACTGTGTCCCTTATATTTATCTCCGAGAGTTAAGACTTCTTTATGTGTAGACATCTCACTTTGCACTTGAGAATGAAACTATAAAATACGGTTAGAATCCCATACCGGAGAAATATATTAAACAACTGCAAAGGCTGCATCACCTCATGGATAGGCATCATTCTAATATTTTTAATATAACATTGCATATAGGTTATACAAACATAATGCCATCTGAAAAGTACAAATTGCAGCATTCTTGCCCCTACGTTCAAATTTGCACCGACCTGCACGTTGTGTGCTTGGGTCCTCTGCAGTATTTACCATGGAGCTCAGGTCAAGGCACCTTTCTCCAGCAGGAGTGCTGCACCCAAATGGACGGCTGTGAATATAAGTACATTTATAACATTGTGTTAATGAGCCCTGGCATCCCCTCAAAAAACGGAAAAGACTTTGCACCCGAGGAGGGACTGCATGTACAGACAATAAGCTTTAATTTAATGCCAGGTAAGCGTCCCAGTTTCTAGAGCAAGAACAGAAGAGCTCACCTTCGTTCGTCCCAGCAAATCACTTTGCCTTCCTTAAATGCTTTTATTTCAAATTTCCACTACTGGTCTATTTTTATAAGTTCTTCTAGCTTTGAGAGGAAAATAAGTATATAGCAATTGAGCTTGGGAGTAATGAGTGGCGAGCAGCAAGCATTGCATGTGCCGAACGTGCTTACCTTTCTTTCTCAGCACCTCCTCTATAGTGTTTTGATTCTGAACTGCTCTGTCAAAGGATGGCTGATGCTGCAATCACTCACTTATAAAGCACCACAACTCCTGACAAGCAGCCAGACCACCATCGAAATACAGCCTGGCTCTCAGAAATAATCTTTAAATTTAGCCACTGCTCATGGCAGATGCCTATCTGCAGCCAGTGTGTTGCTTTTCTACCTGCCCTTACCTTTCCCTTCGAGTTTCTCTTTAGCAAGTAGAAACGGAGAGGTTGGTGCAGAGCAGATACGAGGAAAAACACAGATCTGAGCAGCCAACCAGTAAAATAAATGCAGTCTACACAGACAAGATGCCCCCCTCGCTCCTAAACCCCGGTGCCACTGCACTGTCTGCACCACTGCTAGCTCTGCCCCTGATTTTATACCTTTCAATGCGCCCCAGCAGAGTCTTGTTCCTGGAGCTGCAAACATTCTTCTGCTCCAGTCAGCTCTGTGCTGCCTCGTCCCTTCTCAGAGGAGCAGTGCCCTGTGGAGAATGGCCTCTCAGAGGGTCCCCACCCCCATCCTTGTGAGGGGCTTGGCATGCTCTTACTAAAGAGAAACAAGGTAAGCTGTTACCTTGTTTCTCTTCAGTCCTGGGTCAACGCAAGGAGCACAGAGTAGGCTGCACACTGTAGCTGCTTTAAAGCAAGACACACACAGCTCTGCACAGATGAGCTGAGGGGGCCCCCATACACATATTGAAGACTAGGCCCCCCTGCGCACTTCAGGGGCTGCTGTGTGTCTGTTATGCCCCAATTATTCCTAATTATGCAAGGAGGAGTAACCCTATAATTATCGGTAATTTTTGCGTCCAATTACTCTGGAGTAATTGAAATTCCACCCAGGCCTACTACTGAGCACACCCTTCTAATTGACCAAGAGTCTTCAAGGAGATCCCACTCCCTCCAGGCACCCAAGGCACATTAGGTGGCCAAGTTACTAATACGCACACTCTTCGCCTTGTACAGAAGTCTTGACACAGAGCCCACCCACAGAGACTCCCAACCCCCATTAGGTGGCTAATCCCCTACTGTGCACACCCTCTGCCTTGTACAGAAGTCTTGGCGGTGTACCCACTCCCTCCAGATAGCCATGCCCCCTTAGGTGGCCTAGACCTTTCTAGGCACACTCTTCTTGTACAGATGTGTTCCTATAAAGCCCACCACCCCAAGACATATAAGTCCCATTAGTTGGCCAAGCCCTTACTACACACCCTTCGCTTGTACTGAAGTCTTCAAGGAGAGGTCACTCCCTCCAGACATTCAAGCCACAGTAGGTGAACAAGCCGCTACTAAGCACAGCCTTCTTCTGTACACACTTCTTTATGGAAAGCCAACTCCCTCCAGATACCCAGGCATCCGATAGGCATAGGATTTGGGTGCATAGTCATGTATCAAGTCTTTGTAGATACTGACGTGTGCCAAAATCCATACGTGGATGCGCAGGAAAACCCATACCGCACCCATGAACTACTCATTTGATGTAAAGTGATGCAAGACAGTGCATTGCGTTAATTTGGTTACAAACCAACATAAATCATGATTTGGGTTGGTTTATAAATACCTTCAGGAGTTTTGTGTGGTGCACACCTGAAACAAGATCATTGAAAATCTCACAGCAATCTGTTTTATAAGTGTTAGGGTTTTACAGACACTTAAAGAAACAAGCATTTACAATGCAACGGTTTCGCCTTTGGAAAAGTTAGAGCTATTTGCAATGTAAATGACAATGCCATTTATTTATCTGTTTTCAAAACCAACACATAAATACAAATTTTGTCATTTACAATGCCAATAGCTTAAACTTTTCCGAAGGCGAAACCGTTGCATTGTAAATGCTTGTTAACAGTTCTGTCTGATATAGTGTCTCCAAACTCCTGTGCAAAAGACATGAGGATTGCAGCCTGAAGAGTTGTTGATTTCAATCCCAATTCCTGCAATTCTAACCATGCGACATTCCACTTAGGATGCTTTCTGGAGGTACGAGAAGCTTTCACCTCTGTGTGTAGGATGACAACTGTTAACATGGACATTGTTTCCAGTCATACATTTCAAACTCACAAATCATTGGCATTCAGTGTTTGTATGTTTAATTTGATAGAAGCAAACTAAGACTACAACACACAAAATGCTTACATCCCTGTACCAGTACACATCCCCTAAACCCTAAAATTAACCTTAGCTCAGTTTACCACTACTCTGCCCTTTATATGCTCTGTATACAACAGAATCAACCGTTTGTATTGTGCACCTGTTTAGAAGTAGATATGATGTAATTTAGGACTTGTAGGCTACCTCCAGAAGGACCAAAAACTGGGCTCGCCATGGCCCACGTGAATGTACCCCAGGCCCATGCTAGAGCCGGGCCTGAATATAATGCTGTTGGTTGGGCATTGCATGTTTTTTGTTGTTGTGTAATACATGACTGAGTGACACCTTCTGTCAGTTCACGCTCCTGCAAACACTGGTGAATTCACTTGATATTTAAATAGTTACGTGAACCGGCAACCACGTCAATTTGACATCGATGATTAACTCTTTTTCTGAGAACGTGGGCATTATTAAATTTAGGATATAGCATTACCAAACAGACCCGCGTCAGGGCTTGATCCGGCAGATATGGAAATAGCCTTTTTAGTTTTAAGAGCATTTGTAAGAAAAAACAGTGTAGTGAGCTAGTTTTCCGTTCTCTCGGTAACGCAGATTCCATCACTGTCAGCTTCAGGACTATTCGGTGTGGTGATCGCCTATCGTATTTAGTGTTAATTACTCTCACAGTAAACCTTTTTAAGAAATGTATTCAAGCAGGAATTGTAGGTGCCTAGTTCATTACACATTATATTGACTGCTAGAGAAAATGTGCAAGTCTGGTTGGGTCCGCGGCCATACCCGTCGACTGCAATTATACGGGGTCGACTTGGCAGCGCCTCTCGTTGGTTTTGTCGCTGGTGGTGCAGTGGCGTTTCCGCGTGTTTGACATTCTGCACGCACGAGTCCGTCAGCATGACTGGAATACTTATCTGGGAGGCTTATTACTGTGAATAATGACGCAGTACTAATGTGCTCAGAAATGAACCATTGCCTCGACAGTAGTTTTATCTTGTCTCTAGAAATTCTTTTGTCTCCCTTCACATAAGTATTCATGACGCCACACACCTCCCAGGCACACACTCTCCCGCTAGCCGCTTTTTTGCCGACTTACCGGTGAGCCTGCCACCTGCCGCCCGAGTCCCGGTCAGTACGCCAGTGCCGACAGTCCCCCAAGGAGAAACAGCCTACCTCACCCTCACGATCGCCGACGCACTCCTGACCGCCCCTCGCTCACCGTGCCTTGTCTGACGCACGTCCGGGGAATCTACTGCAGGTTCAGTTAGTGGGGCGCGGCCACGAAACACCAGTGTAAAATACACGATCAGACACCTGCTCTGCAAGTCGTTTAAAGTGCCATACGTAAGTCCCGGTACTCTAAAACACAAAAGGCAAAAGTCGACCAACCTTGTCCGTAGAAATCAGGATTCAGCTTGTCAGGATAAAAACTCATGCTGGGCTCTTCTGTGGGTGTATATTCTTTTGCTGGTCGTCGCCAGTAATGAAACGAAAAGAACTTCTTGTAACTTCAGGATGAGTTTACTGTACACCCACAAGACAGTCCACACCAGCAGCCGGACGCTTCAGTTAACACTCGCCATCTGAGGTTTATGTGTTCCGCTGATTTCATGGTTAACATTCTTGAAGGGAACTAGAGATTAGAGGGCAAGTTACAACAAATATAATTTAGGCATTTTAATGTCAATGGGCAAACTGATTATTGTGAATAATGACGCAGTACTAATGTGCTCAGAAATGAACCATTGCCTCGACAGTAGTTTTATCTTGTCTCTAGAAATTCTTTTGTCTCCCTTCACATAAGTATTCATGCCATGAAATTGGAGCTTTGAAATAACTCGTCTGGCTTTTTTTGATGCAAACGAAAAGCACTGTGGTACTGCGGAACAAATGTGGTTTTGGTAAGGTAGGTTTTCTAATCAGAAGGTAATTTGAAGTCGTCTATGTAGCTGCTGTGCGAAGAAAAGACCTCGATGTTCAGAGTGTGTGTGGAATTTTCGAACTACGGTTCCGTTGATTTTTTTTTTTTTTGCCAGGACGTCTCCATGTGTGAGGCCGTGCACATGACACACTTTTTGATCACAAATTGAAACAAGCATAACCCATGCGGATTAAAGAGCAGAATGGCCCGTTATCGTTTCATTGCAATGCTTGCCCCATCACTAGTTCAAACTAAGTTGCCGGAAACCGGATACAGCCTCGGCAGACTCAGAAAATGCGGAGATGGTAAAAATACCTCCCTAAACACCACTATTTTGCCTGCGAGCTATAAAAAGGACATGCCGCTATAAGTGTCAGCCCTTACCTCTATTGCTCCTGTATCTCCTTGCACAGATAGCGTGCAGCGTCTACGTTTCAGTTTGCCGCCATGTAAACATTTCCTCCACTGTTTCTGCGAGTTTTATATACGTCGGAACAGTGTGACGTATCGCGTCTCTCACAGAGATTATTAAAGGGACAGGGCACATCATCTTATGCCGCGATTGCTATGGATAATAATTGCACACTTCCGATCTACTTTGAAGTCTTATTATTCGCGCTCACATGGTTGTGCGCTCAGCGTTTTTGTGCAAAATTTATAAATGAAGTAATTAAACTGACAGTGACAGATCTATATTACTCTTGCCATAACTCCTATCTAGTCCTCAATTGGAAAGCAAACATAGTTTTTACAGCTCGCAATGCTACGCGAGTACATAATGGCATAACAAAACAAGTCAGGTCCCGGGCCGCGCTGTGATTGGCTGACGTCACGGGGGTGTCCCGGGCCGGCAGCCAATCACAGCGCGGCCCGGGAATGACGTCACGGGGGTGTCCCGGGCCGGCAGCCAATCGCAGCGCGGCCCGGGACAAAGGGGCGGGGCTTAAAAAAGCACCAGAAACGCCCCCGAATCGCGTTTTCGAGAGAAAGCGCGATTGACAGCCTCTGTCTCCCAATGGCTAGCCTCCATTTATGGAGCTAGCCAATGAGAGGCAGAGGCGGTGCCGACATCCCTACTGTAGACAATAGTTTTCGATCTGGGAGTGGCACTGCGTGCCCCTCGCCAGGTCGAAACCTAAAAACATATGTTTTATCATTATGAACGGCTATGGCAGACTAATATGATACACTTACATTATGAGACACACAAGACAAACAAAATTACATTCTTCAATTTTTAAATCAGAAAAGGTGGTCCTAAAAAGAACCTTTTTTGAGGATTCTAAATATTTATCATTTTCCTTGTATGTTTGTATTTTTTGTAGTTGAAAACCTATTTCTTCTTGGGACAAATATGTTTCAACACCAGCGTGACTCCCACTGATGTCCTTCGCTCTCCAGTCTAAATCACTTACCTGCGCCTTCTACTAAATTGACATCAGTTTGCCCCTGCATCACTTCTGTTGGCAATGTATCTCCTGGACCAACGGAGGATCCTCAAGTGGCAGCAGACAGCTCCTTTGCATCCTGTTGGCGCTCAGCAAGTGCAAGGTATACAGGATGTCATAAGGGCACTTACACCGGAAGGAAATCCCATAAGAATACCTTATCTCAGTGCCCCTTGACGGTTGCTTATCACAGTTGTTGCAGGTTACACATCTAGAGGACACCTTTTTTGTTTCTGCTCAAATTGTAAAAATAAATCTGGCTCACTATTGACTCCCTGGTAGGCAGATGAGTCTCCTGCTCTATTTGTTCTTCCCTCTCGCCACCACATACCAAAGATGAATCAACACAAATGTCAAAAATATAAAAGCAGGTAAAGACCTAGCACAAGATGTGATTACATCAAAGTGCTAATCACAAATTAAGTTGAAAGGGTTGGAACGTCTTCTAATTGGAGTAAGACAGTGATTTCAACCAATGAGATGTCTTTCATGTGTGCATCTTATCTCCCTGGTACTCTTGCAGTACTCCCACAGGACCGCAACAACCAAAAACAAGGCTTTTTCCAAAAAAGACTTAAAGAATCCGTATTTATTGATCAAAGTGGAAATGTTCATTACTCAAACTTAAATCTCTCTCTTTCATACTAAAGTGGCTAAAAACTATTGGCAAAGTCAATGGGCCCCAAAGGCAAGACTTGTTGCCTTTGCCAAAGCTTGTTTATGTTCGGTACATTACAAATTGCCTGCTTCAAATTTGCACTTTGAAATACAGGCATTGCTAATGTATAGTTATTTTTACAGCATGAACTTGCCTGGGGAGCGAAAGAACCCTGAACGTTATTGAGGATACTGTAAGACTGTGTAAATCTATTGGAGACTTAGATGCATAATCCTCAGCACGACATTGCATCTCCCATATGTACTACTTTAGTTTTGGAGAGATTAAGTACATTCCCAGTAATCTAAAATGTACAATCAAGTACCGCACACAGGACTAGAATCTGAGATCACCTTTACCCCCGTCCCTTCTCTACGGGGGTAAAGGGTCCTACTGTTCTAAACTAACTGCACCAACAACCTTTTGCTAATGTTTTCTAGTCTATGGAAGAGCTTCTGTTGATCACCCATTTCAGTACAAATTAGTAAACTGGGTGCTGTAAAGGCTCTCCTTAATTTGCTTCAACTGCACACAGAGTTACAGCCTGCATACCTCTGTCAGTATTGTTACTTTGAGAATGATTAATGTTACACACCATAGAAGCATTGCCTACTCCATCTAGATTGATGTGTACTGTGCAGGAGTAGGAAGGGCATCTGGGTATTATGGGTGATGTGATTGATCCTGGTGCTACCAGACTAGCAATGCCTTTGCCCCATATAGAAGCTCCAAGGAGAAACTAGCGTATGGCACTATTATGCCAAACTACCTCTGTTTCACCCCAGACCATTCCTGCTAAATTGAAACACTGCAGGAATTAGGGGTAAATTAGGCAATCTAGAATCAGGAATTTGGGTGGATAACTCTTACATCTGCCACTTTCAGAAAACATTGGCGGTTGAGCAGGTGAATAGGTATGGATTTAGAAGGTATTATATTACGAATACTAAATAAACTGCTGCGAGCCCCTCAGGTGGGTGTACTACCTTTACAACGCAACTTTTACCACGCAGTGCCTTTACGACGCAACTTTTACAACGCAAACCATTACAACGCTTTGCGCTGGGGGGCGCTATAGGATAGGGAATATATTTAATTTACTATCCAACACCTTCCCTACTATCCACGGGGACTGGAGTTGGAATAGTAAATTAAATAAATCACTATCCAGCGCCTAAAAGCACTATGCGTTGTAATGGTATTCGTTATAAAGACCGCGTTGTAAAGGCATGCGATGTAAAAGTATGCGTTGTAACGTCATACATCCCTCAGGTGGGTTCTTGGTGCAGGTACAGACCACTCTCACCTACATAGTTACGCACCTGGATTCCTGGGATGTCCAAGTGCTGCTATTGACAGGGCCCAACTTAGCTCTCCTTATGCTTTTAAGCATATATACAGGAGTACTAGCCATAGGCAAGAATCCCATGTACTACAGCTCTTGGATAGAGTACTTGGAAAGTATGTAAACTCTCATCAGATGGTCATAGTGGGGGATTTTAACTTAACATTCAAGCCAAGTATCTTAGTTAGCTATTTGACAAGCGACGAGAACCTTATGTGGGGAATCCAGATCTAGGTCTCTCTAAAGAGAAGTCACTTTCAAGAGCAGCGCTCCAGGGTGTGGACCTTGTCATTGCCCATGGAATTGGGATATGCAACAGACGCTCTTCATCTGATGAATGTCTGGCACCGACCTTTCAAAGAGGGGCCTACCAGAGCACAGGTGACTGCATCCTCCTTAATGTGAGAATGTGATGTGAGTTGGGAGATATTATATTTGTTGTGGAAAGACAAGAGAGCGACCAAAATCCATTGATGTTAAGGCTAAAAATTTCAATAACCATTTCTAGAGATGTAGATGCGGGCAAGGGTCATGGGCACCCTGTAGTAAAAAACAACAGAAGGAATGTGAGATGGTAAGTAGCAGGTGCCTTTCCTGAGAAATTTGGGGCTCAATTCTGGCTACCCACATGGAGCGAATGTATGTGAACTGGGGAAAAGTCGAGTACCTTGTGGCTGAGTACCTTGTGGCGTTTGACAAACGAAGGAGTGTTCTAACTAAAGGGGGAGGGGCAATCCTAAAGCAAGAAAGGGATGGTTTAATGTCCAGTGCAGAAAAGGCTGCGGTAGATCTCTATCAGGCTGTAAAAAGAGGGGATTCCCCAACCATCAGAGAACGTAGTGCAAACTACCAGCCAATTATGAGAGCAACCAAACTACAGTGGGTTGACAATATGTGTGCGGCCCTACTGGACGGCGCAGATGATTATGACCCAAAAAGTTATTTTCCTTAGTCACCAGGAGTGTAGAGAACTTGGATACTATCATTCGGTTCAAGAACTGCATGACCCACATCGACAACTGGATGGGTCGAAATAAATTGCAGTTGAATAACAGCAAAACCGAGATCATCATTGGTCTAGTGACTGGTGGCTCCAGGCACTGTGCCCCTGTCCGTCTCCAAAACTAACCATATGCAACCTGGGGATCACCATCAAAGCAAGCTCTCGATGAAAGCGCATGTTAACCGTGTACTGGGAACCTGCTATGGCATTCTATGGAAATTACGAAAGATCTTCAAATGGCTGCCAATTAAAACCCGTAAGCCACTTGTACAGGGCTTAATCATTAGTCGAGTAGACTATGGCAATGCCTTACTGGCCCCCCTCAATAATGACCTCTACTCCAAATTGCAGACCCTTCAGAACACCGCGGCCAGACTAATTCTGGACCAACCCTCAAGATCATCATCTAGTGCCAACCTAAAAGTCCTTCACTGGCTGCCAATTAGGTTGAGAGGTCAATATAAAATGATTTGCCTCACACACAAAAGCATCCATCACACAGGCCCAGGGTATCTAGGTAAAAAATTGCGAATATATCAGCCAGCCAGAACTCTGAGATCCAGTTCTAAACTTCTCTTAACCCCTTTACGGATGCGCACTGTGCAAAACGGTGGCCGATCCCTTTCCTCTCTTGCCCCCCATTTCTGGAATAAGCTTCCTTCATACATCTCATCCTTTCCAGATCATTTGCGCTTCCGCAAAAAATTAAAAACCTGGCTGTTCCACAATTGATGTGATATAAGAACCTAGGTTGTCAAGCGCCTTGAGACCCAAAGGTGATATGTTGCGCTATACAAGACTTTTTGGCTTTCACTTTGACTAGATAAACCTACCAAATCTTCTATATTCTCGAATAAGTGTGTATGCCCCTGCTGTGTTTGATGAGAGCCGTCATAAGCCAGGATAGCTTGATTCCAGTGGCATGGAGAGCACGGGACTCACGTATGAGCATACCCGTCCTACTCGGGGTGAAAAATGCAAAAACAACAATTGATGGACGGAATGTTGCACAATAGCAAAACGTTCAAAGTTCAGACAAGGCCATATGCAAATAAGTCTGACCCTGTGCCTCATGGGAACAGTCCAGCCCGAACTGCCAAGCCATGTCTTTCCTGGACCGGAATCAATAATCCTAGGACCGGTTTCTGGCTATCAGCCGTCATCAGCCAGGATAGCTTGATTCCAGTGGCATGGGGGCACGGGACTCACATCTGAGCATACCCGTCCCACTCAGGGTTACAAATGCAAAATAACAATGGATTAAACCCAGATCTGTGACTGGGGGTGCATGTTTGACAATGTTCAACATTCCGTCCATCATCTTTTTGTGTTGCATTTTCACCCTAAGTGGGAAGGGTATGCCCACGTGGGTCCCATGCTCACTATGCCACTGGAGTCAAGCTATCCTGGCTGATGATGGCTGAAAGCCCGAAACCGGTCCTAGGATGCTTGATTCCGGTCCAGGGAAGACATGGCCTGGCAGTTCGGTATGGACTGTTCCCAAGAGGCACAGGGTCAAGACTGATTTACATATGGCTATGTCTGAACTGGGGTGGCGTGGTGAGCAAAATAACAATGGATTAAACACAGATCTGTGACCGGGGGTGAATGTTTAATGTTAGACATTCCGTCCATCATCTTCTTGTGTTGCATTTGCACCCTAAGTAGGAAGGGTAAGCCCAAACGTGGGTCTCTTGCTCACTAAGCCACTGGAGTCAAGCTATCCTGGCTGATGAGGGCTGAACACCCAAAACCGGTCCTAGGATGCTTGATTCCGAACCGGGGAAGGCATGGCCTGCCAGTTCGGTCATGACTGTTCCCATGAGGCACAGGGTCAAGACTGATTTGCATATGGCTATGTCTGAACTGGGGTGGCATGGTGAGCAAAATAACGATGGATTAAACCCAGATCTGTGACTGGGGGTGAATGTTTGACAATGTTCAAAATTCCGTCCATCATCTTTTTGTGTTGCATTTTCACCCTAAGTGGGAAGGGTATGCCCAGATGTGGGTCCCGTGCTCACTACACCACTGGAGTCAAGCTATCCTGGCTGATGAGGGCTGAAAGCCCGAAACCGGTCCTAGGATGCTTGATTCTGGTCCAGGGAAGACATAGCCTGGCAGTTCGGTCTGGACTGTTGCCATGAGGCACAGGGCCAAGAAAGATTTGCATATGGCTATGTCTGAACTGGGGTGGCGTGGTGAGCAAAATAAAGATGGATTAAACCCAGATCTGTGACTGGGGGTGAATGTTTGACATTGTTCAACATTCCGTCCATCATCTGTTTGTGTTGCATTTTCACCCTAAGTGGGAAAGGTATGCCCAGATATGGGTCCATTGCTCACTACGCCACTGGAGTCAAGCCATCTTGGCTGATGATGGCTGAAAGCCCGAAACCAGTCCTAGGATGCTTGATTCCAGTCCAGGGAAGACATGGCCTGACAGTTGGGTTGGCTGTTCCCATGAGGCACAGGGTCAAGACTGATTTGCATATGGCTACATCTGAACTGGGGTGGCGTGGTGAGCAAAATAACGATGGATTAAACCCAGATCTGTGACTGGGGGTGAATTTTTGACAATGTTCAACATTCCGTTCATTATCTTTTTGTGTTGCATTTTCACCCTAAGTGGAAAGGGTATGCCCAGACGTGTGTCCCGTGCTCACTACGCCACTGGAGTCAAGCTATCCTGGCTGATGAGGGCTGAAAGCCCGAAACCGGGCCTAGGATGTTTGATTCCGGTCCAGGGAAGACATGGTCTGGGAGTTCGGTCTGGACTGTTCCCATGAGGCACAGGGTGTAGACTGATTTGCATATGGCTATGTCAGAACTGGGGTGGCGTGGTGAGCAAAATAACAATTGATTAAACCCAGATCTGTGACTGGGGGTGAATGTTTGACAATGTTCCACATTCGGTCCATCATCTTTTTGTGTTGCATTTTCACCCTAAGTGGGAAGGGTATGCCCAGACGTGGGTCCCGTGCTCACTATGCCACTGGAGTCAAGCTATCCTGGCTGATGAGGGCTGAAAGCCCGAAACCGGTCCTAGGATGCTTGATTCCGGACCATGGAAGGCAAAGCCTGGCAGTTCGGTCTGGGCTGTTCTCATGAGGCACAGGGTCAAGACTGATTTGCATATGACTATGTCTGAACTGGGGTGGCGTGCTTAGAAAAATAACGATGGATTAAACCCAAATCTGTGACTCGGGGTGAATGTTTGATAATGTTCAACATTCCGTCCATCATCTTTTTGTGTTGCATTTTCACCCTAAGTGGGAAGGGTATGCCCAGACGTGGGTCCCGTGCTCACTACGCCACTGGAGTCAAGCTATCCTAGCTGATGAGGGCTAAAAGTCCGAAACTGGTCCTAGGATGCTTGATTCCGGTCCAGGGAAGACATGGCCTGGCAGTTCGGTCTGGGCTGTTCTCATGAGGCACAAGGTCAAGACTAATTTGCATATGGCTGTGTCTGAACTGGGGTGGCGTGGTGAGCAAAATAACGATGGATTAAACCCAGATATGTGACTGGGGGTGCATGTTTGACAATGTTCAACATTCCGTCCATCATCTTTTTTGTGTTGCTTAGGAAAATTCTGCAGTGAGCCCCAAGCTATTCGGGGTATGGATGCAGCTGTAGTAAATAAAGAGGATGGAAGAGAAAGTTAGCTGGCTTAGAAACCAAAGGGTAGCGGCAGGGAGTTTGAAAAACACGTTCCTTCTTCACAAGTCTGTTACACCAGGGCACGAACCCCAAACCAACATTTTAAACATAGATGTTTACCCGTGGGAACCTCAACCGCAAAGTGAAGGTAGGCAAACCAGGAATCTGACTGCTGTCCATGCTGCCAAACCACTTGTGAAAGTGATGATGTGCACATGTTGTTTTTTTGCCCCTTCTATACGAAGCCAAGGTCCATTGACGAGGGGAGAAGCATGTGGAATATGTACAAATGACACAACCTCAATTGGGATGGTAGCTGTTTCTAAATTTCTGCATTCAGCATGGATAATCAGAACTAAAATGTTAAAGGTTATTCAGAGATAGATTGTGACAGCCCCCTTTTGCGCTTATTTATAATGCTCCGATTGACCTCCGTATATGGGTTTTGAATAATTTTAATGCTGTTTAAATTTGTTCTTATCATGTTTTAAACTTTTTTTTAATTGATGCATTTTTTAATATGAAACAAATGTGTTCATATATCAATAAACAATACGATTTGTGTTAGGTGAAGTTAGACGAGCCACTGATGGGTCGAGCCAGGAAGGTCCTCTTGGAGTTGGACACGCAAGCCTAAACTTCAAGTGCCTTCTGTCTGTCTTGGTACCTGCACTTTTACCGCATTTACCAGGTTTGCCTTGTTAACCCCTACCAGTGTTTTGTTTGTAAAATAATAAGTGCCAGTGACCAAAGCACCACTCAGACACCAGCGGCTGGTGCAATAAAATGTCAGGGTGCCAAATACTAAGGGTGGGTAGTTCTGAATCCACCTCAGGCCTCTTTAATTTGCTACCAGGCAATCCCTGCCCATGCCCAATATTTCACTTGTACAGGTTGCTGCTTTCTTCCTTGGTGATGGATTTTCAGTCTATCTCTTCCTTTTCCATTTTGTGTGCTTTCCCTCTCTTCGTCTCTGAAAATGTCAATTAAATAAGTGCCAGTCCTCAAAGATTAGTGCCGGTGGTCTCCATCAGCTCAAATTAAGCACCGTCTCCCTACCCGTTCTGCTGCAGATACCTCGGTACTGCAACATCATACAATGCATATAGTCAAGAGACAGTAAGGAGCTGTACAGCCATTGGTGCTGGAAGAAGACGTTCAGGGGGGCTACAGCAACTTAAAAAACCTTGATGGGATTTCCAAAGATGAATGAGCAATAGAGATGCCTTTAAATTTTGCTTTTATCTCTTCGCAGTGTCAGGCTCTGTCAGAGGTGAAGGGGGAGTTCATTCCAGGTCTTGCCTGAGAGGTAGGAGAAGGATCTTCTACCAAATCTGGTCTTGTAAAAGTGAGGGATAGTGGCTAAGGTGAGGTCGGCTGAGCAGAGGGTTCATTTGGGGGAGTAGAAAGAAATTCTGGCATTGAGGTATTTGGGTCCAGTGTTGTGGAGGGCTTTATAGATGTGTGTGAGCAGCCTAAAGGTCATTCTTTTTTCGACGGGGAGCCTGTGGAGGTCGTGGAGGTGTTGGGTGATATGGTCAGGTCGTGAGATATCGAGGATAATTCTGGTTGTGACGTTCTGGATGGTCTGGAGTTTGAAGTGGTGGTTGCCGTTGATTCAGAGGCCAAATGTCAGATGGTGCCTTCTGACAAATTGCTGTTTTGTCTTTTAACATTGAAACTGGTGTTTGCTTTTCTGTCTTTGACTGTCTCTGACTGTAAAGTGAGATAATTTTGTAAAATGAACTATGGGACATTCTTGCTGATTAGAAAGGAAACAGTGGCGGCTCGCAGAGGGAGTGCGGCGAGTCGTTATGGTGGGGGAGGGGTAGAGTGGAGGGTAGTGGAGTCGGACATATGAAGGCCAGGAGTAAAGTAAGTAAATAAATGAAGTGAGTGTACACAGTGACCATAATCCCTTTTGTGTTTTAACTTGTTGGCCACAAGCACACAGTAACAGCAAAGGTGGGGGAGGGGTGGGGGATGCGGGACCCCCGATAACAGTGGGAGAAGCAGGAAGAAGCTTAAATTGGGGGCATATAGTACCAGAGCTATTTCATGAATCCCTCCAAACTCAGTGTCATAGAGAGTTTGCCATCTGGAATGATTGTGCGACAAGCGTTTCAGACATTATGGATGCATTTGGGGAAATGTCTACTGCTATAGGGCAGTTACTACAGGCCCCAGGTAGTGCCCGCAAGCAGGTAGGCCCAAGATGGTTCGCCTCGGCATGTTACCACGCTTTCAGGACCCCGAGAAAGGCTCTGGTTGCTAGACCACGGGACCAGGTGGCAGTTAAAGGCCTGTGAAGAGCATATAAGGATGCTTTAGCTACCCGTATGTCTGCCCTGAAGGGGGAGGCATGGTCTGATTTAGTCAAGGTTAGCACATTGCTCAATAGCTCAAAGTTCTGGGGGATCGTTAATAGTCCCTTTCTATCTGGGGATAATGGTACCTATTTGGATGCCCACATTAGAGAGGACGACTGGGTACACCACTTTGAGGGCATTTTTAGGTCAGATATCCCACTAACACAGAGGGAGGAAAGGGAGGTGGGCAAGGCTGACCTTGTTTTTACAATACAGGAGGTGAAGACTGGTATTCTAGGATTGTCTAAATATAAGACCCCTGAGCCTGATGGGATCCTGGCTGACCTCTGCATCACCCATGTAGACAGCTGGATACCGGTTCTCACATCTGTCATTAATGCTGCAATTCAGGTTGGTCGCCCAGACTCTTGGGCCTTGTCAATCATTATCCAGATTTTTAAAAAGGGAGAATGGGACAGTACCCTTTGATACAGGCCCATTTCTCTTCTGGACTCTGTGGTAAAGGTGGTGGGTAAAATAATTTTTTAGGTGACATTCAATATGGCTTCCGCCCAGTCCGTTCCACCGTGGAACAAAGTTTAAATCTGTACATGGTTCTGATTAAGTATACTGTGGCGCATTCCTGCACCATATACCTAGCCTTTATGGACCCATCCCAAGCATTCAACTGTGTCAATAGATCTAAGCTATGGCAGTTGATGTATACCATTGGCATTGATAGTAACATTATCCTATTTCGCAAGGACCTTCATCGAGACTCAAGGGCGGTGTTCGCTATATACAGAAGACATGAAAGTGACACGGCAAATAAACATTAAGAGAGAGGTGCATCAGGGGTGCATACTGGCACCCTCGCTTTTTAACTTATATATTAACTCTTTAGAGACGGCTCTTTTAGCCACAAAAGCAGATTGTCCCCAGGTAGGCAAAAGCAGTCTGCCAGTCTTACTATACACGGATGACGCGGTCCTCATGGCGAGGACACCGAGGGGCCTACAACTTTTATTGAGTTCTTTTACTCACTTTATGGAGAACTTGGGCCTGACGGTTAATCACTCAAAATCATTTATTATGCAGGTGGGATCTCGTACAGCAAAGCAGTTCACCTTTAAGCTAGAATAATTACCAGTACCCAAGACTAACATATTTTTCTATTTGGAGGTTTTGTTTGATGACTCCTTAAACCAGAAGAAAGGGGAACTAGTGAAATCATCTGCAGCTGTTTTCAACTTTGCCACCTGAGTGGGAGGGAAACCAATAGGGGCACTCTTGAAGATTTACCAAGCAAAATGTATTTCAAAGGCCACTTACGGGAGCAAGATCTGGGGCCATATTGGGGTCGGGGCCCTGCAAATCGCCGAAAAAACTATTTCCTGCGACAGGCCCTTTCTGTGCCGCAAAGTATTTTTTCGTACGTTGTGCATGAAGAACTTGGGATGCCTATCCTCTCAGATGAATTGGCTTTTCGTCCCCTGGCATTATGGCTCAGGATTTGGGCCAAGCAGGAAAATACACTTAGTAAGCACCTCCTAAAGTACTGTCTTTCGCTTGACCATCTTTTGCGTATTCTATGGCTTCAGTACATAAGAGTAGGCCTTTTGAGGCTATGCATAGCTGAACTATTCACTAATCCAGAGCGTTCATGTAAGAGGGACTATGCACGGGCCAAAGTGTGTTTTTCAAGGAAGAGCCGTTGCAAAAGAGAGGAAGTAGAGCTGTGCAAGTCCAGTGTACGTAGGCACATTATGTTCAAAACGGTGCCAACCACAGAACCATATCTTTTAGGGCTCAAAAGCATTTATGATCATTTTTTATTGACGAGGTTTCGGCTCGATCTTTTCCACTATCTCTCGGCTCAAACACGTGGCTCCCACCGAGGTCAGTGTCTCATGCCCTGTGGCTGTGACGGAGAGTCTACTCAGGACATGATGCACTTTTTAATGTTCTGCAGTTTTATGATCTTCTCAGAAAATTATGTATTTACCCTATCCTGAAAAAGTCTGGTTTCAGGAGGGTTAAACCAGCTTTTATCCTTTTACAACTTCTCTCTACAGATATTGTTTTGTACACTCTGTGGAGCATATTACCAAGGGTGGCGTTAGGCAATTATCGCTGGTTTAGCGGCCATTTTCGGCCGCTAAGCGGCGATAATTCTATCGCTCTATTAGCAAGCTGTCGCTAACTGATGTTTGCGACAGCTTTTAGGCGATAGCGAGAGGTTTGGGGCCCGCTTTGCATGTCAGCGATATTTATCGCTAATGACATGCAAAGTGGGCATACCCAACCTGTTAGCGACTGAAAGCAGTCGCTAACGTCGCTATCGCCTATTAGCAAGGCAGGCGTAGCGATGGAAATATTCTCGCTATCGCCAAAAACTAATGCCTGCTCAGACCAGTTCTTAGCCATGTTATCCAATGGGAGGTGGATAACATGGCTAAGAGCATTTCGTCGCTAATGCGTGAATATCGCTGTATTCTCAGCGATATTCACGCATTTCGCCGCTATCGCTGGATATTTTAGCACAATGGAGAAAAACGTTGCTAATAGCATGTTTTCTCCGCTAACATATCCAGCGATAGGCAGCGATAAAAAAAATCGTCGCTAAGCATATTTAGCGAAAATTTTCGCTAGTTGTTGGTAATATACCCCTTCATTTTTTAAGGGCAGCCCTAAGACTCAGGTCAAGTTGTGATTACTTTCTGCACTGTAATCTATGTATTTTAGTTATGAACCCAGTGTAATTTGATGTATTAACAGTTGTTAACCTGTATTGTGGAACACGTTTTTAATCATGTTTGTTTGACTTTTATGGTTTTACTCATAAAATCGAATAAAGTTTGCTGATGATGAAAATAAATAAATAAAACTGTTTACCTTGAGCTTGCTGCATCGCCAACTCGGCGAGGCACGAAGCGCAAGGTAAATAGCTTTATTTATTTATTTACTTGCTTTACTCCTGGCCGTCGTATGTCTGACTCTTCTACCCCCCACTCTGCCCCTCTGCCCCCCCGCCCCACCATACCGCCCTGCAGCACTCCCTTTGCGAGCCACCACTGAAAGGAAAGGCTGCAGGATGTCATTTTTACGAACAACACACACAATTTAAATACCTTCGAATGAACTGTGCATATATCACAAAATGTAGCAGCAGTTAGGAAAGCACAAACAAAGCACTTTTTGGAATTCCGAAATGTGATGGAAACAAAGATTTTGTTTGAATCAAAACAAATCAATACACTTTACTTGTTGACGCCCAAATGACATATATCAGCTGAAATCTGATTTCCAAATATCAATATTTGTGCCCTGTATTGTTTTATTATTAAAACAATATGCTTTTGTAAATTCAGTGGCCATTTCAATTAAGACGTTGCTGTCTGCAAAAGGCAATGTGCTACCACACCATGGGGCCCATTAGGATGTCGGGCGGATCGCCACCGCCCACATGCCCGACATCCTTGCCCGCCCGCCACCCATTTTCCCCAGGCCCGGACTGGCCGTTGCGGGCACCGGGCAATCCCCCGGTGCGCCGCAAGGGTGGGGGCCGGTTTTGGGCCCCTCGGGCCGTTTTTATTACAGGGCCGTTTTTGCAGTGTTGCTGCAAAAACGGCCCTGTACAAAATCGCCCGAAAACCGGCCTTGGCAAAGAGCGCGGTCGCACCCCCAAACCCCCCCAGGGGGTGGGGGGCCGGCCGAGCACTTTTCCAGGGCCGGTTTGGGTTCCCAGTCTGGCCCTGATTTCCCCCCCGCCATATTACTATGGCGGGGGGACCGCGGCGGACGGAAACACCGTTCGGTGCTTTTCCGCCCCGGTCGCCTTGCGGCCGGGGCAGAAAAGGGTTTATATGGTCGCGGTGTCTATCAGACACTGCCAGCCATATTGGGACGGTCTTTGGGAGATGCCTTTCCGTGGCACTGAAAGGCAGGCGGTCTTTACTTTGGGGGCCCCCTGCGGGCCCCCATGGTGAAGGCGAGGTGGGGGGTGCACATGGGGGTACCTGTGGTACCCCCCTGCATTTGCATACACAATGCGGCAGGCACCGCGCGGTGCCTGCCGCTTTGTGTATGTAAATGCATTACATGCATTTTTAACATTGCGTAGGGCCTTGCTTTCAGCACCGCCCGCTGCGATGTTAAAAATGGGGGATGTGCCCGCCACTGTGGCGGGCGCATCCTAATTCCCCCCACGGGACCCCCGCCTTATGGCGGGCGGTCCCAATCCCCGGGAGCATGGCTGGCGGGCAAAGTCCGCCTGCCATCCTAATGACACCCCATGTGTTATGTAATTCATTTTCGACAGTGTACTACCACATTTACCATCAGCTGCACACTACATCCTTACCACGAATGAGTGTGGTTCAATAGTACACATGTTTTTGTTTTTTGGTGTGATACTTGTATTGTTCACAGTCCCTATGAGTTCAATGATCTAACATTGATGGAGCACCCCACTTAAAAAAATCCAGCACCACCGAGTGCAGCCCACCTGAATGGTGTCAAGCCCAAGACCTCTGGATGTCATTAACAATGAAAAAATAGCTCTTTTTGAAAGTCTAGTGGCTGAATTGCGCTTTGTGAACACAGGAAACCTGTGATCAACCCCGACATCCTCACCTCACTTGACTAAATTATGCAATCCAAGTCAACTAATGTATTTGTCTGTGCGTCATTTTCTTTAATCGCTGAATTTGACTGCACCTACAAAAGTTCGGGACGCGCCGTACTAAATCCTCTTTAGTACGTGGTTTACACAACAATGTTGATCCATCTTTAAAAAGAGCCTCAGCTACATATAGGGGTCAGAGGAGTGCCTTCCCTCCTGGCTCACTGACGCATCGTCCTCAGGGCGAGGAGGGTCGTGAATATCTCTCGGTTTATTTTTTAAAAACTATCACTGCAATCACATGACGCTCAAAGATATAAACTAATGTAACATTCGCACAGTGCAATGAAATACACTTTTCCACATTTTAAAAAGTCATCGACCTATGCATGAATGATGCTGTTTAACCCATTTTTAGGCTCAGTTTGAGCTCGGGCTCCTAAAGGCACACCTGGCACAAGGCCCGGCTCTGTTCTCCCTAATTATTTGCTGGTTCGCCCCACCTGTGACGTTGCAACACTGTAAACTTGCCTCTTCTAGCTGGTTTATTCTTGAAGATTTTATTAGGCACGCGCTATTATAATTGGGCTTATTCAGCTTTATTCAGATCATGTTGCCACAGGCAGCCAATCATTCAAGAACTAAATGTACAATGGACAGGGTGGACTGGCAATATCAGAAGTGCTTCTCTGATGTGTTGGTGTTTAGGCTGTTTGTGGGCTTGTTTTATGGTATAGTAGGCTTGTTTTCACTGCTGATTTACCTTTTATTACCACAAATATTACCTGAAGCAAGCAGTGTTCTCCCATGCATTGCAAAACACCTACACAGCGTGGGTACACAAGTTGCAAATATAGGTCGCTTTTTGAGCTGTCTGATTCACAACTGGAGGCCACTTTTATCTTGGTCCTGCCAAAGCAGCTGCCTCGGTCCATGGTGTTTGTTTTTTATTTCAAAATCAGTTCTCATAGCAGACTTTTCTTTACAAATCATTTTCAAATCCAACTGACAAGATAAACAAAATGAAAAGCATGAGTTAAGGTTTATTGGGCAGCAACCCGCCCCAAACGGTGCAGCTTCTCTCTGCAAGCCATTTGGCAGTGGGGGGTATGCCTGATTTCCATCAACAGAGCCTCCTTTGTGCAATGGGAAACCTTTAGCAAGCTGCCCAAACGCTAAAGGGCAGCAGGCCACTGAACTTTTATAGGAATGCCCGACTAAGGGAGAAACTTTCCTCTGCTTCAGGACATTGGTTTCACAATAATAACCAGCGTTAAAGTCAATGGAGCCGACTCCCTCCCCATGGCACTTCAGGCCTCAGTAATCCCATTCCCTGGGGCCTTTTTTTCTAGGGAAAGGTATACCCACGGCCCCTATCCTCTAAGCCATTTCGGGCCCAGGGGACCCTATCCCATGGGCCGTTGTTTTCTATTTCCAATAGGAGGGGATGCATGCCCTCCTCCACAAGTCACTTTGGGCATCAGAACCTCACTCCCAAGCCACTAAGTGTCCCGGGTACCCTGTCCTTCAGGGCCTTTTTTTTAAATTAAGGGGAATGGGTTGCATGCCCGACCAAGGGAGAAACTTTCCACGGCCCCCTCTTGAACCACTGTGGGCCCCAGGGACACCATCCCCTGAGGCCTTCCTTTTTTTATAAATGGGAGTGGGTGTGCAGGCCCCCTTCCCGAGCCTACAGGGGCCTCATGTGTAACTGATTTAATCTATTTTACAGTACTTATCTCTTACACACTTCCTTTAAAACAACAAGGGCCACAATATGCATTCCGACTAATAGTGAGTATTGAGAAGTCGTCTACTTCTTTTTACTATCCACAATGCATCAAGAGTTCATCAAGAGTCCCTCAAGATCGCAAAAATTAGTTAAAAACAATATACACTTAGTATCTTCACAGTAGTTATCCCTTAGATGGGAAACAGCGGTTTCAACATGGGTAATACCACACGGGTATGTAACAACGCGGACGTTACATCGTCTGCATTGCTACCGGAGAAGTGTGGCTCACTGGTTAGAGGAGGCAGACCCTGAAGCAGACGTCAGACCCAGGACCAGGGTTCAATTCCCGACGCGGCAGGGTCTTGAGCCCAAATATCCACGGACTCGATAATTCTCGTTTCGGTGCCTACTCGAGTCACGGGTTCACACTCTGCAGCTCTGGGCATTAGCTTGCTTACTCTCCACTATGCCCCCCCCCCCTGCGGCGGGATGCCTGGCTTTCACCTTGGGGATGCCCAGTTTGGGTATCTCACAGGGAAAAAGCCAGGACGGGTTCCCAAGGCAAGTGCCGAGATGCCTACGAGTAATCGAGCGCTATATAAGTACGCATAATAATAATAATAATAATACCACGAATGGCATTACATCGCAAGTCGTTTCAACGATTTATGCTAGATGGTGCGCAACACCAGCGAATGTGTTGGATTTTAAATCCAACACATTCCCTGCTGTCGCACCTCCTCGAGTAGGAATAGTAATTTATACTATTCCTAAGTCCAGTGCGCCATCTAGTGCAAGTCGTAGAAACAACTTGCGATGTAAAGCCATGCGTGGTAACAACGCGGACGATGTAACGTCCGCATTGTAACCTACCGCATGGTATTTGCTTGCGGTGTAAAGAGACATATTCCCCTTAGACACTTCCTCTCTAAATCTAGGGGGACAGCAACTCTTTCTGCTGCCCCATTATATAACTGTTTTACTTAATTTCCACAACACCTCCAAACTTTCACAGTAAACACTTATGGCAGCCCTTTCATTTCTAACATTCCAACAGCCAGCCAATCAGAGCGCAGGCCAGACTAGCAGGAGCCTCTCGTAACAACGTAAAGGCTCACTGGAAAAACAGGCCTCTTGACTGATCACAGGGCTCCATTTTTAGGTCTCGCTCTGGAGACCTATTGTCGCCCAGTTGCCTCTCAAGGGAGACAGAGCGGTGCACGAGCCTACCTGGGTCTGTGGACGCGCTTACGCAGGCCGGCTGACACACACATGCACAGACACACACACGCGCGCAGACACACACACGTGCCAAGCCCCACTTACCGCATCAGCGGCCTCAGCCGCCACTCCTGACTTCTGCTGCCACCGGTCCTCTGGGCCATCCACTCCGTGGGCGCGGGCTTCTCGCAAAGACGGAAGTCCCGCCCCACGACAGCCTTGAGCGTGCACATCCCGAAACCGGAAGTTCGGGAGCGTGCACGCTCACGGCTTGTTGTCAACTGGTAGTGGTACGCCTCTAAGGCTCCTCTCTCGTTCCGTGCGTTCAATGAGCTCTTACCGCTGCTTGAAAAGTGTCTGACACCTCGGCGTTGCAGCCGGGTACCCCCAAGTTGAACCGTTCACCTCTGGCCCAGGAATAGCGTAAATCCCTTCCCATCTACTCCGGGCTGCAGGATGGGACACGCCGTTATGTGCCATTGTAAAGGTTATTAATGGGGATGGTGGAGGCATAAAAGGTGAGTGCCGAGACTCCAGTGTCATCATGTCATTAAATTGTTAGATGTGCTAGAACTTCATACAGCAGCTCTATGGTGTAGTGGTCAGTCGCAGATTCTCTTTTTTTTGTATTAGATATTCATTGCATTTCATAAGGCTCCAGTGTTTCTAGCATTTAACAGCATGCCGAAGCAAGTGGGCCACGTTTTCGTGAGCTCCAGGTGTTTGATCGACAGCAGTTCGTACGATCTGCATCTATGTCGTATGTTAGGCTCCCATTTTTTTTTTTTTCAGTAGCATAGTTTTACTTAAATCGCGAACCAGATGACCATTTGAAATATATTCGTCTGAGCAGTTACTACACAGGTGTCTAGGCTGTCCGAACTCTTTAAAGCCGTATCAACAAAAACACAAATAGAGGGTATTGCTTATTAGCAGTTTTGTTTAGCGCAGGCAAGTAAGTCCCAAAGGGTGGCAGAATGCATCACGAAAGAGCAGCGTCATACAAGAAAGTTTCGATGGAGTGGCCCTCCAAGTGACATTCTCAGCCAGCATGCTGGTGATGGGTCCGATTGGTTTGCAATCCCGCAAGAAGAGTAGATCTCCAATTTTAAAGAAACAAGTCAAGCAAAGCAAGCTATTTTCTAACTTCATGCTGGATACATAAAGCTGCTCCTGCAAGTCTAGTTTTCAGAATGTTCATGAAACGGGACCTAAATTTGGTAACACAGTAATGTTCTTTTAGATATGTAATGTAGGCCCATTATATGCTCCTTATTTCCTATCTGTGTATGATGGTTGCAGGTAAAATTGGACTATGTGACCGGCGTTTTATTTCTGTGCATACCCTTCATACTTGGTCTTGTGGACTGTCCTCAGGTAGCACAGGAGTAAGTATTGCAGTATTCAAATATTTGCACATGTAACTTGCATCTGTGAAGAAATCGCTTAACAAAAGACTGAAATATGTATCATGCTTAAACACTTACTCCAACTTTATGTCAAAGTACATTCATGTGTTCAAATAGGATGGGGAACTTATTAGGAAGGAGCTGTAACTCCGTGGATTCGTGTGCCCTTAAATCGGAAACTACTATTGGAGACTCCACATCACCTGGAGATAGTTGATTTATAGAAAGAACATTAAAAGCATTTTAAATGCAAACTTCTTTTTGCAAATCTACTAACCCTAACCATGGATTTTATTAAATGTCTGAAATATACTTACAAAAAGGTTTTTGAAAGCAGGTGTAAATAATGTTCATCATACATGTTGGTAACTCGCACTAGTTCATTCCTACATGTGTAAGTTAAGACTGCAGCAGCTGGGTAGTTCTGGAACATGGCTATGGCTAGCATGCATGTGAAGGTAGGTATAACTTCTTTGTGGTGTAATTTACACCTTTTTTTTGTAACAATGGTCATCGATGATCAGTTGATTCAGTAACAAGCTAGAGGCAAGAGTGGCTTTTGTTTTGAATGCTTAATATTGGGGACAGAAGAGAGAGGCAGAGGTTAAGGCTGTACATCAATCAAAATGGAAGTCTCATAGACGACCTTACCTTACTCTGATTCTCTTCCTGTCGACACCAAGCTAAAAAAGCGAGAGAAAGGGAATGAAGGATGTGGCGATGGTGGGTGATGATAAACGGAATGGCGGTGAGGAGGGGAAGTAGCAGGACAACTCCAATAAAGGCAGTGGAGAAATACATACCAAGGCTGTTTCGAAAACTGGTATTGCAATCAGGAAACAGCTATTACAACGCAGCTGTTACCACGCATTGCCTTTACCAAGCATGGATTTACAATGCATATGCCTTTACCATGCATGCCTTTACTACAAATTAACGGTGTAAAGGTATGAATGGTAAGGGATATGCGTGGTACTGGTGGTAAGGGCATGTGGATGATAAAGGCACCGGCGCGCTAAAGGCTATTGGCGTCTTTAGAGTGTTGGAGGACCGGAGACCCTTCCGCTTCCTCTTGAGGAGAAACACAAACTGCCCCGCTCTTCAGCCTACATGAATTTCCTCCCTCATCGTGAGGTAAGGGGGATTGTATGGGAGGCCATTGGCCGGGGAGAGTTTCAGGGATGGTGCAGCGATGGGTCTGGGTTTAGGGCTCTGGACTGTGTTTTTTCTATTTTTTAGGGCAGAGAGGTGGGGGGGGGATAGAGCCCTAGCACCAAGGGCACATTTTAGGATTTAGGGCTGGGTTCTGCCTTTTTTGTGGTTGGGAGATGGTGTGGGCGGGTGGGAGGACTCAGGGCTCTGGTGGCGTATATTTTTTAAAGGACTGGGGGCAGGAGGCACTGGGTCCAGTTTTAGGGCTCAGGGCTGGGGACTTTTTTTGGGGGGGGGAGTGACTGGTGGTAAGGGGAGTTGCGCCAGGGGCTGGTTTTAGGGCTCAGGACTTTGATATGGGAACACCTTTACCAAGCATATCTTTAACATTCATGCTTTTACAATGATATTCGTTTTAAAAGCATGCATGATAAAGGCATAATCATTTTAAAAATATGCATGGTAAAGGTTAAGCATGGTAAAGGCATTCCGCGACGGACATGTTGAAACGGCATGCATTACAATGGAATGAGTTGTTTTCGTGTACATTCATTGCAGTCTGGTTTTACATGATGGGAAGTTGTGTACATGATGGTGGAGCTTTACATACTGGAAATATAAAGCTACTGTCGTAGCAAAGGAGCTTTACATACTGTGAGGGGACAATGAAGATTTAAATACTGGGCCTAGGCCAGTCCCATACTGCATGTGTGTTCTGTAATTCGAGGACGTGAATACTGGCATAAGAATTTATTTACATTCAGGTGATGTCATATTCATGCAGGCATTTGAGTGTATGTTTTACTCTTCCAATTTAATGTGTAGGCCCTGACCTGTGTGGTCTATAGCCATGCTTCTTAACCTTTTGACTTCTGAGGATCCCGCTGAATATAGAATCTGGGGTCACCCACTGAGTCATTACTGGAAGCTGTGGACCTTGCCTGAAGCAATTTTGAGGGTTTGGACCACAACACAATATATAAATGCTGAAATATTTATTTAATTCTCAAATAATTAATTAAAATTCATAATTTTAATGGGAAATGTGGGGCTTTTTGAACGTCAATTAAGGCAAACCATTGTCCTTAACATGTTCTGTTTGATGCATTTGCACTGTCCCACAAATAAATGAGATACCAACTTGTTAGCCTTCAATTTCAAATTCCTTCACATTTACAGAATGTTTTAACATTTAAAATTGTACATTTACTTCTTTATTTAAACACACTTCAATAATCTGTTAATATATTTTAATTTTCTAAGCAGCCACAGACCCCATGAGTAGCCCTGAGCAACCCCTGCACCACCTTCCATACCACTATTCCGTGAGTAGTCCCCTTGTACATCTAGGATCCCAGACATATTTGAGCTTTTGTGATCTCAGTTTACTGTCTAGCATATTAAACACGCCTCTGATCTATTTGAAAAACACTCTTGGCGGATTGACACTTTTAACATCTTATTATCAGCCCCTTGAAATATTTGAACAACGTCCATATACGTTTTGGATGCAGCCTGGCATATGATGGCCTGAGTCAATAATGAGGGCATTTTAATTTCTGTTGCAGAAATTGTAATGGGTCGTTAACAGGTAGGGAACAGCAATTGACAATTTGCCCCTTCACAGTATCTAAAATTGTTATTTCTCTGTTTCTGGGATTTTTTGAGATGGGCAATACTTTACCCATTGCACAAGTATAATAATCTGTTGTACACCCAGTGTTTAGTACTGGGTGTGCTACTGGTAAGATGTGGTGTTCATTACTGTGGTAGAATCTGCAGTAATAGAGAATATAATTAGTTCCCCTTGAAAATCGTTCTACCAAACCTAGGTGGTTTTATACACAAAATTTGAAAATATGGTTTTAAAAGGCACATTTTAGGTTCAGTTAAAAAAAACTTTTTAGGCGAGACCGATCAATACCTCTGTAGAGAGAGAGGCTTGCTTGCTTCACTTGTGCATTGCAATATGGGACTGGTCTAAACATTTTACCATAGCTGGTACCCAGTCTTGCCGTGGTCCAGATGATCGGTGTTGGTCATTGGTATTGTCCAAGCATTCTAACAGCCGTGAATGATGCCAGAAGTACACTCACCTGACCTGGGCCTTCAGCCTAAAGCCAGGAAGCTGCAATCATGCTGTTCGCAGCGCCCGGCTACTTCCTTCACAGAGTACATTTTTCCGTTTCCAGCACTGCCGACCATCCATTATCTGTAGTCTCATTCATTTTACAGTATTTCCCTGGTGGAGAATACCAAATGCCTTTTGTCAAATTGTGTTTACATTTCATACATTGTCGTCAATGTTAGTGCTGTAATTTGCTTTTGCTATTCATTTTCCCAAAACTTGATCAGGGTAAGAGCTTCCAAATTCTCCAACTTGTATCTTTAAATCCCATGTAACTTTTATAAAGTTATTGGTTCAATGTGCATTAAATCATACCATTTGGTGCTTATTTTGCGTAATTTTCGGGGGGTCACAAGCCCCATATATTATCTTGTACTTATGTTCCGTGCTTTCCCATGCTGCAGGCATATTGCTAAGGTACAATACTCCCCACCCCACAGACCAAATGTATACGCTTCTCCATTACTTATGTATGCAATTCTGTAGCACCAACCTGGAGGCACCAGACTTCTATACATTGTAACATAAAGTAGAATATATAGAGCAGAAAAGTATATAAAAACATTGTCGTAGCAAAACATTCTCATTGAAAAAAGGAAGGTATCTGTTACAAGTGAGAAGGGTTTAAGTAGATGTGTTTTAGGGCACAGCTGAAAGATTACACGTTGGTGCCATTCTTAGATGCCAGTGAACCTAATAGAACAGACTCATTGGTAGAGCGCTTATTATCCCCAGTTGAGGTCTCTTGACTGAAAACAGATGTATGTTGTTTCCCAACTATATGGCACTTATTAGTCCGACCTCAGAATGATGAAAGGTTGAGTGCACCCATGGAGTTGAATGAACTACCAGACCTGACTAGAAAGTTACTTAAGCATGAAGCTTGACAAGAGAACGTTTGATTTGATATTTTTTCTTTTCTTGGTATTTACATTATAGCATGTAATTTGATTATACTGTTGTGAGTCACCCCTGATTTGATGTTTAAAGATGTATTTAATTCACAAACAGGTTTGTCCAACATTATTAGATCATTAGGCTTCAGAAGGCACTATTTGCTACACATTTTCCATTAATTCAGTTGAGGGAGGAGCACAAACACATTAAAAAATATATGCAGTTTTATTCTATGGTCTTGGAGGAGTGCGCTTTAAATTCATCATTTCCCAAAATTCTCCTTTGGTTAACATGCTCATAAAAATGCAAAGTGCACTTTAAAATCTTGATATAGTGTTACATACCCCCCAAATGCCTAGTCGGGTGAATTTCATGCAGATATTTATCCCTCGGGTACAGGGGCTATGACCCTCCAAAACACATAAATCAGGCTAGGGGCTAGTTAACATATAATAAAATAGAAGGGTGAAACATGTAACCTAGGTATCGAAGAACAATGTCCTAGGGTATGTTCAATATAAAGGATAAGAGTCCTAAAGTGGGATCGAAATATCATTAACAGCAGTACCCTTTTCAAGATATCACTGTAAGCAGATCATGATTTGAAATTACTTTAAAATAGTGAGGTTTGCAATGTAAAAATGTTTTTGGGGGGGCAATGCTATAGTATGAGATTTTCTATTGACTGGAGAGATCGAGTTCCACACCCTAGGCGCACTTTTTAAAAATAATTGTTTTACTGACCTTTCAGTTTTTAGGTCGTAACCTACCAGACGGGACAGCTGTCTGGTTGCGAAATTACTTCTTGTGGTCATTCTGAAAGCTTCCCTGGGAATGCATTCTGCCCATTGCTTACGATTGGCTTTGTGGTTTGTAACTCATATTTTCTTGTTTTCTATTTGCTGGCTTTGTTTTAGGCTGTCCAGCATGTCTTCGTCCCACTGGTGGAGCAAAGCTTGTTTGTCATTGCTTTTTGTATTCTTCCATGAGTCCTACTTTCTTTTAATAGGCCTTTAAATTTGGTTCTTATCTTGTCACATTTGCTGAGCATTCAAAGACATAGGTCAAATGTCAGACTCTGTCATCCAGGCAGCTTGGTGTTTACTTTTCTTTCTCTGTCTTCAAACTGTGGGGATTTATCTGACCATCTTGCTGGGTACTGGCAAAGAAAATGTTTTTTTTTCTAGCACACAACAAAATGTAAATGAGCTCTGCAAATATTTCAGAATTTATATCAGAATTAGTAAAGAAGAAATTAAGTACTTTCTTTTATAATTCAGAAGTGTGATGGAAACATATTTGAATATGATCAAAACAAATCAGTACACTAAGAGATGCAATTTCCTCAAATGATCATTTGTGTGAGGAGTAGTTTTATCAGTAAAACACTATGTGCAAATGTAACAGCAGTTTCTATTACAAGCATTTACAATGCAATGGTCTCGCCTTTGCCTAAGTTAGAGCTATTGGCATTGTAAATGACAACATTTTTATTTATGTGTTGGTTTTGAAAACAGATACATAAATGGCATTGTCATTTACAATGCCAATAGCTTAATCTCTCACAAATGCAAGACCTATTGTATTTGCACCCAGACACACACACACACAGAGCCACACACACACACAGAGCCACACACACAGAGCCACACACACACACACACAGTGCCACACACACAGTGCCACACACACACACAGAGCCACCCACACACACAGAGCCACACACACACACACACACAAACAGAGCCAAACACACACACAGAACCACACACACACAGAGCCACACACACAGAGCCACACACACCGAGCCACACACACACAGCCACACACACACACACACAACCACACACACACAACCACACACACACAGCCACACACACAGCCATACACACACAGCCTCACATACATACACAGCCACACACAATGCAATACCGTACGCAAAAAGTCGAGGGGAAATGGTATACTAGACAAGGGGTAAGGTAAATTCTTTCAAATGGTGGGGGCAGAGCATATTGCTTAAAGTTCAAACAAGGGTACTCCCAAAATTTAATTTTAGGTCTAGAGGGGGGAGTGAAAAGGCAAAAACTAAGAAATAGAACCTCTGAACTGACCTATTTATTTTTCAAAACATAGAATGAATCTAGTCTATTTAACAACGGATGCAACATAAGTAAAAATATTCACATAGACATGTTATTCTTTAGTTTTCCATTTATTTTCATTTTCATAATTTGAAATAAAGAAACATTTTTTATATAACATTTTTCATATTTTTAAGACAAGATAAATAAATAATTCAATGCAAGAAATTCATTATGTGCAGTAAGAAATTTGACATGAACCCCACAAACTAAACTATAAAGTGCTGTCCATTTATCAATCAGTCATACCACATCATTCATTCGAAATCTTGCATACTCATACTTGTGACATAATCATCATCAAAAAATCTTTATTTCGGCTAGATTGCCATAAAAGATATGCACAGCGGTAATACAGATAAAACCAACAATTTCATACCGTGACATAATACAATAGAAACAAACAAAAGACAACAGTACATCTGAGATCCCAATTAGTTCTTTACGACTATGTGTCCATTTCTCTTTTTCTTGGTTATATCTAGTTTATGAGTCATTTAGTCATTGGCTTCTTTCTCCTTTTTGTCTCTTTATATAGGGGTCTCAGGTGTATAAGGCCTACATACGTTTCGGTGAGCCTATTTTATAACCTTCATCAGGGCCCACAACGACAAAACTAAAACACACATATATCTAAAATCAGAGGGTCCTTTATATCTGAAATTAAAAGTACAATATATTACATGTTAATTAGGCTAAATCTGTTGCATCCTGTTTACAAACAAATCCTTAATTCACATTTTATTTTTAGTGCTACGGTACATAGATTCCAGGCTCGCATAACAATGCCTGTTTGGAAATACTAAAGAGACATGGAAGATTAGGTGACTAGATAGACGAAACATGAAGTTTCCAAACTGCACCAGAATTAGAAGGATAACATGTATTTTGATAAGTGAAGTGAGAGGGAAAAAGAAAAAGAAAATAGGGAAAGCCTACTCCTCCAGTGTGCCCAGAGTCAAGTTTGGATTGTGTGCATCAGTTCCTCCACCTAGCAATATTCTACTTATGTGTACCTACTTTATAAATAAGAGAACCGCTTTTCTTGATGCAGTTCACTGAAGTACACTTTTTTGAGTCAGATTATATATTCTGCATGTGCAGTATTCTGAAAAAAGGGGGGATATAAACATAGTTTAAGTTGTGCTTTATAGCTTACCTCTCTATTATATCTCAGCAAAGGGTAAAGTACTACCTTTATGATGTGCTATAGCTCACGGTGAATCTATTTAGTTAGGTGCCGAAACTTTGCCAATTTTCACAAGAGGCTGGGTACTAGATTGATGGCATGCTCATGCGTTGGTCAGAACGTAAACAGAGCATAACATACCCTTAGTATTTATTACACATAAAGTGCGGGCATATAGGGTGGTTACTATCAGATATCTGAGTATGGCTTAAGAAGGGCTTCTTACCTGTAAGCATATATTGCAGAATCCATCGCGTGATTTATACTTCTAAGGTGCTCTTCTCATTTTTAATGTGTGTCTCTGGGTAGTATTGCCTGTTTAGAGAGACCGGAGAGGACATTTGTGATATCTATAAGCCCCGAACATAACTAAGATAATAGATTTACGCGCCTTACCGCTAGTGTCTAATCATTAAACTCATATGGTGAGGATAACTATAACACATGTTTAAACTGACCACCGCAATGAAGCATTTGGTGCACATTGTCGGCATGCGGAAAAACGGACGCAAGAACTTTTATGCCTCGTTATTCTCTAAAATATACACATCTCTTGTATACTACGAAGGGGCATGTATAAACGAGCGTATAATAAAACGTGCTACCGCAAATATAGTAGTTTGTTCAAATTACGGTGTATGAATATGCGGGCACATGATAAAAAAGCCTCGTTGTTATCTAAAGTATGCGCATCACAAGTCTACAGCATGGGAAAAACTGCAGCTAACAAACCGGACGAACAAGAAAATAACGTCCCGTCACCCTTGCAGGTAGCCTAATGCGTCTACTGCTATAACCGGCTTCGTTTTTTGGGTACTGAGTCACGTACCTGTGTTGAGCTGCCAAACAAACGATCGATGTAGCACCACCTGCAGCCCACGGAACCGCGGCTAGGTGGTGTACGAATTTATGGCGGCTTATAAAGCTTTCTAAATTGGCTGAAAACTACTGCAGCTGCTTAGCACGTACGTGTGTGTTCACGTATCAGGAACACAGTTGAAGGACTTACTATTTAGGAAGTTACTCGTACTCGCGAAAACCGAAAAAGGACTAATGTTTAAGTTTTTATCCTTATGCAAGATGGCGTCTGAGGAGATCTATTCACACTTTTTAAGACAGATAACAATTTATGCCTAAGCCGAATGTTAGTTATTAGGATATTTCGCCAGAATTGTATTGGCTGATAAATTATTAGAGTTTCAAAAACGTGATAAAAAGTTTAATGTCCATGCATTAAGGCTCGAGTTTTGAGGGAAAGGAGAGTTGCTGCTAAAGTGGAGACCTTTTCAGTATCATAATTCGAAAGGCGATAAAGAGCTGAGATTACATTTAGCTAAGCAGTTACTATCCAAACTATCTCCTCGTTGTGTCCATGACGAACTGTGTCCAGATTATAGATCCAAAACATTTCTCACTGTTTTCTAAATTTTGTCATGTCTTTGCCTGGGATTGCATGGATACGCTCCAAAATGAGCCATCGTATGTCTTTTTCTGTATGTTGATATTGTTTATAATGTGCTACCATAGGGGCATTAACTTTACCTGTTTTTATGGCTGACTTGTGCTCAGATAATCTGACCCGTAGTTCTCTTGCTGATTCTCCTACATACCCTATATTACAAGGGCATAATAAAAGGTAAACTATATTTGCAGTTCTGCAGTTGGTCATTTCTCGCAACTGTCCAGACTTTGTGCCATATGTCCATGTCTGACTTGTGATGGCTTGATCACAAGCGTGGCAAGTGCCACATTTGTGGTTTCCTTTTGGGAGTGGGTTGCCATCTATGGTCGTTTGACGTGATTTTTTTTCAAATCTCATTCTGCTGTGGACTAGTTTGTCCTTAAGATGGGAGTTTCTCCTAAAAGAAACTAATGGTTTGCTAAGTTTTGAAGTTTCATCATTTGTGTTTAAAATTTTCCAGTTTCTATGAATCACTTGTCTGATCTTATTATTTAGACTAGAGTGATTCAATACACAGACTAGTTTTTGGTTCTCTTGTTTGGGAGTAGGATTTATCAGGGCATCTCGATTGTAATATTTAGCTCTTTTGAGTGCTTGGCGAACCAATCTTTTAGGATATCCTCGTGCCAGTAGACGATCTTGCAGTTTGGCTGCATGTAGCATGTAGTCCTTCATACTTGTCCAATTCCTCCTTATTCTAAGGAATTCCCCAAAGGGGATCGAATCTTTCTGGCATGCTGGATGATAACTACTATGTTCTAGTATAGTGTTTTTTGCCGTAGGTTTCCTGTACAGACTTACTGTAAGCTCTCCTTGTGTACTTTGAATCCAGATGTCTAAAAATTCAACTTGACTTGAAGAATAGTTGCTAGTAAACTTGAGATTCTGATCAGCTAAATTTAGCCATTCCATGAATTCCTTAAGCAATTCTTCTGTCCCAGACCATATAAAAAATATATCGTCTATAAATCTTTGCCATCTAGTGATGTTTTCAAAAAATGGGGCTAGATCATTAATAATATGTTTTATCTCAAATTCCCCCATATAGATATTGGCAATGCTGGGGGCACAAGAGGCCCCCATACTAACTCCTTTGATTTGCTGGTAAAGATCTTGCTGGAATTCAAAAAAGTTGTTGTGTAAAACAATCTCTAGACATTCTAAAAGGAAGGTATCGGGTCTATCCCCCGGTGTCCTTGCTAGGAGTGCTGCCACCACATCCATAGCTTCGTCCTGGGGGATATTAGTGTACAGTGATTCTATGTCACACGTCACTAAAAATTGTGTGTTGTCATTGAAGGCTGTATGTTCTAAGGTAGAAATCATATTGCCTGTATCTTTTATATATGACTCATACGTAGTGGTTAGAGGACGTAGAAAAGTGTCTAGATACTTGGAAAGTGGTTCTGTGCTGGAGTTTATTGATGCCACTATGGGTCTTAAAGGAGGATCTGCTACATTTTTGTGCGTTTTTGGAACACCATAAAACACAGGTGTCACAGGGTTGAGCTTGATTAGAAAATCCATTTCTTGGTGACAGATATAGCCTTCAGTAAAAGCTCTATTGACTATTTCTTCAATTTGGTTTTTTAAGTTAAGCAAAGCTCTCTTGCTGGTCTTTTTATAGTGTTCTTCTATGGATAGTATCTGATTTATTTTATTGAAATACTGATCAGTGTCCATTACCACTATCCCTCCTGCTTTGTCACAGGGTTTGAATGTTATAGTTGCATTATCTTGTAATGTCTTTAGAGCTTTTCTTTCTGTTGCCTCCAAGTTAGTTTGAGGCGCAGGAATGTATTTCAAGATTTTTTCTAACCCCTTCATCACATTTTTCTCAGAAAGGCCCACTTCTGGACCTAACATGTCTAGTGTTGGCGTAAAGTTAGATGGGGGTTCACAACCTGACATATTAACTTCTTCCTCTCTAGTTTCTGTGCCATCAAAGAATTTCTTCAGCCTGACCTTCCGAAAGAAGGAAAAAACATCTTGTGTTATTTTAAAACGATTGGCTAGAGTGCTCGGAACATAAGAGAGACCTTTACTCAGAACCTGTATTTCCTCAGATGATAAGATATAATTAGATAGGTTGAAAATAGGTATTGTTGAGTTGTTGCCGCCAATTTCAAGAGGAAACTCTTCCCTTCTGATCCTAGTACTCTGCCCTACCTCTCGCCGCACCCGCTTCGCGGGTGCCGCTTCGCGGGTGCCGCTTCGTGACATTTGATACCGGGAGCTGCAGAAACCTTGGGCACTTGTTGCTGTGGACGCTGTGGGGGCAATCTGTGGTCACCGAGGCAGTCCTTGAGAGCGACGCTGCAGGGACTCGCTCTCCCAGGAGTCCCTGCCCGGCAGTCACCACCTGGTCTGCGCTGCCTGTCTGCCCCGCCCACAGGACGTAATACGTACTCTAAAGCTGACTCTGAACCCCGCTGCGCGGTAGCGTGCGGGAGTGTCGCCGGGCTAAGCCCAGGCAAAGGGCGGGCCCTCTGTGGCCCTCAGAGGCCTAAAGAGGCCGGGCTGGGCCACCCCATTTGACTCTGGACATCGAGAAAACTGAGTAAGCTAAATTTACATGAATACGATAGCCTATACTATGGCTTTTGTTTGATAGTCCATGCTTTGGTTGCGTGGGTTTTTGTCCATTAACTATCTGTGCCTACACAATTTGTTGTGCTTTTTGACTAAAATTAGAAATATTATATCTCATGGCTACTAAAGGGGTTCCTAAAACTATTATCTCCCAGGGGGATCGCTTAAGGGGACAATAGACCACTATTTAACTAGAGCAATACCTGCTATTGAACGAGAAATAGCTAGAGCCGAACAACGCCTATCTTTAGAAATTACATCTAATAAACGAGCGTCCTTGGTGGCTGTTGATTCTATTCAAACTCCAACTGCATTAGAGGAAGGAAATTAGATTTGTGACACTACACGTACACCTGTAGAACAGGATTATGCGTCGACAAGGACTTCCAGTTGTGAGCTAACTTTGGGAAATATGAGTGCTGAGCCCAGCATACAAATGATACCTGACGAAAGCCCTTTGGGTGTTGCCCCTAGTTTGTCAACTAAAGATAATACGCAATTTGTTACACAAGTTCAGGCTCCATCTGTTAAGAGAAAGCGAAAAGGCGCTAAACACAGGGGGAGATTATCAAAACAACAAAAATTATATTCAAGTCCCCCAATGGTTACTAATAGCCTTCCAAGTTCCCCGAAGGAATTCCCAATATTAGAAGTGCCAGTAGTTATTCCATCACCAGATTAATGGCCTAGATTGAGCATATGGTCAAATCGTTAATTTTACCGCTACTAGAAAGAGTGAAGAGGATAGGGGAAAAGGTGGAGAGTATAGAAGAAACAACAAAGGCAAATGCCATCCTTATTAAGAAAATGACAGGAACTAAGCAAATTTATAATTCAACTAAATCCACTGCGACCAAAAGTACTGAGGTAATGAATACCGCTTTAAATCGGCCGGTACCTTTGGAAACTTTATCCTCAGACAGACAGGAGTTAAAATTAACCAAAAAACCTATAACAGTAAAGAGTGCTGCACCTATAGTAGGGCAGATTAAAAAAAATAACAAATTAGATGGATCCAATCAGGGTAGGATAAACAGAAGTACTAATCGTATAGATTTATCCCCGGCGGCTGCACCCTTTGTGAGTGTACTCTCAGGGGTGCCTGAGCTTACAAGTGGGAAAATTGAAGGACACCTGGAATTAAAAAATAAAGTAGCCTTTTGGCTAAGTAAAAACAGACCTCTTCCAGCTAATATTGATGGGAAATTTTTGAATGTTAGAAGAGTGGGTTGGCTGGGACATATGCCAAAGGACATACCAGGAGACCTGTTTATAGTAAATTTTAGGGACAAACATGTTATCCCTTACCTCCGAAGCTGGGAACCCCAAATAGGAGATGGACCTATAGTTACTTGGGAATTAGGAGATTTCTACAAGAGAGCACCATATCTGCCACCTGTAAGACCTGGATTAGGAAATAATCATTATGGAGGTAGTGCTGGTTATCGACCAGGCAGTTATAATATACCAACACACAATCGGTTTGACCTCCTTTCAGGTCTTGAACTGGTGGATTGACTTTCTTGGGAAAAGCCTGTCATGAGTAAGCAATCTATAAAACAGGATAGTGAAACAAATAAGTTGCATGTTGAAGAAGTTGTATTGTGTGAAGGGAAGGTAGTCCCAAACTGCGTAGATTCTCTCCCCCCAGAGAGCCATAGCAGTAATGAAGGGAAACGTATAATGAATAAGAGTATGGTTAGAGTACTCCGGCAGGAAGATTCTCGAAGATCCGGATGCCAGGCTGAAACGATTGAAGGGGGTGATGCGTTTAGAGCTGACCCAACAGATAGGGTCATTTTGCCCCCATGCGCCAATAGTACTACTAACAAAAAGGAATTTTGTAGCCTTATGTTTTGGAATGTGGCAGGAATAAAATCGAAAATTAGAAACCCTATTTGGGAAAATGTAGTAAATAGATATATCCTGGCCTTTCAGGAAACCTGGCTAATAGACCCTACTCATATAAATGGTTATAAAACCCTCTTCCCTCCGGCATTGGGGGGTACGCATGGGAGAGCTAAGGGTGGCCTGAGCATGCACCTTTCTAACCAGCTTAAGTATGACAGAGCTCTATTACTATCAAAAAGTAGCTTCTATCAGCTAGTAAAAATAGATGTCAAAAAAGCGGTTAGTTTTATCATTATAAATTTTTATAACAACATCCCGAATTGTGATATTGCTATCACTATAAAAATGTTGAGGGATGATCTAAAACATGAAATAGATACTAATAAGAAAGAAGTAAAAATCATTTGGGGGGGATTTTAATTGTGCTCTGTGCAAAAGGGGTCAACTAGGCATATGTGGCCTTATGTTAGAACAAGACATTAGCCTTACCCATTTTGAACATTCTTTGTGTGGAGACCTTTTAAACTAAATACTGTTTGCTTATGACCTGGGATATGCAAATGAAATTGCTCAAATATCATCTCCTTTTGTCCCGACAATTATTGGTAGGGGAGCCTTGTCTGTTATTGACTTTTTTATATCTGCGAATAGACATGGACGACAGATTCAAAGACTTAAGACCCTTGATTTGACGTTGAGCGACCATCGGCCATTAACAGTAGAGATAGAAAATCCATTTCAGGAATCAGATGGAGAAGGGCCCCCTAGCCAGTCAGTTCCTGATGTGATACTTGGGAGGCAAAATGGTTACACAATTAAATAGAGCAATTTGGCCCCAGAAAAATTCATACAGAAATTGGTGAAGAAATGTTTAGAAAGTTTTATGATCTGCCTGGATGAGCACACATACAGTGAGTGTATTATTGAACATTTTAATCACATTGCATCCACTATCAAGGAAAGTTTGTGGGTTGAGTTTAAGAATCGGGGTAAAGGCAATAGGATTTGGTTTGACACCTCATGCACTAAGGCATTTTCCGACCTAAAAAATGCACTACACGAGATTCCTCGAGACCTGTTGTTGGTGAAAGTTTTAAGGAAAACATATAATGAAGCTTTGAAAAACAGAAAAAATGCTAAAAAAAGGGAGGCCTGGGATGCCCTTTGCGAAGCGTCGCTATTTAAAGATCCATCTGCATTTTGGAAGGCGGTAAACGCCCTCTTTCTTTATGACAACACTAAACCACGCATAGAAATAGCGATTGCTGAGGACGAATGGGTTGACCATTTCTCTAAACTTTATAGTTGCCCATATGGAACACCCCAGTTATTGCCTGGCACAACTAGGGGAAAAAGGGAGCTAGATTTGAAATTGGATATAACCCTGGAAGAAGTCCTGGAGGGTTTGAAATTAACTAAGGGCGGAAAAGCCGCAGGCCCGGATGGGATCCCAGCAGACCTATTTAAAGAAAACAGTGAGATTTGGGGGCCCATGTTGGTACAGCTTTTTAATGCTACACTTGAGAGGGGATTAAATCTCTCCTGGTTTACCTCGGTAATTGTGCCAATATTTAAGAAGGGAGATAGGCAAAATTGTGTATGTTATCGACCCATTTCCCTCTTAGATTCGTCTATAAAGATCTTTGGCAGAGTTATTTTAGCGAGACTCCAGAACTGGGCAGAAGAAAATGGAATAATGAGTGACCTGCAATATGGCTTTCAGAAGGGTATAGGAACAGTTGAACAAGGATTACATTTATTTATTCTACACCAAAAATATATTAGGGTAAAGGGGGAACATTTATATTTTACGTTTGTCGACCTTACATCGGCTTTTGATTGTGTGTCCCATAGCAAACTTTGGGCATTATTAGAAAGGTTAGGGGTGGAAGAAAATATTATTTGTTTTCTAAGGGAATTATATCTAGGGGCTACAGCAACTGTCCGCTATGGGAAGGGTGGAGATTGTACTAGATCCTTTGGGATAGGCCGTGGTGTACAACAAGGGTGCGTCCTGGCCCCTTTTTTATTCTTGATCTATATAAATGGCCTTGAGCAGCATCTGCTGCAAGAGTGCAGGGATATGCCTATGGTTGGTAAGAGGCCTATCCCTGCACTCCTGTATGCGGATGATGCAGTTTTAATGGCACGAACGCCCCTGGCCTTACACAACCTGACAACATCTTTTAATAACTTTATGTTACAATTGAATCTAAAAATTAATTTTTCAAAAACGTTCTCCATGAACTGCGGTGCAGGTGGCAAGCAACGAAGAAAAAAGATTTATATAAATAATATTCCCTTGAACTCTACCCCCACCTTCCCTTATCTAGGTATCCTGTTCCATGAGACTGGCACATGGGCAAGTGCAGTAAAAGCTAGAACTCTTTTGTTCCAAAAAACAATAATGGCTGTAAAAAATGTTATTAAAAAAATGGGAAAAAAACGATCAGGGAAATATTAACTATTTACAATGCTACCTGTATATCAGTTGTACTTTATGGAGCAGGCCTCTGGGGATATGCCAGCATCAAAACAATCCAAATGGCCGAAAATATGTTCTTGAGACACGTTTTAACTCTTCCAGATAGTGTCGCGACTTATATTTGTCGCGCAAAACTTGGCCAGCCGTATATTACAGACACTATTAGAATCCAGCCCATCCTTTTGTGGCACAGGGTATGGACAACAAATGAGTGTGTCTTGAATCGTGCTATTCTTTGGGATGTTTTAAATTTAGAAAAAGTGAATAGGATCAAGTGGCTCGAATATGTAAAATCTTTCCTTGTTGAAATCGATTGCCAACAATATTATGATGATCCACCCAAAATGGTTAATATACCCAGAAAAGTCTTGAAAAAACTCTGTATGAAACATTTGCAAGAGAAAAGAGCAAAAGATGAAGTAAACAAAAAGACGGTTTCCTTACATCAACTGATATTGCTTAGGAACAAACTACAGCCATATTTAACCCTATATATGACTAATTACGAGAGGTTTGTCCTGACACGTTTTAGATTAAATATTGTTTTTAGACTCCTGACTTTCCCTGAAATGAATTCCTGGTCCCAAGATTTAATTCTGTGCCCATGCGATGATTCTTCAGGCCAGTCTGATATCCATGTATTATTTTTCTGTAAATTTTATACATTGCCTCGCAGGAAATTTATTATTCCAATCCTTAAGGAAATGAATTTAAATCGATGTCGCCCAGCGTTTTTAGAATTACAGAAATTAGATACAGTTTTTACCGTTGCAACAGTCTCAGAAATTTTAAAACAAGTATTTAAATTGCGGAAATCAATTTGCTTGGATGAATTTTAATCGTCTTTTTAAACCGCTTTTATATTGAAAATCAAGTGCAATATTCCCTCCTCTAAATTAAATGTATGGAAGAATTTTAATTGTTTCTTTGTGTGGAAAATTGTTTTATATAGGGATTTAGGTGTAAAACTTCTTTGTAAATGAAATTTCATGTTGTATGTTTTTATGGTTATTGTCAATTAACCGAATAAAATACTTGAACTTGAACTTGAACTTGAATTGCTGCCTAGCCTTACTGTCTCCAGTACTGTTGCTTCCTGGTTCGCATGTAAGGCTGAGGATCTACCCATACCTCAGAACAGATTTTTACCAAGAGGGACTAAATGACCAGGCCCCACCTGGAGCTAGGCCTTTTGACCAAACACAATAGGACCCTAGGACCAGCAAGAGAGGAAGGGTTCTTAACTTCTTTGAGACAAATTCTTCTGACTCTGACTATGAAGGACAAGTGGTAGGAGATGAATCTGATTATGGCTATCAGGATAGAAGCCCTAGAGGTCAGTATCCAGGGAGATTCACTAGAGCACATCGACAGCCTTTTTTAATGAGAGGCAGGGGCCGGGGCAGGCCCCGTTTTCGAGGGACGAATACCAACTACTACCCCCAACCAGACCCTCCACATCCTCAGCCTTACATGCGAACCAGGAAGCAACAGTACTGGAGACAGTAAGGCTAGGCAACAACTCAACAATACCTATTTTCAACCTATCTAATTATATCTTATCATCTGAGGAAATACAGGTTCTGAGTAAAGGTCTCTCTTATGTTCCGACCACTCTAGCCAATCGTTTTAAAATAACACAAGATGGGTTTTCCTTCTTTCGGAAGGTCAGGCTGAAGAAATTCTTTGATGGCACAGAAACTAGAGAGGAAGAAGTTAATATGTCAGGTTGTAAACCCCCATCTAACTTTACGCCAACACTAGACATGTTAGGTCCAGAAGTGGGCATTTTTGAGAAAAATGTGATGAAGGAGTTAGAAAAAATCTTGAAATACATTCCTGCGCCTCAAACTAACTTGGAGGCAACAGAAAGTAAAGCTCTAAAGACATTACAAGATAATGCAACTATAACAATCAAACCCTGTGACAAAGCAGGAGGGATAGTGGTAATGGACACTGATCAGTATTCCATTAAAATAAATCAGATGCTATCCATAGAAGAACACTATAAAAAGACCAGCAAGAGAGCTTTGCTTAACTTAAAAATCCAAATTGAAGAAACAGTCAATAGAGCTTTTACTGAAGGCTATATCTGTCACTAAGAAATGGATTTTCTAATCAAGCTCAACCCTGTGACACCTGTGTTTTATGGTGTTCCAAAAACGCACACAAATGTAGCAGATCCTCCTTTAAGACCCATAGTGGCATCAATAAACTCCAGCACAGAACCACTTTCCAAGTATCTAGACACTTTTCTATGTCCTCTAACCACTACGTATGAGTCATATATAAAAAATGCAGGCCATATGATTTCTACCTTAGAACATACAGCCTTCAATGACAACACACAATTTTTAGTGACTTGTGACATAGAATCACTGTACACTAATATCCCCAATGACCGAGCTATGGATGCAGTGGCAGCGCTCCTAGCAATGACACCAGGGGATAGACCCGATACCTTCCTTTTAGAATGTCTAGAGATTGTTTTACACAACAACTTTTTTGAATATCCAGCAAGATCTTTACCAGCAAATCAAAGGAGTTAGTATGGGGGCCTCTTGTGCCCCCAGCATTGCCAATATCTATATGGGGGAATTTGAGATAAAACATATTTTTAATGATCTAGCCCCATTTTTGGAAAACATCACTAGATGGCAAAAATGTATAGACGATATATTTTTCATATGGTCTGGGACAGAAGAATTGCTTAAGGAATTCATGGAATGGCTAAATTTAGCTGATCAGAATCTCAAGTTTACTAGCAACTATTCCTCAAGTCAAGTTGAATTTTTAGACATCTGGATACAAAGTACAGAAGGAGAGCTTACAGTAAGTCTGTACAGTTAACCTACTGCAAAAAACACTATACTAGAACATAGTAGTTATCATCCAGCATGCCAGAAAGATTTGATCCCCTTTGGGGAATTCCTTAGAATAAGGAGGAATTGCACAAGTATGAAGGACTTCATGCTACATGCAGCCAAACTGCAAGATCGTCTACTGGCACGAGGATATCCTAAAAGATTGGTTCGCCAAGCACTCAAAAGAGCTAAATATTACAATGGAGATGCCCTGATAAATCCTACTCCCAAACAAGAGAACCAAAAACTAGTCTGTGTATTGAATCACTCTAGTCTAAATATTAAGATCAGACAAGTGATTCATAGAAACTGGAAAATTTTAAACACAGATGATGAAACCCCAATCTTAAGGACAAACTAGTCCACAGTAGAATGAGATTTGAAGAAAAATCACGTCAAACGACCATAGATGGCAACCCACTCCCAAAAGGAAACCACAAATGTGGCACTTGCCACGCTTGTGATCAAGCCATCACGAGTCAGACATGGACATATGGCACAAAGTCTGGACAGTTGCGAGAAATGACCAACTGCAGAACTGCAAATATAGTTTACCTTTTTTTATGCCCTTGTAATATAGGGTATGTAGGAGAATCAGCAAGAGAACTACGGGTCAGATTATCTGAGCACAAGTCAGCCATAAAAACAGGTAAAGTTAATGCCCCTATGGTAGCACATTATAAACAATATCAACATACAGAAAAAGACATACGATGGCTCATTTTGGAGCGTATCCATACTGAATAGGTCTCCACTTTAGCAGTAACTCTCCTTTCCCTCAAAACTTGAGCCTTAATGCATGGACATTAAACTTTTTATCACGTTTTTGAAACTCTAATAATTTATCAGCCAATACAATTCTGGCTAAATATCCTAATAACTAACATTCGGCTTAGGCATAAATTGTTATCTGTCTTAAAAAGTGTGAATAGATCTCCTTAGACGCCATCTTGCATAAGGATAAAAACTTAAACATTAGTCCTTTTTCGGTTTTCGCGAGTACGAGTAACTTCCTAAATAGTAAGTCCTTCAACTGTGTTCCTGATACCTGAACAGACACGTACGTCCTAAGCAGCTGCAGTAGTTTTCAGCCGATTTAGAAAGCTTTATAAGCCGCCATTAATTCGTACACCACCTAGCCGCGGTTCCGTGGGCTGCAGGTGGTGCTACATCGATCGTTTCCTTGGCAGCTCAACACAGGTACGTGACTCAGTACCCGAAAAACTAAGCCGGTTATAGCAGTAGACGCATTAGGCTACCGGCAAGGGTGACGGGACGTTATTTTCTTGTTCGTCCCATTTGTAAGCTGCAGTTTTTCCCACGCTGTAGACTTGTGATGCGCATACTTTAGATAACAACGAGGCATTTTTATCATGTGCCCGCATATTCATACACCGTAATATGAACAAACTACTATATTTACGGTAGCACGTTTTATTATACGCTCGTTTATACATGTCCCCTCGTAGTATACAAGAGATGTGTATATTTTAGTGAATAACGAGGCATAAAAGTTCTTGCGCCCGTTTTTCCGCATGCGACAATGTGCACCAAATGCTTCATTGCGGTGGTCAGTTTAAACATGTGTTATAGTTATCCTCACCATATGAGTTAAATGATTAGACACTAGCGGTAAGGCACGTAAATCTGTTATCTTAGTTATGTTCGGGGCTTATAGATATCACAAATGTACTCTCCGGTCTCTCTAAACAGGCAAATACTACCCAGAGACACACATTAAAAATGAGAAGAGCACCTTAGAAGTATAAATCACGCAATGGATTCTGCAATTTATGCTTGCAGGTAAGAAGCCCTTCTTAAGCCATACTCAGATAGCTGATAGTAACCACCCTATATGCCCACACTTTTTGTATAATAAATACTAAGGGTATGTTATGCTCTGTTTAGGTTCTGACCAACGCATGAGCATGTCATCAATCTAGTATCCAGCCTCATGTGAAAATTGGCAAAGTTTCGGCACCTAACTAAATAGATTCACCGTGAGCTATAGTACATCATAAAGGTAGTACTTTACCCTTTGCTGAGATATAATAGAGAGGTAAGCTATAAAGCACAACTTAAACTATGTTTATATCCCCCCTTTTTTCAGAATACTGCACATGCAGAATATATAATCTGACTCAAAAAAGTGTACTTCAGTGAACTGCATCAAGAAAAGCGGTTCTCTTATTTATAAAGTAGGTACACATAAGTAGAATATTGCTAGGTGGAGGAACTGATGCACACAATCCAAACTTGACTCTGGGCACACTGGAGGAGTAACTCTCTGGCTTTCCCTATTTTCTTTTTCTTTTTCCCTCTCACTTCACTTATCAAAATACATGTTATCCTTCTAATTCTGGTGCAGTTTGGAAACTTCATGTTTCGTCTATCTAGTCACCTAATCTTCCATGTCTCTTTGGTATTTCCAAACAGGCATTGTTATGCGAGCCTGGAATCTATGTACAGTAGCACTAAAAATAAAATGTGAATTAAGGATTTGTTTGTAAACAGGATGCAACAGATTTAGCCTAATTAACATATAATATATTGTACTTTTAATTTCAGATATGAAAGACCCCCTGATTTTAGATATATGTTTGTATTAGTTTTGTCGTTGTTGGCCCTGATGAAGGTGATAAAATAAGCTCACCGAAACGTACGTAGGCCTTATACACCTGAGACCCCTATATAAAGAGACAAAAAGGAGAAAGAAGCCAATGACTAAGTGACTCATAAACTGGATATAACCAAAAAAAAGAGAAATGGACACATAGTCGTAAAGAACTAATTGGGATCTCAGATGTACTGTTGTCTTTTGTTTGTTTCTATTGTATTATGTCACAAGTATGAGTATGCAAGATTTCGAATGAATGATGTGGTATGACTGATTGATAAATGGACAGCACTTTATAGTTTAGTTTGTGGGGTTCATGTCAAATTTCTTACTGCAAATAATGAATTTCTTGCATTGAATTATTTATTTATCTTGTCTTAAAAAATATGAAAAATGTTTTTTTATTTCAAATTATGAAAATGAAAATAAATGGAAAACTAAAGAATAACATGTCTATGTGAATATTTTTACTTATGTTTCATCCGTTGTTAAATAGACTAGATTCATTCTATGTTTTGAAAAATAAATAGGTCAGTTCAGAGGTTCTACTGCAGCGCATGTTGCTTAAACTGTGAGTCGCCTGGAGGTTAATGAGCAGTGCTTAATTTGAGCCAGTGGTTGCAGTTACGGGCCACCGGCTTGGTATCCAGCACTTATTTATCTGAGACCCTCTAAATACCCACAAATGATAAGTCCTGGATCCTCAAACACGCTGCTCTGTAGCTCAAAACCAAGCACCCCTGCACCGCAGCCTGATGGACAGTGTTTATGCACCCCCGCCCCCATCCAACCCAAAAAGGAAAAAATGTATAGCCCACAATTCTTAGCATATTTATTAATATTTTATAATTATGAAAAAAGCCCTGGCTAGAGAGTGAGGCTTTATCCATCACAATCCCCGCAAGGTAATCCAAAGAAAATGCAACATTTCTTTAATGTCTGCAGCCTGACAACAACCAAAATGATGCTGACATTACATACAACACAGTGAAAAATAGATTAACGTGTGCTGTAATGTGCCAACCCCCAAACCGCTGAAAGTGAAACTATGTCCCTACTTGGCACCAGCCGACAGCCTATCGGTTTATTGCTGCATCTAATACTTCCTACTGCGAACAGCTGTAATTTTGTGCTCTATGCATCATATTCCATTTTCAATTTTGGACCTTGTATAATGATCTTGGTTTGTTGTAAAGCAAACCGATATAAGGATGTAAAGCGCACATTTGCATCTAAATGCCCCATGTAATGATCTGCTACTTTGTAATATTGGACCTTATTTAACAAACTTTATCTACTGTAAAGCTCTCTAGCACCTCGGGGTAATATTGCGCCATATAAAAAAAGCATAAATAAAAAAAATGGAGGTCAGGCCAGGTGGTGGCAACGCACGAAAAAAGGTAGGTCTTCTTATTGTGACGGCGTTGGCGAAAGAAAGAGCGCTCTTTTCTGCTGTCTAGAGCACTTATTGCCCTCCTGCTGCGGATAAAAGGAATTGCGTCGGCGCTTTCAAAGTGGGCAGAGTTGTCAATTTTTTGACTGCGATACCTTACATGGCAACAAACACTTAAAAACAAATAGAGTCGAAATTAAGCATTCCTTTTAGCGAAAAAAACTATTACCTCATACTTGAATGCCACTCTAACAGTGTGTTTCAGTGGCGTCACTAGGGTTGGTGTCACCCGGTGCTGGTAACTCATGGTGTCACCTCCTCATGACTTACTGCATGGACCTCCTCCGCTCCGCGTCCGCCAAGAAGGTAGGCCGACACAGTCATGCGCAGATCTTCCAAATACATAGTGCTGCCTTGGGCCCACCATCTTATTTAGGTCTCGCTGAACCAACGCGCATGCGTTGTTCTGTGAGAGTATAGTAGGCCAAACAGCTCTTGAAACCAGCGAGGATTGTCCCCAATGCATGAGTTACTCAAGCGCGACGCTTCCCCAGCGCGCGCTTGAGCTCACTTCTTAATCACACCCCATATGGTGTTCCCTCCCACTCGCTCACACATCAAAGGCTGCTGCTCCCCTGCCAATGCGCTCCCGCCTTTCACACTTCAAAGGAATGCGTTTCCCAGCCGCTTTTCATTTCATTTCGCGGCCGCTTTTTGTACCTGGGCTCCCCTGGTTAATAGAGTCTGTTAGACTCTGCCCTTCTGCCCTCTGTTAGATTCGTTTTTTGTGCCTTTCTGCCCTCTGTTAGACTCGTTTTTTGTGCCTTTCTGCCCTCTGTTAGACTCGTTTTTTGTGCCTTTCTGCCCTCTGTTAGACTCGTTTTTCCCTTGTTTTTCTGCCCTTATGCCCTCTGTTAGACTCGATTTTTGTGCCTTTCTGCCCTCTGTTAGACTCGTTTTTTGTGCCTTTCTGCCCTCTGTTAGACTCGTTTTTCCCTTGTTTTTCTGCCCTGATGCCCTCTGTTAGACTCGTTTTTTGTGCCTTTCTGCCCTCTGTTAGACTCGTTTTTCCCTTGTTTTTCTGCCCTTATGCCCTCTGTTAGACTCGTTTTTTGTGCCTTTGTGCCCTCTGTTAGACTCGTTTTTTGTGCCTTTCTGCCCACTGTTAGACTCGTTTTTTGTGCCTTTCTGCCCCCTGTTAGACTCGTTTTTTGTGCCCTTCTGCCCTCTGTTAGACTCGTTTTTCCCTCATTTTTCTGCCGTTCTGCCCTCTGTTACACTCGTTTTTGTGCCTTTCTGCCCTCTGCATCACCACATCATCACTCAGCGCTACCCCAGCATCACTCAGCACTGCCGCATTATCACTCAGCACCACCACAGCACCACTCAGCACCACCACAGCATCACTCAGCACCACCACAGCACCACCCCAGCATCACTCCTCACCACCCCAGCATCACTCCTCACCACCCCAGCATCACTCCTCACCACCCCAGTATCACTCAGCACCACCACAGCACCACTCAGCACCACCACAGCACCACTCAGCACCACCACATTATCACTCAGCAACACCACATTATCACTCAGCATCACCACAGCACCACTCAGCACCACCACAGCACCACTCAGCACCACCACAGCATCACTCAGCGCCACCCCAACATCACTCCGCGCCATCACAGCATCAATCTGTGCAACCATTCAACAACAACTGGTTCAATTATGTTCTCTCAATGTTTCAAGCTTTATTACAAATGTCCCAAAAAGATGTTAATATTTCACTTCTGTTCTTGGATTTTCATCACAATAAAATACACTGAACATAATCTTCACAAAAGTTTAAGCTATTGCCATTATAAATTACAATCACTTTTATTTAAGTATTAATTATTTAAAAAAATTAAAAGCTGTTGTTATTTGTAATATCAATACATCTAAGTCACGTAAATACAAAACATATTGCCTTACAAATGCTATAGGTGTCACATTTGCGAAAGTTATAACTATTGGCATTATAAATGACAAAGCTATAAATTTAAAACCAACACATAAATAAAAAAATTGTCATTTACAAGACCAATAGCTCAAACTTTCATAATGCGAGACCTATTGCATTGCAAATGCTTGTTTAAGCACGGTCAGCTCATCAAAATATGTGTATTGTTCTGCTACAGTTCTCTTGTTTCAAGATCATCAGCTTTTACAAAAAAAGGTATTTATAGACAACGTGTGCATGTCTCCTCTCTGCTCAGATGATCTTCAAACCGCTGCCCAATGTTTAAGCCATAATTGGGTAACGGGAATTGTTTTTATATGTTTTTCATTTTTGAAGAAGAAAACCCGGTCGAAAGATACAGTCAGTAACGCTACAGCGACTCAATTGTTATGCAGGGGGTCAAACCTAAAAGTAATAAAAGACATTATAAGCACTACATCGGGTCTGTGGAAAACTGCAGCAGAAATAAACAGGGTTGTTAAATACAGTAGTACACGTGGCAGTAGCTACGGGATTTTTTCACGATTCATTAAAACGCCCGGGACAGCGAAATTGACACCGCAGGAGCCTAGATAACATCTCACTTTACAGGAGGGGAAGCGATTTCTTTAACGCATTCATCGCCTTTTGGACATCGTGTGCAAAGAAGTGTTAAAACCCCAATGTATTAAATTGTACAAAGCAAATTAGCGGCAAAGAAGTCATAGATGGGTGAAAAGTGAGTTGGCGAGAGGATGGGCAACGTGAGGAGGTTTTTTTGTGTTTCAATTTTTTATTGAAATGTATATAATAAAAAAAATACATATATTATAATAACTAGGCACTGTCATACAATAAATATATAATAACATTGTTATATATAAATATATAGTAAAACTTTCTGAATAATTAATCATATTATATAGTTTAATAAATACATAAACATATAAATGCAAAGACAAATATTTGGATTTATATTGAGGCCATAAAAGATGGAATTAACGGAAGGGGGGAAGAGAAAGGGGAGGAAAAAAGGGATCACAAAAGACAGCGATAAGTGAAAAATGTACAAATATGAAGCATAAAACACAGAGTGGGCATCAGCAGGTAAAACTAAGGCGATGGCACAAAGTATGAAAGTTGGAAGCGTCATCTTTCTCATATGCTGGCCTGTCAGCATTCCAATGCATAATTACACCTATATCATGGTCTTTGCATGCTGTGGTAGACCTTTATTTGGAGTGAGCTGCCAAAGAGTTATCCATCTAAAAGTTCCAGCTCTCAGCAGGGAGCCCTCCCTCCTATAGGCAAAGGAAGTACTATGTTTCTTGAAATGGAGACATTGCCTGTGCTACCAACTCAAACACTGTCTCTTGAATAATCCTCCGGAAAAGAACAGAATTATATGGGCTGCCCTATTTAGGCCGGGTATTCTGATGCTTTGGCCCATATTTACTAACATTTGGCTCAATGCAACACAGCAAGACAATTTGCTGCTCTGGGCTGCCTCAAATGGAGAGAGCAAGAATGCTCCACATTTACTAAGATATGGAGCATTACTGTTCTCTGCCTGCGCTGACGCACTGATTGCTGCCTAGTGCCAATGCAGGCACCCTTGTGCCATGAATCAAGGGTGCCTGTGTTATAGGCAAGATTGTTTTTGTGCAGGAAGGAACACCTTCCTACTCAAAAACAATCCTCGCGAGTAATTTTTCTGTTTTTTTTATGTAGAATGCAGCCCTCATAGAAATAGGGAATAACAGGGAGAAATAAACATATTTCTCCTCATTATGTCTCTGTTGGGATGGCTTACCATCACTTTCGCAGCTTTGGTATTCTAAGTAAATCTGGGATACCCCAAAATCCAGGTGTAGTTGCGTGGGACCACCCGCACACCACCCATGGAACGGCTTCCAAATGCAAAGTAATGCAAAGCAAGTACTTGCGCTGTCTTATTCTTACCTTAGTAAATTTGACTTAAGGGCTCGCATTGCCTTGCATGATGCAAGATCAACGCAAGCCCTTTGTAAATCTGGGCCCCAGTCATCAGTTTATTTCCTGACAATTACTACCATGCATAAACCTAACCAATGGCTGACCCTATGGACCTGAAAAACTACTGGCCCATCTCTCTCGTATCCCTTCGTTGCCAAAGTCACCGAGAGACTTGTAAACACCCAGCTGACCGCCTTCATCGAAGAGAACTCTACCTAGACGCCTCCCAGTCTGGTTTAGCAGCAACCACAGTACCAAGACCGCCCTTCTCGCCGCCACTGACGACATCCCCAGGCTACTCGACCAGGGACACACTGCAGCCCCATCCTCCTAGACCTCTCCGCAGCCTTCAACACCGTTTCACATTGCATGCTCGCAGCCAGGCCTCACAACGCAGGGATTCAAGGACCCGCCCTAGACTGGATCCAATTCTTTCTCTCTGGCAGAAGCCAGAGGATCAGACTCCTTCCCTTCCTTTCCGAGCCCACCGTTATCAACTGCAGAGTACCCCAAGGATCTTCGCTCAGCCCCATGCTCTTCAACATCTACATGGCCCCCTCGCCGCCATCATCAGACAGCATGGGCTCGGCATTATATCCTACCCCGATGACACCCAGCTCATCCTCTCACTCACGAACAATCTCGAAGACACCAGACTCTGTTTCCAGGAAGGAATGAAGAACGTGTCAGCCTGGATGAAAGACAGTTGTTTGAAGCTCAACTCAGAGAAGACCGAGGTCCTCATCCTCGGACCCTGCACCTCCGCCTGGAACAATACCTGGTGGCCCCCGCTCTCGGGAATTCGCCCACCCCTACAGACCACGCACGAAACCTCGGCATCATCCTGGACTTCTCCCTCTCCATGAACTGCCAGATCAACACCGTCGCTTCCACTAGCTTCAATTGCCTGTGCATCTCCCGTTGTAGTGTAGTTCCTATTATCCCAATAGGCTCTGCGCATTGGAATAATACCTTCAATAGTAAAGGCCTAGACCAGACGTTAACTAGGTCTACTACTGACGATATTAGACTTAAAGTTTTGGGTTTGCCAGCTAGCTCAGAGTTCACTAGAAACTTTCTCGAATGTTCAGGAAGGAATTAACTTCCCTGATTAGACAAGAAGGGATTTAGTTTCTGACAACCATAGAACATGACAACTTTGCTCTCCCCTAATCAAGAGTGTATCTCGAGAGTCGTGTGAACAAAAGGCAATTTATTTTACTCAGTCAGTACGTGCATTCTTAGTCTCATCAGAATGTAGAGAAAAGGAAGAGACGGGCGTGTTCAATAAAAAGGTGTTATTTATTGATCAGTCTCTTTTCTCATACAAGAGAAATGGATCGATATTATTGCAATACTTATAGTTAAGTAAAGTGCATACATTAAAAGTAGAAGTATAAAATAATACTGTAAAAACATTGATATGGTTTCTAAGCCATAAGATGTTTTAAAATGAATAAAATATATTATATACACTTATACATTTGACTAAACGTACTCAACTGGTGTTTCTAAATACGCCTACCCCGTGTACCTGACCTAAGCCTAATACGTGGGCGGGAATAGAAAGTTACAGTTTAAGTTAAGTTTGTTTTTGCCAAGTGAATAACTAAAGAATTCTCTGCGAGTGGTTGTTCAGTTCTGTACCTGGAATTAAGGATGAATGAGGGATGGTATCTCTCTCTCTGGTCTCGATATTCCAGGCTGCCTGCGAGGGCTACCCGGAAGCGCCGGTGCTGGATCTCTCGGCAGGAGAAAGCAGCGCGTCTCGTTCTCAGCGCGTCAGGAAGGCGGGGCTGTGCCAGCGGGGTCTGCTCTGCTCTGGGCTTCGGCAAGTATGGCTGCTCCGTCTCGTCACCACCGCGTGTGTTTGCATAGGGCAATATCGGTAATATTTATACCTTTAAGGTGCCGAGATTGACGTAAGGATGGACATAGATACGTCAATAAGGATGTCATACGACTTGCTCGTTAGCACATTCTTTTGCTGAAGTTCTCGGTGAAATCAAAACAATGGCCGCAGGGTTTTGCCCAGGTTGTCATAGGTTTGATTTGTTATGAGAACTCCGTATGCCTTATCAGGGGCTGGAGGAATATCGCTTGTCTAATTAGATCGCAAGCGTTATGACCTAATCAGATAACACGTTCCTGTGCCGTAGTGTGACTGCGTCAGATAACGGTATCTGCATCATGGGGGTTTTCTGCCTCATGGGCTGACTGCTAGTTAACTTGTTGGTTTGTTTAACCAGAATAGGGTCAGGAATAGGGGGATCGATTCAGAACCTATAGGGATACATCACACCCACTCCACGCTAACTATGGACATATTTACTAATCTATGCATAGTAAAAACATACTATAGAGTATAGTGTATACCTTACCACCCCAAAATACATAAATGCATTTTGAAATTTTTCAAATATACGGAAGAATTGCAATCATATGTATTGTATGCACTCAAGCTGTAAAATAATGCCAAAGTAATCACGCATTTGTATACATTATTGCTATTTGGTTATATGAGAATTTACACATGAAATGGCTCTTAATACAGAAAAAAAATTCGAGACCATTCCATCACACAATAAAATATTTATGAACATACCAGCGGGCAGCTAATGTCTATAAGCTATCTAAAATTTAGAAACCTTAGTTCTCTAAGAATAGTTCTTACTTTAAGCAGAAGATAGTGTCCCGAAAAATATGCAAAAATATTTTGGGGCTGCTGAAAAATTGCTGTCCGTGAACTGGAGGTAAAATTGTTCATGTGACTTTATTTTTAAAGTTGAAGGCCGAATTCAGGGAACGCCGTGTGCGAGCTTGCTCAAAAGTCTCTATTTCTGCTCTGGTGAGAACATCATATCATTTAGGCTTTCGAAAAAGCTGTCAACAGCTTCCTGGGAAAGTTCCACTAACTTGGAAAAAGGTGTAACCATGCATTCGTGCGCATGATTTTCTCCATTGACATTCTGATTCGCATTGCTGACAGAAGGTCGTACCTGTTCGATGCTGCTTTCATCTTGAACCTCACTACCCCTTAATCGTAGTGGTGAAGCTTCCACGAATGCCGTCATCAGGATTGGTAGCCGTTGAGGGCAGCACAAAGCGTGAACCTTGATCGGGCTCAACAATGTTTCTGCATCCATTGGCGCATCCGATTGTAGCGTTAGACAGGTGTCTAACACGCATTCTTCTCCGCATAGCAGACACCTTAATACAGGTAAAACACATCTTTGCCACATTGGTCGAAATGATAGAAACCAAGTCATGTTCAGGTCTCTAAGCCGGGAGAGTCCCAGGATTTTTGATATCCGGTCCCGGTATCCAATGGCTAGGATTGTTTCTTCCCTTGTCGCAAGAGTTTGGTCTGTGACATGGGTTGCCATAACGAAAAATAAGGACCAAGAATAGTATTCCTGCAATTAGTCCCAAGATCAGGGGAAGTCCGCCAAAAATCAAATGGACGAAATCTGGAAAAATACCCAGTATGGCTTTGAATGGTGTTAATGCCATCGAAAATACTGTCTTAAATACCTTTGAGACCCCATTGGTATCAGAAATATTTAAGATTTCATTCAGGATTTCTGCGAAATGTAAGGGGGAATTAGTGGATAACAATGAATGTATCTCTGCAGTCGTCCTTGCGACTTGTAGATCATACGTTTCCTTTGATGACGTGAGCCTTGTAGGTGTCTGAAGAAGCACTGTTTTCATTCTGCTTAAAGTATCTATTCGAATAGAAGTAATTTTCAAGTTGGGCCATGCCCTTGCCTCCCTGTCTGGAAAGGAGCTGGGGAACAATAAGCGTCCACAGCACTTGACCCTCGTAGTCGTAGTTACGAGATAAGGAGTCCCGGGCATAAGACTACAACATCTGCGATCTACAATTAGAATGTAACTCCCATTATAGAGTCTTTGAAAGAATGGTTCTATCTCTGTTGCAGGTGCGCCTTGCTGGTGACATGAAAGGTTGTATGAATTCCCTTCACAGGCTCCATGCAAACTAATTCCGTTACACAGAAGCGTGCCGCTTAGTGACATCGCACAATTATTGCCACTAAGAAACACTTTCTGTCCTTTATTACTGACACATGCATGTGAATAGGGCAGGTTCCATGTTGTTTTAATGTACCCCTTTCCCAATTTCTCGTGATGAAGCAAAGCTTCGCAATATTTTGCGGCTTGCCGAAGTCAAGAACCTCGTTTATGTGTAATAAGGTAACAAAATGTATGTTTTACTAACATTTATTCTGTTTAGGCAAAGTTCCCGAAGCTTGCCTATGTGTATTTCTAATGAATTTAATCCGTGTCCTCTAATATGGCCGCCGCTTGTATTTTAGTTACTGCGCATGCGTCAGCCACACTCACGTGTCCTGACGCGTCTGCAGAAGTGGAGGGAAAGTTATGCGCATGCGTAATTCATAGCTGTGCTTATCATGTGGTACTGCTCGTGCCACTGCTCTTGTGCCCGTATCAATGTAGCTAACATTTAGATGCAATAAGTTTATTTCTTGATGATGAGTTAAAAGTACAAACCCTGTGATGTGTTTTCATAATGACATTATTATGTATTAATTTGTTTTCGCTTACTTTTCATGTACCGCGGGAAATGGGGGTCTGAGTGAGAGGAGAGCCATATTGGAGGTCCCTTCTGCGCCTGTGCGACATTCGGCAGCACGAGGGACCTTGACAGATGGAACACCGCCAGTTGGCAGTGATGGGCAAGATGCTCCTGAGAAAGTCACCTCTGCCCTGCGAGAACAGCGAATGTGGCTTATTATATGTTACAATGTAAATGTATTGCTGCTTGCCGTGTAGTCTCTCATGGGAACCCCTATCTCAATAGGCGGTACCAGAAAATGTTAATGTGGCATACAAATAGACTGTTCTGATTGGTGTGTTACCCAAATCCTACCTTAGGACCAATCCAAATTGAGGGATTTTGACACTTTGCAACATTGGGGGGTGGTACACTGTCCCCAAACTGTATATCTACCCTGGGTTCACCTAGTGAACCGTCCGACTTGTCTGGTTTAGCTGACCTGTCACTGACCCAACGCACTCAATAGGTGACTGAAGATACAGAGCGCTGCAAGCACTCTGTCCGAATTTGACCATAGACTGAGGTTCTACTGAACCTTAAAGTGCTGGCAAAGCACTTAGCTGGGAGTTCGCTGACCCAATCGGGGTCTTGATCGATAGCTGCAGAGCGGGTGGAGCGCACGCGTTGCTTCCGAACTGTGGGTTCCGGTCCTGTCCTGAAGAGGGTCCTGTCCTGAGGGTTTGCTGTCCTGTCCTGAGGGTCCTGTCCTGATTCCTATTCCGAGGGTATCCTGTCCTGTCCTGGGTGTCCATTCTGCACCTGCCGTCCTTGAGGGGTATCCTTCCTTGAGGGTTTCCTGTCCTTAACCGACCCGTGGCCAGGGTTTGGTTTCCACACCTTTCTAGGTAAATATTGCTCTGAACCTCTTGAAATTCTTGCACCTTCTGAATTTCTAACTTTTGCTTTAATAAAGTTCAACATTGCATATGTGATATTTTCCATGCCTTTCTGCAACTATTGAAAGTCATTTATATTTTCCATAAGTTTATTCCTATGTCTTCTCATTTGTTAGAAATTATATTTTGCATAGCAGTGTGTCATTTCCTGATATGGTCTAGAACTTCGTTGCTTAGATTGTTCAAAGGCCCTTCACCTTAAGTGAAGCGTGTTATTCATTATAAGCTCTCCTATAGTCACTCACACTTAGGCTATCCCTGTTTAGATAATACTGACTTGCATAGTATCTTTTCTCGTTACATTTTATTAGTACTTTGATGATTACTCTGTCATTATTTCTTTATGCCTATGTGATTTACGTTATCTTGGTTATTGATTGCCTTGTTTTATTGTACCTCATGCAAGAAAATAATGAACTTTAGATAAACATTTTAAAACTTCCAGTTGTCCGTGGTCATTTAAACAGTACTTGAATGTTATTGGTTGGGTTTGTATTTTGCTGCCTTTCCTTACAGCTAGCTCCCTGATTCATTGTGGTCATTAGGCACCCGCATCGGTGGATGGTAAGTCGGGTGCACCGAAAATTGGTAGCAGGGAACACACACACACCAACTTGGTAGAGCTCGTGAAGTCACCTGATCGATGTATATGGTGATTTGAAAAGTATATGGGCCCTGAAGCCGGAAACGGCGAAAACTATTGGTCGGGTGGCCTCGCGCGCTCTATCAGTTTTCTGGTAGCTAGAGGATGGTTAGGGACTAGTTGAGAGTAAGGCAGGGATTAGTTGGACTAGTTAAGTCGGAAGCTGCTATTATATTAATGCTGCTATAAGAGCGGCTGTTCTGAGGGAACTGATCACTCTCTTGTGAATACGCTGCTGAAATTCATGAATTACTGTATTGCCATTATTCTTGTTCTTATATTGATATATGTACTAATCCATGCAATTGTCAATCGTTTAGTTGTATGTTGTCCGAACTCCCCGGGGAATTGAAAGGGCAAGTGGTGAATAGAATCCATTGTCCTGAGGTCACAGGTTCGAGGAAAGTTAGGTGCAGGTTAGGATAACCGGGAAGCACTAACTAGGGTTTTCTGAATACATGTGTGAATAAATGACAGTAACGGGGTTCATTGGCAAAATTCCCATAGTGGCGTAACCTAGTAAGGGTCACATCGGAAGAGTAGCAGGTTCCTCGGAGCTAGCGTGAAAGCAGAGGGGTCCGCTGAGAAACCTTAAACTCGGAATATATCCCGGAAAGAAGTGGATGAGTTTAGGGGAATAACAGGTTCACCGATGCTAGAGTGAAGGGTAGGCAGAAGAGATCTGCCCGCAGCGAGTGAAAAGTAAATGGAAGTAGTTTACTTGCAGTAAAACAATTCTTTCTCTGTCTAGACACTTGAGCACTGTGGCGAATGTGTATTTGTTGTAAATTAACCAAGCACTGAGCACTTTAAAAGAAAGAAAGTTTCCGTTACCTTGTGAAGGGAGGGAGTCAGTCGCGAAGCGCCTCTGACGTCACTCTGTGCCGCGCTGGGATTGGTAGAAGCAGCGGGCGGGTAGCGGAGCTGGAATTGTAAAGGAGGGGTGAGCGCCGGAGCGTGGGAACTGTCCCACGAAGGGGCCGCGCACCCATTGGAGGAGCTTATTTAGTGTCGCGCACCTATTGGTTGCACGAATTTCTGAAGCGCGTTCTGATTGGAGGTAGTTTGTAAACAAAGTTAGCGCAGAAGTCGTATGTGGCACTCGCAGACTACAGGAACTCGACCTGATCCAAGGCACCTAGGGTTTGAAAGGGATCAGTGGAAGACTAATAGATACGATATTATGTACGGAACCAAGAGAAAAATGTCCCTTGTAAGTAAGGTGAAAAATTATTTTAAAACGGACAAACCGATTAAATCTAGGGAAGGTGTTCTTGTCCCAGCACCCAATACTCCCGCCTCATTCATGATGTTTGACCGAGGGTACAATACCTGTGTGTGGCTGGAGAATTGGGTGAAGTACACAAAAGATGACGGAGTATTGGCTTTTCCGTTAGATGGTACTTTCAATGGTAGGATCTTATTTAATTTAAGAACCCGAATGAATGAACTGCATCCCAGACCGAGACTAACGCAGTATGAGGCATTAGAGGAATGGGAGATTGAGGCTTTTGAAAGAGAAAGACCCCGAATGGACAAGGGTTTGACCAAGTGGTACCCCAGGCAGAAACAGGAATCCAGGGATAAAAGGATGAAACAGTGGAGGCAGAGCATGATTGTTGAGGGTCTGTTTCCCATGATGCCGGCATGTCATAACATTGGAGCGGGTGAGAAAAGTACTGAAAAATGTAAGCATTGGGGGGCCCTGGGGGATTCAGATGATGAACTAATAGATGACATCTGTACCAGAAGTCCGCCACCTTACAATGAGGGAACCCGACCTTCCAGTGTAGGAGATGTTCCCCGACGCCACTTCCTAAAGGAAGAAGACAGGTCCCTGGGACTGGGAGGGGGTGGTCAAGTATTGCCCTATCCTGAAAAACCCGAACCGACGGAAACAAGGGATATATATCCCAAAGTGCCCGCAAGCCAGGAAGAAAAATATTCACGTACGAAAATCTTTTTTCCCAGACCCTTGTATGAAAGCGAAGAGAAACCATCGAATTCAGGACTGCCTTTTGTTCAACCTCCATATGGGGAAGAGCGCAGGTCCTTTAATACTGGAACTTTATTCCCGAAACCAAATTATGGTGGGGGACCAAGTGAAACGCATCCTACTGCCCCGAGTTTTACTCCTCCGTTGACCCCACAGATATTACATGACACAACTTTAAGAAGGGTACTAGTGGAAAAGGAGCAAGAGGCTCTAGCTAGACAAAGGACAGAAATAATTCAGAAAATTTCCCAGTTAAATACCAGTCCTGAGGCATTGACTATTCCAGTAACTATTGGACCGGTGGTCCCGTTATACGGAAATGGTCAGGGAAATCCGATTACTCCAGTTATGACCCCAGGCATGGCAACCCCGAGACAGGAACCGATCATCATAGATGATCAGTCCAGTGAGTGCGAGTCTGAAGTTGCGTTTTTGGAATTGCCAAACAAACAGACTGGAAAGGGAATACAGCAGAGGCATAACCCTTTTAATACAAAAGAAATTAAGTTAGAGACAGCAACAGGTACTAGGAATGTCTCTCTGGTAACTCCGGATGAAATTGAGAGTTGGAGTCGTGAATTAGAGAAGCAGACTCCGCAAACAAAACCTTTAGACCTCTACAAGCTGAGGGTCGAAATAGAAGAATTAATGGCAGGAAATGTGGGGTTGGATCGATTGAATACCTACTCTGAAGAAGAATTGTCGTTCATATGTAAAAGCTTTACAAGGAACACCAGAGTGCTCCACGAAAAACTGACCGAAACAGCAGTTAGTATGGGGGTAGATATCTCAAAATCCAAGCCCTTACAGAAACCGTACAGAGCAGACTTCTCAGACAAAGATATAGAACACCTGAATGTGGCAGGGAAGAAGTTGCAGGTTAAAGAATTAATGGGGGTACTGCAGAAATGGGGAGATGTGGAAAGATGGAGAAGCAGGTGGGCGAAAAAGAGGGAAGAGGTTCGCTCCCGACAAGTGACTCCCGAGTTTGCTTTAAGAGAGGTAGAAAAACCTGAGCAGTTATGCCCCATGCGCGAAGTTCCAGGAGGGAAATATGTGCATGTTCCCTGGTCTAGGCAGGATATTGTGTCCTTCACGAACGATTTTCCAAAATTACGAGAGAAACCAGTTGACTGGTACAGGCAGGTGGAAAGGTTCGTGAAGGTACAGAAATGTCTGTGGAAAGACCTGGATGGGTTTTTCGACATTGTGGTTCCAGTAGATTTATGGACCCAGTGTAAAATAAACATAGACTGGCCGAGTGAGGAGTACCCCAGAAACAAGGAAACTGGAGAGCCATCAAAGGATGTCATGCGAAAATATGAGCAGGTAATTCAGCATTTGAAAGAAAAGGTGCCCGCAAAGGAAACTGATTGGACAAAAATAGATAGGACAACACAGGAAAGGGACGAGACAGTGCACTCCTTCTATGAGAGGTTATTGCAGGTATTTAAAACATACAGCGGTATTGATAACATCGACCTGAAGGATATGACGCACTTTATTTACAGGTTTGTAAATGGTTTAAGACCTGAAATTTGTCAGTGGATAAAAGATAATAAAATCTGTTGGCATACTAAGAAAATGGATGAGGTCCTGCGGTACGCTAAGTACTGCGAGGACGAGATGGCAGAGAAGAAAAAGGCCCTTAAGGAAAAGGTGATGTGGGCTCAGGTGAAGCTCGCAGAACAGCAGGAAAAACAATTGAGTAACATGGTTAAAAATGCTGAGAACAAAGGTCCTGGGGGAGGGGGTGGAGGAAAGCCCCGGCCCAAATTTAGCAGGGAAGAGGCTATGAAGAAATTTCCCTGCCATCAGTGCGGCGAAATTGGACACTGGCGAAACGAGTGTCCTCAATTAGTCGATGTTAATGAAAAAACTCCTGATTTAACTCCACAGACGCAGAAAGAAAGACCAAGAAAGACTCAACCCCAGGTAAAAACAGTTCAGGTGCCTCGAGCACCCAAGCAGGTATACAGGGGAAGACAGGCAGAAGATGAAGAGATAGAGGTTTGGGAAAGCGGGGAGAACAGAAATACAGCAACTTCGCAGTATCTGCTGAATGATACCTTCCTTTGTAATGATCAGGACTGACGGGGCCTGAGAGGGGAGGACGAGGAGTGCGTACTTGGCGCTTCCTTGCCGGTAGACCAATCTGGACCATATATTGAAGGAAAGGTTGACGGAAATGATGTCACCTTTCTGTTGGACACTGGCGCTACCCGTTCTACTGTAAGAACAGTGGACGTTCCAAACCTACCCCTCTCGGGAGAAAATATCCAAGTAGTGGGTGTATCTAATCAATTGATTAGTACTCCTGTTACCGAACCAATGGAGATTTCAATTGGAAATTTTAAACAGATGCATAGATTTGTCGTCTGTGACACCAGTCCAGTGAATCTACTGGGTCGTGATTTGCTGTGCAAAATGAACTGTACCATCTTTTGCACACCAAAAGGTGTTGAAATACAGACCCCAGATGAAGACGGCATTTATAAATTATTGTTGCTTAGACCTGACTCAGAAATTAAAAGATTGACCCTGCAGGACTTGCCCCAAGAACTCCAGGAAGCCGTAAAGCCAGAGGTGTGGGATTTCACTGGAAAAGATGTGGGGTTGATGAAAGATGTGGACCCCATACAGATAGCCATCAAGGACAATGCAGTATATCCTAACACTAGGCCCTACCGAATGAATGCTGAAGTGAAAGCAGGTGTCAATCTGGAAATACAAAAATTATTAGAAGGAGACATCATACAGGAAGTGATGAGCAGCCCATGTAACTCACCGATTATGGGCATCAAAAAGCCTAGTGGCAAGTATAGGGTAGTGCAGGACCTGAGAAAGGTTAACAAAATTGTAGTTCCTTGCTGCCCTATTGTCCCAAACCCTGCAGTGATATTGTACCAGATTCCTTGGGATGCTGAATGGTTCACTGTGATTGATTTATGTCATGCATTCTTTTCGATACCCCTGCACCCCGACAGCAAATTTCTTTTCTCATTTGCCTTCGAGGGTCACGTGTATTGTTGGAACCGGGTCCCTCAAGGGTATACAGAGAGCCCCTCTATCTTTAATCAGATCTTGAAAAAATGTCTAGAGACTTTGATCTTACCTGGGAACTCTGTGTTAGTACAGTACATAGACGACCTTCTACTGGCGTCTAAAAGTCACAGGGACTGTGTAGTTGACACCATTGCCCTCCTAAATCATCTGTGTGAGAAAGGGCATAAAGTGGCCCCTGACAAACTACAGTTCTGTGCGAAATCAGTGAAATATCTAGGACACCAGATAGAAAAGGGTGTCAGAAAAGTCACATCAGAAAGAGTGAGAATAATTCAAAAGATGCAGTTGCCCCGTACTCAAAAAGATGTCAGAATGTTCCTGGGGGTATTAGGGTACTGCAGACAGTGGATTCTGGGATTTGCAGCCTTAGCCAGGCCCTTGATAAAAATGACCACGAGAGGAATGCCAGATGTTGTAGAGTGGGACGATGAAAGTCTAATGGCTTTCACAAGACTGAAAAACTGTCTGTGTACAGCCCCTGCGTTGGGAATGCCAGATTATTCCAAAGAGTTTGCCCTTTTCTGTGACACTCGCGATAATTGCGCATTGTCAGTCCTGATTCAAGAACATGGCACGACCAGAAGGCCTGTGGCTTATTTCTCTGCCACATTGGACCCAGTAGCTGCTGGGTTACCAGGCTGTCTGAAAGCAGTAGCTGCTACCTGTGCAAGTTTGGAACAGAGTGAGTCCATTGTCATGGGACATCCTGTGACCGTGTATGTTTCACATGGAGTGGTAATTCTATTGACCAGAACTAAAACACAGTATCTCACCCCTAGTCGGCTGACTAAATACGAGAGGATTCTTGTGGGTGCAGCAAATGTAAGCATTGTTAGGTGCGGTATTCTGAACCCTGCCACCTTACTCCCCGACCCCTTGGAAATAGAAGGTGGGGATGATGATGAACATGATTGTATTGACCTGACAGAGTTCAGTACTAAGCCACGCCCAGACATAAAAGAAGTACCATTGCCTGAGCATGATAAAGAACTATTTGTGGATGGTTCCTGTCTAAGACATGAACTAGGAGGCTTGAGTGCTGCTTATGCAGTAGTGTCTTTCACCAAAATTGAAGAAGCAGGTTACCTATATAACATCAAGTCTGCACAAGTAGCCGAATTGATAGCCATGATAAAGGCTTGCAAAATTGGGAAGGACTTACGCATAACAGTGTATACTGACAGTCAGTACTGTTATGGAGTTGTGCATGACTTTGGCCAATTATGGCTACAAAGGGAATTCATGACTTCCTCAGGTACTCCCATTCGGAATGCAAAGGTTGTTCATGACCTTTTAGAGGCCATCCAGTTGCCCAAAGAACTGGCAGTGGTAAAATGTGCTGCTCATCAAAGGAGCATGGACAGAGTATCACTGGGAAACGATTATGCTGATCGAGTGGCCCAATGGTGTGCCAAAGATCGGTATATTGTAAATCCAAAACGAGGGGGGCCAGGAACCAGCTGCCAGCTTCAGGTGTTTGAAGAAGTGCCTACGTGGGATGAAGTGAGAGAGTGGCAGGAATCGGCTCCTTGGCAAGAAAGAGAGAAATGGAAGGAGGATGGGTGTAGACCGAGACGTGTGGATGGTGTGATTTTGGGCCCAACTGGTATGCCTGTGTTACCCCGACACTTGCTTGGCACAATGGCAAGATTAATACATGAAGGATCACACATTGGTAGGGATGCCATGATTCTGGTATTTAAACAGACTTGGTACAGTAAAAAGTTCAGGAAGGTAGCAGAGTCCCTCTGCCAGAGGTGCCTGTCATGTCAACAGATGAACCCAGGCAAGAGGACAATGGTTGAACTGAGCAGGATTGGGAGATCAGGGGGTCCCTTTATAAGGATACAGATTGATTTCATCACCATGCCCCGTTGTGAAGGGAAACGATATGTCCTTGTCATTGTTTGCGTATTTTCAAAATGGGTAGAAGCTTACCCTACTCCTCAAAGTGACGCACTGACAGTAGCGAAGTGTTTACTAAAAGAACTGATACCTAGATTCGGAATACCATACATTATTGAATCAGATAAGGGTGGACATTTCCAGAATGAAATACTGGCTGAACTGTGTAAGGCCTTTGGAATAAGGCAGAAACTCCATTGTGCATACCACCCAGAGGCTTCTGGAATAGTGGAACAAGTAAATGGAACTATCAAAAACAGACTAGCAAAGCTGACAGATGCTACGGGCATGACCTGGGTGAAGGCCCTGCCCCTGGTCCTGATGGGACTGAGAAGTGTTCCTGACCGCAAGACAGGCCTAAGTCCCCATGAAATCATTATGGGAAGAGTGATGAGACAAGCATGGGTGCCAGGAAGCAAACTGTTGAGTATTACTGATGATTTGGTGCTTGAATACTGCAGAAGATTGGGTGACCAAGTGCGTTCTATCTCTCGCCAGATTGGAGACGACGGCATCCTCAATCCAACGACTCCTCTCCACAGCTTGGTTCCAGGAGACTGGGTAAAAATAAAGAAGCACACTCGATCAAGCTGTCTGGCACCAAGGTGGGGAAAGAAACGCCAAGTAATCCTGGTAACAACCACTGCAGTGAAGGTCGCAGGTGTTCCCCAGTGGATCCACGCTGGACACACCCAGAAGGTATTGCCAGACAAAGGATTTGAAGAAGAAGGGCAACCAGCAGAGGACCCTGAAGGAGCCAGACCAGAAGCAACTGACAACGAGCAGCCCAGCACCAGTCAGGTTGCAGGAACAGCAGACGTTGGCCCAGGAGTAGTTGACTACGAACTGCCAAGAAACCAGCCTGTGGAAGAGGTCCAGGAAACTGAGCCAGGAGTAGCTGAAGACGAGCTGCCAAGCATATGGCCAGAAGAATGGATACCGATGATTGATCTGACCGAAGATCCTATCAGAACAAGAGAACGACTTAGTGAAGGTAGAGAGTGGACTAGTCAGGAAAAGCAAGGCACAGGCGAAGAACCTCAGCCGCTTGAGATTCACATCAAAATTGAGGAAGGAGAAGGTCAGACAGGGACAGAGCAGGTATTCGATACACCACCGCTAACACCTGATGCAGATAAGGGAGAGACTAGAAATAGAGTGATAGTTCGAGCAGAAGAAAATCAAGAGATCGAAGTGCTTGAACAGGATCAGAGAGGGTTAAAAGAACGGGTTCAGGAAACCGAAACAGAAACAGAGACAATCGAAAGCCAAAAACAAAATATTCCTGAACAAGGCCAGATTAGCAACCAGGCAGAAGAATTTGATGCTAGCCCTGGAACTAGCCAGATAAGGGAAGTAGGAGAAGAAAGTGGAGAAGAATTACCACAAGATAAAGAGAACAAGAGAATAAGAAAAGAAAGTGAAGTCCAAGTACCAACTAAGAGACTAAAGAAAAGAAACAACCTTGAGCCTAGGTTTGTAAAAAGATTGAGACTAAGGATAAAGACAGTGGAAGAAAAACGTGCAGAAGCAAGAAGAAGTGCTCGAATAGCAGAGCAAGAAGAAGACTCTTCCAAAAGAAGGAGTGAACGAATAAAAAGACAAAACAAAAAGTACAAGTCTCCTGAATGGACACTGGTTTTGGAAGAACTTGAAGATCTTGATATAACTGACGTGAGCGACGGAGAGCCCGTCCCTGAGTACTCAGCTGAAGAAGAAGACGAACCACCGTGAATTTGCACAAAGTAAGCTAGTTGTGTAAAGCCAAAAAGAGGGGTTCGAGAAACTCCTTCTGAGCCAAAATGTCTGATTCAACAGTGAATGGTAGACCTAGTTGCAGCCGTTTTAAGACGTGTTGCAAGGTGTGTATATGTAGTATAGTAGTGCTGATAGTTATCTGGATAGGATTAACAATTTTCATTCCCTTTGCTGTAAGTAAAGATACTAACATTGTCCCTACTGAAGTTGTAAATACCGATAATGAGGAGCTAACAACACAGAGTGTAGCACGACATGAGAGAGCTTTGAGGCAAACAAAGCAGAACTTAGAAGCATCAGATGAGGGAGGACTACATTATCATGGAATGAAGAACAGGACACACTTAAATGTTTTCGCAAACTTGTTAATACACTATGTAGAGACTATGGAAATTGAAGATTGCTATGTCTGCATGAAGCTACCTACTTCGATGGCTGAGGGCGTGACATACCATCATCTGCCATTGACATATGGAATCTCCTGTAGCATTTTAGCTAGTTTATTCTATAAAAGAGGACCGTTACAGTACTATTACTCTAACAATGACGTGATCTTTTCTGAACTTCCTATACGTGGGAACTTGAATCCTGTACATACCAAAACTGACACCATAAGATATATGGGAGACTACTTTCTGACTATAGGTAACATTGACATAGCAGACGCACACAGAGATAACTTGACTTGTTCTTTGCGTGAGCAGGAAAAGATGTTCCTGAACATGGCAGAGAAAAGGAGAATTAAAATTCAAAAGAAGGCTAATGACGAAAGTCAGAAAAGGCCAAAGTGGGCAGAGAACATGGAGGGCACCTCATCTGGTGGAGCGGGTCCTGCTCTGTTGCTGGATTTTGAAAAGAAAGGCAAGCTATGTCTTCACCGCGAGAAGACTAGCTATTATAATAATGTTTTCATTGGTTCCAGTGAATGCGAACATAATTACAAGGTAATTGGAGGTTGGGGTTTCAAAAATGGGTCAGAGCCTGTGTTTCCTGGAATTTATTATATTTGTGGGGACAAGGCTTATTTCAAATTGCCGGATCACTGGTATGGAAGCTGCTACTTTGGCATTGTCTTCCCGAAAATATACCATGTGAATGGAAAAGCTGGAAGCAATGAAGATACTAATGGCTTAGTGCGTAGTAAAAGAGAAAGTATAGGTGAAATTATGGGTAGTATTTTCAGTGCACTGATACCTGGAGTGGGAGTGGTTCTGAACACTCACAGAATTTGCAAATTGTCTACTATAGTAGATGTGCTGTCTACTGAAACAGCTCATGGATTTCTGCTGGTCAATACCGAAATGGTTGCGATCAGATCAATGGTTTTACAAAATCGACTTGCTCTTGACACCTTATTAGCGAAAGAGGGCGGAGTCTGCCGGATGTTGAAGGCGCAACATTGTTGCACTTATATTCCGGATAAAAGTGTACAGATCAAAAGATATGTGAAAAACATTACTAATTTGGCAAAGGAACTCAAACCACTCGAGGTTGATAGTGCCTGGAAGAGACTGGTAGATGGTCTCTCAAATGTAGGTCATTGGCTTGCTAGCATAGGTAAAAGCTTATTATTCAAAATTCTGATGCCAATTGGTATTATAGGTCTTATTATACTTTCCATTTTCTTATGCTGTAAATACCGCAAGCGTACCAAAAAGCACGAGGTAAATGCAAGAGGAGTGAAACGAAGTGTGGATGAGATTGAATTAGAGGAGGTGAATGATCAGATATACAAAAAGGTGAAGACTTCTCACCCTGCTAAAACTGAGAGAGAAAAGTTAGAACGGCTGCTGGAAGAAATAGAACTTTATAAAGTATGAAAGAAAGTTGGCATCTGGTTCCATTATAATTTGTGATGATAGTAAATATCATCAAAGAGGGGATTGATGAAGCAAAGCTTCGCAATATTTTGCGGCTTGCCGAAGTCAAGAACCTCGTTTATGTGTAATAAGGTAACAAAATGTATGTTTTACTAACATTTATTCTGTTTAGGCAAAGTTCCCGAAGCTTGCCTATGTGTATTTCTAATGAATTTAATCCGTGTCCTCTAATATGGCCGCCGCTTGTATTTTAGTTACTGCGCATGCGTCAGCCACACTCACGTGTCCTGACGCGTCTGCAGAAGTGGAGGGAAAGTTATGCGCATGCGTAATTCATAGCTGTGCTTATCATGTGGTACTGCTCGTGCCACTGCTCTTGTGCCCGTATCAATGTAGCTAACATTTAGATGCAATAAGTTTATTTCTTGATGATGAGTTAAAAGTACAAACCCTGTGATGTGTTTTCATAATGACATTATTATGTATTAATTTGTTTTCGCTTACTTTTCATGTACCGCGGGAAATGGGGGTCTGAGTGAGAGGAGAGCCATATTGGAGGTCCCTTCTGCGCCTGTGCGACATTCGGCAGCACGAGGGACCTTGACAGATGGAACACCGCCAGTTGGCAGTGATGGGCAAGATGCTCCTGAGAAAGTCACCTCTGCCCTGCGAGAACAGCGAATGTGGCTTATTATATGTTACAATGTAAATGTATTGCTGCTTGCCGTGTAGTCTCTCATGGGAACCCCTATCTCAATAGGCGGTACCAGAAAATGTTAATGTGGCATACAAATAGACTGTTCTGATTGGTGTGTTACCCAAATCCTACCTTAGGACCAATCCAAATTGAGGGATTTTGACACTTTGCAACATTGGGGGGTGGTACACTGTCCCCAAACTGTATATCTACCCTGGGTTCACCTAGTGAACCGTCCGACTTGTCTGGTTTAGCTGACCTGTCACTGACCCAACGCACTCAATAGGTGACTGAAGATACAGAGCGCTGCAAGCACTCTGTCCGAATTTGACCATAGACTGAGGTTCTACTGAACCTTAAAGTGCTGGCAAAGCACTTAGCTGGGAGTTCGCTGACCCAATCGGGGTCTTGATCGATAGCTGCAGAGCGGGTGGAGCGCAGGCGTTGCTTCCGAACTGTGGGTTCCGGTCCTGTCCTGAAGAGGGTCCTGTCCTGAGGGTTTGCTGTCCTGTCCTGAGGGTCCTGTCCTGATTCCTATTCCGAGGGTATCCTGTCCTGTCCTGGGTGTCCATTCTGCACCTGCCGTCCTTGAGGGGTATCCTTCCTTGAGGGTTTCCTGTCCTTAACCGACCCGTGGCCAGGGTTTGGTTTCCACACCTTTCTAGGTAAATATTGCTCTGAACCTCTTGAAATTCTTGCACCTTCTGAATTTCTAACTTTTGCTTTAATAAAGTTCAACATTGCATATGTGATATTTTCCATGCCTTTCTGCAACTATTGAAAGTAATTTATATTTTCCATAAGTTTATTCCTATGTCTTCTCATTTGTTAGAAATTATATTTTGCATAGCAGTGTGTCATTTCCTGATATGGTCTAGAACTTCGTTGCTTAGATTGTTCAAAGGCCCTTCACCTTAAGTGAAGCGTGTTATTCATTATAAGCTCTCCTATAGTCACTCACACTTAGGCTATCCCTGTTTAGATAATACTGACTTGCATAGTATCTTTTCTCGTTACATTTTATTAGTACTTTGATGATTACTCTGTCATTATTTCTTTATGCCTATGTGATTTACGTTATCTTGGTTATTGATTGCCTTGTTTTATTGTACCTCATGCAAGAAAATAATGAACTTTAGATAAACATTTTAAAACTTCCAGTTGTCCGTGGTCATTTAAACAGTACTTGAATGTTATTGGTTGGGTTTGTATTTTGCTGCCTTTCCTTACAGCTAGCTCCCTGATTCATTGTGGTCATTAGGCACCCGCATCGGTGGATGGTAAGTCGGGTGCACCGAAAATTGGTAGCAGGGAACACACACACACCAACTTGGTAGAGCTCGTGAAGTCACCTGATCGATGTATATGGTGATTTGAAAAGTATATGGGCCCTGAAGCCGGAAACGGCGAAAACTATTGGTCGGGTGGCCTCGCGCGCTCTATCACTCGTACATGCCAGCCTGTATATATTTTTGGCAGTATTGAAACCTGAAGGTTGAGATTGGAATATTTATTATCCCATGTATTATCCATTCACTGACAGGTCGTTCTGACATTGTCACTGGTAATCTTTCGAGTTTTTCAATGCTCAAGATTGTATAATCAGCACCCTTTTGTGCCATACTGATTTGTCTATCAGTAAGGTTAAAGATTTGGAATAGTGACGTTGTGTTGATTAAACGCCAAGGCACATATCCTGAACGCAGATTTTGTAACGTCCAGCCAAGCTGTACAATAGAGCGCAATTGAGACTGACCGTGTTGTAATAACAGTAAGTCTTGCGATAATATGTCGATTGCTGAAGACACAATGCTGTCCAAAGAAAAAATTCTGGAGGACAGAGTCATTAACCCATTGTCCACTACAGAAAGTGATTTTTCCAAATTAATACGGTCAATTTCCCGTATTCTCTCTGCTGTTTCAATTTGAATAACCTTCCAGGCCTCATTGTATGCTGCATATACAGAGGCTGCTATGAAACGTTTCTGACGCTGTTTGCGTGGTCCCAAAATGAAATCACGCAAGTCAGCACCATCAGTAAGTAAAGTTAGGTGTTGCTTAATCTCTGTCAGTGTGGAAGTTTGTAGCCACTGAAGGCATAATTTGCCCACACTGTAGGTGGTTATTATCCCTGGGTGATGTCTTTGGGGATATCTAGGGTCTGGCCTGGTCATTTTGAACCCCTGTGTTCTGTTCAGGAATCTGTCTTGACAGTTATTAGTATCTGTGGGCCAGATCAACCACTGTTTCCAATCTGGATGTGTTCTGTTTTGGTTTAATACATAATTTACGTCTATCTCTTCATCTATAGTGCTATTGCTGTACATTGTTGGTTTTGGAATAGACGGTTTATTTAAGTCTTTGATTTTGGCAAGGCCAAGACAGGTAGTTTGTTGAACAGTGTCGTTTAAAAATATCATTTGTTCTGGGATCATGCAGGCTCTAAACAAAGATTCTATACCCTGTACTTGCCATTCTTTTGTACCCCAAACACTTTTCAATTCCACATTTTTGTCCCAATAATCAAAACCGAAAGTATTCATTTGTTCAAAAAATGAGTCCGAATATATCAATTTTGTGTTTGTTATCATGGTCTTAGTTCCTGTCTTGTTTGACAATTTGAAATAAAATGCTTCAGCATTACTTATGTTAAAACCTGAAAAGTATGAATATTTGTCATAGAAGGTTCTTGAGCTTCCTTTTGGAGGGGTTGCACAATGTTCCCATTGATTATAATTTAAAACATTTCTAGGTTGTGCAGATCTATGTAGAAAATGGTTACCATAGTGGTTATAACAGTACATACTATCAAAATTTGTAGAACCCTGCAAATAATCATGTTTGGTAAATTTAGCAGACATTACTAAGTCAGACATCATATTATTAATGCTTTCGAAGTCCCAATCATCAGCAAATGAGCTTGGTTTTGCAAAGTCACTCAATGAGATCTTAATTTGGTGTGGATATTTCAGGATTTCGACCGGACCATAAATTTCATAGTCAGTGTTGTCCCAGGCTACCCCACCCGGTATCGGATTGGCTGTGAAGTTGACTGAAGAAAGTTCTCTTTTCTCGACGTGTGACGATGTGTGTGGTTTGAGGATCAAGTTGATTTTCTGACTTGCTGTGTCCATTTTAGCATATTTTCCCTCAATGAAGCGTCCCAAAGTAAGTACCTTGATGAGCCAAAGTATGAGGATAAATGCACCAAAACCCACCCAAAATTCGATCCATGGAGAAATCAGATATGTTTCTTTCAGTTGTTTCAAAAGTTCTTTAGCTTTATCTTTAAAGGTTTTTGATGATGTCTGTGTCTTTGATTCACTGAAGCCTTCAGAGGAATCATCGAAGTTTATGAAGTAGCCGGATGCAGTTCTGTCAATTGTTCCAATTGCTTCAGGATTACTGTTTCCTGAATTTTCGCTTGGTACTTCATTGTAGATTGGTGTGTCTCTGCCAAAAGTTTTTATTTGGGTTTTCAGAGGTCTGAGTTCTATTGATTCGATTCGATAAGTCTTTATTTCGAATTAAAAATTCATAAAAGACAGTGTACAATCATACATACGTATTAAAAAACATTTTACAATAATAATATACACATTTCATTCCTAGGAACAATAAAGAATTGCTTCACAACTGTGTATAATAAAACAAATAGGACGCAAATTAAAAGAACATACAGGATACTATGTGTCTCTGAATGAGGGTTATCAACATACGGGGATACCCAATTTTTTGGATCGAATCAGCCAAGCCCATTTCAAAAATTTGGCAACACATACCACTACGGTTTCAGATCTAATAGTACGAAGTTTCAGGAGTGCATTTTGATAGCCACCACTATTAAGGGTCAGGCAAATCGGTCTTAACCACTTACTTCTTGGTGCTCCATAGATGGGACAACCAAAGAAGAAGTGGCCAACACTTTCTTCCTGGTCAAGGCACCAGGGGCAATTGTTTCCTACAGACTTGTCCCATTTTGCTCTAAAAGTGTTAATGGGCAAGGTGCCAATTCGAAACTGGTGGTATAGTTTTCGATCCAATACGCTTGTGATTAGGTCCCAGTACTGTTCTAACTAGGGGACAGCCTTGTGAACTAGAAAAGAGCCAGTTAGATTAACGTCACATGACTGGTTTACAAGAATGGATTTTCTCCAAGCCCAGAAGAGCGCCTTAAACTCAAGTTTAGATGGAAATCTGGACCCCCCTGGATTAGACCAGAGCTCCGGAAGGCCCATCAGGTTCAATGTGTTTTTCACTACCCCAAACCATTGTAATTTGTGTGCCCCCCACATGAGTTTTACTTCCTCCAACTCTTGGGTAAACAGACCAAGCTCGGGAGTGGACCAGAGACGGCGCCAGAAGGCCACCAATCGGTACTGGGCCATCTCGTCGATTGGTCTGCAGCCAAGGTCCAACAGTAGGGGTTTAGTAGGGGTAGACTGGGGGAGACTAACCAGATTCCGTAAAAACCTATTCTGGGCAGTTACCAAACTGGAAAGATTCTTATGACCCCAAACTTCGGCTCCGTAAAGGGTGGCAGAAACAACTTTCGCATCATAAATTTTTAGAACAGGGGTAACACACCTAGTTAACGAGTTTCTCTGTTCAAGAATCAAACTGCCAGCCAACCTATTAAATTTAAGTTTGGACGTTTCCACTTGGGGATTCCAAGTGAGACGGTGATCTAGGGTTACTCCAAGATATGTCATGGTCCTAACCTGCTCAATGGGGACTCCGTTTAAGAAAACTGTGCACTTAGGAGGATTTTTTTTACAAAAAACCATAAATTTGGTTTTGTCCGCGTTTATTTGCAAGTCATTCGAAGTGCAGAACTCAGAAAATCTGTTCAGGGCTACCTGAAGCCCAGCTCTAGTTTTAGAGAGCAGAAGGGTGTCATCTGCAAAGATAAGCATGGGGTAATTTCGACCACCCAGCTTAGGAGCATCCGACTGGGTGTTAACAAAAAATTGTGTGACCTGATTAATAAATAAAAGAAACAACGTGGGGGCAAGGACACAGCCTTGACGCACCCCTCGTTGTACTGGAAATCGTTTGGTCACCTGCCCCTGACTACCCCACCTAACCTGGGCATAGTTGTCCTCATGAAGACGCTGGACTAAAATCAAAAGCTCAGGCGGAAAACCCATGCGACTGAGAGCCTCCCACAGCTTTTTCCTAGGCACTAAGTCGAAGGCCGACTTAAGATCAACGAATGCAGCAAATAACATGCCTCCACCCAGCAGGACCACCTTCCAAAAAAGTAGTGTAAACCGAAAAACTTGGTCCACAGTGCTAGTCCCAAACCTAAAACCCGCCTGCATAGGGGAAAGTACGTTATTTGAATCGATCCAGTCCAGAATTCTTGCCAAGATCATTCTCGACACGATTTTCTGAATTGAGTCGATCAAACTAATGGGCCGATAGTTATTGGGGAGGGAGCGGTCGCCCTTCTTATGTACTGGCAGAATTTCTGCCCCCTTCCATGAGAAAGGAATCTCGGCCCCTGAGGCTATGTTATTTGCCAGTAGGGTTATATAAGGGATCCACAGGTCAGGTTTAAGTTTAAAAAGGTCAGCGGGGATAGCGTCAATACCAGGAGCTTTACCCGACTGGACTGACTCGAGGGCAAGTGCAGTGTCAGATTCCGAGAACAAGAGTCTGTCTCCTGTCAGTGATAGTTGGGGTGGTAGAGCGGGTTTAATCGGTAATACCTCCGCAACATTTGGGTCATTAAATTGAGCGGTATAAAAGTCCACCCACGATTGAGCAGAAACATGGTTTACCGGAATCTGGGCAGCGGGATCCTTTCCCCTCCTTATAATCAACCAAAAATCAGTTGGATTAGGGGAATCACATGCACCAAGGAGGTCGAGCCAAAAGGAATCATCCCACTCTCGCTTAGCAGCCTGGATAGTGCGCTTATAACATTGCCTTGCTAACCTTATTGCATCAAGGTTCCTGGCCTTAACGGCAGCTAGTAAATTACTGTGGGCGGCTCTACATTTCTTATTATACCATTTTTTGTATACTCTGGTATTAGCAGACCTGGATGGTTTCGTGAGGAGGTTCTTAAGAGTCGAAAAACACTCCTCATGAAGATTGGTAATTGTGGAGTCTAAGTTACCAGCAGGAGATAGCAGAAGCATTCTATTCCACACGTCCCGCACCTCTTCCTCAATCAATGAGATAAGTATAGGATCCTCCAACACCCTAGGCCATTTCACACGGCGCCTGTTATCGCACAAAATAACATCGGATGTTAGACTATTAGAGCTCCTAACAGGTGCCCCCATACCTTGGACCAAAACCTCAAGTAAAAGGGGATTATGGTCGCTCTCTGGGCGAGACACTATCACCATGTCTTGTACAATGGACCAATACTGTATGTTAATTAGTATATAATCGATACGGCTTGAAGACAAACCGTTATCGAAGGTGTTAGACCCAAGGCAATCAGAACGTGTACGTCCATTGGCGGCCCTAAGGCCCCATTCTAAGCAAAAACCCAGCCAATGTAGGGCTGCCTCAGTGCCCCTGACACCCTTTACAATAGTAAGTGGGGGAATTGCCCAAACAATGTCCTCCTCAGAGCCCACATCCTCTGCCAAAGTGGAGATGGGCTCAATGGGGGTGTTCAGGTCTCCTGCTACTATTACGATCTGGTCAGTCCTAAAATTCTTAAATAGAAGATCCAGATCGTCCAGTACGGCTTGTTTTTTGCCACCCTGATGACCACGGGCGTAGACATCCACTAAAAGGATATCAGTGGTGTTAGGTTTAGTCAGTTTAACACATAAAAGGTCCACACACGCCACCAGTGTTTCCCTACCATGAAAGCCCAGGTTATTTTTTATCCAAATAGTAAGACCACCAGAGGCCCTACCCTTGGGGCTCTTAATTGCTGGTTTAGAGAAGTTCAGGTAACCCAACCTATACAATGGAATAGTTGACCAGGTTTCCTGAAGGATGACAATGTCATGTAAGTCAATAAAATTGACCCAATCGTCATTCTCCAGGCGTCCCCGTAGTCCTGCGATATTCCAGGAAATCATTCTTAATGAGCAATCCCTAGTCAATACACATGGTAGCAGTGACACACCATTAACCTCACTTTTGGCCGGAGTAGGAATGGATACCGGATCAAAAATTTCGCCCGGGTTATTAAATAACGGTGACTTAACATTGGATAGGTTTGGAGATGGAGGTCTCCGTTGGTGGAGAGTAAATCTAGGAGGCGGTGTATGTCCAAACCTCACAAGTCAATCCACCTCCTCCAAACATCCAAACCTATTAGAGGTTGGAAACCCTTGCCACCAATTAGGTTGGTTTTGTCCAACAAATCTATGGGTCGGGCGACTAGCATTCCTAACAGTGGTCCATGGCCCCTCACACACTGGTTGTTGCCTTGGAGGATAAAAAAAGGTAAGAGGCCTCACTACTATTGTGGAGTTGGCCTCAAAAGATGGCCATGCACAAAGATACTGGGCAGTCTGGGGATCAGAAAATGAAACAACTACACAGTCACCAGCTATCGACTTATGAGTGCGGCCAATCCAGGGAACTCTCCGGACCATAAGTACACTACTTCTTAGATGATCGGGGAGCTGTTTATTAGAATTCAACCAGTGAATGACTTTGTTTTTTAAGGAAAGGTCATTCTCCTGGGATTCTTGACCCAACTCTGGAACACCGGCTAGAATAATAACATACAACCCTGCTTCTGGCGGAAGGTCAATAAACCCTCCGCGGAAGTTATGGCGACTAACCTGACGTGTTGGATTACGCGTCAGGGGCAGCCTAGGGGTATGGTTGGTTGGTGCCCTAGTATCAGTGTTCTGCCTATAAGCTGCTTTATGCGGATAGGAAAGTTTAGGTACCGCTGGACTGGGGGTAGGTACAGTAGTTTTTGCAGTAGTAGTACGGGGTTTTGGAATAGGTTTAGAAATAGGTAGAGTCTCAGGGATGGTTAGGGCTGGATGTGGGGGTGGGTGAACAGATTCTATTTCTAATGGCTGTGGTGTGGGTGCGGTCGTACATGGATGTCTGGCTTCCATTTCCTTAAGGCTCAAACTAGCCAAGGTAACTATGGTCTTATCCATCTCAAGGAGATTATTCTCTATTCGAGAGAGCCTAAGTTCTAGGGGGGAAAGTAACTGCTTAAGCGTTCCCCAGACTAATTGGAGGAATTCGCTATCACCATCCTTGACCTGCTCGGGACCGATAGCCCGACCCTCCGGAATGTTCATGTTATTCTGACTAGGAGAGATAATAAGAATATCATCTTCTACCATACTAGCTATTTCAGAGGTAACTTCCCCATTACAAACATTTTGTGTTGGTTTGGGATTAACATCTTGCACCACATAAGACCCCATGGCCCGCCTACTATTAAAAAACTTTAGCCTTGCTATTCTAGCTTTTTTCCTAGCATGTAAGGTTCTCGCAAGGCATTTCTTTTTGTATGCTGCCGCTTTTTTAGCACTGCAATGGCTAGGTGCCTGTCTTACTTTGGGAAGTGAAGAGGGGCCAGCAATACTAAACAGAGGGACGGAGCCAGTATTTTGTTGAGTTGGGTTAGGTTGGGAAGTTAAAGGGGAGTGCAAAGGGATAGTAGGGGGAACGGGGTGTACTACAACCGATGTTAGCAGGGGTCGCGGGTTGGCAGAACGATCGGGGGTACGGGCAGATGCGATATTCCCCAGGGAAGATTTTTTGGAATTGGCAATGTGTGCCGACAGCCTACGTGCAGCATCAAGTTCTAGAGAGACCTTATGCTGCATTTTGCTGATTTCCTCGTCAATAGCCAAATTGGTTTTGACTAGGAAATCATCTATGGACCTATTAGAGTGGCTAGCAGCCATAAGGGTTTTACTCCGGCTACCCCGTGAACACATATTACAGGGTGCAGATCAATAAATAAAATACATATACATACAACAATAAAACTGTAATATGTGCCACCCTATAAAAAATATATAAAAAAATGAGGCTGAGACCAAAGGGGGGTGGCCCAGCCCAGTCCTCTTAGTCCTCGAACGGCCTCAAACGGCCCAGTCTTTGCTCTGTCTTCGCCCGGGCTGCGTCCCGCGCTGCGGGAGTGTTGGGGCAATAAATAAGTGGCCGACTGAAATAGGGGGCGGGGCAGCGGGGAGAGCGGACCGGAAGTTGGGAAATGGTCTAGCAGGGACTCCTGGGAAATGGAGTCCCCTGCACGCTCGCAGCCCCGCTGACCGCACTCACCCGGTAAACCTGCTGCAGTCCCCTGGCTGTGCCCCGGTGTCCAAACAAACGATGCGGCACCCGCGGAGCGGGTGCGGCGAGAGGTAGGCAGAGTCCTTTAAAAAAGATGCCGCTGTAGTTTTCACAGTGCCGCTGCTGGGTTCAAAGGTGCTTCAGTTCGCTAGGGCGTCCCACAGGTGGAAGAGTGGAGGAGACTTAAATACAGCAGGGAGGCGGGGGGCGGCAGCGGGGAGAGCGGACCGGAAGTTGGGAAATGGTCTAGCAGGGACTCCTGGGAAATGGAGTCCCCTGCACGCTCGCAGCCCCGCTGACCGCACTCACCCGGTAAACCTGCTGCAGTCCCCTGGCTGTGCCCCGGTGTCCAAACAAACGATGCGGCACCCGCGGAGCGGGTGCGGCGAGAGGTAGGCAGAGTCCTTTAAAAAAGATGCCGCTGTAGTTTTCACAGTGCCGCTGCTGGGTTCAAAGGTGCTTCAGTTCGCTAGGGAGTTCTATTGCATTGTTGCATAGTCCTTGTTGTTCTTCTGTAGGCGTTTCGAATGTGATGAGCCTCTTCGTTAGGACCTCTGTACTGGTAGCAAACCTTGGTGTTCGGCTACTTATTGGGAGTCCACTTGGCCTACTGTTTGTTATCGGCCACATGATTGTGGTTTTACCAGGTCGATGGATACAACTCGGTTCTCCTTTTTACCAGCAAGTGGCGGTAGTACAACAGATCTTGTCCCGTTGATAGACAAGACAGGAACTGCTTTCCTGTAAGAAGGCCCAAATTCCTTCTTTACCGCGATCTTTTCCCTGACTAGATCCCCGACTTTTGGAATCCAGACAGGTCTTGCTGGGACAGGTGGTGGTTCTTCAGTGGTTGTTGGCTGTTGTTTCAACTTTATGTTGCTCAGGTCTTTTCTTGTTTTGTTTAAGTCCTGCAAAATAGCCAAACGGTCTTTGATATCAAAGCTTTTTTCTTTCACCACTGAAGTCTGACTATCAATGTCAGAGATCATCATCCTAGTTCCAAATAATAATTCGTACGCACTGAATCCCTTCAGAGAATTTCTTGGCAAGTTATTTAGACTACGTTGGACACTTATTAGATGTTTGACCCACCCAGCTCCCGAACCTAATATCCTTTCCGTTATAGATTGCTTTATGCCTTGGTTTTTTCTTTACACCATCCCGTATCCCTCAGGAAGGAAGTGAGAAGATTCCCGCTGTGCTATGCTCATTTGGCCATGTTTCCCATCAGGCTGGAGGGCTAGAGTGAAAACAATGGTCAAACGTAGCATGCTCTTAGCGTATATGCCATTTAGACTCGCAAATCTTTGTATAACAGTCCAGACGTCAGCCGAGTGCTGGTGATCTACATTATAAGTGGAAACTAGCCTGTATATGTTAATCGCAAGCCTTCCTTTTTACTCTTGATTTTTTCTGGAGTAAAACGACGAGGTATTAAACTGTTTCTCTCCCCACTGCGATCTCTGTTGCAGTTTGGGCAGTTTTTTACAAACATGGTGTGACGCAGGCTCATGCCTGGCCACCAGTACCGTGATTGTAATTCTTCCAGAGAATCTTTTAGTTTGAGGTGTCTGAGACCCTCGCCCATATGTGTGTCTGCGATTAACAAGTTTCTCCTGTCCATGTTTGGAATCCCTCTATCCCCCACTCCAGGGATTCGAGCAAAAGGGACGGAGTTTGCATCGATTATGTATGTATAATTGAGTGGATAGTTGATCGGTAGCGCTGAGCAGTCGCCTTTTGATGACGTTTTCACCGCCAGCACTGTTTCACCGTCAATGTATTTTAATGTACGCTTTTTTCGAACTACGGGAGCCGATTTAGTGGCTGCCGCTGTGGCTGTCTCAGCCAATGAATTCCCTGCAACGTGAACGCCATCACGCTGATGACTCAGTGAGTGTGTCACGTGAGTCTTTGGTAGCTCTTTTTGTAAAAGAGCTATTTGTTCCCAGAGCAGTTTCTGCTTTATTGGTGCATCTGTGTCATCTTTGTAACCGTTTTGAATCCATGTCTGCAAATCCTTGTTATATGATTTGACGCAGTAATATGAATCTGACACTATAAGTGTCGGGAATTCGCGATCCGCATTATCTAGCGCCATTTTCAATGCTAGTATTTCAGTTTGTTGTTCTGAATTAGTTTCTACTGAGTGTGTTTTTGTTAATAGAGGTTTTAGTTTACCTCCGCGCCACACTTCTTTTGTAATCCCACATGTGGGGTTGTATGCCTGTTCTCCCCAAACGGGGGGTTGAGCATGTCCGTCTGTATAAATTACACAGGCGTAATGTCGTAAAGGCAGAATGTCGATTGGCAGAGGATATGTTTCTTCATATTCTAGATTTTTTAATTCTTCTAGTTCTGGATCAAAGTAGTAGTATACTTTGTCCGTTGTAATGGAATTCACCCATTGTATCCATTCCGGATTCAGTGTTGTTGTTGGTAAATTACACGGTGTTGTTAGTGCCTCAAAGGCTGATTCTGCTGTTCTGACTGTGACATGTCTACCGTCAGCTTGATCTTTTTCTCTAGCTATTGTGGTTTGAACAGCATGAACAATTTTTTCTTTAATGCTGAACTTCTTTTCAGCTTCTGTGTACAAGTGCGATTTGAATGCAATTGGTACCTTTTCTCCCTCATTAGAGGTCAGGTATGTGAATCCGCATCTCCCTGGGATGACTCGAATCACAAGATTGCGTGTGTTATCACGTGTTTCTAATTTTGTTTTAATTAGCATGTCTGTTTGTAAGGATCTCAAAATTTCTGTGTGTGTTTAGTCCAATTGGATCTTTTAAAATCTGGTTTTATCAGATCATAAAGGGGTTTGACCCTTTCTGCGTAATTTGCAATGTATGTTCTTCCGAAATTTAGGAAGCCTAGAATCGACTGTAGGTTTTTTAGTGTTCTAGGTGCTTGGATTACGGCACATTTCTCTAGGAAATTGTCGGCCAGGCTTTTGCCTTCACTTGATAATTCATATCCTAAGAACAGGACTGTCAGATGGGCAATTCTGGATTTTTTAAAGTTGAATTTGTAACCCTCTGCTGCGAACCCAAGTATTATGGTGTTCACTCTCTTCAAGTGAGTCTCCAAGTCATCATCTGTTAAGTAAATGTCGTCGACATAAGATAATGCTTCATCATCATATATTTGTAGTAATTCTGTTACTCTCGCTGAGAATACTCCCGGGCTGTTCTTGTACCCCTGGGCTAACCGACAGAATTGTTTTTGAGTGCCATTTATTGAGAACGCAGACAAATATCTGCTCTCTGGTGCTATGTTTTGACAAAAGAATCCATTCGAGATGTCTAATGTTGTTTTGTATTTTTTGCGCACTATGTTATTCATTAGTGCAGCACTATGCGAATTTTGCACTGCAAAAGTTTTGCAACATGTGTTAAGGTGTCAGTAATCCAAAACTAGACGATATGAATTGTCTGGTTTGGAGACCGGAAACAAAGGGTTGTTCATTTGTGAGGTGCAAGTTTCAATCACCCCCTGGTATTCTAGCTGATCTAGTATTTCTTTTACCTGTTTTTTAGCTTCTTGCTTAATTGGGTACTGCCTTTGTGCAGTAGGTTGTGATTTTAACTGGATTTTGTGAGGAGGAGAGTCCTCATCCCATCCCACGTGATTTTTATATAAAGCAGGAGCTAGAGCCACCGCCCACTTTCTAGCAAGTGTATATTTTTTATGAATTGGGATATGATTTGAGAAGGCAGGCATAATTACTTCTTCGCCATGAGGGCAATCCCTGACAAACTCTGGTGGCCAGTCTTTTTCAGCTAGAAGGATATCATAGCCCTTGGAGAGATTATCCCAAAATAGTCCCCTTATTTTCCTAGTCTTATCTCCCTCTATACGTAATGTTATTTCGTATATTTTGTGAGGTTTGCTAACTCTGGTGTCTGCAGTTTCCACTTGAAGATATTCATTCGTGTCCACTGTCTCCAGATGATTCATAAGGACTTTGCACTTCTGCTGCGCTGTCTAGTATTGTCTGAGCCCATTCCCCGTTTTTCAGTTGTGTCTGAGCCCATTCCCCGTTTTTCAGTTGTGTCCTCAGAATTCTCGGCATTGTTAACTATTTTAACGCTGGCTACCTTCTTCTTTGGAAATTGTAATTTCTTTTTTAGCTGAGCAGGTTCCTTGTCTTTGGACTTGGCGTGCTCTTCTCTTTGTTCTGATCGTCCTCTTCTTTCCGATTTCTGCGAGGAAGTCTGAAAAGATTGAGAGGGACGTGTATCAATGTCTTGATATCTATCAGGCTTTTTTATATTATCCCTATTTCTAAGGTTATATCTTTTCCCAGAGGGGTCACTCTGGGGTGACCTGTGTCTTTGGTTCGGAGATTTCTCTCTTCGCCTAGGAGACCTTCCTCTGGACTGGAATTTCTTTTCTTTGGGATTGGATTGTTTGTTTCCATCCCAGCTCTTTTTCTGTGATGTTGAATTATTATTAAAAAATATTTTTTCCGGACTTTCAATTAGTTGTGGTTTTACTGGTATTCCACCTAAACTATCTCTACCTAGTTCCTCATAGGATTTTTCTATGATTCTGGCAATTTCAGCTGGTTGGTCTGCTATATCTGTTTCCTTTAACCTCTGGCGGATCGCCACATTTGCTGCTTCTCCCTTTATGTTGGCTAATAATATAGCCGAGACCTGCTTGAAGTCTTTTAGTAATTTCATACCAAGAGTTAAAGCGGGTTCTGGACCGTATTCATCTTGAATTTGTTTTAGCACATCTGGTATTACCGAAATGGATGGAACACCGTGCGTTTTTGTGTAGATGGAAGCAAAGACTGTACCCCAAGTGTCACAGTCCTCAATGTGTGGTGCGATTCCCATTGGAAGACAGATAGTCAGAATCCTGTGCTTTTCTAGCGGGGTGGTGTCTGGAAACACCGCCTCTATTTGGGTGATTTTCTGCGCTAGCCAGAATGGTATTTGTTCCCGTTTAGCCGGTACTTTACCTAGGCAGGACTGGATGTTCTGTGGTGTAATTTTATTTGTGTTCCCCTGGTGAGGGGTCAGCTGTGGGAGTTTAATCGCTGGCTGAATTGTTGAAGTCCGCATCACATACTGGACTAATTGTCTATGTATTTTTATTAATTGTTTTAGCTGTGTTAATAGGTTAGCTGCAGACATCCCGTCGATGTCTGGATGTGGTGTGTATCCGGCTAGGACCGGCCACGTTGCTCCTGGTCTACCTAAAGGACCGAGCCTGGTGATGTGATTATTATGTTTTAGGGCGCCATCAAATAAGAGCAAATGCTCTTGAAATTTGAGTGGTACTTCCACCTCCTCGAAAGGAGTGTAATTTTCAGGAGGTTCCTCTATTTTGTAATAGTGGAAGTACTTTGTTACAGGATTTGCTGCTGGAAAATTTATCCATGAATAGTATACCTCTGTCTGCCGATATTCGTGTGCCTCAATTACGAATATGACTGTACCACCTCTAGGTGTCAGTCCATTTTCTATAAGTTTTATGGTTATAGATTTCCTTTTAATGACCGGGATGAGTATTATATACGGGTCTGCTTCCTGTATGGTAGCATCAGCTGCTGCGAGTTCAGTTGCTAATCTAACTGCCTCTCTTTCTTCATCACTGTCTACCATTTTACCGACAGGATGGTTATTTTGTTTGTTTGCAGATCAGGTTTCTTATGGAAACAAAGATTAGATGCACAATATTTTGGAACAGTGTATCCTTCAACGTTGACTATACCAAGAACCATACATAGGAGTTCCCTCCTGCGAGGTCTGGCGGATATGACCTTTTACCCACTCCAGACGTCTTTGGAGTATTATGGGAGAAAGGGGTCTGAGTGAGAAAGCACGACTGAGTTACTTTAAATGTCTTACGTTAGTTTTATCGCCCTTTCCAAACGCGTTGGGCGCCATGTAGTGTAGTTCCTATTATCCCAATAGGCTCTGCGCATTGGAATAATACCTTCAATAGTAAAGACCTAGACCAGACGTTAACTAGGTCTACTACTGACGATATTAGACTTAAAGTTTTGGGTTTGCCAGCTAGCTCAGAGTTCACTAGAAACTTTCTCGAATGTTCAGGAAGGAATTAACTTCCCTGATTAGACAAGAAGGGATTTAGTTTCTGACAACCATAGAACATGACAACTTTGCTCTCCCCTAATCAAGAGTGTATCTCGAGAGTCGTGTGAACAAAAGGCAATTTATTTTACTCAGTCAGTACGTGCATTCTTAGTCTCATCAGAATGTAGAGAAAAGGAAGAGACGGGCGTGTTCAATAAAAAGGTGTTATTTATTGATCAGTCTCTTTTCTCATACAAGAGAAATGGATCGATATTATTGCAATACTTATAGTTAAGTAAAGTGCATACATTAAAAGTAGAAGTATAAAATAATACTGTAAAAACATTGATATGGTTTCTAAGCCATAAGATGTTTTAAAATGAATAAAATATATTATATACACATATACATTTGACTAAACGTACTCAACTGGTGTTTCTAAATACGCCTACCCCGTGTACCTGACCTAAGCCTAATACGTGGGCGGGAATAGAAAGTTACAGTTTAAGTTAAGTTTGTTTTTGCCAAGTGAATAACTAAAGAATTCTCTGCGAGGGGTTGTTCAGTTCTGTACCTGGAATTAAGGATGAATGAGGGATGGTATCTCTCTCTCTGGTCTCGATATTCCAGGCTGCCTGCGAGGGCTACCCGGAAGCGCCGGTGCTGGATCTCTCGGCAGGAGAAAGCAGCGCGTCTCGTTCTCAGCGCGTCAGGAAGGCGGGGCTGTGCCAGCGGGGTCTGCTCTGCTCTGGGCTTCGGCAAGTATGGCTGCTCCGTCTCGTCACCACCGCGTGTGTTTGCATAGGGCAATATCGGTAATATTTATACCTTTAAGGTGCCGAGATTGACGTAAGGATGGACATAGATACGTCAATAAGGATGTCATACGACTTGCTCGTTAGCACATTCTTTTGCTGAAGTTCTCGGTGAAATCAAAACAATGGCCGCAGGGTTTTGCCCAAGTTGTCATAGGTTTGATTTGTTATGAGAACTCCGTATGCCTTATCAGGGGCTGGAGGAATATCGCTTGTCTAATTAGATCGCAAGCGTTATGACCTAATCAGATAACACGTTCCTGTGCCGTAGTGTGACTGCGTCAGATAACGGTATCTGCATCATGGGGGTTTTCTGCCTCATGGGCTGACTGCTAGTTAACTTGTTGGTTTGTTTAACCAGAATAGGGTCAGGAATAGGGGGATCGATTCAGAACCTATAGGAATACATCACACCGTAAGACCTTAAAATGGATCCCCTGACTGCAGAAGGGCCGTCACCCATGCACTCATAACCAGCAGACTGGACTACCGCAATGCCCTATATGCCGAAATCAACGGAACTCTTCTACACAGACTGCAGACCATCCATAACGCCGCAGCCAGACTCGTCTTTGGGACACCACGGCACGAACACATGACCCAAATCCTACGAGACCTCCACTGGCTCTCCGTCAAAAAGAGAGTCACCTTGAAACTCCTCACCCACTCCTACAAATCCCTTCACAATATTGGACCCAAATACCTCAACAAGAGAGTATCCTTCCACGCACCCAAGAGGAACCTCTGCACTGCCGACCTCGCCCTGGCAGAGGTCCCCCGCATCCGCAGAAACAGAACAGGCGGGAGAGCCTTCTCCTACATTGCGGCCAAGACCTGGAACAAGCTCCTGTCGAACATCAGACGCTCCCTGACCCTGCACACTTTCAGGAAGGACCTCAAGACCTGAACAGACAGAAGATACTTTTTGTTCCCTGAAACAAACCCTTGGTTTTGGGGCTTGCTTTTGTACAACGGAAAAAAATGCTGATAGGCCTACTATGGAACATAGCAAGACAGAACTGCCAACACCATTTGCTTTTGCCAAAACTGCTTCTGCTGTGTTGGTCGGAGTAGATGTGCAAAAGAGGGTGGGATAGAGAGTAATCAGTGTTTTTGATTTTCAGTTAAAGCCAATTATAACTGTTAAAACTCCAATGAAGGGAATATGTGTGTTACAGTATGTACAGGAAAACCACAGGTTTTGCTGCAGTTTTCTGCAATGGATTCCCCTGCTAATAACCACTCTGTCCATGGCAAACCACTTAATATTCCCTTGCGACCATCTAGACAGTCTCTGGACCCCGAGGAACGTCTTCCACTCCTGTACTGAAAGAAAGAATACCTCATATGGCTTCCACTCACTGTTTTCTTCTTTTTGTTGTGTCGTGGCCAGCTGATTCACAACTTAAAGCTCTAATATCTGGATTGTGGTAACAAAGATTACTATGCAAATGGGCATGTGCAGAATCAATGTGCTCCCATAAAAATATTTACCCAAAAATGCTGTTCTAAGTTTTACTTTGTTATGGTTTGAGAAGCATGCCTATTGGAGCTGCATGTGCCCTGCCTCGTACAGAAGGATCAGAGACCACACATAATGAACAGCTTTAATACTCACATGCAGGTACAGAAAGGGCCCATGTACTGACTTAGCACAAACTGTCCTGTCTACATTGCATATATAAACTTAGAAAACCTATGTGATGTGTATTAGCCGTTAACAGTGCAGCTCAGCAACATGAAAGGGGAGCTACTTCTCTGTTAGTTTTTGTATGTGCTACAGACAGTTTGAGCAAAAACAGGTGCATGTACCCATTCTGAGTCTGCATTCTGATATAGATCACTTTAATGATACAGTTCCAGGCACACGAAGTTCAACTTTTATCTTCCAGTTCAATGTGAAAATGAAGTTTGGAACGTATAGTGCTGAACAAGGCTTGAGACTTGCCAGCGTCATCTGTGTCATCCACTGTGACTGCATTTAATGGAAACATATTGAGCTTTGCTTGTTGTTTGCCCCCTAGATGAAAAATACATTAGAAGAGTACACGCTGCACCAAACACCAGGGAAATGTGTCTTCAGCAACTCCCGCACATGCCCAGCAGGTGTTCAGACCCTGCACTGCTTTCAGATAAACAAAGGCCCACATGCTTGAAAAACATCATGCTTAGCTGTCCTTATCCTAGCTTTAAAATAAACTAAAAATCCCATCGTCAGGGCCCAACAATGTAAAATAAATTTCATTGACCATGCAAAGTGCACAGGCAAAAACACAGGGGTCCTGCACATCATAATGTTTCTGTTCTACCTCAGCAGCTTCTTCACACAGTATCACAATTTGCTGTCTCCAAAGGCCCTTTAGCTAGCAGTATGCATATTAATGTCTTAGAAAGTGTCATCCATATGAGCAACTAGAGCAGGAACAGGCTCGCGTTAGACATTAATAATGAATTTATTAGTCCAGCCCTTTCTTTGTATCTCAAGGCAGAGAACAGACCAGTGTGACACTAGCAAAACACTGAGCACTCCACAATAGATATCTCATGCACTAAGTAGAAAATCACAACCAATCATTTGTCTGTAGAATATAGTACAAGCATGGTGTGTTAAATGTCCACCTTTAACTTTTTGCTTCAATCAAATCAAAATGAGATGTAAACACATCCCTATCGAATCACATCCTTGACAAGGGATGGGGCTGTACTATGGGAAAGAGGAGTTTATGTGCTAGGAAATAAGATAAGCAAGGAGGTGGGAGAAATAATGGAAACTGAAAGAGCAAATCCAAGAAAATCTTGCAGTGAAAGGAGTGTGAAAGAAGTAAGGAAGAGCTGACAAGGAATAAACGAGGTAATAATAAACCAAAAAAACTAAATGGGAATCACCAATGTAACAAAACATTTTTTTAATGAAAAGGAAAATAAGATTGAGTTTAAAAACATACAGCTGGTTTTAGTGCACCTCAGAACAAAAGTACATTTAAGCAAATTCACAGTAACTATGTTTTACTAAATGAAAACAGCATCCTATCAAATTTCAGATGTGAATGTTATTGTTTCCTTCTTAACAGATTACCACCATTAGAACAAAATATAATGGGAGTTTGAACTCCACAATCCTAAACATAAAAGAACAAGAATTATACTTAAGACATTAATAAAAGGGGATACTTCAAAAAGTGAAGGCGCAATGGATAAGTCAGTGCCTCTTCACTATAGTAGTGCCCTTGAGAAATGTTTCAAGACACATCAATATACTGGTGTTTTCAAACTCACTGCAATGTGTCTGATGAGTTGTTAGTGATTCAAAATGGAAAGGGGAAAAGGCACTTGTATGTTCGGGAGCTAATCCAATTCTTTAACGCCTCTAGCATTGAACCAACTTTCTCAGCCAAAATATAAAAAAAATGTGAGAAGCAGGTAGACACACTAACTCAATGACAGTCCTTGGATAGGTCTACATACGACAGTCCTATCTTTTTATGTGCGGAGACACCATTGTAAAAATACTACTTGTAAAATATCTTTGTGAATAGCAAACAATCGTAAACTTACACAAAAGTGTAGTAGTCCAGAGTTTTCCAGGGAGTATCCCAGAGGAAGTATCAGAACTCAGCAAATCTGAAAACTAAATAGCTAAATTTGGAAAGACAGGTGTAGCTGAAGAACACATACAAACTCAAAAGAACAGATTGGGGCTAAACTAAACAGCAGGGGACTAAAACAGTGCAACACTCATATTGCTGCAAACTCAGCTTCTTTCATTAACTACTTTGAATCATCCTTTCTGTACACAATGTTTTGATATACAAAATTGTAGATTTAAAAAAAGATTGAGCTCTTTCTGCATAGTCTCTCTCTAATAAACAAGTGAATAACAAGAGAAATTATGTACATCAATTTGAATTGTTCAAATTAGCTCTCAATTCAATCATTCCATTTACTTTTCTGTCCATGTAATAGACTGACACAATATAATCACAATAGTTCACTTTTGTTTTGATGTGTAAAAACAGTTTTAATGTATGCTTCTTTTGTGCAATTACCAGAAAATATCTTCCACATAATTTTTTCTTTAAACTTTATTTACCATTTTCCATGTTAAGTTAACAATCATATGGAACACATATTCAATGAAGCAGTACAGTAGCATCAATTTTAAACTAGTGAAGTACCAGAATTTAATTTGCCAAGTGAGACTTATTCACATAACGCTTTGGTCATGGCAACATAGTTACATTGTGCAATTTCGTATATTTGGCTTCATCTATATGCAATAAATCTCTATACATTGTGCAGAAACTGTGAATCTATCCACCCCAGTGGGGACAATCCCTGAATGGGGCTGCGACATTGGGGCTGACACTTCCTCCAGCAAATAGTTCTTTAAAGAGCTCCAAATGTCCTTGGGTCATGACGTCGGGGGTAAAGTGGTAGCATACAGTTCACTATTTGTGTTGCAATAGATGAGGCTATTAAGCCACACTTTTCTTGTTGGATCGAATTTATTGCCCCAGTGCAGCGGTATCTCTCCTTTGGTTAATAATAAGGCAATAGAGACGAATCTGCACACCCGCTTAGGGAAATTGCTCATATATCCCAGCAGGGCTACCTCAGGCATAGGGTTAATGTCAAGATGTATCATGCGTGACAGGATAGCGTAGACAGCCCTCCAATACCCTCCCCCCGCCCCACTTTCACACAATTCCAGGTCATGCAATCTAAATCTGCCTGCTGTGCTCCACATTTTGGGCATGAGTGGGCCGCGAGGGGTCTATGGAGTTGAGTTTGGCAGGGGACACGTGCACTCCATATGAATTTCAAGTGAAGTAGTTTGTGTTTGCTGTTTAGGGAGACCGCTTTGGTCTGGTTACAGCAGAAGGCCCAATGATCATCCTTTATTGAATTGCCCAGGTCACGTTCCCAGGCCTCCTGTATCTTGGTATCTCTGCTGGTGACTAATGCCAAGGAGGCTCTGTATAGTTTAGAGATGAGGTTATCTTACTCTTTGTGTGTGATGAGTAGGGTCAGTGGTGCAAAAGACTCGGGCTCAAGGGCGAATTCTATGTTCCACGTACTTACATTTTTTTTTAGGTGAAGGCATTTCCTTGTTTATATTAATTTTCTGAGTATGATAAAAGTTTTATTCTGTATAATTTATTTTTGGGGATTTTGGTCCAATCTATATTTCTGTTGTGTTTCATTGAAAACCCATTAACACTAATTTCTATGCCGGTAATATTGTCTAAAAAGACAGCAGTCACTCTCTTTCTTCATCTTGATGTTCTGACTCTATGCATTATGTTTGTGGCCCAGTGTCAAAGGTTCATTCAAGCAGCAGACCTACTTTTGGTGAACTATATGCCCATGGTATCAATATGTCGCATATGTCATCTTCCTCATAGAACCCAGAAATTAGTGGGTGAGAAAGCCCAGTCTGAACTTTATTTTAGTCTCCATTGGTAGCCAATATGAGTTGGAAAAGGGGTGTCTGGTTAGTGGAATTTAGGATAGTTTTAAGAGGGTAGAATTGGAAATGGGGCAGATCTGCAAGAATGACATAGCCAAAGTCTACACATGATATTATAAATGAGTAGTATTTGTAAGACAGCAGTAGAGTAATCTTTCTGAGGGCAACTGGGTAGAAGTTGGGAGCTTTGCAATTTTATTTACATGTAGCACGATTGTAAGACAGGTATAGAGTGTAAAACTAAATTAGGATGATCTGACAGAAGAAGGTGAGAACTCAGGGATTTTATGCTCACAGAGGAAGCAGGATCACATTTGTTGTCTGGTTTTCGACAATGTACCATACAATTGATGTTTTTGGGGAGAAGTTTCAGGATGTTTTCTGTCATCCAGGATTGTAGTGCGGTGAGCACAGATTGCAAGGTAAGGATATCATGTACTGAAGAGGTTTGCCAATAAAGTTTGTTACCATCCACATGCTGATAAAGTAAGATGCCCTTATCTTTAAGAACGGAATGGGGCTTGGCATTCAGGTTGAAGAGTGTGGATGACAGGATGGATCCTTGGGGAAAGCTGCAGGATACTATATGGGGAGCATAAGTTGTTCACCAGTTGCAATTGGTTTGACAGAAAAGAGTACAGCTTGTTCTGAATTGACACTGGGAAGGCCACTTAGTGTGTCAGAATAAACAGTAGCTATCCGATGTCAAGTGTGTTGAATGCCTCCTTAAGATCAAGAAATATTAGGAGGCATGAGTTTCCTCCATTAAGAATCAGGTTAACATCATCACAGATATTTAGAGTGACATTCTCAATGTTGCATCCAGGGGGGAAACCAGATGTATAGTTTGAAAGTAGATGTTCGGAGTTGATATAGGGTGTCAACCATAGAGGGATTTATTTTTTGGACACAACGGTCCTCAGTCTCTCACCACGTTTTGGCCACTTCTCTTCTCTTAGCTCTCTACCATCCAAAGTGCTTGTGCTTTCTTCTACTTCATTGTAAACACTTTCTTCCTCTGCTGCCTGGTTTATTGTGGTTATTCTCAACTCATTCACCACACACTGTGCATCTGCCGCAACTTGACTTTGGGATACTTGCGTACTGTCTTTTCCTCCCGCTTGAATTTGAATTTGCAAATCAGTGGTTGTTGTTACCATTTGTTCACCAGCTAGTCTCCCTCACTTAGAATGGGAGGTATGATCTAGTGGGGCAATCAGCTGTTTTCATCACAAAGCTATATCGGAAGGGTCCCTTCCAACGTGGCTCAAGGCCCAACTTCCTAACATGTTTCTAAGCAGCCGTGGCACAGCTTCTGTCTTGCAGGTGGGATTGGCCGGAATGCACCACATGAACCAATCTTTTGCAGTAGTCAAGAACCATATCATCCATTTATACACAAGCGCAGCTGAAGGCAGTAACGGGGTTCTCATACATCTCCCCATCAACACTTCATTTGAGAAGAGTATATTCTTTCTATTGGGAGTGCTTTGAGGGATCATCGGAAAAAGGGGAAGAGCACAAGGTCATCTTATATTACAGGGTACAGCAAATGACCTGTACCAGAATACCAGAAGATTTTGGTCAATACAAACAGGGGAAACTCTGGTCAGTCCCTAAGGCTACAAACAGTAATTTCATTATTTCATTTTTAAAATAAAAGCCTCAACCTGACTCCAGAGAAGCTGGTGGGCCACAATCTAGGAATCAATTCCCTCAATAATGATTTGGCCACAGTAAGGCTATCATAGCTGCCAAGTTTCCCAGGTCAATGCATTATGAACTGCTCCATTCCAGGTTTTCTCTTTGAATTCTGGGACTTAAATTTAAGATTTATAATGGAATACACAAGACTATAACTCCCAAAATTCAAAGACAAAACCTGAAATGAGACAGCATATCAAGCATGGGCCTGGTAAACTTGGCTTGGCTAGGCTATCACACTTCAGGTTGGGTACGCTTCAACCCAACACGAAAAGAGGTGAGCTATTACTAGACTGTAGCAAAGCCTGTTGCATAAAGGCATCTCACCATAATCGAATTGCATGTGGTTAAAGAAGCCATCATACTTTCCTATGTGATTCATGGTCAAAACTGTTAATTTACCTGCATTTAACTGCTGGCAAGTGACACACCAGTGGCACAAATTCTCAGAAATGAGACAGAATTGGGGATTATATCAGTAATTTCGAAAGGTGTGAATCATAGCATTTCTTTTTGTATGAGTGTAACAGTGGAGATTCTTAGCATCGGAGAAAGCATAGTATGAGGTGAAACATGTCTCTTTTTACTAGAAACTCACATCTTGCTTTGATTCCTTATACATCATGACAACGGCCACTTTTCCTTCTCTGGTTATGATGCTTCCTTTTGCCGATCTCTTAATTACTCATAAGTGTTGACAGTGCTCATTAGCCCGTTTCAAACAGGGGCATTATCCAGTTCACATTGTTCATCTTGATTAAATGTAGAGGACTTAAGAGTACAGTACCTGGCGATTTTGTCCGCATAGCGCTTTCCTGAGGTAACAAAATCACATCTGCTCTTGTGTGCTGCACATTTCCGGCTAATACCTCCCTATGCAGCTGCAAAGCTTGCAACAAATCCATGACTTGTTTTCCATTCCTAATTGGAGAACCAAAGGAGGTTAGGCACCCTTCTTTGACCACAACTATCCGAAGTCATGGACCATGTCAAACCCATACTGACTATTGCTGTAAATGGTGACATATATTTATTAGAAATGCAGCATGCTCTAGTCTGGGCTCTTGTGCAGAAGTTACTTTGTACAAATCGGACATCTTCACACACCACCTATGGTTCAAATTACATATACAGCTTTTACAATTCCTGGTCTATCTCTTAAATAAAAACCACCCACAAGCAAAGTAAAATCAGGCTCCTTTAGGGAGTCATTTTGAATGTCATATTTTGGCTTAGTGTTCAGCTAGGTAACAAGATAGTCATGGTCAGCATAATCATTTTCAGAATCAATTTCTAGGAGAAGCAAATGAGTAGTTGGATTTCAAACTTTGCACCTCCAAAGAGAAACCTTTTCTGCTGCTAAAATCACTTGATCATAGTTAGTGAGCCTGCTGTTTTTCATGTACTGAGTTTGAGTGTGGGTCAGTAAGATCTAGCCTCAATGTAGGACCATCATGATAAGTGAATAACCCATATCTATGCCCTTGCATTGTTGTATACTATTGTCCACTGCAGCTACGGTTTTATGGCTCCCATAAAGATCCGCGGCCACTTGATCAAGTGTTTCAGAAAAATAGGCCACTGTTGCTTTGCTTCCCTGTGCGACTGTGTTAACACTTACAATGTGCACCCTTTGCTCTCATAACAATAAAGAAGAAACTATTTGATGTAATCAGGCATTCCTAGGGCTAGTGACCAGCATAGTTTCTCTCTGAGCTCTGGTAAGGTGCTCATGCATGCGTTGTCGTAGGGTAGTGGCTCAGACACATCATTATGTGTAAATCTCTGCAGATGCTTAGCCACTCGGGAAAAGTTGGGAATCCACTGACAACAATAGTGGGAGTTTCATTCTCAAGATTGTAGAGATATGTTCTTGACACACTTTCCTAGCTCCTTCCTCAATGTGCTGTCCTGTTATGTTTCATATAGATGCCCTAATAAAGGCATGGTTTGAGATGCCCTAATATAGGCATAATCTTTCACCTACATTACCTCCCTATTCTCCACAATAGCGGGCGCTGAGGGCTGAACCTTATCTTGACTGTGGTTTGGGTTCAGAGGGAGGGTTTTTCCAGAACAATGGCCACCTATACCATCTTCGATGTGCTCATCCCGTATGATTAATTATTCATAAGATTTCTAGGAAACCAGGCAGGGGCTAGAATCCACCTGCATAAACATCTACATAAACAGTTCATCCCATACGTCATCTTCATACCCAACAATGGCTAACACAAGACACAAGGGACAAAGGGACTCTATACTTTTCAGTATAAATACAGCACCTCTTGCTATCAGTAGTTAGAGGGAACCGAGACTTCCAGGCCGACACACTGACCAGGGTTTGACTAAATCCTAGCTGGATTCTTGGCTCTTTCGCACCTACTTACATGCTAGGTACACTTAGGTACAGCTAGACAGGGATTGTAGGAGTATGCGCTTTATTTTATAAATGCATTTGATATTCACGTAAATGTTCATGACTATTGCAAAATGGTAGAACTGTACTATTCCTTTTTAAACACTGTACTGCTGATCATATATCTCTGCTACTGTTTAACAGTTATAGCAGTACATATTTTAGACTAGAAGAACAACTGTGCAATAAATTCTTATTGTAAACATGCTCAACTGTTTCTTCTGTGTAACTCTCCGAGACCAAATAAGCAAGCAAGAGTGACTGGGCGTAAAGTAGTACAACATTTCCACGAGTCTGAGGAATCAGGGTTGTTGTGTTCTAAGGTTGCCAAAAACTACTCTCTGATAAAAGAAGATTCTCGTGGCACTGTGAGCTAGCTAATGCAAACAAGGCTAACATATGTGGTGGGGGGTGCTCAGAATCAGTCTGCCACCAGGTCCACAGTGTATGTTATCCAAAAGCACAGGTTAGCAAGGGTACTATAGGAACTACACTACAGTCCTAACTAAAGATCCTCCATCTGGCATTACTGTAACTATGTAGGGGACACCTTGTGCCTGTTCTCTGCAAGGTGATTTAGCATGACAGTTGTGTCCTGCTGGCAAACATCTTGAGGTATTGATACCAGTAGGTCATCAATGTACTGGAGCAGAACTGAACTGCTATACAGCTCTAATGTCTCCAGAATATTCTGATTAAAGATCAAGGGGCTCTCTATACACCACTGTGGAACTCAACACCACACAAGGATTTTCCGTACAAATGAGAAAGCAAAAGGAATTAAGTAAGGGAATGAATAAGACTGCCCAATATAGATCAGTGACAGAGAACCACTCAGCATCAAGAGGAATCTGAAAAGGTATCACAATGGGACTCAGCACCACGGGATATCATTGGACTACAGTTTGATTCACTTTCTGAGACCTTCAACTATCCTTCATTTCTTGTTTGGCTTCGGCAAGCCCATCAGTGGTGAACTGTAGGGACTTCCTTGTACTTTTCTTCAAGATGTCCTGCTCTAGCATGGATTCCATGACAGGTGGAATTCTTCAGATGTGAGGTTGCATTGAGGCTTTCAGGGATACTCTTCATTAGGTCTCACCGAGATTCTCACTAGTTTAGTGTTTTTAATCAATCCAATGTCTTTGCCTATAAAGTCCCATATTTCCTCATTCTCTGTACATGTTAAACCCGGAAGCATGTTTTCCTTGATAAGGACTGGGACTAATCAAACTGTTGCTTCTCTAGATTTCAACTTAAAGGCTACATCTTCATTGTGTGTCTGAAGTTCCGCTCCTTCTGGTGTGTAATAGTTCACTCTGGCCTACAAGGCTCTTCATGCGGTGGGAGCAAAATACCTCCAGAAGAGACTGGCCTTTTACCATCCGGCCCGGTCGCTGAGGTCTGAATCTTTGTTCCTGGCGGCGGTTCCGCGAGTGAAGAGAGCGCGCCTGGGCGGCCGCTCCTTCGGTCTGCTGGCTCCACAGATGTGGAATTCTCTTCCGCTCTCACTCCGGGGGGCCACCAGTCTTCTTGTTTTTAGGAAAGGCCTTAAAACCTGGCTCTTTACCCAGTAGGCCTCTCAGCAGCCCTCCTTACCCTATCTGTCTTGTTTTCTCTTTTTAATTGTGTTGTGTTATTGTGATGCAGCTCTCCTTTACCTAAAGCGCCGGGACACTCTTTCTGAGTAGCCGTTGCGCTATACAAAAAAAAAAAATAACATAACATAACAATTCATTTTGCAGTGTAAATCATTGCCCAACAGATTGACAGGACAGAGCCACATAATACAAATTGATGGTCATTTTCTAGGGACCCTATCTTTGCAGGGACCTTAGCTGAAACTGGTTTTGCACTCTGTTTGAGATGCCTACAACCTGGACTTGTTTTCCACAGAGGAGTAGGTTAGGGGCCTTAACTGTTCTCACAGTAGAGGAGGTAGCTCCGGTATTAATTAGAAATGATTCAGTGTGGCCATACACCTGTCCATCCACATATGGCCCACCCTGGTTTACCGCTAGAACTTTACCAAGCAAGCAATCCTTCTCCCTTCTCAGGCACTGTTATTGTAACTAATCAAAGTCCAGTCCAGTTGGAATGTCAAAAACTGGAGACTGTCAGCAACTATGAAAGGATTCTGCTGAATCTTGGAGTTTAGATTGTAACTATATCTTCTGTTTGCCATTGTTTATTGCATCATGGAGGCTTGAGGTACATTAGCATTAAATGCCCTTTAAATTTGCATATTATACATTATCACCACATTAATATTCAGCATTTGAACATCAGTCTGTACTCAATGTGGATTCAATCTACAATTTTGCTTCTAGTGGCCCACCTTATTACAAATATGACAAGAAGTGTTTTTCTTCAAAATACTTATGCTCCTCCCTACATTCAAGTTGGCAGCCATCCCTCTCTTTCTGCCTTGTGGATGATCAAAATCCCCTGCTTGCAACAGCTGACCACCACCTTGAAAACCATATCCCTGCATTCCTGCACCAACACTGGGAACAGAATGAGTCCTTCAATCTTCCACATACGGACTATTCTGGTATCCTTTCTGCACCAACCTAATCTGTGTCAACATAAATTTCTCCTTGTTACATGGATGAATGCAGGGGGCGAAACACGTGTTGGTACAACCTGAATCTACTTGATACAATCTGAATACATCTTGAATATTATGCTCATGAACCTATATTGGAACACATCATGGGAAATAAATAATGAAATCAACAATGTTGAACATAAATGATGTAATTTATGACAACACCCAACGAGAATAAAAGCAACATTATGACACAAGAAAAGGACAAATCTTGCCAAATAACACTCACAACAAAATTTCCTCACGTGATTTGTCTAGGTTTATTATCAGACTCGAAATATTTTGGGTAGATATACTCTGCATTCATCTGTGGAAACGTTGACATTTTAAGAGGTACAGTTGGCCCCAACCTCAAGAGTGTACTAGCCTCAGACAAAGGGTATTATCCAACAGGATTGGAGTGTCTGGCCATTCTTCATTTGATTCAAACTATGAATTTCTTCTTAATCTTTTTCTGTTTTGCTTCCAAATTGTCATTGCAATACTTTGCATACCTGTGGATCTTGTCTAAAGACTTCAGCTGCCAACAAATCACATTCTGCTGTATGTGAGAGATGATTATTGGATGTAAACAAAGCACTAACTGAAACAAAAACCCACTGAGAGTCTCTCTTTCCCGATTTTTGACACCACTATGCTGCGTGAAAACTTGCTTCAACCTCACATAATAAGCAAGTACCGACTCTTTGGACTGTTGAATCGTTCTGTTTGTTTTGAGTCAGTTCACCTGTTTATGAGAAACCTTCATTTTCCAATGAGCAATCACTTTGTAATATGTGTCCATAACAGTAGGAGACACTGTATGTATCTGAGCGTCTCTCTGAGGCTCATCTTCGGGCCAACCCGCAACCACTTTGCGTTCTGCCCACAAATCTTTGGAGACTACATTTTAAAAAAATGTATTCATTTTTCCCACAAGCACTTTTGAGATTTTCACATTCCTGTCGATCTCAGTGTACCATTTGTCAGGATTCTCCCTCAACTTCCTAAACTGTTTTGTGATTGACTAAATATCACAGCCCCTCCAGAGTTTGTGAATTTATGCACTTCCATGCACCTCTTTCAATTGGAACCCTCCCACCTCTGTGTCACTCACTCTAGATCTATCTACTGTTCTTTCCATGTCCCCCTTCTTTTTTGTTTACTTCCCTTCAAGCTTTGCCCCAGGTTTTATATATTTCTTATCTCTCCCCCACTTTCTAATATATTCCACAACTCATGCTTTTCAAACTGGGTAATCTGACCTTTGATAGATCATCACTAGAGTAAAATTCTTCCGCAAATTCTAATGTTCATTCAGATCAGCCACAAACTTTTCAGCTATCTCTTACCATCTGGCATGGGCCTCACAAGAGAACCTTGCAACCTCTCTACTCAAAAACAAGAGTTTAGCCTCATTATATGTATTTAGATCAAATGTCCCCTTTACAAGCACCTCAAGTTCTGCTCTTAATTGAACTACATCAATCGCTTTTGAGAAGCCTCTTCTTATTGAGAATGTAATTCTGAAATGTAAGCTGTTGTTATGACAGAGGTACAAGGGGCTTCCATAGATTGTGATCCTGCAACTAAAGATGCAATGAAACCAGTTGTACTGGGGCCTCGAAAAATATACCAACAATGACAGAGATAAGCCTCCTCCTGGGGACCCTGCCCATTTGGGGCACTCACGCTACCTAAAAGGACTGCCCTCCTCCCATCACCCCCATCTGAGGTTGATGTTGTACTACAGGTGGAGGGAAAACATTTCTATGGAGTTGGTCAAAAATTCAATAAATTATCAAAAGTTCATCACCCATATCATTGTCTGTCTCAAACTCTTTTGCCATACCCACTTACCTCTCTTTTTTTGCTTATGCCTCTTCCTTTAGAACCACGTGATGCACACCCACAGACACAGGTACACTTTCTACCCATTCATGTTATCTCACGTTCCATTTTGACTCCATCCAATTTTATTTCTTATCTGCATGTTGCTTTTCAGATTTTCTATTTAATGTGCAGCATGTTCCCATGCCCTAAACGCCTCGATCTATAGAACTATAGACTTCAGATCTAGGTTGGGGGTTCATCTCATACATCACTCTACTAAAATGTTCAGTTTTTCTCACATTGAACATGTGACAGAGGGGACATTGCAAACTCTCATTTTTCGCTGTATTATTTTTCCATTGTTCGACCCAAACACATGCATGAAGTTCCAACATTAGTGGCTATATCATATGTGGGTGAGCCCTCTTGGGAAGCCTCCTCACCCTCACAAACAGGATAGTTATCATTTGTCATTTTTTTTAAAGAATTTCATTTTACAACCACAACAGAATTTGTCAGACATAAATTTGAATAACCAGCAGTTTCCATCAAATGCGGTATTCAACAACTAAAATACCAAAGCATAACTCCACTGAATTAACAAATTGCACTGCAACACCAAATGACGTAATCACCAAAATCATTGTGGCACACACACTGAACAACCTTTCTCAGCATGATATTCATCACCCCATCTGATTCGCATAAACAAAAAAGCAAAATTACAATACCACTTGTCTGCTTTAACTAAAGGAATATACAACTGACAATCGCTCTAGAGAAAATAGGGAAATAGTAGGGAAAAAGTGAGTTCTCGGCCAGCGGGAAACCCACTCTGTCTAGTGTGGTCTACTCATGTGCAAAAAGAATCAAGTGAACAGCCTTCTCATTTAGTACAGTCTCACAATAGAACTTTAAAAAGACCCTTCTTGGGTGCAGCCATGGCACCTCACAGTCCAACACCTCAGAATTAAGAAACAAGTCATATACCAGTTAAATATATCCTGGGAGCTTGGATTATGACAAATCTGATAACCTAAGCCTCAACTGAGAAAAATAAGCACATTAACCACAATAAGCACAAGTAATAACATGAAAAAAATTGTAATGTTCAATTAAACACTCAATGCTTGATTAGGAGTTGGACGAACATAAACTTCGCTTATGCACCTGCTGAAACTACACATTTTAAGGTATTTAGTATATCTGATCGTGGTCAGATGCGTTAAATAACCCAACACTTCATTAAATTTAGGCAGGTCAAACCATCCAAAATCTAACAGGGAAAAATCATACAGTATTTACCATAGCATTCAGATTTTGGTACGTTAAACACCAAAACACGCATGTTATTCCACAACAACTTTTGATAGGTAGTATTTATCACACTCGCTAAATAATGTACCCTGTGTTATCATTATTTATCATGTGTGGTAAATACCACCTATACTCGTAATCTGAGCCTAATCCTTCTTGGGCACAATTGGACATCACAACTCAAAAAAAGCACGTAAGAACAAAAATTATGAACACTCTGAATCTCAACAGCTCCCAATCTTAACCATGTAACCAAAACATACTGCCCTACTTATGCTTGCACTCCTAGGGCACTGGAACTGCTTTCAGAAATGGTAGAATGCTGTCAATAGTCCAAATGGACAACAGAATACTTGGAATGCAGATTGAATCATTGCATACTTTTAATCTTGGGAGTAAAATGTAAATCATCGAAACCCAGTCAGAAACCATCCTCTACTACCATATTTTTGTTTTAACATTTCTGTGTATAATCTATTGGATGGATCGAGGTTCACAACTGGGCTTCATCAACAAACCAAATGTTCAACTACTGTGAAGTATACTAGGCTCCACAATATGGACAGAGAATGATTAAGTTTCAAACCATGAAGTTTTATTAAATATTAATGATTTACAGAAGACAAAAGAAACAGGCTAGCATCAATTAATAATCAAAATACGTTTGCTTCAATTAATATCCAATTCAAGGTATCAAAGTGATATAAATTAAAGGATGAATCTGCACAGGGTTGCCTCATCGAGTAAAGGACAAAGGAAAGTCAATTATTGCCCTTGGGACAGTACATTAAATCGTATTCTATACTCAGCTCTAAGATGTATCTAATAACTGAACTCTGATCTATATTGCATGCTGCTGCCACATCACTGGACACCTGAGAGACCTCCACTGGCACCCAGTCAACAGAAGAATCACCTTCAAGTTCCTCACATATGCGTACAAACCCCTACACAACACGTGAGCTGCGTACCTCAACCACCGCCTCTCATTCCGTGCTCCCACCAGAAACCTCCGCTCTGCTCAACTGGCCCTGGCCACCATTCCCAATATCCGCAGGACCACGTCTGGAGGAAGATTCTTTTCCTACCTCACAGTAAAGACCTGGAACACCCTGGCAATCACCGTCAATGCCTCAGTTCAGGAAGGAGCTCAAGACCTGAATCTTCGATTGAACTGCAGTGCCCTCTCCAGTGCCTTGCGACCCTTACGAGTGAGTAATCGTGCTTTATAAGACACTTGATTGATTGATTGCACTAACTTTAATAAAGTGTAAAATTTTACACACTTTCACACAGTCCTCATAGGATTGTTCACTCTGGTTAAAGCAGGATGATACAATTACATGCTCATAAGGTTCTCAATCTTTCTCACTTTTAAGCTTCTCTGCGTCTTTCAAACTTATGCTAACTTAACAAGATGAGATGCACACGTAGCACGCTGTCCTCTGCACGTGACTGATTAAAACAACTATTCATTAAAACATTCAATGATTATCACACAAAAAAAAATCATTTTTTCATGTGAGAAAGAAAGAAAAAGAACATTTTGCTCGACAATTAGGACTCCAGTTCGCCTAGAAATAAGAAGTTCACATGTCACAAGCAAGGATGTCAACTCATGTTGCACATTTTAAAATTCAGGCCTACGTTAGCTCTAGTAAATTTACAGATGACGGCATTAATGTTGTTTATATGCAAAATATTTCATATTAAAACCCAGAATTCTACATTGTATTCTACTGTATTTTGTTGCATAACCACAAAATAGAGATGTTTTCTTTTTTATTATACATCCAAAATTCTATTATAAAGCCTAATAAGGTACATTTTAGCAAATTAATTAGCTTTATCAAAATGCATTCATAGAACAGTATAAAATATTATTAAAAAGTCATTTAATGTGCGTCTAAAACCTGACCCTTGAAACCTCTCACAATCAATACCTATACCATGATTATACATAAAATCAACCTTAGCCTTGTAAAGATCCAATGCAGTATTTGTGTTCTTTATGGTCATATATTTGTGGTCATTAACAATGAACTAGAGGGAAACTTTAGTAGCTCAAAACAACATATGTTGTCACCTTTTCCAATACCTCTATACACCATTTCACATCGGGGGTGGGGTGGGGGGGGAGGTAGCAAATTCCAAAGCGGTCAAAAAGAATACATCAAACTTGTCAGTGTATCCCTGAGTGCAGCTGTCACTTTCAGTACATTGATTATGAGTTGTGTTTGCTGTTATATTTTTCGCAAATTAGTAATGTTCACATTTCAAACAGTCTCCTTCTTGTTGTATCACTTACAATCAGATTATGTTGAAATCTCAGTGTAATGGCTCTTTCCCAACATGCACTATCGGAAGGAAAAATTATAGGGGTGCTACTGATGCTGTCCACTATTATTCCCAAGGCGGAAGCAGTCTCGGGAAGAGCTACCTCTTTGAGAATGGGTTATGACCCCATGTCTGGTTTCAGCAAGCTGTTATTGGTTTGAGACTGCAATTGCGGTTGCACACTATAGACTCATATCTTTGGGGCTTGCAGACAGGGAGTAGACATCCTTTTCATGCATTCTGTAATTTAGAAGGTGTGCTTGTGCAGTTGCAAAGCCTGTAAACTTGGGACAGCTTTTGCAACCACCAAAGCACTTGACTCTTTTTCTTCTTATTTCCCATATTTTCTGTTAGGATGTATCTTAAATGTGCATGGTTGATATGACTATATGATTGAGTGTTGTAGGTGTGCTGTTTGTCTTCACCTTTGAAGTAAGAAGTAGTATCCAATGAATCAGTTACTAGAGGGAGTGGCAACAGCACCATGCACTGCACTCGACTTGGGGTGTGGTCTGGACCAGGCTGTTTATCTATTTTCACCAACTTAAGTTTGTCCAAATTTCCATTGTGGATATAGCAGAGGATTTCACTCTCTCAACAGAGTGCCGTGTATGCTACACCTTTCACTGTGGTACTAACATGTCCAGCCAATAATGCTGCCTATGGAAGAGTGAAATTCATCATGCAATTACTACGTAACAACTCACTCTCGTCACATGGGGCCATACCAAGATGGACTTTTCTAGAGCATTCCAAGCAGAGTGCCTGTTCAGGGTGTAAAGTGAATTGATGTAACTCTATCTTTCTCTGATTTAGGGGCATATCATCAAGCGGCAGGGATAATTATCGCTGGCCGCGCTTAGCGCAAGTATTCCCATCGCCAGCTATCGCTGGAATTGATCGCCAAGCTAGCGCTGTATTAACAACGCTTAGCGCATTGGCGATGAAATTTCCAGCAATAGCGGGGAAATGGCCCAACATCGCTGGAAAACCAGCGATGTTCAATTGTAAACGGCGATAACCTTGCTGATACAACACTGTGGTCGTATTACCATAATCCACCTCCAATGTTACGTATACATAAATCTGGATTTTAGCAGACGTTAAAATCCACTGATAAAGGCCAGTCAGCGCGATTTTGTCCATCGCTACGCCGGCCGGGCCATTGTAGTTAATATCGCGAAGCTGCCTTTGCGATATTTATCCATGGAGTTCTGTCAGGCACCCCTACTTTGCATCTCATTAGAGATGCGAAGTTAGGCATGCTGGAAACGGGCGATAAGTCCGCAAAACATGCGCTAGCATGTCCTTGTTGATAAAGCGATAAAGTTATTGCCGCTTTTCGCCAGAAAACGGACGCTAAAGTGGCAATAAGTTTATCGCCAGCCCTTGATAACATGCCCCTTAGTGCTTTATTTTTAGACACGACAGTTCAGAAACAGTGCACAAGATTTGCCTCTTTCTGTTTCTGTTGCGTGCCGTTTGAAAATAAAGTGCTAACTCTGAGAAATATCGGCTTAAATGTGTGAATTTAACAATGCAGTCGCAGAAAACATATAATGCTCTGTGATGGTCTGTGATGCACCAGAAAAGCCCATCATGATGCAGTCCAGCTGAGTTGGCCCTCATCTTGCTACTCACAGATTTCTTTTAGGGGTTGCCAGGGCTCCCTACTGCAACCCCTGATTTACCCCTTGTGACCCCCAGGCACAGGCATTGCGACCTGGTCGTTAAAGCAGAGTCAGGAACAAAAGTTAAACACTTCCCTCATGAAACCCTTTTAAACGTTCTTGTCTTGCAGCAATCAGGAACATTTGGCTGACGGGAAAAAAACTTAAAGTGAAACTGATACTACAAAGAAACAAAATGTTACCACCATTAGGAAACTGGGGCCCCTGAAATCAAAAATAATAATTGCAACATAATTGCTTTATTGTTGGTAGTTTAGATGGCTGACTGAAAAAAGGAGTCTAAACACATCTTACTCTCTCAAGCATTGTCAGGTGAGAGGGAGGGAAAAGGTAGAATTAATAGATGATATGGGGCAGCAGAGAGGATGATGACACACCTCACAGGCAGTTGAGAATTAACAGCAACAGACAATAAGAGACTACAAAGGCAGAGAGACAGGTGAGAGATGTGATGGGTGGAAAAAAGAGAAAGATGCAGTTAAGAGATAAAGAAATAGAGGAAGAGACAGCAGAGAGGCTGATCACATGAAAAAGAGATATCTGAGAGAAAAGGTGATAGGCGAGAGAGAGGTGTAGACAGAAAGTTCAAAGAGACATCCGTAGAGTAGGAGACAGGAGTGAGAGTATATAAATTATCTATTAGATGTTCATCACTTGATTCAATACCTATTAGAGCCCCATTGACTCATGTATAGATTATTAGTTTGCTTTTGGTTATCATTCCTGCATTTGAATATTTCACCTACTCCCCCTATATCACTATGCTCCATCATATAGCCCACTCCTCTTTCTCTCAGGTTTGACAAATGAGCTGTTATGTGTGCACTATGTGGTTCAATGCCTATTATACTCCCCATGTTTGACTCATGTTTTGATTGTGTTACCTTTCCCTATAATTGTAAAGCGCTCTGATATCCTTCAGGATCAAGTTTGCACTATATAAAACTTTATAAATAAAATAAAACATATAAATTAGTGGGTTTCAAGGGTTGCAGTTGTGACCCTGGCTTGCTCTTTGCAACCTCTGGCATTGCTTTTGGACCCCCCTGGCCTCAAAAGTGGCACCATCTCTGTCAGGAATAGAGGGATACTCACCCTCATCAGTATAAGGGCTCTTCCTCCTTGTTTTTTGTAACCATTTTAGTTTACTAATAATTAAAAGTCATTTATTAACTCTCATTGTAATAAAAAATGTAGCACAAAGAACAAGACATTCGCTAACAGCGGAGGGAAGGTAAATGCTCTTAAATGTATGTTGTGTCCATGTGTGCATGTGAGAGTGCATTTGTGTGAGATAGAGCGTGTGTGAGTATGCATGTGTGTGTGTTAAAGTGAGAGGGAGTGAGTGACCAGTAGTGAGTGAGAACAAGTGAGACAGATTCACAAAGTGGGTTAAAGAGAGTGAGAATTACTGAGTGAGAGAATTACTGGAAGGGGTGGTGAGCTAGTGAGAATGAATAAGAATGAGAGTGTAGACTATTAGATAGCGTGAGACAGTGTTAATGGAAATTAATGTGAGTGAGTGACAGTGACTAAATATAACTGTGAGTGAGAATGAATGCTTCATAGTGAGTGGGAATATGTGTGACTAAATGAATGAGAGTAAGACTGCGTTCAAGTGAGAAAGGATGAGCAACACTCAATGTGAGTGAGAATGAGTACAAAAGAAAGATAATGCATGAGTCAGAGTGAGAATAAGTGACTGAATGAGAAAGAATGAGTGAGTTCAAGTGTATGTGTGAACATTTATGAGTGTATCCAAGTGAGGGTGAGCGTGAATGAGTGAGTGAATGTAAGTGAATATGAGAGAGAATGTGGTGTGATGATTGCAAGTCTGCAGTGGCCCTGGTATTCTGAAGGTAATTCTAGGTTTATAGAGGCAACCCTGGCAAAATGAGTTTTCCTGCACATTAGAGACAATTCTTAGCATGATACTTGCACTAACATGCTAGAGTTATACTTGGCATATGGTGACAGCCATGCAAACATACTGTCACAGTGCATACTGGAGTACATTCTTTGCATGGGCTACCCGTTGTAACATGCTGGTACTGTCTAATGGCAATTCCTGGCTTAAGAGAGGACAACCTGTGGGGAGGGTAACCACAGCCAAATTCCGGTCCTAGCATATAAGAGGTAATTTTTGACATAAGGGTTTCCCATGGTATATGGAAAGCTTTTATGGCACAATTGTGGCACTAGCATATTGTATGCTGTTTTTAGCCTAAGTGGGCACCCATCGTATATGGGGGGAGGAAAACATATGCCAAAATACTGACCCTGGCATAAGGAAGGTTTTTTGTGAAATAAAGTGGCATTAATGGCACATTTTGAAAAAACTGCATCAACTCTTGGAAAGCATCAGGTTTCATTGGCTTTGCACGCCATGAAAGGACTTTAATATTTCATGAGTGCCCTTTCAGAGCATGTGCCTTTTTAGCAAATTTACGTCATAATTCTTTTTTAAAATGCATTATTTGACCCAAATATTTTTAAAGAAATTCTCAGGGATTATCTCCTCCCCTCCCCCGATTTCCACTTAGAAGAGGTCAGGTTCACTCTCCTCATTCTCTCTTTACAATGCAGGGCAAGTATTACTCCCCAGCACTTTCGAAGGTCACCAGTCATCCCTGCAAGAACAGAAATAAAACAGTGTCGTATAGAGCACTTTTTAGGTCTCGGCTAGAAACGCGCGAAGCGCATTCTCGCCAGAGAACTATAGCTGTCGGCTCAGCCGACAACGAGTGGAAAGTGGATACAAGACCTGGGCACGCGCAGCACTTTGCCATAGGATTACGTTGCGCGCGTGAACTTCTTCTTGTTTCAGGAATGCATAAAGAATCGGATCACGTCGCGCGCCTCGGGAAGAGTTCACGTGACTGACTTTGGAATGCAAGGGGAGTCTGCAGAGGGGCGCACGGCGCTGATAAACAGGGGACCATGACGAGCAGTAACGGAGGCGGAGGAAGGGGTAATGCTTGTTCTTATATCAGCTGGCTCAGTAATAATTGTTCGGATTTTCCAGTTTTTATAGAAGTAATTCGCACCGCCAATAATATGTTTGCTGGCGTTTAAGTTTCGATCTTCCTCACCGGGACGCTCCAGTTTACCAAGCGAACACGGCTGGAGATGGCGTGCACTGAAGACATTTCAGGTCTACCCAAGCTCTCGACTGACAAATTAATAAAACAATGAACATTAAAACAAAGTTACTGGGCTTTTACTAACAGACAGAGCAGATGTGTTCTCCAAATTAAAACGGAACACTTCCCGATATATTCTTTTGCGCCATTTAATAAAATATATTAAGCAAATATGTAATGCAAGACAAACACGCCTCGGTGCCTGGCTGATCAGTGTGAGTGGAGGGCGCGGGGCTGGGACATGCTCGAGTGCCTGCTCGGAAGATTCCAGCACCTCAGTTAATCTCTGCTGTTTGCACTGAGCGCCAGCGCCCAACCGTGAACGGCGGCTTCTAGGCGCCATTTCATTCAAGGGCGTGGCGCTCAGTACCAGTGGTACTCGTACGGTCAACAGAAGGTCAAAGGTCACCGCAGTGGGATAAGGCAAAATGATGGGGGCTGCCCTGCAGAAGTGATGAGTGGCCCCTAGGAGAGATTTAAAGGGAAATGAAAAATAAGCAGCGCATCAGCTGAGTTGTCATGTGTAAACAGTTATGTCACAACGTTTGCTGCGTCGGACCATAGTTTCACTTATAGGCACAGTAAACTGCTTTTTAGGGGAATGCTGGTCTGAATTGTAAATGCACACAGCAAAGCACATTTAATACAACATAAGTTACTTCGAAGACAGGCTTTGCACACATCATACAGGGAGTGAAGCTGCACCAGCGCAGTTCGCCCTGGCTGTTTGCTGAGTCGGCCCAGGGGTGGGGGGCTACCTAGAAGTTCTGGCCTCAGCTGCTAGTGTCAGCTGACCCTGATTCTGGCTCCGCTGTGCTTTGCTGCCGGTACCTGCTGTACTGCTGCCCGTGCTGACCCGGCCCCCTGGACCCTGCTCTTGCTCAAGGCCCCCCGCCTCCATGCCCGCCCACCCCGGGCCGTGAGGAGGCCCTGCGCCACACCGCCGCACAGCTGCTCATGGCCGTCGGCGGCCTGCTGCCCCCCCCCTCCCCCTGCCATGCTGCTGGCCCCTCAGGGCTTGTAGTCATGATTTTGCTTTAAAAACAATAAAACTATCTTTAATAATATTTTTTATATCTAGTGCTGCACGCCACACGTGCCATTTCCAAATACCTGTAAATGCCATGTGTGATTGTTACCCAGTTTAAGAGAGTCCAGGTAGCTTCGCATCACCGCACGTTTCAGCGGCGAATGTCCAACTCACTGAACCTTCTTTCCTGCTTAAAAAAAACACGCATTTACAATGCAATGGTCTCGGCATCATTAAAGGGAGAGCTATTGCATTGCTCATGACATTTCTTTAAATCATAAATAAATGGCATTGTCATTTACATTGCCAATAGCTTAATCGTTAAATAAATGGCATTGTCATTTACAATGGGCAACTGCAAGACTTTGTTTGTAATGTAAGCCATGCTTTCGCAGTACTGTTGAATTTCATTATCCTCGCCTAGTGCTATTTTTCAGCCGTATATATTGTGAGTTTTGTGGAGGTGCACCCTGCACGCTCACACACTGCTCACCCTACACACTCACACACTGCTCGCCCTGCGTAATGCGAAAAGACCTAGCTCTTCCCTTTGGCCTGTGTTGTAATCGTACAGTAGGTTGTGAGTATCTGCGCTTGATTGGTTGGGGCATCCCCTCCTTGCTGCTCCCTTCACAGAGGGACGGCTGCCTCAATGAAGCTCCCACGTGTTCAGCTGTTCTTTGTTTTAGCTCCTGTGTGTCAGTGCACCGTGTAAGCGCACAAGCATACCCTGCTCTCTCTGGAACAGGCACTCGGCACTCACCACTCTGCACTCACCACTCTGCACTCACCACTCTGCACTCACCACTCTGCACTCACCACTCTGCACTCTGCACTCACCACTCTGCACTCACCACTCTGCACTCACCACTCTGCACTCTGCACTCACTACTCTGCACTCACACTCTGCACTCACAACTCTACACACTCACTCTGCACTCTGTACTCTCACTCTACACACTCACTCTGCACTCTGTACTCTCACTCTACACACTCACTCTGCACTCTGCACTCTCACTCTATACACTCACTCTGCACTCTGCACTCTCACTCTACACACTCACTCTGCACTCTGCACACTCACTCTGCACACTCACTCTGCACTCTGCACTCACAACTCTGCACTCACTACTCTGCACTCACTACTCTGCACTCTGCACTTACTACTCTGCACTCTGCACTCACTACTCTGCACTCACTACTCTGCACTCACTACTCTGCACTCACTACTCTGCACTCACACTCTGCACTCACACTTGGGTTTCTGTGTACCACCAGCCCCCCTCCAGGGAGGCCCCGCCACTGCCAACCTGCTATTATTTTTCTGAAAATTAAACAATCATCTCGCGCGCGCCGCCGCACAGATCCAGCTTTTTATTTGTTTCCCCTCCACCTCAACTTTCGGTAATTAATACCCCTGGGTCACTTATTGGCAAAACCCTTAGCCCCTGGGCTGGTTTGCTTCAGAACCGCTAATTACAATATGAAAGCTAATCTGGAGGGCCCCATGATTGACAGCTACACCTATTCACATAATTGCCTATTGCCGAGCGCACCTGGTGAGGGGAGTCCCCCGGGGGCGGATTACATGGAGGGGGGGAGGGGGAGGCAAGGCAGAGAGAGGGGGCGGCCTGCTCCGCCGCTCGCCACTCACGGAAGCCCAGCCAAGCTGCCTGCTTGTAAATGTTGCTGTTTTAGGAAAATAGATTTGACGGCCTTTTAAAGCCGGATTAAATACACAGGCTTTGTTGTTACCATTGGAAGCGCTGTAAACACGCATTGCTGTTTCGGAAAGGGAGGGGGGTATTATTTATGAAATTATGGGAAAAGTGGAGTGGAGAGGACCGCCGATACGGCCACATGCGTGACAATAAACGTGCAAAGCCATCGAATATTACGTTTATTTGTATAGCGCCCACTGCAGAAATTAATTGCTTCAGTACAGTGGGCATCCCGGTTTCAGAGGGGCAGAATGGGGTTGCCTTCATACAGTGTGGTAATTTAAGGCAGCCTGGGTGAAATAGCATTTGTTTTTCTGCTATCACCGTTTTAAGTGATGTCTTTTTCAGTCAGGCCTGGCGATGCAATCAAAACAATTAAAATGTACAGTTTTTTGTTGCAGCCGTTATGATTACTTGATTCAGTGTGATTATTCAAGCAGTGGTTTAAGACAGACGTGCATGGAACTGGCGTAACTATTACATATAGTTTACAAGCAGTTTTTTACACCAAACTGCTGTACCAGTTTAATTAAAGTGTTGTTAAGACACACTGATAAGGTGCCACTAATTCGAGCCATCAGTTTAGTTCAAGTTTTGCTTCAGGTTGTCTATTTACTCAAATAGAGAGGCAAATAACCAAGAATTTCTACGCGCCCAGCATCTGGCTTCAATTACCGCGGCCCCTAACAGCTGGTAATTGATGAATTATAGCCTTCTTCTGCGCGTCTCCGCACGGAATATGCAGGAAGTGGAGAAACTCTAAAGAATGTGGCCTATTGCGTGCTGCCTTGTAAAAACACAGCCATGGGAGGGCCAATTGCCATGAAGCTGCCATAAATACCAAACACAATTCACGCGCTTCTCTGGAATTCGTAGGGTAGCTTCTCGAACTCCTCTCTTAAGGACTCTGAAGCCACACCCACTTCGTGGGATGTAGGCCGAGCCCTAATAAGAGTGAACACTACAACCGGTCGTACTACTCCCACGTGTGATGGGCAATTTGAGACCTATGAAAACCTAACCATTATTTTGGCCACATTTAGATATTACTACCTTACTCGGGACTGCTTAATTCAGCGGGCTCTGCTCTTTCGCAGCTAAACCTCAGAAACTTCTGGCAGCAGGCTGTTCTATGCAGCAGCCCCCGAACCCTTTCAGCTATCCTCTAGTTTAAATCCACCCCAAGTACAGTGGCTTCGTAGGGAAGTGTTTCACTGCAGTTTCTTTTGACCTTCTCCGTGAATTCAACCCCTGGGACACTCGTCGTGCTGGTATTGTGCAATCCTCTGCAATTGGCCAATTTAATATCGGGTTAACTGTTGTTTTGCAACTAGCTGATGTGAAGTGCTTCAGGGTACTACAAACAACTCGTTTTGTAAAGTTAGATCTGCCCTGGTTTGCGGATTCACATCTCAGTGATTCGTAGACGCTATTTAACTACAACACAGCATTGCACATTTTTCTCGACTTTGGAAGGATGAGTCCCAATCTAATTTGTGCAAAGTGTTGTAATGGGCTTATTGGAGAGTTAGAGAAACGTGCTCACAAGTTACATTTTGATGCAAATCATCTGAGTAAATAAACAATAGCATGGTGCCGTTTGCGTCCTTGACTTGACCTGGTTTTTATTTTTATTTTGCTATGATTCTCACAAAGGCTAAGGTCTGCCTACTTTAGTAATACGTGCTATACATCGCATAAGCAACAGCTAACTATTCACAAACAATGTTTATATACCGATGCAAATTTAAAAAAAAATTTATGCAAAGCATTGTCATTTACAATGCCAGTAACTCAAACTTTAAAGCTGCGAGACCTATTGCATTGTAAATGCTTGTTTATTTTGCGCTTACACTGGTCGCTCATCGTGTGACACTTACAATTCCAACTGCCAATATATACAATCATTTTTGGCCCTCGACGACTGAAATGATACAGATGATAGCATGGTACTGGAGTACGCAGTAGACTCCAAATTCTCAAAGGTCTCAAATTCCTTGATAAAACCCGCCAAATATTCTATAAAGTCCGTGGGAGTCAAGCAGAAATGAGTACAGCATTTATTTCATGAAGTACATGGTAATAAATAAAGAGCACAAACACAGCCTGTCCTCCTGAATCAGACGCCCCACAAAGACCGAGCAACCGATGTGGGCCAGCGGCACGGGCCATAAAACAGTAACTTAAAAGGAAACATAGCAACTGGAATGCATTTACTTTTGACAAATGAGCTTGCTCTGCAAAGGAGGTGTTTAGAGGCAGAAGCTAAATAAGATATTTGGCTTAAAAGCTCTGATATGCCACCTCTGTGTTTCACCAGCAGCAGATTTTTTTATTTAATGGTGTGGAGTTGCACCCTAATACTGGGAACATGTAACCTCATTTTTCCAAACTATAATACTCTTAACTAAACAGACTCCATTGTGGTACAGTCATTGGCTTTAGGAGATGAGAAACTGATCAGGATTCTGCCCTGCCCGAACCCACACTCGGAGCCCGCCTGTGAACACTGACTCCTGTCAGCTGGGGAAGGAGACGTCAGAGTAGGATAAAGGGAGGGGTTCGCAGGGGAAACCCGCTTCGTGTTCCATTACGGACCCCGCTAGGCCCTCGCATGTACATCGTGTCTTCTGGGACACCTACCTGCCGTTTGTCTTGCGATCTCTCCAAGTTGGTGCGACGCTGGGATTGTCTCCTCAGCTCCCTGTTAGTTGCTTTAGTGTCCGGGTTAGTGCAGGCTCTTCCGGGGCTTCCAGTGTTTTTGTGTCTCCGTTGCCAGCTGGCAACATTTTTTCCTTTTGATTCCCCTTTGAGCTGCAAGGCTTAACTCATTGGTGTCCTGCAGCCTGCTTCTGTAACACAGAAGGAAAAGACGTTAAAGTTTCGTTATTTTGTTGTTTGAAGGAGTTTGCTTTTCTTCTCCCACTGCCCTCACATACATATCTGAGGGCTGTGTTCCTTGATGGTAGAGGGTCTTTTTTTCTGGTTACCTCCTGATTGCATTGAGTCTCTTCTCGCCCTGTAAGGTAATCTATTGTTGTTTTTTAGATCTCTAAAGGCGATTACTGATTAGGTTTGTATGCTTCCCATTTCATCCTTGTTCATGGCTAAACGTCTGCAGTCCAAAGATACAACAAGGGAATGTTTGTTTTCTAGATACCTTGTGTGTTTTTACGCTCTGATCGTGAATGTTTTCTGCGTAGAAAGAGCACCATATTCTGCAGGTATAATTTCATAGTAGAGATATATATATTCTTACAGCAAGGTGTTAAGAGAAAAGAATGTATTCACCTTTGCGTCTTTTCCCATTATGCGCTTTGGTGATACCCAACTGACATTCCAGTGGATTCTACTCCTTCTTCCTTTCCTTGTTTTGTTTCCCCTGTTTCCCCAGCCTTCCCTTTTTTGCTTTGACCTTGTTGGGCAAAGGAGGTGGGTGAGGGAAGCTGGAACCTTATGTTGGTTCCTTACATTGTGCCCCTGTAGAAAATCCAGGTGAGCCCTACAGAACGCGAAGCCCACGTTTCAATATTTCTGCCTGGGCGTAATGGAGGAACATCAGATAACAGTAGCTGATGTGGCAAACATAATAGGTAACTTACAAAAAGAAACCCAAGCTTTGACTCTAAGAGTGGATGCTCTACAACAGACTTCCCAGATTCCACCACCACCTGATCTGATGCCGAGTACCCATAACGCCTTTTTTGCATCACATTCTTCTCAGCCTGGTAGCACGTCTCCTGTATATCACATTTCTACTCCCTCTTCTATACCCTTAGCACCTCCAGAGCTGTTATTCGGTGCCAGAGCTAAATTCGCAACATTTATTAACCAGTGTCAACTGCGCTTTATGTGCAAGGCGTCCTGCTTCCCCACCGAGCAATTCAAAGTAGCTTTTGTCTTGTCATATTTGGGTGATACACCAGCTACCTGTCAATTAACCCTGGGCGGGCAACTTCGCTACGCCCACAAGTGGGTGTAGTGTTGCCTACTTTGCCCTTTGCAAAGTAGGCGAAGCAGGCAACACTACGCCCACTCCTTGGGCGTAGCGAAGTTGCCCGCCACCCGCCTCCCTCCCGCCCTCCCGAACATACCTTCTCGCGAGAAACGCGCATGCGCGGCCGCCCTCGCATGCGCATTGGTTAGCAGACGGCGGCGTGAACGAGAAGAGGGAGCCCCGGTACGCCGCGGACAAGGTAAGTGCATTTTATTTATTTTTATGTGCCCATTTAATTAAATTAGGTATGTAGGGGAGGGGGGCATGCGGCGCGTAGTGGGTCTATGCGAAGTGCGCAGATGGGCGTAGTTTCTCGCCCACTTTGCGTAGCTTCGCGTAGCCCCACTACGCACACTACGCCCAGGGTTACTGTCAATCCCTTTAGTGGATAGAAACAATCCCTTATTGTATAACTCCAGTGCGTTTAAGGAGGAGCTACAACACCTGTTCGACAGGCATTCTTTCATGCAGCCACTTGATACTGAACTTCTGATCCTTAAACAAGGATCAAAAGATCTTATGACATATTTCTCTTGTTTTAACAGGTTAGTTGCTGAGGCGGGATGGCCTGAAACCAAACGTAGTGTTCTCTTTTACAGAGGCTTGAAAGACGACTTGAAAGACGTGCTAGCACAGGGGTAGATCCTCCAAAATCCTGTGATGCTTTAATTGATTTAGTAGTTAAACTGGATCACAGCTTACATGAACGAAAATGGGAAAAAAGAAGTATTGAGACCAGATTCTCTGCCGTTAGAGAAAAGAAACCGGAGATAGACAAACCTGTTGAGGATCCAGAATGTAGGCAGATAGGCAGTATTAAATCGCCCCTCATAAGGAAGAACGGCAGAGACGACGGGCGGATAACCTATGTTTGTACTGTGGCAAAGCTGGACATTTCCTTAAAGACTGCCCTATTAAACCAAAATGACGCACAGAGTCGGGAAACTGACCAGCCTGGGCAAGGTGGAGACAAATTGCTTGGGTAAGACAGGTTTAATTGTCTCCCAATTGTTAGGTCTCGACCACGCTCCGACCCCTATGCACCAATTTTTCTTTTTTGCCCGGCTAAATTGGGGGTCACAAAAGTGTAGAAGTTCAAATCATGCTGGATTCAGGTGCCACGGAGAAACTCATTGATACTGCAGGGGTCGAGAACATGAATATTCCTGTTGAACCAAAGAAGACAGTGGAAGTAGTTAAACCCATTAATGGGAGTCATATGAAGTCTGTGTCTGTTAATTATTCCACCATAGACTTAGGCTTCCAAGTACATGACAGACATTCCGAAACAATTCAATGTGATGTCATCGGATGTATGTCATTACAACGCATGCTTTTACAACGCATGCCATTACAACGAAACTTTTACAACGCAGGATCCATTACAACGCATGCCATTACAACGCATGCTATTACAACGTAAGTATGGGTAAGTAATTTATAGTGTAAGTGTTGGATAGTGTAGGGGTTAAAATTACTATTCTAACTACAGAAGGGCGTAATAGTAGAGTAAGTGTTGGATGGTGTAGGGATTAAAATTAATTTAAATACTTACCCATACCTACGTTTGAAATGGCATGTGTTGTAATAGCAGCTGCGCTGTAATGGAATGTGTTGTAATGGCATGCATTGTAATGGATCCTGCGTTGTAAAAGTTTTGTTGTAATGGTAGTGCGTTGTGTTAGTTGAATTGTAAAGGATGTTTCCCGATGTCATCTCTTCACCTCAGTTTCAGGCAATAGTAGGTCTCCCTTGGTTTATGAAACATACCCCTCAAATCTACTGGAGAGACCATACTTTTACTTTCACCTCAGAGTATTGCAAGACACACTGTTTAGAAAGTCATGCTCCTTTACAACACTTAGATGGACTCATTGATTCCAGCTTGTGTGTGTTACCTGAATGCTACGATTCCTTCTGAGAGGTGTTCGATAGAGAACGCCTGTCTTACCACCCCATCAGCCTTATGATTGCCGCATTGATCTGGTGCTGGGAGCTAAACTCCCCTGCAGTTGTATATATTCCTTGACTGAGAAGGAAAACACATATTTGAGGGAATATCTGAATGACATGTTACAGAATGACCATCCCGATCTGCAGCTTCCCCCTTTTTCTTCATACCTAAATGAGAAGGGGGTCTTCGGTGCTGTATAGACTATGGAGCCCTTAATTGTGTGATGATTAAGAACAGATACCCTCTACCCGCAATCCAATCTTTGCTCGATCGAGTAAAAAAAGCAACTGTTTTTACCAAGTTTGACTTAAGAGGTGCCTACCATTTGGCCAGAGTAAGGGAGGGAGACAAATGGAAAACTACCTTTCATATTAAGTTTGGGTTGTATGAATATATGGTTATGCCTTTTGGGCTGTGTAACGCCCCAGCCGCTTTCCAGTTCTTTGTTGACAATGTACTAAGGGAGACATTGAATATTAACACTATCGTTTACATAGACAATATCCTAATATATTCTTCCTCCATAGAAGAACGTATTGGACATGTGAAGAGTGTATTAACACGTCTTAGCAATAGCAACCTGTACGTGAAACTAGATAAGTGTGAATTTCACGTTCCTGAAATCACCTTTTTAGGTTTTGTGTTGTCAGCAAAAGGGGTGACCATGGATCCTAAAAAGTAGCAGCCATTACCCAATGGCCATCTCCCTGTTCAGTGATGGAGGTACAGAGAGTTTTGGGCTTCGCTAACTTTTACAGGCGATTCATAAAAGGGTTTGCATCTCTGACAGCTCCTATACCAAACTGTTGAACAAAGGAATACCTTTCACATGGACACCAGCAGCTGAAGAAGCCTTTTCCTGCCTAAAAGAGTCTTTTGTCACTGCAACATCCTGACACTTCCCAACCCTTCATAGTAGAAACAGAAGCATTCACTTACCCCTGCTGAAATGAACTATTCACTAGGAGACCGGGAATTACTGGCCATCAAACGGGTCTTTAAAGAAGGGCGTCAGTACCTACTTGGGGCCTTACATACAGTTACGTTTATCACAGATCACAAACGTCTGCAATCCAAATATACAACAAGTGAATGTTTGTTTTCTTGATACTTTGTGTGTTTTTACCCCCTGATCGTGAATGTTTTCTGCGTAGAAAGAGCACTATATTCTGCAGGTATAATATCATAGCAGAGATATATATATTCATGCAGCTAGCTATTAAGAGAAAAGAATGTTCTTACCTTTGTATTTTTCCCATCAGGCACCTTGGTGATACCCAACGGATGTTCCAGTGGATTCTACTCCTCTTCCTTTCCTTGTTTTGTTTTCCCAGCCTTCCCTCTTTTGCTCTGACTTTGTTGGGCAGAGGGGGTGGGTGAGAGAAGCTGGGACTTAGCAACGATTCCTTACATTGCGCCCCTGCAGAAAATCCAGGTAAGCCCGACAGATTCCAGAAGTGGAATCTCACTGGAATCAGAAAAACGGGTGATGTCCGAGAACAGACAGGACTGATATCCTAAGAAGAGATCAAGAGGAGTATAATTTGATGGATACCGAGATCTACAGGAACCTGCAGGTCACACACTCCCTAAAGGTCCACACTTGAAAATACGCATGTAGTGAATACCTCTTCCCACTAAAAGACAGGATCCTAGTCCAAAACTTCCCCAAAAAAGAAACACACTTAATATACAAGAAGATAATCAGCACCTCACTGAATCCTCTAAACAAGCTAAGAGAAAGATGGAAGACAGATTTAGGAGAATTGAGTGAGGAAGGCTGCGAGGAGACACTCTGGGGCCTGTGGGAAGTCACTATTAGAGCATGCTAAAGCATTCTATTTGGAACCTACTACACTAGGATGCTATGGTCACACTAGGAAGCCCCAATACGGACATAAGCCTTAGAGGCTGTGGTCATCCAATACCTTTATTCACACAATATGATTTTTCTCCCACTAAGGATATTATTAGCACATTATTAGCATAGAATGGGAAAGCTTAAAGTAGAAATCAGAGGCTCCCATGGACCTAGAGGTGACATTGTTCCTTCTGGGGACCTAGAACAGGAAGACCCCATACAGAGACCTGAAATTATTTGGCAACCTTGCCCTGCTACACAAAATGTGGCTCAATTATTGTGAGCAAGTTGCTACCCACCAGGCCCCTAAAGGTACAAACATGGAGCATATGGACTGGTGTATAATTGCAGAAAATAAACCAGGGTGTTCAAAAACAAGTTGGAAAAAATATGGGGCCATAGAGATCATCTCACCAAGGTCCTCAACTCCTCAATTACCATGACCCTCTTCCCCCAGAAATGGAAATACGCCGACAGGAAGCCATTGCTGAAGAAGCCATCCGGACCCTAGAGAAACTAACAACTACCTACCTATCTCCCTGCTTCCCTTCCTAACCAAGGTAATCAAGAAAGCCAAAAATATCCAGCTCACTGGGCGTCTTGAGAACCACAACCTTCTGGGTCCCTCCCAATCTGGCTTTAGAGCAAGAAACCGGTCCTCGGAAGCTTGTTTCCGGTCCAGGGAAGGCATGGCTTGGCAGTTTGGGCTGGACTGTTCCCATGAGGCACAGGGTCAGACTGATTTGCATATAGCCATGTCTGAACTGGGGTGGCAGAGTGGGCTAAAGAACGGTGATGGATTAAACCCAGATCTTTTGACTGGGTGTGAGTGTTTGATTGGTTCAGATGCTCCGTCCATCACCACCCCCTATTGTACCTCTTTGGCCGCCATAAGTGTGGCAGGGTATGCTCAGACGTGAGTCCCTTGCTCACTTTGCCACTAGATTCAAGCAAGCCGGGCTGAAGACGGCTGCTATGCCAGAAACCGGTCCTCGGAAGCTTGTTTCCGGTCCAGGGAAGGCATGGCTTGGCAGTTCGGGCTGGACTGTTCCCATGAGGCACAGGGTCAGACTGATTTGCATATAGCCATGTCTAAACTGGGGTGGCAGAGTGGGCTAAAGAACGGTGATGGATTAAACCCAGATCTTTTGACTGGGTGTGAGTGTTTGATTGGTTCAGATGCTCCGTCGATCACCACCCCCTTTTGTACCTCTTTGGCCTCCATAAGTGTGGCAGGGTATGCTCAGACGTGAGTCCCTTGCTCACTTTGCCACTGGATTCAAGCAAGCCGGGCTGAAGACGGCTGTAATGCCAGAAACCGGTCCTCGGAAGCTTGTTTCCGGTCCAGGGAAGGCATGGCTTGGCAGTTCGGGCTGGACTGTTCCCATGAGGCACAGGGTCAGACTGATTTGCATATAGCCATGTCTGAACTGGGGTGGCAGAGTGGGCTAAAGAACGGTGCTGGATTAAACCAAGATCTTTTAAATGGGTGTGAGTGTTTGATTGGTTCAGATGCTCCGTCCATCACCACCCCCTTTTGTACCTCTTTAGAGCAAGCCACAGCACAGAGACAGCTCTTGTTGAAGCCACGTCAAAATGCTACTAGACAACTGAGAAACAGCAGCCCTCATCCTCCTCAACCTCTCAGCCACGTTCAACACTATGTCCCACCACACACTGATCAACAGACTCCACCAGATTGGAATCCAAGGAGCAGCCCTCAAGCGGATTGCATCCGACCTCACAGGAAGAAAAGAGAAAATCGCCCTCTCTCCCTACGCCTCTCTCCCTAAGCACATCACCTGCAGTGTACTTCAAGGATCATCCTTCAGCCTAACCCTCGTCAATGTATACGTGACACCTCCAGCCAACATCGTCAAGAGCCACAGACTCAACATTCTCTCCTACGCCGACGACAAGCAACTCATCCTTTCCCTGACAAACAACCCAATGAACATTAAGGACAAGTTCCAACGATGCATGAAAAATGTGGCCGCCTGGTTGACCAATAACTGTTTCAAACTCAACACCGACAAACCAGAAGTAGTTATCTTTGGGAAAGACAAGGACACACTCTGGAACAACAAGTGGCAATCTGAGCTGGGCCCAACCCCCAAACCCGCAGAACATGCCTGCAACCTTGGTATCATCCTCAACAGCCAGCTACTCATGAAGAAGCAGGCTAGCACCATCTCCTCCGCTTGCTGCCTCACCCTCTTAAGGCTCAGGAAGGTCTTCAGATCGCTCCGACCCATCACCAGGTGAACAGTCAAGCATGCTCTCATCACCAGCAGACTTGACTACGGCAACTCCCTCTACGTAGGAATCACCGCCCAACTCATGAGAAAACTCCAGACTCTCCAGAACACAGCAGCCAGACTCATACTTGACCTCTCCAGACAGATGCACATCACCCCACCTCAGGAAACTCCACGGGCTAACAATTACAAAGAGATGCCAGTTCAAGCCGCTCACCCATGCCTGCAAGGCAGTACACAACGAAGGACCGGCGTACCTCAACAAACGTGTGAATTTCCACCAACCCAAGAGGAAACTCCATTCTGAATTCCTCTCCTAACAGCCACCATGCGCATCCGCAATCCAAACAGTCGAGGCCGCTCCTTCTCCCACCTGGCGGCAAAGGCCTGGAACAACATCCCCCTGTGCCTCAGAGCCTCACCATCGCTCCAGCAGTTCAAGATGGACCGCAAGACCTGGATGTTCAACCAATAGGAAAACAGGCAGCATGATCCCACAGCGCCTCAAGATCCATACAGGTGAAGCAGCAAGCTCTACAAATCCTGATTGATTGATTGATCAAAAGGGTTATTATTATAAGACAGTTCACAAGAATGTCACTGCCACGATGTAACAGAGGGAATCTACTCCTGCTTCGTACCATCAGATTATTGGTGAAAGAATCAACCCAAAGCCTGCTTCAGATTCGATGCAACCACAGATGGTACACTCTCACTGCTTAGAAGCATGGCAAACTGTGGTTGTTAGTGTGATATATAGCTCATCAGATACCAACAAAAAGATTTACCTAAAAATAATTAGTATGTACCATGACTGGCAGTGCCTCGGGTATCACTCACTCCACGGGGTCCGGTTCACGAGGGAAGACGCAGGTACCAAGCGGGTGCCTGGCGACGTCGGCGATGTGCCATTTTCGCCACCACCCCCTCCCGTGACCCATGGTGTGGGTAATTTTCACACTCTACGTGCAATCGGCTTTCTCTGAACAAGAGCAACCACCTAATATGTGCTGATTGCATTTTTTTGATATTTTTATACACTTTTCACATTTAACGTCCTCTGGTTAGGGTGGGCCTTAGCGCGCCCATACCGCTGAGGTACAGGCTTTTGGTCCTAATGAATGCCCAGTAAATTATACCACCAGGGCAGAAACATGTCGACCCCACTTTATGGGAAATAGCTGAACAATCTTTTCAGCTCTTTCTTCCCACACTCTGTTTTTAGCGTGACTGATTGGCCATTTAATAAAATTCCTTCTTTGGACACATTCTAGACATTTTTAATCACTTAACTTACACTTTCACTTGTCACGACAAAAACCAGCTCTGCAGTAAGTCTGGCGTCGCAGCAAACCGGGGAGGCATTCGGCCTCTCCCGGTGGGGCTCGATGAAGCATGTCACCAACTAGATTGGTGAGTGAGGGCTTTCTAAAGAATCTAACAAGATTCTTCATGCTCGCTCTTCTTGATAGAAGGCACACTATTTAATTGTCTGTATTATTTTCGGGTATCACTCAGACAGAATTTCTGATAGATTTTATTATACCTATCAAAAATAAGCACTAAAATCGGAGATCAGCATTTGGTTTGATTGTTCTGGATGTTAAAATGTATGTTTTTGGGATCATATTCATACCACATACTTGGCCTGGCTTTTAACAACAGTGGCTTTTGACTCAGATGCCATAATAAGAAATAATTGGCATGAGATAAATGAGTTACATTTGAGCAACTTGGCCAACCTCACCCTTCACCTAACACATCCCTTAGTCACCAGACCCACTTATGCCATGAAAACTGTCAGTTAGTAACTCGCAGCTGAATGTGGAGGCACGTATTTTACGACATTGCACAGGTTTCATATGGTTAATTGTAAATCATTTCCTGTTCAGGGAGCTGACTTTGACCTCTTTACGGGTTCCCTCTACATCTTCTCTAGGAATAGTAGGATGATGGCGCGAAAGCAGTAACCTACTACCTAAATCAGCAGAATTGATGGGTACGCACCGTTCTCTCAAGAATTAGTTTTGTCGTACAAATTCAAAATCAACTTGACACAAAACATGCCACCAAGTAATATCTAAAGTTGAAATGAGGGGGCATTACATGAAAAAAAGTAATTGTTTTTTAAACCTGAAACGTGGGCGAAACGCAGGACCTCCCCTGCGAAGCAAAGTGGCAGAGGGGGGTCAGCCTTTCAGGGGCCCCTTCAACCCTTCGTAGGGGCCCCATTTAGCCCAATATATGTGAGACTATGGGGCCCTCCTACGCATTCTGCAGGATGGCCCCATCATTTCGCGTTACACAACTGGTCTGAAATGTATTTTAAATGGTTGCTCGTGGAATACTTACATACGTGAAGATAGCTTCACTCAGCTGGTAATGTATGTCTGGTGAAAGCAGCGGGGTTGCCTTGATGGCTAGATGGCTGCCAAAGAGCGGCTGGTCCTCTGGATTTAGTGAACAGGAAGTGACGTATAGTCCGTACCTTGACATGGGCAGGCTAGCATTGCAACGGGGTGGGCTATTGGTGAAGTGAGTCCTTCTTCCCAGTCTGCAGTTAGATCCAGGATTACAAGTGGAGGGAAGAGGCTTCGCCCTAGTATCTTTACGCAGACATCTCAGAGAAAATGGCCCTTTCCTACTCAAGGAGTTGTCTCAGAGGTGCAACGGCAAACATAGAGACTGATACAAAACGTCTGCCTTTGATTGGCTCACTTACGGTGCTAAGCGGTGTGTGGCTGATTGGTGGGCTGACGACTATCACCTTTTGAGAGTTGTGGTGCAGGTGTTGTCAACGAATGCCCCCCTCCCAAGATTAGGCAAGTTTTTGGAAACTATTTTGAAATTTGCATTTTCTCTTGCATCTATCTGTACATGTTGCAGTCTTATCATATGAGTTACTATTGTTCTTCTTCCATGTATTTTCACTCAGCCAGCTCTATTTTTATATTTATGTTTATTGGCAAATGTGATATGTTTCCAATGATAATTGTGTGTATTTCATACTTGCATGGCCTTTCCTATCACCTCCTTAATGTTCCACCTTGTCACGCCCGTTTTTGAGGAGACTATCCCAATTTTCGCGTTGCTCGTGAACATCCACATTTATAGCTCAGAAGCAGATTTTTGCAGGGACGTTTTAAGGCATGGGAAAGTGGACTTTGTCCCAGCCTTTTCAGTGGCCCCTTGATAGAGCCACCTTTGTTCTGCAGAGTCTTGATCTAATTACCATAAATAATTCTTAAGCAGATTGTTATAAATACCGTTTTTCTTTATACAATTTAGTTTTAAAGTGGGTGGTGTGTTAGAGTCTAGTGCAGACATTTTGCAAAGAAATGCTGTTTGTGTTTCATTCAACTTCCATAAAAAAAAGGTTTCTTGTAGATCAACACAGGACCTTACATGTGAGAAGTGGGAGAGGTCTCAGAGATTATTTGCAGTAACATTAGTGAGCTGCTGCTGTGTTAAAATCTTGAAAATACAAGTCGCTATCCCTGAATATTAGATGTAAACACATTTAGAATTTGGATGAGTGTACCTGTGTACTGTCACTGACCTTGCAAAAGAGGACATGAAATAGCTGAAACTGGATCATAAATTCAAAGCTGTTCCAGGCAGTGGCCCCAAAAATACCTTTGGCCCAGGGCCCCCAAATCCTTAAAATGTCCCTGCATGTTTGTAATATATTCCACTTGTGGCTCAATAACTAGGGTACTGTTGCACCAACGTAGCCAAAAGTGTTTTGTGGATGCCTTTTGATGTACACCAGAGATGTACACCAATGGCCCCACATTATGAGTGGTCTGGTAAATGAGTTTTATTTTCCTGATACCACTAGTACCAGTAATTCCAGGGGTGGAGACAATCCGGTCCAATACAAGTCAGACCCTGAGGGCCCCCTAAGAAATTATGAATTATCAGGGAATCAAAAGTTCCAGGTCCATATTTTCCTAGTAATTCATTTTCCTCCATACTTTGCCACAACATGCCAGCTCTTTTCAGCAGCCAAATCTCCAGGTGAAAGTAAAAAGATCTGCAGTGTTCCTGTAGACATCACAATTGTGATGGGGCTGATAATTGCGGCTAGTGGCCCTGTCAGAATTGAGAGGCCACTCTTAAGGGGGACCTCAGTGCATTAAAATTCATGTACGTAAATACCTTCGTAAATCAAGTCCTATGTGTTTTGAAGGCCAATAGACTACTTTTGATATTATTGTATTGTTATTCGGGTTACTAAAATTCATGCCTGCTTTTTTCATGCAAGATATTGCTTATCATTTGACAGCAGGTGGCCCCTTTCTAGTCATGTGAATTCAGCTTCTTTGAGGCCAACTTATGGCAAACAAAGCGGTACAAAAGGGGGTGGTGATGGACGGAGCATCTGAACCAATCAAACACTCACACCCAGTCAAGAGATCTGGGTTTAATCCATCACCGTTCTTTAGCCCACTCTGCCACCCCAGTTCAGACATGGCCATATGCAAATCAGTCTGACCCTGTGCCTCATGGGAACAGTCTAGCCTGAAATACCAAGCCATGCCTTCCCTGGACGGGAATCAAGCTTCCTAAGACCGGTTTCTGGTATTTCAGCCGTCTTCAGCCAGGCTTGCTTGAATCCAGTGGCAAAGTGAGCAAGGGACTCACGTCTGAGCATACCCTGCCAACTTGCAATTTATATATTACCTACTGCTCACAGAACACGAGCCACGTGAGCAAGGAACAAAGAACCTGCGTCCTCTTGACTGGTATCAATTAGGTGTTTAAGGTCCCATTGCTTCCCCTGCTGTGCACGTTATTGCAATGCACTGGCAGAGGTACAATTTCTTTTAATAATGGGATGCACACATACCTCTCTGTAACGTGCTTGCTATGTCACGAAGTGCAAGAAAAGATTTCTTCATTCCACGTGAGCAGCACCTCTGAACGGTTTGGATGAAGCTGAGCCCATGCCCAAGGGCCGAACAGAGATTTTAAGGGTTTCTTACTGGCACTTAGTAGCAGTTCGTTTAGCCAGAGGGCACCAACATGCATGTTTTCACTTGAACTCCCCATTGTAGAGAGGTAAGCTAATGTGTTGGCACATGCAATGTTGTGCAGTGGTGGGTGTTTGAGTTTTCTGCAGATGCCAGCAGTAGTGTACAGCAGATTTCAGATCTGGCTGGAAGACCACTGGTTCATGATCACTGTAGATCATTATATGGGTAGTTATTAAGTGCTCCTGCTACAATACAACTATCCTTTGTAAAGCACTCTTCTACATCAAATACCAAAACAAATACTACAACGGAAACTGTCCTCCATGTTTCAAGTTACACTGGACCGTTGTTGCCCCCCCCCCCGCCAGCCTTGAGTCCAGGGCCGTCAATCTTGTAGCGTGCGCGGCGCGCGCTACCAATGATGACCCTGAAATGACATTTGTGGCCAGCCCTCGCTCGCGATTAGAACGTAGCAGTGACGCATTACGCGCTTCACCGCTACGCTCTTGTCATGAGGAGTCAATTCTGGCCTGGGGCAGTGCTTTATACAGCTTTGGGCGTCTTACTGGACTGGCTCTCTGGACTGAGAGTCTGGCTGCTGCACTGCAGACTGAGTACTAATAGGGGAACAAAGTTGAAACCGAACAACCCCTGCCTGCCATAGACCCTGCCTGGAGCCAGTGAGGTAAGAGGAAAGAAGCAGATTCAGAGGGGTGGGTGGCTGAGTCTGTGGCTCATCCATGATAGCTGCCAAGGTTTCAGATTGCTATGTGTGGCGCTTTCACTTTCAGAATTTCATTGTAATTATAAGTGACATCATAGCTGCCAAGGTTTCAGATTGCTAAGTGTGACATTTTTATGTCAGTGTAATTATGCGTGACTTTCCAACTACTATGAGTGACACTTTCTCCCGAACAAAATCAAGCAATGAAAACGAGGGAAACATTAATATTAGGAAATTACACCCATTAGTGCAACAAGAAATTCTAAGTAGATGTTAAAATAGCCGGAAAGCACCAGAAATGGAATGGCACACATAGCTAGGGATCACAATTTGGCCACAAAGGTTAAGTTTTATCAAAAAAGATACATTGAGCCATTTAATAAAAATCAATTCGCTGATTACAGTAAGGCGCCACCAGCTATTATTAACCTGTGGCTGAGAGTAAGTTGCATGGCTATTTTAAGCACATAACATTACTGTACAATGAGGCATAATTGGGAGGGGGGTTAGGACAAACCTCAGGAGAAGAGCCTGACTGAGGTACACATAGCCTACCTATGTAGGCTGTATTTTATAAAAAATACCTTTTCTGAGACACTGACTAGCAGTAATAATTCTAAAGCTCAGCGTCCGACCACCCTGGCCAGGGTCCGGTAAGTTACCCCAGGCTATGACCTACGAGTGTACCAATGTGTGTCATGCAGCAGGCTGTAAGTTTAATTTGAAAAACATATATGGCACAGAATTGTTTATTTTAAGATATTCCAGCTGTTTGCCAGAAACATGTCGAACCACCACTGGCCCGGGCCAGTAACCCACGCTACCAGGCAGAATGGCATCATTAGAGCACTCCCAGAGAGCTCCTATGCCCGAACCTGCAGTAGTGTCTGCTGCTTTGCTAGAGAACATGCTTGTGTCCTCAAACTGCTTACTTTTGCACACTGGGGGATCATAGCAGGCATATTTAATGTAGGTGCTTCCGTCCGTGAGATATAAAGATCAGGTCTAGCCAGGGGTTGGTGGAAGGTGGCAAGGCAAGTTCACAAAGTGCCCCCCCTCGCAAACTGTGTGAGTCCTAGGCATCTGTAGGCTGGACAGCTAGGAGGGTGTGATATCCAGTGTGCTCACCATCCTTTCTCCCCAGCACCTCCCCCCCCCCCCCAAGGGGCGGCAATCTGAGGGATAGCCACAAGCTCTTGCTACGCCCCTGAAAGACAGCATCTGACAGTGTCTCCCACCAGAATTTTGGGGTATCCTCGAAAAGACGGAGGTTCCAAGTCACCTCCCATCAATCATTATCCGGCTTCATACAGAGTTCAAATGGGGACAAGAGGTACAACTGCTAGCATGTGCTTGGTCAACAAAGTAGTATACCAAGAACACATACTCGCCTATTCTCTTTGTTAACTCCTTGTCAAAAGGATTGTTGTTCATCTGGCTGAATTTAAAACTGATTCACCAGCATAACCAGGGGTCAAGCTCTCACCCCTACATTTTGCAGATTACACTACATTACTTTTCAAATCAAAGTTCAAAGCTTTTATTCGATTTGTACATACAAATCATACAAGCATAATAAAATACATGATTAAAAATATTGAATCACCATATAGACACAGATAGGAAAAGGAGTAGGAGATGTGCAAAAGGCTAGTGGGCAACAGTTAAAAATTATTCTTTCCTTTTAAAATCAACAAACTATTACGACAATACAAAACATTCATAGGTGTACAGACAGGAAATCGAGAAGAAATACATGATAAACGATTTCCTGGCAGCTGTACATTCTTGTAAAACAATTCCGGTAAAAGGATTCTGGACTTTCTAAGCTAACATAGGAATAGTTAAAAGTGAAAAGTAAGAATTAAAAGAAAGGGGAGACCATACAGTACATACTGTGGACATCAACGAGTAAATTTATACCTTAATTGCGAAAATTGCTATAAAACTTAAAAACATATATATACAGACAGGAATGCAGAAGGTAGTAGCAGCATAATACCATTCCTGGCAGCTGTATAACATGGGTACAGACAGGTAAGTATAAAAGATTTTTACAGTACAATACTTTTCCTGGCAGCTGTACACTTCAAAATGTAGGTGGCCAAAAAGAAACAGATATCTTCATTCTCCAGTGAGGATAATAGTGTCAATGCAGTTTTTACGGTACGAATATTATATTTTATAAAAATCGGTTTAAGGTATTTTACCCTAAGAAAATGGAAAAATCTACAAAAAAGTAAAAAATGGCAACAACTCTGGCGAGAGGTACTGTCACACGGGCAGAGTGTCTCAGATCTGGCTTTCGGGTGTGGGAATGCAACCAGATGGTGAACGATACCCAATCTGACACGGGTTAATACATATTGGTGAGAGGGACGAGTCACGTACACAAGGTATGGTACTTTTCAAATCAAAGAGTGACTTTTAGATCCATCTTAATGAATTAGAGGATTGCTGTACTAAGAAAGGGCTAACAATAAATTCAGTGACATTCAAATACATGGAATACACTTCTTACAGAAACATTAGTCCCAGTATTGTTCTGAATGTCTTTTTTTCTTATACTGGTGAAAAAACTTTGAATATTTAGGAGTAAAGATGTTAGAAGAAGACAGACAGAGGTCGAAGGCATGTATCACTCAACTGCTCAATTATAGATTGACTACCCGTAGTAGGTACTACTAGGCACAGTTTGGAAGAAGATAATCTTACGCCCAATAGAGATGCAGAAGGGAGAAGCTTGCACAACAGCTACCTACGCTTGTGAACTCGGGGCGTGCAAATTTTATTAGCCTAGCAATTGCCATTCCTATTGATGATGACGAGTATGTCAAGAACTGTGTTCCTAAAGTTATATCTCCACCAAAGATGACAAGAATCAGATATAAATCGGAACTGTTGGCGACTATCCCGGGGAAAAGATAATTTAACCCCTTGGACGCTTATGACGAGCTGAGCTCGTCATGAGCCACGGTGCTCGTGTGCCCATGACGAGCTGAGCTTGTCGTGACCGTTGGAATGCTCCTACGCTGGGCTAATTCCCCTGCTGTGCGAGCTTTCTAAAGAAACAGGTGTGGTCATGACAAGCTCAGCTCATCATGAGCACACGACCAGTGCAGGCCTCCTGAAGATGGAACCTGCTGGAATGGGAAATCGCCGAAGAAACTAGAATAAAAATGATCCATATGGATAAAAAGCTATCTGATGACCTAGAAGATTGGTCTGACCTGATAAGAGAATTGCTGGTGAGGAATTGGTGGAGGGGGGGGGTGGGTGGGGGCTGTGGATGGCACATCTGAATGAATAATGTTAATGTGCTTGTATATGATACACCGTTCGCTGCCATGCACCAGACCATGTTACAAGTTTATGCAGCAGTACAAATGTGAAAAATAAAGTTAAAAAAAGGAAAGCTAGCAACTGACAACACCACTTCTTGAAAGAAATCATGAAACTTCCTTCTAGTTTGAAACAATTCTATGGCATCATAAGCTTTTGAAAGGTAGCTTCTATGGTTTCTTTCAAGCCTGTGATACATTGGATCCACACCTGAGCAACGGAGAAACTGATGACATCCAGGATTTTTTAAAGGACAGAGCAAGTGCTTGGATTTATGGATTAGTATCCACAATATGAACAAATATAGTGTAGGAATAAATAGAGCCAGTATCGTTGTTTTGGAGACAACCAGTAAATATGAATCCAACATATCAATGTATCTTGTCAAAAAAAGAATACAACAGCTGTGTAGATCAGATACAATCAGAAGCAAAAGATGAACCAGCTGTTGAGATAAGTGGACAAGTGTTTCAGTTCCATTTGCTGGGAACTTTTTCAAGGCTGACATCATATTTATAATTTCAAAATAGGATAATATTCATGGAACAAAAAGAAACAAAAAGATCATACTTTCCTAAGCTGATGCAAAAAAACTTCCAAAAGTACATGGATAATCCTGAAACATTAACTGGTTCTTTCAAGCTTAAAAGAAAGTGAAATTTAATGAACCGAGTAACCAAAAATAGCAAATACTAAGCAACATATGTAAAATTTGCTGTTGAAGAGCTCTTAGTTGTATTTCTTAGCCCTAATTCATATATCAAAAATACCTGCTAAGTTAGTTATAGGTCAGAACAAGATGTCCAGAAGATACATCAACACAGTGTCTGATTGGAAACAAAACGAAAAGGTCACTTTTTGCAGTACAAACACCTTAAGTGACAAATACGATTGTCCTTTGTATATGTAGTAGAACTGTACTGTGCTACAACTTACCACTAAACTGTAGTATGACTTGAAGTCAAAATAGTGAGTGGAGACTGTCTCAACCAGGTTTGTCTAAAGGTCTGCCACGGACAAGGTTCCACAAGGCTAATATTTTTATGGCAAAGTTAGCCTGGGGTGCCACTCTTACTCAGAAAGGTTGCCCCAGGCAACCCACTCTGAAGAAAGGTAGATGCAAGTCTTCCGAGATGCAAGTCTTCCATGAGGCCTGAAAATAAATGAGTAGCAGATCCTGAAGCACAGTGTTTCAGGTGAAGTCCAGGATTACAGTAGACTTGGGTGCCGTATGGGAATTCTGCAGTGTAGGACTTACTAGAGGTAAGTGGAAGGATAGTTGGCACCCAAGGACGTCCTTGGGAGCCAACTACCCCTCCTGTTACCTCCAGTAAGTTCCACACAGCAGGATTGCTGAGAGGTTGTTGGAGGCCACGCCCCCTTTCTCCACCACTCTGCAAACGCGGCTCGTGGTGCACTACTTGTTGGGGGATGAAGTCCAATCTACTCCTAAGGAACCTTGGGGGCCAAGAAGCCCTCCTGGTACCTCCTTTAAGTCCCACACAGCGAGATTCCTGAGAGCTGGTTGGAGGTCATGCCCCCTTTCTCCAACACTCTACAAATGTGCCTCCTGGCTCACTACTAGTTGGGGGACGAAGTCTTGAGGGTCCTTGAGGGTCAACTACCCCTCCTGTGACCTCCAGAAAGACCCACACAGCTGGATTGCTGAGAGGTTGTTAGAGGCCATGCACCATTTCTTCACCACTCTGGAAACATGCCTCGTGGCGCACTACTGGTTGGGGGTAATAGTCCACTTTAGTCCTCAGGAGTACAGTGGAATTAATTTCACAACCAGAAGTGCGCCAGGAGGTGCGTTTGCAGAGTGGTGCAGACAGGAGGCGTGACCTCCAAGTCCTCTCAGCAATCCTGTGGCCTCGGACTTCCTGGAGGTAACAGAAGGGGTTTGTGGACCCCAAGGACCCTTAGCATCTAAGGGGACTTTGTCCTCCCAACCACTACTTTGCCAGGAGGCCCATTTGCAGAGTGGTGTTGAAGGGGGCGTGGCCTCCGGCGACTTGCTGGAGTATTTTCTTTTTTTTTTCAGGGACGGGGCTGCGTGGCCCCCCTTCCCTGGACCATTTCGGCACCAATCGCCCCATCCCCAGGGCCAGGCTTTGTTTCATTGGGTGAAGGAGGCCACGTGGCCCCCTTCCCCTGGCAGATTGTTGCCCCAGGGACCTAATCCCCAGCATTTCTTCTTTATTTCTAGAGGGAGGGGGCTGCGACGATTTTGGCCCCGGGGACCCCATCCCCCGGTGCCTGGCTATTTTCTTTCCTTTTTTAAAAAAAAAAGAGGGGAGGGAGGCTGCATGGTCCCCCTCCCCAAGCCGATTTCAGCCCGGGGGACCTCATCCCCCGGGGCCCAGCCTTTTACAGATGAGGGAAGGAGGCTGCACGTCCGCTTACCCCAGGCCATATAGGGCTCCGGGAACCCCATCCCTCGGGACTGCCCATCCAAAGTGGGTGCCTCCAGGGCACCCCCCACCATTGGGACTGTGAGGGGATCCTGAAGGCCCCCGCGGTCCCTGCCAGCTTCCCGCCTCCTGTGGGAGCCGGTATTGCTTTGAGAACCAGAGAGCTGCTAACATGCAGCTCCCTGGATCTCAAAGCAATATCTGTTTCCTTGCTCGCTTGACAGTGGGCAGGGAAACAGACATTCTTTGCTTTCAGCAAGCGAGAGCATTTTCTGCTCTTGTTTGCTGAAAGCGGAGCAAGTGTGCTATGCTCCCACCATACCATAGCAAACTGCAATGTCTCGGGGGTAGGCACCCCAAGACATTAATGGAGCTGGCCCTGGGGGTGACAGTCCCCAGGGCCATGGAGGGCTCATGGAGGGGGAGTGCCCCCCCCTCCTTTCTTCAAATTTGCCCAGGAGAGGTGGGGGTCTCCGGGCCAGGGGTCCGCAATGGACCCTCTAAATTATTCTATTTGTGCCTCAGGAGGTGGCGGCCGCTGGGGCTGCGGGGGAGACAATAGGGCCTCCCCCGTTTTTCTTTTTTAGTAAAGTATGTGCCCAGGGAGGTGGCGGTCCCCGGGGCAGACCCTATGGCCTCCCCTGCATTAATTTAAACAAATAAACAATGTGCTCTGGTGAGGTGGCGATCCCTTGGGGCAGCGGAGGGGGGCTCAGGAGATCACACTTTAATATTAAATCTAGCCCCAGGTAGGTGGCAGTCCCCGGGGCTGTGGGGGGCTATACGGGCCACCGCATCATTATTTAAACTTGCTCCTGGGACCTGGCCCATTCTGGGGCCTAGATTAAACGAAGCGCAGGAGTCGCTGATCCTGCATGACTCCAGCCCCAAAAAAATGTTTAATGCTTTTTTGTCCTGGACGCCTCCAAAAGGCCTAGGGGGTCAGGCTGTTTCAACCCTGCCATCTTTTATTTTTTTCTTAACGTTTTTTCTTGTGACTCGGTTCAACCGGGTTACAAGATGGCTACCAATACTTCCTGGTTTGAAGTGTTGGCAGCCAATCAGATCTCAGGCATGAGATCAGGAGGGGTCATGGATCCGCCGCGGCCTCAGTTATATATCTTAAAGATCTTTAAATGTATCCGCAATTACTGACCGGTTTACACCAGTTAACAAAAAGGTCACTTTTGGGACCAACAGCTACCTTTCTGCTAAATGTGATGTCATTCCGTTAGCAGTTTGGGGTGTAGCCGAGTCTCAACTTTCCTATGGAAATTAAAATGGGGAAAACCCATTTTGGGACCCCCCCTTCCTATTTCTCTGCCCTTGCTTGACGGACCGCATTGACATTTTCAAGACAGCAGCTGCACTGACAGACAAATTTGTTTTGAAAATTTTGCGAGAATTCACAAACAACGCCAACGTTATTAGCATAAGAAAAAACACTCTTCCTATGGAAACTACATCTTAACTACAACTACCTACTGGCGACCGCCAGTAGGTAATATATATATTTTGCAACAAGAAATGTAGATGTGTAGTTAAGAATAGTAAATCTACACTTACTTGTATCCACTTACCTCCTTGAAATTTTGGTCCTCAATACTCTGACTGATTTTAAAGTATCTCTAAATTGCCTGTTCGATATTCTGGACTACAACCAGCTAACATGGCAGACATTCTGCTTTGTTCACCTCATCATCTCACGTTGGTGGAGAGATAAGCTTAGCACTTAAAGATGTATTTGTTGTTAAAGCTAATTATGATCACACACATATCAGGTTTATTGTGTGAGTCCGATTATGGAAGCTAAGTAGACTAATGAATCTATTGCAAGCTTCTGTGATTGACCCCATGGTCACACATCTGAATGTTATGTAAATATGGAGTGCAATGACATGGAAGGGGATATACCTGCCCGAATGCAAATCACATACATAAGAAGCAGGTGTGGATGCACTACTAATAATGAGCACACAGCAGCTAAGTGAACATAAAGCCATGATTGACCTTATGCTAATGATCCAGGCCGCCTTAACCGGCTAGAAGACAGAGAGTTACACCTCATCTCTACCTACTGAATGCCTGAAAAAAAACGGTATGAGAGGTCACACTACCATTACCCTTTCTAGTGAGTTTTGAATTGGGAATTAAGGGACGGAGGCTGCACCGTCTGCAGTAGAAGTAGGATCTCACGTACAACATCAGAAGCTTTAGAAAAAGAAGATCACAAAATGAAGTTAACGTAGCACGTTGAGGACATATCTAGAAACAGCAATGAGAGGAATGTCACTAGAACCTCACACAAGACCTTAAACCTGTATGGGAATATTTTTTCAGTTATCAGGGTGCAAAAGTAGTTCAAACTGAGCACAACTGGGACTAGGGAGTAAGAAGACAGAGATAGAAAATCATAGAAAAATAGAGAGAAAGGGAAAGTGAAAGTGGGGCATGGAAGAGGCGGGACAGAGACTGGGGGCTGTATTATACGTGCTGTATATTTTCCTTGATTGAGCCGGATGCACCTTTTAAAATGTGTGCCTAGCATAATCAAGAAAAATGTGCCGTATTAGGGTGAATGCACTGCCCCCAGGGCAGCAATGAACTCTCTTTGCCCTGGGGGCAGTGAAATTCATGTGAAAAACAGAGCGGCTGATTTGAACCCCCTCCGTGTACCTGCAAGGAATTTGGATGAATCCAAGCTCCTTTCACCAGTACCTTTACTCACTATAAAATGTGTTGGGGAACAAAAGATCCATGCAAACGCTTTCAGATTGGCTAAAGTGCTTCTACTCTTTTTTACAAATTGGTTCTTAACAACAGATTCTGATCCAACTACATGCCCATTTATAGGTCTCGGCTAGCGAAGGCTGCGCTTGGTAAATGCAGTTCATAAGATTCAGGACAAAGTTCGTAGGTATTACACCAAGGTTGGTGCAAGCAGGTTCTTAGTATAAGGTATCTCTAGACACGAGACATGGCTCGTGTTTCGGGATAGTATCCTTCATCAGTAGAGATCAATCTGGGGTGGCTAAGAGGCTGTCAAACAATCAAGGCTTCGTTGCCTCTAGGGCACGGAGGTGCTTCACCTATAGCTCGTCAGCTACGGAGGCTCACGGGAGCCCTAAACAGGAAACAGGGAGGGAGCACACTCCTGACCTCAGCCGGGTCAACCCTTCGCATTCTGGTAAATGCAGTTCATAAGATTCAGGACAAAGTTCATAGGTATTACACCAAGGTTGGTGCAAGCAGGTGCTTAGTATAAGGTGTCTCTAGACACAAGACATGGCTCGTGTTTCTGGATAGTATCCTTCATCAGTAGAGATCAATCTGGGGTGGCTAAGAGGCTGTCAAACAATCCAGGCGTTGTTGCCTCTCGGGCGCAGAGGTGCTTCACCTATAGCTCGTCAGCTACGGAGGCTCACGGGAACCCTAAACAGGAAACAGGGAGGGAGCACACTCCTGACCTCTCAGCCGGGTCGCCCCTTTGCATTCTGGTAAATGCAGTTCATAAGATTCAGGACAAAGTTCGTAGATATTACACCGAGGTTGGTGCAAGCAGGTGCGTAGTATAAGGTGTCTCTAGACACGAGACATGGCTTGTGTTTCTGGATAGTATCCTTCATCAGTAGAGATCAATCTGGGGTGGCTAAGAGGCAGTCAAACAACCCAGGCTTCGTTGCCTCTCGGGCGCGGAGGTGCTTCACCTATAGCTCGTCAGCTACGAAGGCTCACGGGAGCCCTAAACAGGAAACAGGGAGGGAGCACACTCCTGACGTCTCAGCCGGGTCACCCCTTCGCATTCTGGTAAATGCAGTTCATAAGATTCAGGACAAAGTTCGTAGGTATTACACCAAGGTTGGTGCAAGCAGGTGCTTAGTATAAGGTGTCTCTAGACACGAGACATGGCTCGTGTTTCTGGGTAGTATCCTTCATCAGTAGAGATCAATCTGGGGTGGCTAAGAGGCTGTCAAACAATCCAGGCTTCGTTGCCTCTCGGGCACGGAGGTGCTTCACCTATAGCTTGTCAGCTACGGAGGCTCACAGGAGCCCTAAACAGGAAACAGGGAGGGAGCACACTCCTGACCTCTCAGCCGGGTCGCTCCTTCGCATTCTGGTAAATGCAGTTCATAAGATTCAGGACAAAGTTCGTAGGTATTACACCAAGGTTGGTGCAAGCAAGTGCTTAGTATAAGGTGTCTCTAGACACGAGACATGGCTCGTGTTTCTGGATAGTATCCTTCATCAGTAGAGATCAATCTGGGGTGGCTAAGAGGCTGTCAAACAATCCAGGCTTCGTTGCCTCTCGGGCACGGAAGTGCTTCACCTATAGCTCGTCAGCTACGGAGGCTCACGGGAGCCCTAAACAGGAAACAGGGAGGGACCTATGAATATTTTCGGCAGCCCACGCAGCAACCCCGTGTACACGCCTAATCCCTGCTGACGAGCGGTAATAACCGCGAAACACGTGTCCAGGGATGGCAAGCACACCAAGTGAATACCCTCAAGACTCAAGACTCGGGAGAAGCGCACCCGCTGATACCTACTACATCGACCATCATGCTCCGGGGTCACACGCTGATGGGACGAGCAGTGTGCGACCTCATTCGGAATTACATGCGCAAACAGGGCTTTAGACACAGGTTGGAATACACCAAGCCGCTCGTAATGAGGCTATTGGATTTCTCATCAAGGAATGACCGAAGACACTCTAGGCCCAGAATGAGATGGCTACTGGCTTTAATGGTGCTGGTAGATCCAACAAGGAAACAGCCCCACCTCCATTTAACTCCATTCTCACATAATCCGTGATTGAGGTGATGCCTATTTCTTTGCTGTGATCTAGCCAAAACCCTGCCTCTATCCTATCTACTACACCATGGTCATGTATGGGAGGCTAAACTGGGCCAGTCCCTCCTGTGCATTCTTTGGTGTATAAGGTAAATCAGAGACTGGGTAAAAATGAAACAGGCCACTATCATCTTCCAGGATTTTTTAAAGTAAGGGGATAGCTAATGCTGTCTTCAGAAGGTTGGTGTGGTCCCTAGAGATTTTTATTTGATGAAGAAAGCTCAACAAATGGTTGTCTAATAGAGGTTCAAATGCTACAAAAAGGAGTCAGCTCATTTCAGATTCTTGCTCATGAGGACCTGCAGACCCTCTGTAACAGTTAATTTATTTCCAAATGTAATTTGTTTATTTCAAATGTAAATACAAGCATCTCATTGCTAAGGGGCTAACAATAACACTTCTTGGAAAAACAAACACAAGCGAAGAAGATGTTATTTATCAGAACAAAGCGTGCAGTAGCAGCTGAACTTGTCCTACAAAACACTGAAAAAGGAAAAACAATGTCCTGAACCCATCCTTGGCCTAGTGCTAGAGGCTGATAGGATTTAAATGGAACACCTGTAAGACCAATGTGATGTACCCTGCCTTGAACAAGTGCAGCATGTGCTGCAGGTGCTGCCCCTTGAGGGATGCAAGTGACTACAGCAGCAGTTCTTAACCTGGGGTCCATGAACCCCAAGGGGGTCCCTGACTCCTATTCAAAGCAGAATTCATCATTCCTTCAATATGAAGTGTAGGGTTTGTGACCCCTGACTGATTCTGTACAGCAGAACAGTTGAAAAAGAGTCCTGTAAATTAATATATGGGCAGCGCCTTAAGTGGAATGAAAAAGGTCGGGGTCTTCAAAAGGGGTGTGACCAAAGACGCATAGCTAGGAATCCTTTCAAAGAGGCATGACCTAAATAATTCATTGCGTTGCATAAAACATGTACACTAAGATACTGTGTTTCATATAGAGTGCCCCAAACCAGTATCTATTTGCCTTTTTTGTTTTGTTATTCCATCCAGACCTGTTGCACTACAACAAACACATTTACCTAAAACAAGCCAGAAATGTTGGATTTGCTGCCAGTGCTTGTTAGCTGTATCAGATAAATGAATGCCAGCAATGATGTTGCTGTGACTAGTTTGCATTTTTCAATTCTGAAAACATCAGACAGTGAAGTAAATGGCTCTAAAATCTGAGGAAGGGGTAGCCACCTTTGGAATTTCTAAGACACTCCTATTTTTGTAAAACATTTTGACAAATTTATATTTGCTTGCATCATTAACAATGTGCAGTATGCATTTATACGCATCATTTCACTTGTACAGACTAATTAATGTGATTACTTTTGAAACAAGTTTCTTATGTTGTATAGCAGTGTGTATCAGTATATTTTAACTAGACCACACGTGTGTAAAAAGCCATTTTAACCAAATAAGATGTAATTTGTGGCACTCACCCTCTGCTTCCTCCTGTACTCGCCCTCTTCCCACAGGCTCCATGACACACAGTCAAGCTGAAAGATATTAGGATATTTCCTTTGTTGTTGTTGTTCTGCTCATGGTGATCTTTCTCTAGCCTGATTGAAAGTGGCAACATAATAATATTATGTCTTCAGTTCCTTCACTGAGACCTATTCATTCAAATAGTGTGACATTGTAAATGTCATTTGTTTGTTCGAACAACTCCGATAGTTATGATTTTGAACATAGAGGGCGCAGAATAATTGATTATTCATGTAATGCTTGAGTTTTAAGGTAATGTGACTTTTATTTTTCTTGTGCTCTGATTTGCTGAAGAAATTATACATTTGTTCACACCATGATCATTCTGCAAGATTTCTTATTTTCTAAGCAAGAATTGTGTACAGCGCTCCACAATTCAGGGGTGATCCAGAAGACTTTTCTATTCTACTATGGATACTGTCCGATTCGTTTTGATTTTGCTGGCCATAGAGACTTCCAATTTTCCTATTTCTTTCTATTTAAGTTGAGCATATTTTTGTTTATTTAGTGTAAGTGCGTTAAGAAAGGCTTTGCAATTGTTTTCCTCATTCATGGACAAGCTGCATTTTGATTGTTCAGTCAACAGGAAAGCCACACTGGTGTTGGTGAGACATCACAACAAAGCTGCGCTGTTATTTGTTGGTTGCTTACAGAGCCGAGCTTTGATAGGCTGTCATTTGTTAGAACCATCCTGGGATTGGTTATTGTTCACTAATTTTTGTGTGTGATTTTTTAATCATTTTGTGTGAAAACAATGGATGCTGTGTTCAGAAAGGCTACTGAGGGTAAAAAATGACCAGTTTTGGGATCAGCTGCATACAATATGATGACGGGCATTGGGTTTTATATGTACATTTTTCAATGGCATGAATATACTGCTTCTTATACAGATGTGATATTTTCTTTGGAAGGTACATTTAACATTTGAAACTAGATTTGTTTTTAGACAAACTATGAATTACAGAAAACCGTTACCTAGACCTACACATTTTGAGGCACTGAATAAAAGAGATCACATGGCCACAAAGAAGGAGAAAAAGAAAATGACAAAGCAGGTGTAGGCTTCCTTTAGACAATGGCTTAAGAATACATGGGATTGACAGGAAAGATGTTGGAGGGAGAACATGATAGAAGGGGTGAGAGTTTTCCAGCAATAGTCAAAGAAATGGGAGATTAAAAGAAAACTGATAAGGGTAAGAAAGAAAAGTAGAATCAATATTCAGATGAAGAAGATAACTTTTTCAATGACCTTTTGAATTCCAGACCTTCTCCATATTTTGGAAGGATAAAAAAAGCAAGGACCTGGTCTTGATCCTCTACTGAATATAGGTGCATCAGTAGGCTGTGCAGGTGTCCAGACACAGGGATCAACTACATCGATGACTGTGATAACAGTAGTAAGTGCCCCACCTGAGACTGCAATGACAGCATTTACAGGTACTACAGAGATACGTTAGCTGTTTCCTAAATTCAAACATAGGGGCTCATTAGGATGGCGGACGGAAGTGCGACCGCCGTCCTGGAGTATGCGGAAAATGCCTTTTCCGTGTCCGCCTGCCGCGGACAGTCCGACCGCCATATTAGGATGGGAAACACTGTCAAAACTCCGTACGCGGCGGAAGAGAACGCACCACCGCGGAAGTACACCCGACCCCGCAGCGGACGTAATCAATCCAGAGACACCGCCGTACGGAATGACGTCTCCTACCGTGTCCCAAATCACGATGGCGGCAAACACACATAAAACCGCTGCGGAAAAACAACCTGCCTGAACACGGCGGATTCCCCACAGCGAACAAACCACACATTGCTAAGATACCCACCACAAGCAGCTCGCCCACATGGACCCAGCGCTACACGCTTTTCCGATACTCTTCGCGATTGTTAGAAAGGCGACCCCGGGGGAGGCAGAAGATGTCTGACTGACCACCCCTAGGTCCACCTCTCCGTCAAGAAGTAGCCGAGCGTTACTGAGAGGCCTCCTAGGTGAGGGCCCTCTCCTAGGATCGTACAGCAAAGTAACCACAACACTACAAATGGACACCACACTAGAGGTCGAGTTCGTAAGCTTTATCAGGAAATAAAGGCTGCTGGTTCTCAGCAATATGTACAAGTAGATCGAGGGGTCTTTAAAGTCTCGTAAAAGGGGGTCAGGGTAGCGGGACAGTCTCGGTTGGGGTGTAGGACGGGATACCCTGCGCACAGCTATCAATCCTCGAGCCGGGGGTTCCGAGAGGTCGAGCCGCGGCAGCGCCAGCAGGCTCTCTAGATGGTTCGGCAAAGGTGGGCCGCGGAAGCGCCAGCAGGCTCTCAAGAAGGTTCGGCAAAGGTGGGCCGCGGCAGCGCCAGCAGGCTCTCAAGATGGTTCGGCAAAGGTGGGCCGCGGCAGCGCCAGCAGGCTCTCAAGATGGTTCGGCAAAGGTGGGCCGCGGCAGCGCCAGCAGGCTCTCAAGATGGTTCGGCAAAGGTGGGCCCCGGCAGCGCCAGCAGGCTCTCAAGATGGTTCGGCAAAGGTGGGCCGCGGCAGCGCCAGCAGGCTCTCAAGATGGTTCGTCAAAGGTGGGCCGCGGCAGCGCCAGCAGGCTCTCAGGGTATCCTCGGGTTACAGGGACAATGAGTTCTTCTGGTGTCGGCCGTGACAGCGTCAGTAGGGCTTTCCAGTCCAGGATACAACTGCCGTCCTACTCCGGGGCTGGCCCAGATATAGGACTGGAGTCCTTTGATGTCCGGACCCTCGCGCCTGGGGGCCAGAGGGGCCGGGAAGATGGTGTCCAGACACCCAGCAGGGGGGTGGAGCCAGCACCCAGGGATGCCGGGGCGATCGATACCAGGCGTCCGGGGACAGTTGTAGGCCCATCGAAACTCCCCTTCCTCCGGGATCTGTCGAGTGGCCACTCGACCACCTGGGTAGATCTTGGCGCCTCGATGTCGGGGCTTCGCTGGGGCCTGGGCCGGGGCCGAGGCCACGTGTTCGTGACGTGGTGGTCCCAAGATGGACTCGGGCGAGGCCTCGTGCTCAGGACGTGATGGGCCCAGGATGGAGTCAGGCCGGTGTGGTGGCCCGTGGTGGTAACCGGACCGGTAGTGTTGGGGCGTGCAGGATCGGGCGGACGGAGCCGCCCCGGGCTCTGTGGAGGGCCGATGTCGTCCGGGGCCCGTCACGCGGGAGGGGTAGGACCACGCCACGAGGCCGGGTCCAACACATCATCGTCTTCTAGCGGAAGATCCGCTGGGCCCACTGAAAGGTGCGGAAGAGGGTTACGACCTCTTTTGCTCTTGGATTACCAGGGCTCTCGACACTCTGATTCCCATCATATCGAGTAAGATCAGTACGAGAGAGTCGAGTCCCTGGTATGTTAGTACCTTGCGTGCCTTGAGGGAGTTTGTAGACGGGCGGAAAGAGCATGGCGGAAGACGTATGGGGCTGATCTAAAAGCCGCATATGCTCTTTCCGTCAAAACCTATCATCGGGCTATTTGTCGAGCCCGAGCGGCATATTATGCTGCAGAAATACGTAATAGCTCAAACCCGTCGAAGACGATCTTTAAGGCCGTGAAAGATCTCGTGGTGAAGCGAACTTCCTCTGTGGTTGTGAGTTCCATCTCCCACTGTGAATCCCTTGTTTCATACTTTCTGGGAAAAGTCCAAGCAATCTATCGGGCATTCCCTAGCACAGGGATCGATTTGGGAAGTTCCAATGGGACGTTACATCACTCCACCCTGCTCTCTTTCCCCCCTCTGTCTCCGGAGGGGTTTGACAAACTTGCTTCGCAAGTTAAATCTGGCTATCCATCTGACCCAGTAAGACCGGCCCTCTTTAGAGACCAGGCCTTTATGGGACGCTCTGTTGTGTGTTCCCTTGTCAACCTCTCCTTGGAGTCGGGGGTGGTTCCAACTTAGTGGAAGCAGGCGGTGGTGTCCCCTATCATCAAGAAGCCTTCCTTGGACCCGTCTAGGCCTGAAAGTTATCGTCCCATCTCGCTGCTGCCCTGGCCGGCGAAGATAACAGAGGCCCATGTCATTCGGGCCCTGTCAGAATATCTCACCCGAACCAATGTCCTTGACTCCACACAAAACGGCTTCCGTGCTGGGCACAGTACGGAGACCGCTCTTCTTGTGATGGTGGAACATCTCCGTGCGGTGTTGGATGCTGGTCAGACGGCGGCGCTGATATTGTTAGATCTCAGCGCCGCCTTCGATACGGTCTCCCACAGTATCCTCCTGCATCGGCTCGAGGAGATTGGTGTCGGCGGCCAGGCCTTGCAGTGGTTCCGCTCCTACCTCGGCAATCGTTCCTTCTGTGTTGCCATCCCTCCCTTCAAGTCCAATTTCCGGCCACTGGCCATGGGGGTTCCGCAGGGATCCTTGCTGAGCCCCACGTTGTTTAATCTGTACGTGAGACCGCTGGCTGATGTCGCCAGGCAGTGGGGCCTAACTTTGGTCTCATATGCCAATCAATATATCAGCTAGCGGTTACTCTCAGTGGGGATGCGGAACTAGATGCCCCCAGGTTTCAGGATGGACTGAAGGCGGTGGCTAGCTGGTTGACGGGGAACTGTCTCCAGCTGAATGCCACCAAGACAGAGGTTATGATTGTCGGAAGGGGAGTGGAACTTTGGGGTGACCATTGGTGCTGGGACCAACTCCGACTCCGGTGTCGGAGTTGAAAAACTTGGGAGTCTGGTTGGATGCTGGTCTCACCTTTGTAGGACACACTAAAAGAACAGCTGCCTGCTGTTTTGGTCTGCTGAGAGGCTTAAGACCTGTCCTCAAATACTTTGATGCCCCAACCAGACAGCTAGTGATCCAGGCCACTGTTATCTCTCGCCTGGATTATGCTAGCTCTCTTCTGGCTGGGGCCAATCAGGCTGAGCTCACTCGCCTGCAAAGGGTGCAAAACGCTGCGGCCAGAGCGATTGTCGGCCTGCCCAGATTTTGTTCGGTGGCGAGTGTTCTTCGCTCCTTACACTGGCTCCCAGTGAGGAAGCGTATTCTTTTTAAGGTCCTATGTTTGACTTTTAAGACTCTGAGAGGCATAGGCCCTGAGATCATGTCTCGCTTCCTTTCTTTCTATGTCCCCACCCGCACCCTCCGCTCTCAAGGCCAGGCCTTTGTTGTAGTCCCCAGATACAGGCTCTGCCGTATGGGGGGACGCTCCTTCTGTGTAAAGGCGGCACTAGCGTGGAACTCTCTTCCGATGGAAATCCGTCTGCTGGAGGATCTTTTGGTTTTCCGGAAAGCCTTGAAAACTTTCCTGTTTTAGTTGCCTCTTTTCAGTCCCCAGCTTATTTTTGATGAGCTTTTCATTTAGTGTGGTCCCCTCTTAGTAGCCCGCTTCCTTCTGTTGTGTTATGTTCCTCCTTGTCAAATGCGCCAGGACGCTCCTTAGCTGGAGTAGCTGTGCGCACAACAAAAAACAATAACATAACATAACTTAACATAACACGCGTCCCCCCCAGCTGAAGGCAGGGGAGAGTCACCCATCTTCTTGGGGATTCTCCTCGCCGAGGCGGAAGAATCGGGACAGGCCGTCAGCATTGGCGTGGTCGTTGCCGGGGCGATGCTCCACAGTGAAGTCCATCCCTTGGAGGGAGATTGACCATCGCAACAGTTTCGGGTTTTCTCCCCGCATCTGCATCAACCACCGTAGAGGCCGGTGGTCGGTCTGGACCCGGAAGTGGGTGCCGAAGAGGTAGGGCCGGAGCTTCTTTAGGGCCCACACGACGGCGAAGGCTTCTCTCTCGATAGTGCTCCATCGCTGTTCTCTGGCCAGCAGCCGCCAGCTGATGAAGGCAACGGGGAGGTCGGCCCCTTCAGGGTTCACTTGGGAGAGGACCGCCCCAATGCCGTGCTCCGAGGCGTCGGTTTGGACCACAAACTCCCGGCTGTAGTCGGGGGCTTGGAGCACAGGGGCGGTGCACATAGCGGTCTTTAGAGTGTCGAGGGCTACCTGGCACTCGGGGGTCCAGTGCACCCTTTGTGGTAGTCTCTTTGAGGTCAGTTCTGTGAGGGGCCCCACAATGAGCCCATAGTTTTTGATGAAGCGCCGATAGTATCCAGTGAGCCCCAGGAAGGCTCGGACGGCGGTCTGGGTGATCGGGGGCTCCCAGGCCTGGATAGCGTCAATCTTTGGCTGGAGGGGAGCCACCTGGCCGCTCCCTACTTGGTGTCCCAGATACGTCACGGACCCTTGTCCTATCTGGCACTTGCTGGCCTTTATGGTCAGTCCGGCCCGACGGAGGGCCGTCCGGACCTCCCGGAGGTGGGTCAGGTGCGCATCCCAGTGGAGGCTGTACACCGCAATGTCGTCTAGGTAGGCGGCGCTGAACTCTTCTAGCCCGGCCAGCACTCTATTCACGAGTCTCTGGAAGGTGGCCGGGGCGTTTTTCATGCCGAAGGGCATCACCTTGAAATGGTAGTGGCCATCAGGGGTCGAGAAGGCTGATCGCTCTTGCGCTCCAGGTGTGAGGCCGATCTGCCAATACCCAGCCGTGAGATCGAAGGTGCTGAGATACTTCGCAGCCCCCAGGCGATCGATCAGTTCATCCGCCCGGGGGATGGGATGGGCGTCGGTCCTGGTGACGGCATTCAGCCCCCGGTAGTCAACACAGAACCGGAGCTCCGGGGGCGTGCCGGGTGCGGCGGCTTTAGGGACCAGGACAACTGGGCTGGCCCACGGACTGTCGGAGGGTTCGACTACCCCCAGCGCTAGCATCTTGGCCACCTCGGACTGGATGCAGGCCCGCACTCGGTCGGGCACTTGGAAAGCTCGGTGTCTTACAGGCGGGCTGTCTCCGGTGTCTACATCGTGGACACACCACTGGGTGACTCCAGGGGTGAGGGAAAACAGACCTGCAAACTGCCCCAGCAGCTGCCGGCAGTGATGGTGCTGTTCGGGGGTCAGGGTGGAGGAGAGCATGACCCCTTCGATGGAGCCGTCCTTCTCAGTGGTGCTCATGAGATCTGGCAAAGGTTCGGAGTCGTCTTCAGCTCCGTCATCGGTCGCTAACAGCAGACTTAGTTCAGTGCGGGCAAAGTGCGGCTTGAGCCGGTTAGCGTGTAGAACCCGGAGGAGGTTCCTGGGGGACTCCATGTCCACCAAGTAAGTGACGGGGCTCTTGCGCTCCACCACCTTGAAGGGCCCCGTCCATTGGTCCTGGAGGGCGCAAGGTTCAACCGGGGACATGACCCAGACCTGCTGGCCCGGCTCGAATTCGATGGACGAGGCGTTCCGGTCATACCAGCGTTTCATCTCCTCCTGAGTAGCCTCCAGGTTGGCTTCGGCCAGTTCCCGGAACTTCCGAGTTTGGTTGCGGAGGGTCAGGAGGTACTGGTAGACATCTGGTGGAGCACCTCGGACAGCCGTCTCCCAGCCTTCTTTGACCAGGCTGAGGGGGCCTCGGACCGGGTGCCCATACAATAGTTCGAAGGGGCTGAACCCCAGGGAGTTCTGGGGTACTTCGCGATACGCAAACAGGAGGCAGGGCAGCAGAACATCCCATTTGCTCCGTAGTGGCTCCTCTAGGCCCTTGATCATTCCCTTCAGTGTTCGGTTAAACCGCTCCACAAGTCCATTCCCTTGGGGGTGATACGGGGTGGTGAACTTATATGTGACCCCGCACTGTTGCCACAGGGATCGCATATACTTGAAGATAAAGTTTGTGCCCGGATCACTCACGACTTCTCGGGGGAAGCCGACTCTGGAGAAGATCCCCATTAGGGCTCGACCTACTACTGGGGCCGTGATGGTTCGGAAGGGGATGGCTTCCGGATAGTGGGTGGCATGGTCCACCAGAACGAGGATGAAGCGGTGCCCTTGAGAGGTGCGGGGGTCCAGGGGCCCCACGATGTCTATCCCCACTCGCTCGAAGGGGGTGGTGACCACGGGAAAAGGCTGGAGCGGGGCTTTGACTTTCCCCCCGCTCTTCCCGCTGGCTTGACAGGTCGGGCAGGTTCTGCAGTGATTATGCACATCGTTGCGCATTTTCGGCCAGTAGAAATGAGTCACCAGGCGGCTGTAAGTTTTGTCCTGCCCCAGGTGCCCGGCGAGGGGCACATCATGTGCTAAGTTCAAGAGGAAGTCTCTAAATCGGAGGGGAACGACCAGCACCCGGCTGGCCCCTAGTTCGGCAATCTTCTGCTCACTGTAGAGAAGGTCGTTGTCCCAATAGACCCAGTGGGACCCCGCCGGGTCTCCAGCGGCTTGAGTGGCGGCTTGTCGTCGAATTCCCTCAAGGGAGGGACAGGTGCTCTGTTCTTGTCGGAATTGTTCGCGGGTGGGGCCACCTTCTTGGCGCCACTGAGCTAGTTCTGGAAGGTGGCCGAGCTCGGTGATTTCTTCATGGCTGGGCCCCTGGGGGCCGGGTTCAGGGTCGGCGTCCTCGGGGACGGCGGGCGGTGGAGGTGCGGGCCACTCCGGCTCCTCGATAGGGTCTTCCTCCGTTGGGGTGGAGGCCCGGGCGGACATGGAGCGGGTGGTCGCACAGACCCACTCGGGAAGGCCTAGCATCCCCAGATGCTCTCTCCGCTCTACGCCGGCCCAGAGGGAACTTTCCAGGTCGTTCCCGAGGAGGCAGTCCACGGGGGAATCGTCTCGGACAGTCACTTTCAGCATGCCCGACACCCCTCCCCACTCGAAGGGGATGCGGGCCATCTGGCACAAACTCTCAGAGTTGTCCGCCGACCGTACTGAGCACAAGACGTTGGGAAGAATTTGTTCGGAGGTCACCAAGTGGCAGCGGACCGCCGTCACGCTGGCTCCAGTGTCCTGGAGGGCTTCGGCCCGGCGTCCATTGATGGTGACCCATTGGCGGTATTTCTGGGTGTTACCTGGGATCGGGTCTCGGGGGATCATGTCTCGATCACCCAGGCATGCTAAGATCATGGCGGCGGGCTCCCACTCGGCCTGCTCGGTGTCGTCGCCTTCTTCTTCGCCTCCCTCTGCACTCAGGGCGGCGGCCGCGATCTGGCGGCTCGGGGGACCGGTGGTGCCGGGTCGCTGGTTCATCGGGCAGAGAGGGTCGTTCGCATAATGGCCCTGCCGCTGGCATCTGTGGCACGTAACATTCGGGCGGGGCCCGGGTCTTGCTGGGGGGCCCCCTTCCAACCCAGGGATGGCGACGGGGAGGTAGGGGATGACCCCGTGGGGGTGTCTCGGCCCCTGCTCTGGCCTCCTCCGCCGCCTCGTGGTCGGTGATTCCCCGGGGATCCCCGGCCGTAGTCTCCCATCGGACTCCGGGGAACTCGGGTGCTCACCCATCTATCCGCCTCAACAGCAAGTTTTCGTGGCTCTGTCAATTTGCTGTCGAGGAGGTGCTGCCGGAGTTCGATGAAGCAGTTATTGGAAAGATGTTCCCATAGGATGAGGTCGACCAACTGCTGGTAGGTGGTGACCTGGCAGCCTCTGATCCACCCTTCGAAGGCTCTGCTGTAAAAGTTCACGTACTCCACCCAAGTGGTACCGGGGATTTTTTTACAGTCTCGGAATCGCTGCCGGTACATTTCGGGGGTGAGTCCGTAGCGAGTGAGGAGGGCGGTCTTCATGTGTTCGTACGAGGTCATCTCGGCATCGGGGAGCTCTAGCAGGGCGTCTCTCCCCTCGTTGATGAACTTTCCCCATAAGCCGGCGCCCCAGTCTTTGAGGGGTACTCGATGAACGGTCATGGCGACCTCGTAGGCTTTGAACCACTGTTGGATGTCGTCGTTCTTATAGTATTCTTTGACCACCTCCTTGGGTATGTGCACCTTCGTGTCCACCGGCGGGGGTGAGGTCTTGCCCCCGGCGGTGCCGGTTTCATTTGTCTTGGCCTTGATTTCCAGTTCTTTGAGGCCGCGCTCATGCTCGAGCACGAGTTTCTTTTCTTCGAGGTCTCGTTGTCTTCGCCTTTCCTCTAGGTCTCCTTCCAGCCGTAGTTGCTCGAGGGCTAATTTCCTTTCTGCCAGCTGTATCTCTCCTTCTTGTCGGAGTCTGGCGAGCTCCAACTCGTGGAGTCGGTTCCTCTCTCGTTCTCGGGCGTCTCCGTGGGGGAGGCCCGTGTCTAGGTTTGCGGGTCTTTCCCCCGCTGGGTTCGCGTCGGTCTCCGGGCGTCCGTTCGGGCCCGGGTTGTCTTCATTCTGGGGTGGCGCGTTATCGGCGTCCGCCCAGGCTTGCAGGGCTGATTTAAAGTCCTCTTTGGTGTTGAGGCCCGTGGTAGCGATGCCTAGGTCCTTGCAGAATTGTTTTATTTCCTTGTGGCTGTAATCTTCCATCTTTTCTTTCTGGAATTCCGCATTCGGTCTGGTTTCCTGAGTAGTCATGGTCGCGGTGTGTTTTTCTCGGTAGTGAGTGAATTACTCTCTGTATGATCTGCGTCGGCTCGGATCCCGTCGCCTGCCACCAATGTTAGAAAGGCGACCCCGGGGGAGGCAGAAGATGTCTGACTGACCACCCCTAGGTCCACCTCTCCGTCAAGAAGTAGCCGAGCGTTACTGAGAGGCCTCCTGGGTGAGGGCCCTCTCCTAGGATCGTACAGCAGAGTAACCACAACACTACAAATGGACACCACACCAGAGGTCGAGTTTGTAAGCTTTATCAGGAAATAAAGGCGGCTGGTTCTCAGCGATATGTACAAGTAGATCGAGGGGTCTTTAAAGTCTCATAAAAGGGGGTCAGGGTAGCGGGACAGTCTCGGTTGGGGTGTAGGACGGGATACCCTGCGCACAGCTCTCAATCCTCGAGCCGGGGGTTCCGAGAGGTCGAGCCGCGTCAGCGCCAGCAGGCTCTCTAGATGGTTCGGCAAAGGTGGGCCGCGGCAGCGCCAGCAGGCTCTCAAGATGGTTCGGCAAAGGTGGGCCGCGGCAGCGCCAGCAGGCTCTCAAGATGGTTCGGCAAAGGTGGGCCGCGGCAGCGCCAGCAGGCTCTCAAGATGGTTCGGCAAAGGTGGGCCGCGGCAGCGCCAGCAGGCTCTCAAGATGGTTCGGCAAAGGTGTGCCGCGGCAGCGCCAGCAGGCTCTCAAGATGGTTCGGCAAAGGTGGGCCGCGGCAGCGCCAGCAGGCTCTCAAGATGGTTCGGCAAAGGTGGGCCGCGCCAGCAGGCTCTCAAGATGGTTCGTCAAAGGTAGGCCGCGGCAGCGCCAGCAGGCTCTCAGGGTATCCTCGGGTTACAGGGACAATGAGTTCTTCTGGTGTCGGCCGTGACAGCGTCAGTAGGGCTTTCCAGTCCAGGATACAACTGCCGTCCTACTCCGGGGCTGGCCCAGATATAGGACTGGAGTCCTTTGATGTCCGGACCCTCGCGCCTGGGGGCCAGAGGGGCCGGGAAGATGGTGTCCAGACACCCAGCAGGGGGGTGGAGCCAGCACCCAGGATGCCGGGGGCGATCGATACCAGGCGTCCGGGGACGGTTGGAGGCCCATCGAAACTCCCCTTCCTCCGGGATCTGTCGAGTGGCCACTCGACCACCTGGGTAGATCTTGGCGCCTCGATGTCGGGGCTTCGCTGGGGCCTGGGCCGGGGCCGAGGCCACGTGTTCGTGACGTGGTGGTCCCAAGATGGAGTCGGGCGAGGCCTCGTGCTCAGGACGTGATGGGCCCAGGATGGAGTCAGGCCGGTGTGGTGGCCCGTGGTGGTAACCGGACCGGTAGTGTTGGGGCGTGCAGGATCGGGCGGACGGGGCCGCCCGGGGCTCTGTGGAGGGCCTATGTCGTCCGGGGCCCGCCACGCGGGAGGGGTAGGAACACGTCACGAGGCCGGGTCCAACAGCGATCCTCCACCAGAAAGTCATGGACCATCATTGACGACGACGCAGGTACGCCAATTCACTTATTGCTGCCGGAAGGGGAGTACTTGCCAGGGCTGTGACGTTGGAAGGGGGAGTGGCATGTGATAGGAAATACATTGACGATCTCACAAAAATATACACAATTGAAGTACACAACCAGGAATGACAACGACATACCACAAAACATGATTTATTAGCTTTATTCAACATATTAAGTGCAGACAGGACATTGTGGAGAACACAGCAGGTACATCATTGGCAGCAAATGAGAGGGCAGAATGCAGTATCAGAACAGCAACAGGACATTGTGGAGAACATAGCAGGTACATCATTGGCAGCAAATGAGAGGGCAGAATGCAGTATCAGAACAGCAACAGGACATTGTGGAGAACACAGCAGGTACATCATTGGCAGCAAATGAGAGGGCAGAATGCAATATCAGAACAGCAACAGGGCATTGTGGAGAACACAGCAGGTACATCATTGGCAGCAAATGAGAGGGCAGAATGCAGTATCAGAACATCGACAGGGCATTGTGGACAACACAGCAGGTACATCATTGGCAGCAAATGAGAGTGCAGAATGCAGTATCAGAACAGCAACAGGGCATTGTGGACAACACAGCAGGTACATCATTGGCAGCAAATGAGAGGGCAGGATGCAGTATCAGAACAGCAACAGGGCATTGTGGACAACACAGCAGGTACATCATTGGCAGCAAATGAGAGGGCAGAATGCAGTATCAGAACAGCAACAGGGCATTGTGGACAACACAGCAGGTACATCATTGGCAGCAAATGAGAGGGCAGAATGCAGTATCAGAACAGCAACAGGGCATTGTGGACAACACAGCAGGTACATCACTAGCAACACCAGTACGTGGGTCAAGCTACCCGTCCCAACGACAACAACAGTGCAAGGCTGGTTACAATGGACAATGTACACACCAAGTCAAATCACATGGGAGTGAAGTGAACAGCACCTCACATCACAGAATCAGGTGGACTGCTTGAACTACCTGCCTCGGACACACTGCCAGCACCAGAAACAGGAATGTGAGACACAGCCACAGATCTACTGACTGACACATGGGCCACAGACCCAGACACACTGCCAGCACCAGAAACAGGAATGTGAGACACAGCCACAGTTCGAGTGACTGACATGTGAGCCACAGACCCTGACAGACTGCCAGCACCAGAAACAGGAGTGTGAGACACAGCCACAGATCTACTGACTGACACATGAGCCACAGACCCCGACACACTGCCAGCACCAGAAACAGGAATGTGAGACACAGCCACAGATCTACTAACTGACACATGAGCCACAGACCCAGAAACACTGCCAGCACCAGAAACAGGAATGTGAGAGACAGCCCCAGCTCGAGTGACTGACACGTGAGCCACAGACCCTGACACACTGCCAGCACCAGAAACAGGAGTGTGAGACACAGCCACAGATCTACTGACTGACACATGAGCCACAGACCCAGACACACTGCCAGCACCAGAAATAGGAGAGGGCACAACAGAGACAGGGCTACTACATGAAGCATGACAGCAAACAACAGACACAGTGCCACCATCTGACACATGAGAGTCAACTGCAGCTGCGCCACTGGGACCAGTGAAATGATGAGCCACAGGGCTGTATGGGCCAGGAGGCAGGGTGGCCCTGGGAGTTGGGGATAGCTGTACTTGAGCGACATCGGGGTGTTCAGGTGTCAATGGTGTGTGTCTACGTTTCTTAGGGATATGTGAGTGCACCCTGGACATGACTGGACTGGTAAGTGGTGTGGCCTCATCTGAAACATCAACCAGCGAAGGTGGATCATCTGCTGGTGGGGGTCTGCTCTCTGGGGCCGTGCTGGACCCTGCTTGTCGTTTGCTGTGGGCCTGCCTTCTGCCCTCTAAATCATGTGTAATGGGGGATGCAACTACAGGGTACTCCTTCCTCTGCTTCTGACGGGCGTGGAAGGGAGTAGAGGTATGAGGGGACTCCACCGCGGACACATCTTTACTACGTTCCTTCAACAACATCAGCCTCAGTGCAGCCAGGGATGATGTATGCCTGTCCTTGATGGAGCTAGTGTCTATGGGAGAAGCCCTGTCCCTTGGATGTGCCTTGGCCGTAGGAGGTGTCCTGTCCCTGGAACTTCCCTGATCCCTGGGCGGTACCCTGTCCCTGGGTGCAGACTTTTCCCTTGTAGTGTACCTGTCTCTAGAAGCAACCTTGTCCCTGGGAGTGTCCCTGCTCTTGGGAGTTGCCCCTTCCTTTGTAGTGTCCTTGTCCCTGGGGGTGTCTCTTCTCTTGGGAGTTGCCCCTTCCTTTGTAGTGTCCTTGTCCCTGGGAATGTCTCTTCTCTTGGGAGTTGCCCCTTCCTTTGTAGTGTCCTTGTCCTTGGGAGTGTCCCTGCTCTTGGGAGTTGCCCCTTCCTTTGTAGTGTCCTTGTCCCTGGGAGTGTCTCTTCTCTTGGGAGTTGCCCCTTCCTTTGTAGTGTCCTTGTCCCTGGGAGTGTCCCTGCTCTTGAGAGTTGCCCCTTCCTTTGTAGTGTCCTTGTCCTTGGGAGTGTCCCTGCTCTTGGGAGTTGCCCCTACCTTTGTAGTGTCCTTGTCCTTGGGAGTGTCCCTGCTCTTTTGAGGTGGCCTTGCCTTTGTAGTGTTCTTGTCCCTGGGAGTGTCCCTGCTCTTAGGAGTTGAACCTTCCTTCGTGGTGTCCTTGGTAGTGTCCCTGGACTTGGGAGTTGCCCTTCCCTTGGGACTACCTTTTGTGGGTGATGCCTGTGTAGCATGTGAAGCCATGTCCACCCACACCCCTTGAGGATCCTGTGTGTCAACTCCAGTGTAGCTCACGTCGTCTTTGGTGCCAGATTTACCAGTCCTAGGGGATGGGGTCTGTGCTGTCCGTGCCCTGCTGCCTGTGGCTGCTCCTAGTGCAATAACCTGTAAAAGAGTCCTGCTCTGAGAAGTCACTCCCCCATTAGACATCAAGTGGTGTGGCTGGGGGAACAGAAGTAGCACCCTGTCTTTGCGACTGTACAATGGCAGAAGACACAGTGTTTGCCAATGACTGAACTGTTCTGTGTAGACCAGCAACATCGCCATGCATACCCTCCATGAATGCCCCCACCTGCCCCAACTTCCTTTCGTGGTCTTGGAATGCATTGATCATGTTGGTCTGCCCTACACACAGCTGTCGCAGCAGATCTACAGCCTCTGCACAAAGTGCACTTTGTGTCATCGGGGCAGGGGCGGCGGTTCCTGCACCGAAGGCAACTCTGCTCCCCCTCCTCTGGCGAGCACGAGCAGTACATGTTGCAGTGGGTGGCAGTGTGGGCCCTGTGTGCTGTGTCCCGACTGAAGGTGTCGATTGCCCACTCCCTGTCTGTGCCAACAGTGAGGACTCACCAACACTTTCTGAGGATGAGGGCGAAGGTGTTTCCACATGTGAGTCCTCAGGGACGGTCCTGTCCCCCTCTCCGGGGCTGCCCTCTTCAGTGTCAGTCTGCGTGTGTGTGACCTCTGATCCGGAAGCATTGCCACCACTCATCTCCGTCGTCTGTGGGTCAGTGCCCTCTGCCAAAGCTGAAATAGAGAGAAACGAGGTGTGAGTAAGTGCCACACTCACGTACTGAAGGACAACAGATCTAGAATTCCATTACATACATAGTACATGTAGCACACATCCTGCACACGTCCCACCCCTACCAGTCATCCTCACATCAAGGAACCGGTGTTGGCTGTCAAACATGTACATCATACGAACATGGCAAGTGCCTGTAGATCTGCACACATGTCATGCCATGGGACCACAGACCTCAACGGCATGTCCTGGAACCCTCAACTACTAAGCAAGTGGGCTGTCCACCTGGTGGACATGGATGCCAACGCTCACTCCGCTAATGGCACCAGCATGGTATTTCAGCTAAACATACGCACCACGGAAGTCACTACTGTGTCTGAGCACCAATACATGCATTGCAGGCCCAAGTAACATACACATACATTCTGCTTACCGCTAGTTTGCTGTGGATCCCCACTCAGCCGGGCGGACAGCTCAGGATGTGTCACAGCAATGATACGATGCATAAGAGGGGTCATGGTGCGGCGGGCCAGACGTGTAGATCTTGGAATTATCCCCTGTGTCATCTCCGCCACATTCTTGCTAAGCCTGGATATGTCGTCCCAGCGCTTGTGGCAGTGTGTGTGTCGTCTATTGCACCCCCCCACTGCCCGTACATCACGTGCTATGGTCCTCCACACGGCCTTGCGAAGGTGCAGCTTGACCTACCATGATGGGAGACAAGAGGTTAACGTAAGTGGACAGTATGACATGCACAAACATCGTAGTAACACCTTTCTACATGCAGCCATGCTCAGCACTACACATGTGAAGGTCCCACAGCACACCGCCGGGCATGCAGAAGACAGGAGCCACTGAACACCTCATGTCCAACAACATGAACACCACTGAAATTACCACCTGTCCGGGTGCACCGTAGAACCATTGGTAGTGGCTGAGCACACCGTCCCCTAGGACATCCAGCTCCGCTGCGTTGAAGGGACGAGACCGGGTCTCTCGCACTCTCTGCCTGACAAGGTCCTGGACTGTGGCACAGCAGCAGCAGCCGTTGGTCAGTTCAGCAGCAGCAGGTCGAGGTGATGGTCACAGGCAGCAGCCGTTGGTCAGCTCAGCAGGAGCAGGTCGAGGTGATGGTCACCGGCAGTAGCCGTTGGTCAGCTCAGCAGCAGCAGGTCGAGGTGAGGGTCACAGGCAGCAGCCGTTGGTCAGCTCAGCAGGAGCAGGTCGAGGTGATGGTCACAGGCAGCAGCCGTTGGTCAGCTCAGCAGCAGCAGGTCGAGGTGATGGTCACAGGCAGCACTGGATCAAAGCAGTGAATGTGTGCTTGTGAAAGTCACACATATATAGGGCCCTGAGCCCATGTCAGTGGCACACGTCGCCAGCTATTGGTTCCCCCTGGATGCCTCATTCGAAAAGGGCCAATGACAGGCCCTGGTGTGGCGGTGCACGGCTTCCGCCATTGTCGATGGCGCATACGCGCCCCGCGGTACCTCTTCCCATTGGCTGCCTGTGCACATGCCGTCACGGACACACATCGGCAACCGCAAGTGCGCACTTCCGCAACGGTTGCATCTTTTGCAACAATGTTCAATCAGTGGCGCCACCATGGCGGTGCACGCCTTCCTCGGGGGAGGTGCAGGCCAACACATACTTGTGATTAAGGAAATCAAAATGGCAGTTCATGACCCCTCTTACAGTCACATTGCATCATCCACCGTAGACCGACCGTGCCAGCCCGGTCACCCACCGCCGTCCCAGCCCGGTCACCCACCGCCGGGCCAGCCCGTTCACTCACCGCCGTGCCAGCCCGGTCACCCACCGCCGGGTGTTGACTGGCCTGGCCCGGCGGTGGGTGACCGGGCTGGCCCGGCGGTGGGTGAGCAGGCTGGCACGGTGGTGGGTGACCGGGCTGGCACGGCGGTGGGTGACCGGGCTGACCCGGCAGTGGGTGACCAGGCTGGGACGGTGGTGGGTGACCGGGCTGGGACGGCGGTGGGTGACCGGGCTGGCCCGGCGGTGGGTGACCGGGCTGGGACGGCGGTGGGTGACCGGGCTGGCACGGTCGGTCTACGGTGGATGATGCAATGTGACTATAAGGGGGGTCATGAACTGCCATTTTGATTTCCATAATCACAAGTATGTGTTGGCCTGCAATTCCCTGCGGAAGGCGTGCACCGCCATGGTGGCGCCACTGATTGAACATTGTTGCAAAAGATGCAACCGTCGCGGAAGTGCGCACTTGCGGTTGCCGGTGTGTGTCCGTGACGGCACGTGCACAGGCAGCCCATGGGAAGAGGTACCGCGGGGCGCGTATGCGCCATCGACAATGGCGGGAGCTGTGCACCGCCATGTCGACGCCACTGATTGTATATTTCCAAATGCAGCACCGTCGTGGTAGTCCGCACATGTGTAATGAGGGGTGTGACCGTGATGGCTAAACAGCATATGTCATGCACTATATCATGTGTGTTCACACTATGGACATTGATGTGCACCCAATTTGCTACACATGTGCATGTCTTCGTGTCGACCTCTTGTTTTCCCATACACACGTTTCAACTCATACACATCTACACACTACATCAAGGCTGTCTGGCCACATTCAGGATCTGTTGTGAGTGTGTGGTTTGTGCGTGCAAGTAACAATGGTGGGGGTACACATGCATTCAGTGTATGCTTATGTGTGTTGCCTCTTGTGTGACCATGCATGTAATGTGAGGATGCTCACCATTGTAGGAGTGGTGATTGGTGCACGAAGACATGGAGTGTGTGTAGCATTTTTGTATTGTGTGTGCACGTGCATGTGTGTCTGTGATGATGCTTGTCCACATTAGGGTCATTAGGCATGTCTTTTTGGCAGTTCTTCTGGCGTGTGAGTACGTTACATTGTACATGTTGGCACACATCATGTTGTTAGTGGCTGCACATTGTTTGCATGCTACTCTGTATTGTAGGTAATTTCAGACATGTCACACATATGATAATTGTCGACGACATTTCTCATTTTGATTGTGTTGGCCTACATGTGATAGAGTTGCACAGCTATGCGTTGTTGGTAAATTGACATCTACTACATCTACTCCCACACAGGAGGGCTCCAAATGTGCATCGCCCATACACTGTGCTGGAGGACCTGGTTGACGAGGAGGTGATCAGGAAATTCCGGCTTGATCGACGTAGATTGCTGGAGCTTGTAGACCAATTGTCTCCTCATCTGCAGCCACGGAGAACATATCCTGGTTCCATTACACCCACAGCAAAGGTGATGGCGGCACTTCACTTCTTTGCAACTGGCACCTTCCAGTACACAGTTGGACATCCCGGGGGGATGTCACAGTCCATGTTCAGCATGGTACTGCAGGATGTTCTCAAAGCCATGATGATTTACAAGGATGATTACATCCATTTTCCACGGGCAGCAGAGTTGGCAGCAGTCAAAGCAGACTTCTATGCACTGGGCCAGATACCACACGTAGTGGGTTCCATTGATGGCACCCATATCGGTCTCATTCCACCCCAGGCACGAGAGCCTGTATATCGCAATCGGAAACACTTTCATTCGCTCAACGTGCAGTAGGTGTGCCAGGCCGACAACATCATATCCCATGTGTGTGCCAGATTTCCAGGCTCCGCACATGACTCCCACATCATGCGGAGCAGTATTGTCCCCCAACTGATGGCAAATCTGCGTCCAGATCCTGTGTGGCTTGTTGGTGAGTATGCTGTGGGGACAGTTGTGTATTCTGTGTGGCATGGGGTACCCACCAATCCTGGTAGTGATATCTGTGTCTGTCATCCCCCCACATTGGCGATTCTGCGTACCCAAACCGGCCGTGGCCGCTGAGTCCCATACATAATCCAACTACAGCTGGTGAAATGCGATACAATGATTCCCATGGAAGGACACGTAGAGTGGTGGAACGTACTTTTGGACTGCTAAAGTCTAGGTTTCGATGCCTGGATAAAACCGGAGGAGCCCTGCCTTACTCACCAGGCAAAGTATGCAGGATCGTGATTGCCTGCTGCATGCTCCACAACCTGGCCTTGCGCAATGACATTGAACTGATCTTGGACCCTTAAGACCAACAAGTCCCTCGGCCTCCCATCCCACCCATGTCGACTGATGAGAATAGTGGTGAGGAAGAAGGTGTGGACCAGAGGCGTCAGCTCATTGATCGCTATTTTCCTTGAAGGTGAGTGACTACCTCTTGTGCAGGTTGACAATGCGTGATGTATGTTTGCTGGTGGTGTGTGGATGTGGTGTTTGAAAGCTGCCTGTTCTGGTATGTTATGTTTGCATGTGCGTGTTGTATTTATTGTGGACATGCAAGGCTCCATGATGTGTGTCCTCTCATCCACAGATTTGGTGGTGAGTGTGGTTTGTGGTATGTTGCAGTACAGTGTGTTGTGATGGGTGTGAATCAGTTTCCTGACGTGTGTTTGTTGTCTCTTATTTTCCCTAGGTCACTCCCACTGAGGCATAATTCTCACTGACATAGTTCCCTGCGCCTTGTGACGTCTGATTCTGAGACAATCATGTGATTAAAACATGGAGGCAACACATCATTGAGTGTGTAAGTGAAATTTATTTACAGGTTGTAAATTGATGCTGGTGGATATTTACAAGTATGTGTTGGGTGGGGGAGTGTGAGTTGAAGGTCATGGTAGATGAAAAGACCGTGGTGACACCACATTGGGTGATGTCCAGCTAGTCCAGCAGACCGGTGCCAATACTTGGCGTTGTGGGACAGGATAGTTGGCCGGTGAATGGCAGGGTCAGGCAAGGTTAATGTCATTGGCGGCCCCTCTTTGAGCGGGTGGATGGTGCATCCCCGCTGCTCTCACCTACTTACAGCCTCGGACGGCCCCTCCGTCTTGTAGCCGGAGCGGAGACAGCTGGGGGGCAGGTTGGTCAGGGGCCACATCCGTGTCCATGGGCTCAGGTGGCGGAGGCGGTGGTGTTGGCGACCGTGGCGGCTGGGCACTTGGCTGAGGGGGGGGTGGTGGTGCAGGATAACCAGTCCCTCCACAGTGCTGTTACCTGGCCCATGATGTCCACTAGTTGCCCTATGCGCCTGTCAATTGACAGCAACTGATTGGTGTTCTCCACTGAGTCCTGGTGGGCACGATCAGCCTGTGCCTGCCCCCAGTCATAGGAGGCCTGGACTCTGGCTAGGGCTTCCAGTGTTTCTGCAGCAGGATGGGGTGGGTGTCCTTCCACACCTCGCCGGTGAGAAGCACTCCTGTTGGTGAGATGTGCCCTCTGGTCTGTCCTTTCCCGTCCACTCTCCCTGCTTGGCTGGGATGTAGATGGCCCTGCGTCGTGCGATGGGTCAGGCAGGGTGGCACAGGCAGGAGTGGTGGTACTGGTGGTGGTGGAGGTGGTGGTGGTGGTGGCTGCACAGGTCACTATGGCAGGTGTTGTTGGGGTGACACAGGCCAAGGTTGTGGAGGCAGGGATGTCTTGTGAGCCTGATGGCCCTGGGAGTCGGCTTGGGCCCGTTTCGTCCTCCGCACCGGAGCTGACAGTAGGATCGTCCCCAGAGAGTCCGTGCTGTGAGTGGGGTGACTGTTGCAGGCGGTTGCTGGTTTCGCCAGTCAGGTTGCGATCACCTGAGGGACGAAGATTTTAATGATCAATGCAGTGGACATGACATGTTTTCATCTTTCCAACATTACATATCACTGACCTCTCTACACACCCCACCCACCTCCCAACACACACCACCCACCTCCCAACACACACCACCCACCTCCCAACACACCCCACCCACCTCCCAACACACACCACCCACCTCCCAACACACCCCACCCACCTCCCAACACACCCCACCCACCTCCCAACACACACCACCCACCTCCCAACACACCCCACCCACCTCCCAACACACACCACCACCCTTCCTGTGGACATGGGGGCCTGTTGGGAGTCGTAGTGCTGGTCTCTCACACACCCCACCCACCTCCCAACACACACCACCACCCTCCCTGTGGACATGGGGGCCTGTTGGGAGTCGTAGTGCTGGTCTCTCACACACCCCACCCACCTCCCAACACACCCCACCCACCTCCCAACACACACCACCGCCCTCCCTGTGGACATGGGGGCCTGTTGGGAGTCGTAGTGCTGGTCTCTCACACACCCCACCCACCTCCCAACACACCCCACCCACCTCCTAACACACCCCACCCACCTCCCAACACACACCACCACCCTCCTTGTGGACATGGGGGCCTGTTGGGAGTCGTAGTGCTGGTCTCTCACACACCCCACCCACCTCCCAACACACACCACCCACCTCCCAACACACACCACCCACCTCCCAACACACACCACCACCCTCCCTGTGGACATGGGGGCCTGTTGGGAGTCGTAGTACTGGTCTCTCACACACCCCACCCACCTCCCAACACACCCCACCCACCTCCCAACACACACCACCACCCTCCCTGTGGACATGGGGGCCTGTTGGGAGTCATAGTGCTGGTCTCTCACACACCCCACCCACCTCCCAACACACTTCACCACCCTCCCTGTGGACATGGGGGCCTGTTGGGAGTCGTAGTGCTGGTCTCTCACACACCCCACCCACCTCCCAACACACTCCACCACCCTCCCTGTGGACATGGGGGCCTGTTGGGAGTCGTAGTGCTGGTCTCTCACACACCCCATCCACCTCCCAACACACACCACACACCTCCCAACTCACCCCACCCACCTCCCAACACACACCACCACCCTCCCTGTGGACATGGGGGCCTGTTGGGAGTCGTTCACATTTTGGTGAGTATGTGGCCCACATGCATGGTTTGGGGCCTGGGGATGTGTCCTCTCAGTTGTGTGAGGCAGACCATGTCGGTGTGATAGTGGTGCTTGGTTTGTACTTACCAGCCTCTTCTCCCTCGTCGATTCCTTCAAGGCTCTCTGGGTGCAGTATGCCCAGCACCTTTTCCTCCCATTCTGCTTAGGGTATGGGCTCCAGGGGTGTGCCGCCGCCAGTGTGGTGTGCCCGCAGGTGACTTTTTGCACGGATGCCTTTGACCCTTGTTTTGAGGTCGTGCCACCGCCTCTGGATGTCGTGCTTGGTTCGTGGCACGGTCCCTGACGCATTCACCCGACTGACTATCCTGTCCCACATGTGGTTTTTGGTTGCCACGGTGGTCTGCTGGACTAGTGTGCCGAATAGGTGGGGTTCGACACGGATGATTTCATCCACCAGGACCTTCAACTCTGTGTCAGTGAATTTTGGATTTTTCTTTGGTGCCATGGTGTGTGATGTGCAAGGTGTGGGTGGAGTGGGTTGGGCTGTGCAGGTGTGTGGTGTGTAGGAATGGTGTGGTGTGTGTTTGTTGGTGGGTGTGTTTGTGTGCAGGTTGTATGTGTGAACTTTTGTATCTGCTGTTAGTCGTATTGAGCCTCTTGCTTGCAGCTATGCTGTGGTGCAAAGGATTGTGGTAGTGGGTGGGAATCTTTTTATACTCGGTGTCGTGGTAGTGTCCCAATGGTTGTTGCCAGTCAGGTGCTAGGTGGGTGTGTTGACTTCAGTGGATTTATAGGTGCTTGGGGGGTGTCATTGTGACTTGTGATTGGTGTGGGTGTTTCAGGTGGGTGGGTGTCCTGTGTAGTGTGTTTTGTATTTACTTCCGTCAGCCATTTGGAAATTGGTTTGACGGTAGGGATGGTGTTCGTGTTGTCCTTTCGCTGGGATGCTGGGTTTATCGTTGCATTGTTTCCGCAGCGGTCGTGGTTGGAGGAGAGTTCCGTGGGACTGGCGGCGTTATCCTAATCGCGGGCACGGAGCCTCCGCAGGTATTGCGGTGGCTGTGCCTGTTCCCGCGGTCATGTTCGTCCGCGGCAGACGGTTTTTCTTAGGTACCGTCCGCTTGCGGCGCTCTCAGGTGTACTCCGTCCGCCGCGGACGGGGTTTGATGTACTCCGTCCGCCGCGGACGGAGTTTCATGACATTATTATCCTAAGCGCAATGGTGGTTTATCCGCGGAGCGGTCGGGAGTATCCTGGCCGCGTCCTTGGCGGACGGAACCCGTTTCCGTCCGCCATCATAATCGGCTCCTAAGTTACCTGTTACTACATTTATGATCTAAGAGCTCCCTGCAGAAAGAATGATCAATTATGGCCTTTCATGCTATGTGGATGAATTACGAAATGTGATCGAAGAAGCAGCTAGATGTGCATATGAGGCACACGAGAAGCTGGAAGAATTAGCTGATGAGTGTGAACTTGATATCAGCAAATTGGAAAATGTGAAGAAAAATGAACAATGGATTTGACTCATGATGAAATAAAGAGATTGGGTTTGATGACTTTGGGCTCACATTAAGGATTTAATTGGAAAAACAAGAGTCAACAGAGTGACTTAAAGAAATATAAAGAAAGACGGAAGTCAGGAACAGCAAGTAAATAGAAAGCTACAGAAACAGGGAGAAAGGTGATAGGGTCCACAAGTTATTCAGAAATAAGGACAGTTACAGAGTTTCCATTAAGTGAGGTACACAATGTGAACTATGTGGCAGAGAACAGATCTTTATGCTATTACCACAAGTTCTCCAAAACTGTGAGTGGAACCTGAGAAATGGAATATCTATGATCACAGGTTGACTACAATTTCAAAAATCCTGTGGACTGATTTGAGTTCGCTGTTTGAGATAGTGGTTTCTAGTGACTTGTGGTCTGAATGTAAGGTTGCTGTTGTTTGGCAGACTTAGAAACCAGCTAGGGTTCTGCCTAATATGCTACTTCTCATGAGGTACTAGCTAGCACATACAAGCAAATGATTGAGCAACACAACAAAAGAACAGGACAGCAAGCCATTAAAACCGCACCTCCTCCTAGTCCAAAATATGTATAAAAAATGTTGTATTGGTTAGAGTTCTGTGTGCATTCACTAAAGATATCCGCTGCCCAGTGATGTACCACAAGAAATATGAGTCAAGTCCAAATCAGATTTCAAAGACAATTTTCTTAGTTCTTCTTTTTGTTTTCACTTATAAAAGCACCCAATAGTTACAGCACAAAATAGCTAACGGGTTTTGTCCAAATATTGTACTTCTTCAGGGCTGTAACATAATCAGACAAGCACTACATCAATGAAATTATCATTTCAGAGTGTAAGTATAATACTGAATAGACACTAACAATACAATACATGTCACATGACAAAATAAGGATAATATGACGACCAAAGCATGCTCTAAACCCCAGGACAAACAACATATAACACCCACAATAGAAATAGAATGAACACCAAACTCCCCTCAGGGTTATATACATTTAAAAATCTTTTGGTATATTTACAAAAAGACAGTCATATACATGTATATAGCATTGATAGATCTGAATGAGCTGTAACCTCAGCCACTACCCGGTAGTATATTCAGCAAAAATAAAAATGCCCAAATTGCATACATATATATATATATATATTCACTAAAAAAACATAGGTTTCTGGGACGTTATAGTTAGAAATGAGCATTTAAAAAACCTTTGAAATTCACTGAAAAAAACATAGGTTTTAGGCACTAAGTTATAGTTAAAAATTAGCATTTAAAAAAACCTTAGAAATTCACTGAAAAAAACATAGTTTTCAGGGATGTTATAGTTAGTTGGACATTTCACTCGTACAAAACCAGAGAAATTCGGCCGTTATAGTTAGTAGAGCCAACTATAACTCGCTCCCACGCGATGCACTGCTGATGACGTTACATATTACATCACTCATGACATGGTCAGTGACATCACTGATGACATCTCAAATGTCCCCCCCGGGTTGCAGAGGAGCCACGTGCCCCCGCACATAATTATCATAACCCCGGGGAGGTGGCGTTCCCGGGGGCTGCAGAGACTCCGGCGGGCCCCTGCTATTTTTTTTTTTCGCATTGCCCCCGGGACCTGGCTGAACCGGGGGCCTCCTTAAAATAATTTTTGTAATTTTTGGCAGTATTCACGACCCCAATGACAATTCTGCTGTTTTTAAAACAAAATGCTTTTTTTGGCCCTGGGGTTTCTTGTGGGACCCCCTGAGCAGGCCTAAGGTGTCAGGGTGTTTCTACCCTTCCCCCTTTTCTTCTTTTTTAACTTCTTTTTCGCTGTTTTCTTGTGACTTGGTTCTACCAAGTCACAAGATGGCTGCCAACTCTTCCTGGTTTGGAGTGTTGGCAGCCAATCAGAGTGAAGCTCGAACCCTCCTCGGTGCTCAGATATCAATATTTTTCTTTTTTTAATTTCTTAAGAACTACTGAACAGATTTACACTATTTAAAAAAAGGGTTTTTTCTGAACCAAGGGCTACCCTTTTGACAAATTTGGTGTAATTTCATTCAGCAGTTCGGGCTGTAGCCTGTTCCAATTTTTCCTATGGAAATGAACATGGGGAAAACGCGTTTTGGGACCCCTCTTTTTCCTCGGCCCCCTTGACGAATCACCCCGAAACTTTTCAAGATGCGAGCTGATCGGAGCGCCCCATTAGTTTTGAAAATTTCGCGAAGATTCATGTTTCTCATCAAAATATATAAGACAGTACTCAAATTCATATTCAATTATTGAGGACGGAGTGAAAGGAAAAGAAGGATGAGAGGTACAAACAAAACAGACATGAAAGAACAGATATTATTTCAAATATATAGTCAGGCATGCTAAGAATATGCGTGCCACAATGCAATTTTTTATATTATGGAGCTTTGCTCACATACCTTGATAATATGTGTTCCAAATGTAACCAATGCCATTGTCCATTCAAAATCCATCCAACGGCACAAAAGCTATTTCCGTGTCCAAGATGGGAAATTACCAAAATGGAACATGTAATAATGGCAAAGTTGGGTCAATCCACCCCTGCAATCAGTGCCTATTAATATAATTTGAAGGTGCATTTAAAATCATTATAGAAAAGCCAATGTAGCATAACTGACTATCAAAAAAAAGACCACATTTTATTTTTAATGAAATGTAACTACAAGCTCGTCTACTCTTCCTCGTATAGCCCAACCATCCAACAATGTCTCATAATACTTAAGAAAACATCAGTTGCAAATAATGCAATGTTGCACAGCATTGATTTGAGGTAAATGACATGGGAACATACAATCAAGATTCCCACAGCAGTATCCACTCCCCCTTATGTGGCATTATAGTTTTTCACCCAGTCTGTACATGCAACTCTGTTTATCCCCCAATGTACACATGACACCCATTTTGCTAAAGAAAGGTCTCCATAGCAGAATCGCCAATCACTTCTGCCCCCCTGCCCCATTGTGTAGTCTACATATTGAGAAACCTCACATTAACCTTAGAATTGGCATCATTTATATGTGAAAAACGTATCTATTGCAGTAAATCCCATGCACATATGTACCGGTCGACAGCCAAGCATTGTGGATAATTGAGCATCTGAAAGAGAAAGTGCCTGAGAGAGATATTAATTGGCAAAAATTGTTAGAACTTCACAAAAAATTAAAGTCAGTATATACATATTATAAGGGCTTATGCAGATTTTCAAAAAGCACAGTGGAGTCAAGGATCCCAAGAAGGATGGTGCTACTGATTTCATCCCTGCTTTTTTCAATGGCTTAAGTCCGGAGCTTAGAAATAATATACACCAAAGTGAAATGTGCTGGCAGATAAAGAGTATTGATGACATTTTGAAGCTGGTCAAATACTGCTGAGTTGGTTTGATGCAAAGCAGTAGATAAGTCTCAGTTGGTGGTTCATATATGGGTTATATTCAATCTGTAAATGTTGGAACAAATTGAATGTTCTTGTAATGAGGCTGCACAGGAAGGTGAGGATTTAAGGTCTCTATTAGTAACACCAGACACTCTCATACATGCTGCTCCATCTGCCAAACAGCAAGCAACTGCCAATGAATGGAACACCCCTTTACATGACAATGCACTTGGAATGCCTATGTGAGAAGGGCATTCTGACCTTAAAGCAACAGGTTAATACATGTACATGAAATTACAATACACCCCCCTTCAGTACCATTGTAATAAAATATAACACAATGTGAGGATACAGATGGCATAGAAAATTAATAATTAAATAAGTAACCTTTTTCAAATTACTAAGTGTATACCACATAGAAAATAAATGAAATACATATTGACCATTGGATAAGAGAAACAGTAAATAAACAATTAGTAGATAAACCATTAACAAGTCAAAAGTACAAAGTGCACTGTATCTCTACGAAGTCTTGTAGGTTCATAGGAGGCCTTAATGTTATGAAATTTTGCAGATTGATAGGACTTTTGGCCTTGAAATTCTACTGACCATACTCCTAGACCTACTGTCAACAACTGGGCCAGTACCGTGCCTGGTGCCAGCTTCTGTCTATCCCGGATGGAATTACCATCATCCATTCATGTACCATTTGAGTTCATCACCTCTTTGTCTCTCATTAATATGACACCACTGCATCCTTTAGGGAAACAAGAGAGGTCGCTGTACTGTTCCTAAAGGAAATGGGGGAAGTGTCTAGCTGGCATGACCACGGATGTTGGAGTAACATCCTGGGGCATCCATTTTGTTGGATATAGAGGCCTCACACACCCCGAAGGATGTCATGCTTCATCATCGGCAGTTGCTCCTCGTCGGGGAGGCGGTGCAATCCCCGACGGGCTCACCTCAAAGAGGGGCTCTTTGGCGGAGATCTTTTTCCAACTGCCTTTTGGTGAGGTGGGGGTGTGTGGACCGGGCTAGGTGTGGTGGTGTGTGGGGTATTAAAATGTAGCAAGGGGTACCGGAATTTAATTTATTCTGGGGGTCCCCTGGCTGCAGTTAAAAAGAGGGGTTAGGCTCACTCCGAGTCAACAAGTTAGGTCAGGTGACCCTAGATGAGGCTAAAGGTGATGAAGGTCGACATGTTTCACGCTATGGGTCTAGTCACCCGCGATTCATCAGGACCGTGTAAATGTGCAGTGTCAAAGCATGCTAGTGTCATGTATGTTTAATGTTTACCTCTGTGGGTACTCCTATGCCTGGACATAAGGGAGAGAAAACAAGGAAAAACATTAAATGCTGCTATGCATGTCAATAATTCCAGTCAATGCCAGCGTGTTAATACAGTAAGGCATGCCTATAGAGTTGAGAAAACATGCCTTGCAACAAAGTCTGTGTGCCAAGTACCCAGTGGAAAGCACACACAACTGTTGAGCTTGTGAGGAGGTTGGTGATGGAAAGTGGACTAAAAAGCAAACAATTAAAACCAGTTTGTTTTAAAAGAGAACTTAAAAATCAATCAATAAACCGCAGTTTCTGAGGATTTGGCTACTCCTGTTTTATGAAACACACCCAAGCATGTTTCCAAGACACCACTTGTCAATACATGCAACTAGAACACACCAAACACACACTTTTAGTCCCCAACGTGTAAAATTGGGAAAAATAGGGAAAATACCTATGTCCCACTCACCTAAAGGTTGAGGACTACATGCCACATGAGGCGTCGGCGGGGCAAGACATCAGGGAGAGCCCAAGGCTAAAGCTGAGGATGTAAAGTAACAGTGAGACCAATCCGTTTAAGGATAACATCAAGTTGTGGAAGCGCTTCATTGATGACATTTTGATCCTGTGGAGAGGTCCACCTATGTCACATGAAGCCTTCCTGCTTTGGGTCAACTCTCTGGATCCCCACTTACACTTCACAATGAGCTCCTCACCCAAGGAGATCGCCTTCCTAGATCTAACTGTGAGACTAGAAGATGGGAACATCAGTACCACCATGTACCGCAAGCCCACTGACCGTAACAGTCTCCTACATTTTAAGAGTCATCATCCAAGGGCCCTGCGTACCAACTTGCCCTTTGGGCAATTCCTAAGAATCAGACGCAACTGCAGCAAGATATCTGACTATAAAAAGGAGTCCGAAATCCTGTCAAGAAATCTATTGGACAGGGGCTATCCCAGAAGTGATGTATTAAAAGCCAGAAAGCGGGCTAAGAACAACAACAGGGAAGCACTTCTAGAGAGACGAGAGAGACCCCCGGCTGAGAGTCAACCTATCACATGTGTAACAACATACACCCCCTTGTCCACTGAAATTAGGGGTACCATCAGACGCCACTGGGGGATCCTTAACACAGGAGACTTGACACTAGAAGTACCAAGATTTGCCTTCAAGAGGTCTAACAACTTGAAGGACATGCTGATCAGTACTAGGCCTAGAAACATCAAGAAGGATACCCAACAAACACTTTGGCACCTACCCCCAGTTACGGGCCACTTCCCTTGTGGAATGTGTGGCGTTTGTAAATACACCATGACGCTAAAGACGATCCAACTCTCGGATAACTTCAAATGGGAGATCAGACACCACACAAATTGCAATACATCTCATTGCATCTATATGCTCAAGTGTCCTTGCAGTTTACTCTACATTGGGATGACCTCCCGTCCAGTAAAAACTAGAATTATTGAACATCGGAGCAACTTTCGCTGCAAAAAAACACATACCAAGATGTGTAAACATTTTGTGGAACAAAACCATGATGAAGACTCCATTAAATGGGTGGTACTTGAAGCCAGCCCAAACTGCCCAAGTGATGCCCTGTTCCGGAAGGAGCAACGTTGGATACATCGCTTGTCCACAGACAAACAAGGCCTCAACGAAGATATCCCATGGCATTCGCTCTAGGATATCAGGGTCCTTTTCTGATTCCCCAACTTTAATTCCTATTGCCCATTATACACGAGAGGCAATGCGAACGCCAGACACCAAGGGTCCTTTTCTGATTCCCCAACTTTAATTCCTATTGCCCATAATACACGAGAGGCAATGCGAACGCCAGACACCAAGGGTCCTTTTCTGATTCCCCAACTTTAATTCCTATTGCCCATAATACACGAGAGGCAATGCGAACGCCAGACACCAAGCGATATGCCCCACGTGCTATGTTCAGCACCCTATGTGTACACACTCACCACTAAGTAGTGTTCCATATTGGACTAACAACTACATTGTTATACACATGCCCTAGGCGCAAGATACACGATGGCCCCAGTGCTACACTTTCCAACAAAGTTACCTACAAGCCCAACAGTTTGTGCTTAAAACACAACACACACACGACTCTGGTCACGTGAATTGCTTAAATAAATGGGGGAATTTAACAACTGACCCCGTCAGAATGTAATCTGCAGCCTCCATCCACATACATCATGACACTCTCATAGAGGTAGCTGTAATTGAGTACCGCTCCAATATGGCCGCCATAGTACACCCCTTCACCACGTGACTTGATTTTAATAGGTTGTGCTTAAACCACAACATACATGCGACTCAGCTTACGTGACTTGCTTGAATAAATGGGGTTGCTGAACACACTGGGTCAGGGTGCAATCTGGAGCCTCTATCTATATACACCATGACACCCTCGTAGCGGTAGCTGTAATTAAGTACCGCTCCAATATGGCCGCCGGAGTACATCAGCTAATCACGTGACCTACCTAAAAGGCGGTGACGCGTCGGAACACGCCGATTTGTCAAATGCGCTTTAAATCTCCCAGGCCGCCGAGCTGAGATATCTACTCGAGCTCGGCGGTGAAGGGTAGGTCGAACTGCGCGGACACAGGAGGTATGAGGTGAGTCTCGCTAGACAGGGTTCCTGCATAGGCAGACACTGAGCAAACCCCACGCTGCTTGGTGTTACACTTCCTAGGCTTGAATTAATCTCCATCCCCTGGCGCTCTGTTACTTTACATCCTCAGCTTTAGCCTTGGGCTCTCCCTGATGTCTTGCCCCGCCGACGCCTCATGTGGCATGTAGTCCTCAACCTTTAGGTGAGTGGGACATAGGTATTTTCCCTATTTTTCCCAATTTTACACGTTGGGGACTAAAAGTGTGTGTTTGGTGTGTTCTAGTTGCATGTATTGACAAGTGGTGTCTTGGAAACATGCTTGGGTGTGTTTCATAAAACAGGAGTAGCCAAATCCTCAGAAACTGCGGTTTATTGATTGATTTTTAAGTTCTCTTTTAAAACAAACTGGTTTTAATTGTTTGCTTTTTAGTCCACTTTCCATCACCAACCTCCTCACAAGCTCAACAGTTGTGTGTGCTTTCCACTGGGTACTTGGCACACAGACTTTGTTGCAAGGCATGTTTTCTCAACTCTATAGGCATGCCTTACTGTATTAACACGCTGGCATTGACTGGAATTATTGACATGCATAGCAGCATTTAATGTTTTTCCTTGTTTTCTCTCCCTTATGTCCAGGCATAGGAGTACCCACAGAGGTAAACATTAAACATACATGACACTAGCATGCTTTGACACTGCACATTTACACGGTCCTGATGAATCGCGGGTGACTAGACCCATAGCGTGAAACATGTCGACCTTCATCACCTTTAGCCTCATCTAGGGTCACCTGACCTAACTTGTTGACTCGGAGTGAGCCTAACCCCTCTTTTTAACTGCAGCCAGGGGACCCCCAGAATAAATTAAATTCCGGTACCCCTTGCTACATTTTAATACCCCACACACCACCACACCTAGCCCGGTCCACACACCCCCACCTCACCAAAAGGCAGTTGGAAAAAGATCTCCGCCAAAGAGCCCCTCTTTGAGGTGAGCCCGTCGGGGATTGCACCGCCTCCCCGACGAGGAGCAACTGCCGATGATGAAGCATGACATCCTTCGGGGTGTGTGAGGCCTCTATATCCAACAAAATGGATGCCCCAGGATGTTACTCCAACATCCGTGGTCATGCCAGCTAGACACTTCCCCCATTTCCTTTAGGAACAGTACAGCGACCTCTCTTGTTTCCCTAGTGCTAAACACGGACACAAGCTGCAACTGGACCTTCCACCCACCCCTTGGGTGGTTAACCGTGTCCGTTGATCGATTGATCTCCTTCTCTAATCTCCCTCCTTTTGATACAGATCTGAGCACGGTTTTGACCGTGGGAGCACTTACTTGGCGGGTAAACTGGTTGTTGTCCCCCACTCTTCGACTGCATCCGATTGATGCAAGTCTTACGGGTTCTATAGCCAATAATTGTTCTTGGCATTGAACCATCCCTTTAAGGAATTCTCCTACAACTTCTTTTTCTTCCCAGCACTACCCACCCTTAGTGGAGAACCCCTACCCACCGAGACCGGTCCCCCCTAACCTTACCACCATGGAGGGTCAAGGACTGAGTTTTGGTGAGGAGGAGGCCGCAGCGATTATGAGGACACCATCTCTCTTTGGCATTGATAATGAACCAGCAACAGGTAGCAACACCACTGAGTGGCAGACCCTGTCGGACTTAAAAAGGGAATGGATTAGGATAACGATCCATGGTACTATGATGGCCCAGTATTTCAAGGCTAAAATAGCACCGAATGGGTTGATTGTCAAGAACTTCCCCAGGATCTTCTGGGAGGATGGCCAATTTAAAGTGGAGTGGTCACAAATCTCATGGAAGTGTACCCACGACCTTTTGATTCTCATTGTAAATACGGCAAAAAGACTAGCAGATGCACTTCTGGTTAAAATCCAGGCAGCCGAGGCCGCCCTTAAAAGTGCGGTACAAAACCCAGGCTTTAAAACCAAATTGACCGAAATCAATAAGGAGATGGCTGAGCACAAAGAATATCTCCTGAACCAGAAGGTAGCAAAGCTACAGAAGGACATTAAAAAATTCTCTAAAGAGAAAGTTTATCCATACCTCAAGGAAGACTATGTCCCTACAGGCACCAACTCTAACTCTGATTCAAGCATGAATTCTTCCAGAAGGGGCTCTAACAGTGGCTCCGATAGCAGTGGGGATAATACTCCCGCTCAGATGCCCCCGAGGGCAAAAAGAGGAAGAGGACGTGGACAAAACATCTTTAACGGTTACCCTAACCAGGGTCAACCGGTTGGTGCCCCATTTTGGCAATACCCCCAATTTCCCCCCTTCCAACCACCGTATGGTCCACAATACCCTCCATTCTACCCCCCAACAAACCCTACACCCCCACCTTTTTTAGGCAGAGGTTGGGGCAGAGGGCGCGGGCGAAAGAGAGGGAACGCACCCGAAAAAAGAGTGCAATGGGAGGACACACGCCCACAAGGGATGGACACACGGAGCACGAGCCGGTCAGGACCACAGTAAGCCTTGTGGTTAACCTTTCTGACCGTCTCCTCACAGACAGTGAGGAAAATGTCCTACAGAAAGGTCTGGGATTTGTTCCCACACCGAGGATTGACTCATTCGAACAGACTAGAGAATTGAAATCCTTTTTTAGGAAAATCAGACTGAAAACCTTTTTTGAAGGAAGGCCGTACGAGCCCAATATTGACTCTGGGCTACGGAATCCGTCTACCTTTACACCACATAATGGCCAGGTGCCAAATGAGGTACTTACCTTCGAACAAGCTGTTCTCAAGGATATTTCAAAATTGAACTCGAAAAATGGGTACTGTAACATATCCAGACAAGAGACGGCAACACTAAAATCGCTGGCGGAGGACCCACTTATAACAATCAAACAGGCAGACAAGGGCGGTGCCACGGTGTTGATGAATACCAAAGACTATGAGTTGGAATGCACCAGACAACTGAGTGACAACAGGTACTACACCCCCATTGCCAGTGACCCCACCACACGCTTACAAACTATGATAGCCGGTTTGGTCACGAGCGCAGAGTGTGAAGAATGGATCACCAAACAGGAGGCTGATTTCCTGGTCAAAAAAGATCCAAGGGTACCATACTTTTATATCTTGCCAAAGATACATAAAGCCACTAGACCAGTACCAGGGAGACCAATCGTGTCAGGTATTGACTCGGTTTTGGAGCCACTATCGCAATTCTGCGACCATTTTCTCCAACCGCTTGTTAAAAGCATTCCTTCCTACGTCCAGGACACCACGGACGTATTACGCATACTGGCTAATATTGAGAACACGGGAGAGATTGATCTCCTCATCACCCTAGATGTGGAGGCCCTCTACACTAACATTCCACAGAGGGCCACTCTAGAGGTGATTGAGGAAAGACTCGGCCTCGAGATCTGGAACTCCAACACACCACAGACTTTTATAATGGAGTGTGCCACCCTAGCTCTTACAGAGAACTACTTTGAGTTCAGAGGCAAATACTATCATCAGACCCAGGGGACATCGATGGGCAGCACCTTTGCCCCTTCGGTGGCCTGTCTGTACATGGCGAAATTTGAATGTCAACACATACACCATGAGACCAATCCGTTTAAGGATAACATCAAGTTGTGGAAGCGCTTCATTGATGACATTTTGATCCTGTGGAGAGGTCCACCTATGTCACATGAAGCCTTCCTGCTTTGGGTCAACTCTCTGGATCCCCACTTACACTTCACAATGAGCTCCTCACCCAAGGAGATCGCCTTCCTAGATCTAACTGTGAGACTAGAAGATGGGAACATCAGTACCACCATGTACCGCAAGCCCACTGACCGTAACAGTCTCCTACATTTTAAGAGTCATCATCCAAGGGCCCTGCGTACCAACTTGCCCTTTGGGCAATTCCTAAGAATCAGACGCAACTGCAGCAAGATATCTGACTATAAAAAGGAGTCCGAAATCCTGTCAAGAAATCTATTGGACAGGGGCTATCCCAGAAGTGATGTATTAAAAGCCAGAAAGCGGGCTAAGAACAACAACAGGGAAGCACTTCTAGAGAGACGAGAGAGACCCCCGGCTGAGAGTCAACCTATCACATGTGTAACAACATACACCCCCTTGTCCACTGAAATTAGGGGTACCATCAGACGCCACTGGGGGATCCTTAACACAGGAGACTTGACACTAGAAGTACCAAGATTTGCCTTCAAGAGGTCTAACAACTTGAAGGACATGCTGATCAGTACTAGGCCTAGAAACATCAAGAAGGATACCCAACAAACACTTTGGCACCTACCCCCAGTTACGGGCCACTTCCCTTGTGGAATGTGTGGCGTTTGTAAATACACCATGACGCTAAAGACGATCCAACTCTCGGATAACTTCAAATGGGAGATCAGACACCACACAAATTGCAATACATCTCATTGCATCTATATGCTCAAGTGTCCTTGCAGTTTACTCTACATTGGGATGACCTCCCGTCCAGTAAAAACTAGAATTATTGAACATCGGAGCAACTTTCGCTGCAAAAAAACACATACCAAGATGTGTAAACATTTTGTGGAACAAAACCATGATGAAGACTCCATTAAATGGGTGGTACTTGAAGCCAGCCCAAACTGCCCAAGTGATGCCCTGTTCCGGAAGGAGCAACGTTGGATACATCGCTTGTCCACAGACAAACAAGGCCTCAACGAAGATATCCCATGGCATTCGCTCTAGGATATCAGGGTCCTTTTCTGATTCCCCAACTTTAATTCCTATTGCCCATTATACACGAGAGGCAATGCGAACGCCAGACACCAAGGGTCCTTTTCTGATTCCCCAACTTTAATTCCTATTGCCCATAATACACGAGAGGCAATGCGAACGCCAGACACCAAGGGTCCTTTTCTGATTCCCCAACTTTAATTCCTATTGCCCATAATACACGAGAGGCAATGCGAACGCCAGACACCAAGCGATATGCCCCACGTGCTATGTTCAGCACCCTATGTGTACACACTCACCACTAAGTAGTGTTCCATATTGGACTAACAACTACATTGTTATACACATGCCCTAGGCGCAAGATACACGATGGCCCCAGTGCTACACTTTCCAACAAAGTTACCTACAAGCCCAACAGTTTGTGCTTAAAACACAACACACACACGACTCTGGTCACGTGAATTGCTTAAATAAATGGGGGAATTTAACAACTGACCCCGTCAGGATGTAATCTGCAGCCTCCATCCACATACATCATGACACTCTCATAGAGGTAGCTGTAATTGAGTACCGCTCCAATATGGCCGCCATAGTACACCCCTTCACCACGTGACTTGATTTTAATAGGTTGTGCTTAAACCACAACATACATGCGACTCAGCTTACGTGACTTGCTTGAATAAATGGGGTTGCTGAACACACTGGGTCAGGGTGCAATCTGGAGCCTCTATCTATATACACCATGACACCCTCGTAGCGGTAGCTGTAATTAAGTACCGCTCCAATATGGCCGCCGGAGTACATCAGCTAATCACGTGACCTACCTAAAAGGCGGTGACGCGTCGGAACACGCCGATTTGTCAAATGCGCTTTAAATCTCCCAGGCCGCCGAGCTGAGATATCTACTCGAGCTCGGCGGTGAAGGGTAGGTCGAACTGCGCGGACACAGGAGGTATGAGGTGAGTCTCGCTAGACAGGGTTCCTGCATAGGCAGACACTGAGCAAACCCCACGCTGCTTGGTGTTACACTTCCTAGGCTTGAATTAATCTCCATCCCCTGGCGCTCTGTTACTTTACATCCTCAGCTTTAGCCTTGGGCTCTCCCTGATGTCTTGCCCCGCCGACGCCTCATGTGGCATGTAGTCCTCAACCTTTAGGTGAGTGGGACATAGGTATTTTCCCTATTTTTCCCAATTTTACACGTTGGGGACTAAAAGTGTGTGTTTGGTGTGTTCTAGTTGCATGTATTGACAAGTGGTGTCTTGGAAACATGCTTGGGTGTGTTTCATAAAACAGGAGTAGCCAAATCCTCAGAAACTGCGGTTTATTGATTGATTTTTAAGTTCTCTTTTAAAACAAACTGGTTTTAATTGTTTGCTTTTTAGTCCACTTTCCATCACCAACCTCCTCACAAGCTCAACAGTTGTGTGTGCTTTCCACTGGGTACTTGGCACACAGACTTTGTTGCAAGGCATGTTTTCTCAACTCTATAGGCATGCCTTACTGTATTAACACGCTGGCATTGACTGGAATTATTGACATGCATAGCAGCATTTAATGTTTTTCCTTGTTTTCTCTCCCTTATGTCCAGGCATAGGAGTACCCACAGAGGTAAACATTAAACATACATGACACTAGCATGCTTTGACACTGCACATTTACACGGTCCTGATGAATCGCGGGTGACTAGACCCATAGCGTGAAACATGTCGACCTTCATCACCTTTAGCCTCATCTAGGGTCACCTGACCTAACTTGTTGACTCGGAGTGAGCCTAACCCCTCTTTTTAACTGCAGCCAGGGGACCCCCAGAATAAATTAAATTCCGGTACCCCTTGCTACATTTTAATACCCCACACACCACCACACCTAGCCCGGTCCACACACCCCCACCTCACCAAAAGGCAGTTGGAAAAAGATCTCCGCCAAAGAGCCCCTCTTTGAGGTGAGCCCGTCGGGGATTGCACCGCCTCCCCGACGAGGAGCAACTGCCGATGATGAAGCATGACATCCTTCGGGGTGTGTGAGGCCTCTATATCCAACAAAATGGATGCCCCAGGATGTTACTCCAACATCCGTGGTCATGCCAGCTAGACACTTCCCCCATTTCCTTTAGGAACAGTACAGCGACCTCTCTTGTTTCCCTAGTGCTAAACACGGACACAAGCTGCAACTGGACCTTCCACCCACCCCTTGGGTGGTTAACCGTGTCCGTTGATCGATTGATCTCCTTCTCTAATCTCCCTCCTTTTGATACACACCACTGCATCCTTTGTCATCATCTTTGTACCTTATACATCCCTGTCCATAATGTGGTTCCCCTTTCATAATGTGGTTTGCTCTTTCTACCATTCCATTGGTAGCAAGTAGTAGTGCAATAGGATGAATCTAGAGTAACAGTGCAGTGTATCTATCTTAGGATTGTGATGTTCCAGTAAAGGCACTCCCAGAATCACCACAGATGTGGGGATATCGATTAAGTCAAAGATTAGATTTTTGGTGTGCCCATTATCACAAACAAGGGTCAGAGGCTCGGTTTGGAAATGGATTAGACCTGCGGATAATTCAGAGCCGTCTACCGATCTTACCAGTTCGTATTCCTGTTTTGGGATTTTTGTGAGACCAAGTTTAGCAGCTAAGGACAGGTCAAAGAAGTTCCCAGTAGCCTCAGAGTCAATAAGCATGGGCAGAATATGCCTTTGTTGTGCTGTTAGGATTACTGTTACCCAAATGGCCAAAAGAAGAGGAATCCTAGGGCCCGATGTAGGTAATTTTGATTTACCTACTCTTAAATACCGAATTCGGTATTTAAGAGTAGGTAAATATGAAGTAGGAAGATGTAGGTACATTTTCTTTTTAAATTACTGAATCTTTATGATTCGGTATTTACCGATTCGGTAAATACCGAATCAGTATTTGCCATTGATTCCTATGGGCTTTGAAGCCCATAGGAATCAATGGCAAATACTAGTTCGGTAATTACCGAATCGGTAAATACCGAATCCTGCCAGGGGGAACGGGGTGTCACTTTGACACCCTGTAGCACCCCAATGTCAGGCTTGTGTGCCATGTCTGTGTGTCACATGGCATAGGTGTACATGCACAGATGTGCATGTACACCTGAATTCGTTATTTACCATGCAATAGTATTACATGGTAAATAACGAATTCTGAGGGGCCTGTGGCACTGTTTAAAGCGCCACCTACATCTGCATTTACAGATTCGGTATTTTTACCGAGTCCTTATTTGCCAATTCGGTAATTTTACCGAATCGGTAAATACAGATTCGGTAAAAATACTGAATCTGTAAATACATGCCCCCTACATTGGAAAAGGCATTTACCGGTCGGTAACGGACGAATTCGGCCGTTAACGACCGGTAAATGCCTACCTACATCGGGCCCCTTGTCCCTACATTGTTCAAGTATTGCAAGATCTGTATTGCCTCTCTTGACGAAACGATCTCTTTTCTCGACGAGAGCCCCAGGTTCCCTGTTCCTGATCTGTCACCAATATACTGGCTACAGTTTTGTTCTTTTTGGGTTTGCCTGTGAATTACCAGGCAAAGTGCCTAGCTTTGCCACAATAAAATTATACATTCAACCTATGCCACCGTTCTTTTTCTTCATTAGTAGGGGGCCCTTTATACCACAAATCTACATAGGCTCTTTGTGACAGGGAGAGCCACCATGAGGGTAGGGGGGATGTGTTGCCGTGTATCACCACGCATAGCGCCTCCTCATCTTTTTCCCAACAGCAGCCAATTCAGCCGCCTGTGCCGCACAAGGAGACCGTAACAGAGCCCTGTTACTTTATTTGGGCGGAATTCGCTGGAGTCCCCGCCCCGTTTGCAGACATCACGTATGACGTATGACCTCCCGGAACTGAAATGGAGGAGAAGACGCCAGGAGAGTGTGCGCCGGAGTTCGGAGAAGAGAGAAGAGCTTCCCGAGGAAGTGGAGCACGACTAGAGAGGGTGCAGGAGAGGAGTATCGAGAGACCCGAGGAGACACCAAACCGGGATCAGGACGAGCCAGGAGGCCAATGACCCCGCGCTCTGCCTAGCCATACTTCAGGAGAAGTGTGGCTATCTCAGGTGCGTGCCCGGTTGGCGGGGTGGACTGGTAGAAACCTGTAATAATTCACTTGTCGCACCGGACCCCCCATGCACTCCCCTCCCCTGCGCACCCTCGACACTCACCCTTAGCGTGTCAGAGCACAGAGTGACCTCGCACCCCCTTTTCCCATTTCGTCTTTTGGAAGAAGCATTCCACTAAGACAGGTTCTTTTGGTTTTTTTTCCGTTTCCATTTCTACTGGGACCCGAGCCTGAAACACCCTGGAGAGACGGCGCCGAGGAACAAAAGGGAGTGAATCCCCTGAGAGCGATAAAGAAACTTCACTTCCCTATTATCGTGCTAGCCCAAGAAGAAAAAAACTGTCAAAACAAATAAAGACTTACATACCTAAAGTACCTGTGTCGTCTGATACCTCTATCCCGCTCACAGTGGTGGAGAATGCGGGCATAGGGGAATCCATCTGTACCAAGAAGATGGAGGAGTTATTGCAACACCTTGTGAAAGGTCAGGAGCAGCTGGGGTGGGCTGTGGAGCAACACCTCTCCTCAGCACGGGCTGACCGTGAAACTTTCAAAACGTCCATCTCAGCCCAACTAGAGGGACTACAGAAGATCATAATTGACCCTGCAAGACCAGCCGTCCGCGAGACAGGAAACCTACATCATGGCCAAGCCCCTCTGGAATATCTCTCCAGAAATATATACCAGGGGAGGACCCGGACGCCTTTTTGTTAAATTTCGAGAGGGTAGCACATGCGTGTGGATGGCCTATAGAAAAGTGGCCATTCTTCCTGGCCCCCTCTTTTCGGCAGAAGCACAAGCGGCGTACCAAGTAGCCAATCCCACGGGGACAGTACCATATGCGAATATTAAGCAAATTATCCTAGACCGTTTGGGCCTCGACTCGGAGTCTTATAGGATACGGTTCCGAAGGGAGAGAGGGGTACCCGGGGAAAATCCCAAAACACTATATTTCCGCCTAAAGATGACCGCCGACAAGTGGCTTACCCCGGCGACCTCGTCCAAAGAGGACATAATGGATAAAATATATCTGGAGCAGTATCTTGAAGCCCTACCATACAATACCCAGAAGTGGCTCCGACAGCACTCAAACATCACCACCCTGCAAGCCATGGAGATGGCAACCACCTTCGCGAGGGCTCAACCGAAATCCCTCTGGGAGCCTGTGAAACCTCACATGACAACATTGATGAAAACCGATAAGAAGGCCAAAACAGGGGCAGAGTACGTCCCACATCGGTTTCAAAAACCTGAACTCCCCAGTTTTCGTGGGCCTCAATGTATCGAGTGTGGTTCATGGGGACATATCGCCAGGTTATGCCCACAGAAGAGGACTACAGAGGAGCCCATGGAGGTGGGGTATCTACCAAAACCTGTCCTCTATACCGCAGAACTCGGAGGGGCCTACCATGTAAGTGTGAGGGTAAACGGCAACACAATACAAGCCCTCCTTGATTCAGGATGTAAACAATCTGTGATAAAGGGAGTCCATGTGGAGACCCGAAACATAGTCCCTTCTGCATGGGTGGCCATCAAGTGTGTGCATGGGGATGTCAAACCATACCCAGTAGCGAATGTGACATTAGAATTAGAAGGGGGAACTACATGTATGGTGAGAGTAGGAGTACTAGAGACGCTCCCCAAGGACCTCATTTTAGGTACGGACAACCCTAATTTCACAGAGCTCTTTTCCACCTTGCTAAACCCTTCTCCCTCCAGACATGAAAGTGAAAACGCAGAAGAGAGGCCTGCCTTCTTATCCCCCGACCCATGGTCCATGGACAGGAGTTTTAAATTCGCACAGAGCAATGACAGAACCCTTTTCAATACGTGGGAGCAGGCCCATAGTGACGTAGTACCACCCTCCCTAGATACCCCAGATTCCTAATACAAGACAATCTTCTCTACAGACAGGGCACGCCCACGACCACCCTACAACTGCTTGTACCTACCTGTTTCAGAGAACAGATAATGTTCTACGCCCATACACACCTTTTAGCAGGACATGCAGGGTGCGAAAAAACTACTCAGAACATACTCAGATACTTCTATTGGCCGGGGATATACCGAGAGATAAAGAGACACTGTCAAACATGCAATATCTGCCAGAAAAAGAATACACACCGACCCCCAGCAGTACCCCTACAACCCCTCCCTATCATAGGAACCCCGTTTGAGCGAATAGGGATGGACTTAATAGGGCCCCTACCAAGAACCAAGAAAGGCAATCAATATGCATTGGTAATAGTGGATTATGCCACACGTGTTCCCCGAAGCTTTTCCCCTAAAATCCATCACCTTCAGAACCTTCGCGGATAAACTAATCGAGGTGTTTTCCAGGGTAGGGTTTCCCAAGGAAATCCTGACCGATCAAGGGACCCCTTCGTCTCCAGACTGATGAAGGAGGTGTGCGGTCTCCTAGACCTACACCATATCAAAACCTCGGTCTACCACCCCCAAACAGACGGGCGATATAACGACACTCTTAAGGCCACCTTAAGGAAAATGTTGTCAGCAAACGGGACTAAATAGGACGGTCTTCTCCCATTAGCTCTGTATATAATTCGGGGACAGGTGCAAAGCAGCTTAGGGTGCTTTTCCTTCGAGCTCCTTTACGGTCGTCAACCAAGGACCCTACTGGAGATGACCAGGGAGACGTGGGAGACCGAGGACGGAGGGGAGGTAAAAACACTCCTGGAATACAGTCAACACCTTAAGAACCAAATAGGAAAGATTAGAGAACTGGCCTATACAAATTTGGAGAAAAGCCAGACAAAGCGGAAAAAGGCCTATGACAAAGGCAAGAGATGGCGATCCCTCAAAATAGACGAGTGGGCATTAGTCCTTCTCCCATCCAGTACTAGGAAATTCCAGGCTGAGTGGATGGGACCCTACAAAGTAGTCGGGACCATAGGGAACACTACGTATCGTATCCAGATAGCCCCTCAGAGAGTCCAAACGTTCCACATTAACTCCTTAAAGAAGTGGTGGGGACCGGTACCTAAAGACATCTCTCTTACAATACCGAGCAGCGACCAGGCCTATACCACCACAGAAAGTCTGGTAATCATTGAGGAATCGAGGAATCAAGAACAGGAAGACCTTCATAAAACTCTCAAACCCTTTTCAGACCTTTTTTCGGACTTTCCCGGGAAGACGACAGTAATCGAACATCGCATAGATACGAAACCCAGGGAGGTGGTGTACCAAAAGGCATACCGCATACCTGCTTCCAAAAGGAAGGATATAAAGAGGGAGGTAGGAGAGATGCTACGTTTGGGGGTGATCAGCCCATCCAGAAGCGAGTGGTCATCCCCGATTGTTATGGTGTCAAAACCAGACGGAAGCACTCGCTTCTGTGTGGACTTCAGGGCCCTGAATCGGATCTCATCATTCCACACCTACCCTATCCCTCGAATCGATGAACTTATAGAAAAACTAGGGGAAGCCAAATATATAAGTACCCTGTGTTAGAAAGGCGATCCCAGGGGAGACAGAAGATGTCTGACTGACCACCCCGAGACCCACCTCTCCGTATAAAATTGGCCGAGCGCCGTCGAGAGGCCTCCTTGGCGAGGCTCCTCTCCTACAATCGTAACCGCCGAGCAATCACACCACTACAAAGGGACACCACACAAGAGTAGATTCTTAAGAGTCTTTATATAAAGAATAAAGGCAAGTTCTCACAGCAATATGTACAGGGGGATCGAGAGATCCTTAAAGTCTCGGTATCAGGGGAAAGGGGTAGCGGGACAGTCTTGGTACCAACTGGTACTAGGATACCCGGTGCACAGCTCTCGATCCTCGAGCTGGGGGGTGCAAGGAGCCGCGACGTCATCAGCAGGACTCTGAGAATGGTTCAGCGTGGTCGGGCCGCGACAGCGTCAGCAGGGCTCCGAGGATGATTCAGCGTGGTCGGGCCGCGACAGCGTCAGCAGGGCTCCGAGGATGGTTCAGCGTGGTCGGGCCGCGACAGCGTCAGCAGGGCTCCGAGGATGGTTCAGCATGGTCGGGCCGCGACAGCGTCAGCAGGGCTCCGAGGTTCCAGGTTCCAAGTACAAGAGTTCTTATCAGGATCAGCCGCGACGAGGTCAGCAGGGCTTCGACTCCAAGATACAACTGGAGTCCTAATCCAGGGCTGGCCCAGATATAGGACTGGAGTCCTTTGATGTCCGGAACCTCGCGCCTGGGGGTCAGAAGGGCCGGGATGAGAGTGTCCAGACACCCAGCAGGGGGGTGGAGCCAGCGCCCAGGGAGGCCGGAGGGCGATCGATACCAGGCGTCCGGGGACGGCTGGAGTGTCATCAGAACTCCCCTCCTCCTGGATCCGTCAAGTGGCCACTCTACCACCTGGGCGGATCTTGGTGCCTCGATGTCGGGGCTTTGCTGGGGTCGCGGCCGGGGTCGGGCCGAGGCCACGTGCTCGGAACGTGATGGGCCCAAGATGGAGTCGGGCCTGAAATGGCGGCCCGGGGTGGTGGCCGGACCGGCAGGGTTGGGGCGAGCAGGGTTCGCCGGGTTCCAGGGGGGAGAGCCGTGGGTTGCCAGGGGGCCGCTCTCGTCGAGAGTTCGTGGAGGGTAGTTTCAGGGGGGGCGACAGCGGGTCGATGGAGGGCCGATGTCGTCCAGGGCCCGCCATGTGGGAGGGGTAGGACCACGCCACGAGGCCGGGTCCAACACCCTGGACTTGACGAAGGGGTACTGGCAGGTCCCCCTCCGAAAGAAAACGGCGTTTGCAACATACGAGGGGCTCTATGAGTTCAATGTGCTTCCCTTTGGATTGCACGGGTCCCCAGCCACATTCCAGCGGCTTATGAATAAAATCCCCAGAGACCACCAAGCCTATAGTTCCGCCTACCTAGATGACATCATTGTCTTCAGTCCCTCGTGGGAAATGCACATGAGACACCTAAAAGCAATAATGACAGCCCTGAGGACAGCCGGCCTTCATATCAACTCAAAAAAATCCCGGGTTGGTTTCCACAAGGTCAAATATTTAGGTTATATACTTGGGCACGGCATGATTGAACCTCAATTAGAAAAAATACGTGCCATCTCGGAGGTCCCATTTCCCCAAACAAAAAAAGAGATGAGGGCTTTTCTCTGACTCATAGGGTATTACCGACGTTTCATTCCCTCCTTCTCAGAAATAGCCACCCCTTTGACGAACACTCTACAAAAGGGAGTTAAACGAACTGTCTTCCACTGTCCGACAGCCCCTATGTGGGAGGCCTTCTCTAAGCTAAAACATATCATCACCTCTAGCCCTGTGTTGTCCAGTCCGGACTTCAACCGACCTTTTATCTTACACACGGACGCTTCAGACTATGGAGTGGGGGCCGTCCTGTCCCAAGAATCCTCTGACGGGGTTGAACACCCATTAGTATACATCAGCAGGAAGCTATTCCCAAGAGAGCTAAAATACCCCACGGTGGAAACATAATGCCTAGCCATCAAGTGGGCCGTTGACAAATTGAGGTATTACCTAGAGGGCCACCAGTTCACACTTTATACAGACCACGCTCCGCTCACCTGGATGAGTCAGAACATGTCCAACAACCTGAGGGTATTAAGATGGTTTTTGACCTTACAGCCCTTCACCTTTACGGTGTGTCATAGAAAAGGGGTGTCCAATGACAATGCTGACTACCTTTCCAGGCATCCTCTCCCCGAGCGGGAGAATCCAAGGGGGGTGGTTTGTGACAGGGAGAGCCACCATGAGGGCTGTGTATCACCACCCATAGCGCCTCCTCATCTTTTTCCCAACAGCAGCCAACTCAGCCGCCTGTGCCGCACAAGGAGACCGTAACAGAGCCTGTTACTTTAATTGGGCGGAATTCGTTGGAGTCCCGGCCCCATTTGCAGACGTCACGTATGACGTAGACACACCTCCCGGAACTGAAATGGAGGAGAAGACGCCAGGAGAGTGTGTGCGGGAGTTCGGAGAAGAGGGAAGAGCGTCCCGAGGAAAGGGAGCACGACTAGAGAGGGTGCAGGAGAGGAGTATCGAGAGACCCGAGGAGACACCAAACCGGGATCAGGATGAGCCAGGAGGCCAACTACCCCGCGCTCAGCCCAGCCATACGTCAGGAGAAGTGTGGCTATCTCAGGTACGTGTTTATCAAAAGGAGGGAAGAGGAATAATTGTTCTATCGGTTCCCCAGAGCATATCAATTTTAATCAAAATGGATAGGACACTTGTAACCACTTTGCCAGGAGATATATGTTGAAAAACCCTCATAAACGCTGTGTTTCTCGAGTAGCGGTTTATCTTATTCTCCGCCCTACACTAGCATTGTGGCATTAGTCATAGGGTTTGACAACTTGTATCATACCAGCCTCACCCGAGGCAATCTCTGGTGTATCGTGGCAGTATCCAGAGATCTCCAGGTTGTTAAAAAAGGTAAAAATAGTCTCCAATCAACAACCTAATCTTTATTCACGTCGTTGGACAACTATAGTAAAAAGAATTTGTGGGTATGCTCTCAGGACTGAGTGAAGGGTCCCTAGCATATCTCTTCAATTAAGTACGTCAACATGTTTCAGCCGCTTGGCCCGTAGGTCTATGGAGCCTTCGTCAGGACAGAAAAACACATACAAAGTCTAAAATACTTGCACTATTTGTGAAGTAGATGGGTTTTTAAACTTAATAGTCTTACCCACTGTGGTTCAGAATTCTCCACCTAAAGACGAAAAAAGGGGGTAATATATGGCTTATAAATTACAGTGGTCAATGCATATATAGTTTACATGCTAATTGTGTACTCAGAATTTTACACAGATGCTTAACTTAAGATACATTCGAAAAACACTCTATATAGAAACACTCGTGGCGAGTCAAACAAGGAGGAGCGATATAGTGAAAAAATGTGTTTGACTTAGCTTACTGTGATGTTATAATCACGTGGGTAGGTAGGAAACCGTTCAAAGACTAATGCAAAGGCACGTCTGTACGCCAGAACCACGCTTCCTACGGGGTTTTCTAAAGTGAAATTTCTCCAACCACTAGTCCAAAAGACACCTGCTTACCTGAAGGATACAAGGGATTTGCTGAATCAATTGAAAGACAAACTATTTGACCCAACCACAATGTTATTAGTGGGTCTGGACGTGGAATCCCTATATACGAGCCTCCATCAGAAAGAGACACTGGAAATGCTAGAAGATGTTCTCTTCAAGGAAGATTGAAACTTTAATACACCTAGACATTTTGTCCTTGAATGTTGCCGGCTGGCATTAACTGAAAACTATTTTGAATATGATGGTCAATTGTTCTTACAGAGCCATGGTACATCGATGGGGAGTGCCTTTGCCCCTTCGGTGGCAGGACTCTACGTGAGCAATTTCGAACCTAAGAATGTCCTTACATTAGACAATCCTTTTGCTTCCAGTATACTTTACTGGAAGCGCTATATTGATGATGTCTTACTAATTTGGCGGAATGACCAAGATCTGAACCTATTATGGAGTTGCTCAATACTCTAGACCGCTGGCTTCATTTTACCCACACAGTTGACAAAGAAAGCATCGGTTTTCTGGACCTAACCATCTACATAAAAGAGAACAAAATTGAGACAAAAACTTTCAGAAAACCTACTGCCAAGAACAGCTTGTTATCATATAAAAGTTACCATCCTCAGCCGTTAAGAGATAACTTGCCATACAGCCAGTTCTTACGTCTCAAAAGGAACTGCAGTCAGATGACTGACTACCAGAAACAATCCAAAGAACTCAGTGAAAGACTTCTAGAAAGGCAGTACAAACCATCAATTATATCCAAATGTCACAAGAGGGCAAAGAACCAACCCAGAGAGAACCTCTTAACCACCTGTGAAAAAACAACAACAGAGGACCTCATGACATGTGTAACTACTTTTGGTCCTGCGACATATCAAGTAAATAAACTAATCAATAAAAACTGGCACATCCTGAATACAGGAAAATATAATTGGCCAAAACCACGCTTTGCCAACAGACGAACTAAAAATCTACGTGATCTTTTAGTACATACCCGCCCAAGACAATCAATCCTGGAGAAACCAACCAGAGATGTACAAATGGCTCCAGTAACAGGACATTATCCCTGTGGGTCATGTTTGGCTTGCAAATCCACGTCAATTACAAAAACCTTACAATTGACACCAACGTTCAAATGGATTCAGAAACAACACAGCAACTGTAATTCATCCCAGGTGATTTACATGGTTACCTGTCCTTGTGACAAAAAGTACATTGGGATGACCTGCAGAAAGGTAAAACTAAGGATTGGGGAACATAAGAGCAATATCCGTCTCCAGAAAAACACAACTAAGCTCTGTTCCCACTTTGTAGAGTTGAGACACAGCATCGAGGAACTAAAATGGACCGTCTTTGAAAGATTACCAGAAGGTACCCCAAACGCAGAGAAAATACTTTATGAGAAAAAACAACGTTGGGTAGATCGCCTAAAGACTAACAAACATGGGCTTATTTATGATATTTCATGGCACCATTTCGCTCGGTAAACATGCACATTAGGTTCCTTACCCTGACGCACTTGAGCACAAGTTGACCATACACATATATAAAGTTCAAGATCAATGGTCCTATAGCAGTGTGTACATAAAGATGAATTTCCAGCATATTAGGACACTCCAAATTGAAGTCCCGAAAAATATGATATGCGCGTGTGCCCGTAGAGACAGCTAGTGCATCTTTCTCCCTACCATGCCTTTATGATGTCAATAAAGATGTGTTGAGAAATGAAAACCTCCGATGTCTATTAATCGAAATTCCTGCCTTTATTAATAACTTTTACAATTTTCACCATTACAAGTTAAATAAGTGCATACGTATGTTATATCACTTATTACTGTCGGAATGAGCCAAAAACAATTTTAAAGGCCACATAAGTCTAGGAATTCCCATACTCGTAATACGAGTTTCCACAACAAGGATGGTCCTCTTTCTATACGGATGACATATCACTTTAGAAAACCCCGTAGGAAGCGTGGTTCTGGCGTCCGGAGGGCAGAGCCAGCACAAGACGCGGAACCTGCTACCTACGCGGGTGAGGATTAGGCGAACTCCTCCGAAGCCCGCTTTTATAACACTTGGGTAACATAATATAACCTTTGTAATTTTTGTATATTAACAGCCTGGGACTAATTGTCCATACCCTCTGAGGGAGTACATTGGTACAAATTTAAGGTAAGACCTCATGCGAGGTTCTTCATTGTATCCCTTTTTCTGCAAATGCGATAGTATTGCCTTTGTTGTTTCTGTCTCCCCCTCTCCTCTCCAGGTTCATGACACATCCACCCAGTTTAGAGGTATGAACCTATTTAAACACTTATGAGAGTTTCATTGGTATTCTAAGAATCACAATAAGATATTTTCTTTAATGTGACTTTAACTTTGTTACGATTTCATAACAATAAGGGGCTATGACTTCGCCAAAAGCTCTACAACAGAGCCACGTCTCAGCCTCAAGTTAGCCCACAGTATATTTACCTAAATGACTTTATTGAATGACCACTATACCTTGAACGTACACACAGTGGGTAAGACTATTAATTTTAAAAACCCATCTACTTCACAAATAGTGCAAGTATTTTAGACTTTGTATGTGTTTTTCTGTCCTGACGAAGGCTCCATAGACCTACGGGCCAAGCGAGCTGAAACATTTTGACGTACTTAATTGAAGAGATATGCTAGGGACCCTTCACTCAGTCCTGAGAGCATATCCACAAATTCTTTTTACTATAGTTGTCCAACGACGTGAATAAAGATTAGGTTGTTGATTGGAGACTATTTTTACCTTTTTTAACAACCTACCAGTGGGGTAACATCTGGAGATCTCTGGATACTGCCACGATCCACCAGAGATTGCCTCGGGTGAGGCTGGTATGATACAAGTTGTCAAACCCTATGACTAATGCCACAACGCTAGTGTAGGGCGGAGAATAAGATAAACCGCTACTCGAGAAACACGGCGTTTATGAGGGTTTTTCAACATATATCTCCTGGCAAAGTGGTTACAAGTGTCCTATCCATTTTGATTAATATCTCAGGTACGTGCCCGGTTGGCGGGGTGGGCTGGAAGACACCTGTAATAACTCACTTGTCGCACCGGACCCCCATGCACTCCCCTCCCCTGCGCACCCTCGACACTCACCCTGAGCGTGTCAGAGCACAGAGTGACCTCGCACCCCCTTTTCCCATTTCGTCTTTTGGAAGAAGCATTCCACTAAGACAGGTTCTTTTCCGTTTCCATTTCTACTGGGACCCGAGCCTGAAACACCCTGGAGAGACGGCGCAGAGGAACAAAAGGCAGTGAATCCCCTGAGAGCGAGAAGGAGACTTCACTTCCCTATTATCGTGCTAGCCCAAGAAGAAAAAAACTGTTAAAACAAATAAAGACTTACATACCTAAAGTACCTGTGTCATCTGATACCTCTATCCCGCTCATACTCTGCATCTGGGAACTTATTATCTAGTTCTTTCCATTCTGTTTTAAGGACGACTATCCTGGCATCATTACGAGACCTGTCTCCCTTTCATTCTCCTAATCAATTACCTAGTTTGACCACTAGACCAATAGATTCTGAGCAATCATCAAGAAGGTCTACAATATGCGAGAATAAATCTTTTAGATCGTCCCTTAAACCTAAATGAAATAAGGACGTTTTTGTTTCTTCCGGCCAGCGGGTCTCTGCTACTAATCGGTTGAATGTGGTCACATAAGTCAATAGATCTTTAGAAACATGTCGTAGACTTAGCAGTTAGTTATTACTGGACTAAATGAACACATATTTTTAAATAACTTAGTCATTGCTGCCTTAAAGGCAGGGAAATTTTACACAATGTGGTCATTATTTTCTACCAAAGGAATAAACCAATTAGCTGCTACTCCCCCTAGATAAGAGATTACAAAGGCTACTTTAGCTGCGCTATAGGTTACAACCTGGGCTTTACCGCCGAAATGCAACTAGGACTGACTCATGAAGGCCTCAAATTTAGTATTGTCACCATGAAAGCGTTCTGGGGGGGGCTATAGGCACCGGACTTGTAGTGAATGATACATGTAGATTCTGATCTGTGGAAGGGGAAGTGATCTTGTGAAAGGGTTCTCCAAATTTAGGGGGGGTCAGGACAGGGTGAGTATCTTTAGGTCTAGCATTCCTCTATTGTTCAAACTGAACTTTATGCCTTTTTAACTAATTTTTAAGCGCTGCATTTTCTGTTTTTAACCTAGTTATTTCTAATTGTAGGTGTTGGATCATCCCTACCACATTGTCAGTATTAGTCATATCTCCTGCTAGGGCATGGGCCAGGTCATCCATGATGATCTGATCCTGGTCACTCATGGCGTCACCCAAAGGGAACACCAAACGTTGTGGCTTGGCCTTCTCCGTTTCGAGCCACTCACTTGAATCCCAGGCGGTTCCAAAAGGGTGATGCTAGATCTCTAAGTTCCTCCTAGGGTCTTCCCCCAGTGACAGGAAATAACACTTTATCGGTGGCAGGACCTAAGGGGGTTGGAATTGAGAAAGACAAACAAGATGCTGGTGGTGCTCCTCTGTGGCTGCTACAGTGGAGTCTCAAAAGGCCTTTCACCCATCTTGTGTGAAAGCCCCGTCAAAGGTGTATCTGTGAATTACAAGAACAGTGATTTGACTCACAATGTAGTTGTCAAACAATATAATCAAAACCCATTTGTATGCTATTTGTTCATACTCCAAACAGAAATCTAGTAGTGCTCTGTGTTTCCAATCAGAAGGCTTGTGTCACCTTTGAGTAGGAGTATGGATTCTCAATGAATCGCTCGACGGATGTTGGTACATTTGTCCTGTAGTGTCCCGAATGCAGTGCTTGTGTCAAGCCGGTATTTACACAACTTGTACTCCTAGTGCACACAGAAGGTTTTAGAAAGGTTTATTCTTAGCAGAGCACTGAAAGTGCAAAAGTCTATTGAGTGTTTTAAAATTCAAAATATTGTTGCTGAGCTCAGAGCACAAAAAAGAAAACAGCATTTAGCAAAAATACCTGACATCAGTATTCTTTCATTTGTTGGCTTTTTCTTTCTCTAGGGAATCCGATGCTGGAGTGGTCGCTGGGCGAGGACCAGGTCAGTGAGAAGCCGCAGCCTGAAGTGGAGAGCTCAGGAAAGCTGGAACAGCATCAAGATGCGAATTGGAACTGATGAGGGGGCTTGGCGAAGAGAATCAGGTGAGTGCAGGACTAAGAGGCCAGTTGGGAAACCGGGTGGGAGCAGCCTTTAATTAGAAGCCAGCCGAATGTTTCTAGAAAACAATTGAAGTTAAGTTTGATTGGCAGGTGCTCCTGCTGCTGCCACCAGTCTCATGGAAAGTTCAATATAAACAAAATAATTAGACTTGTAAGTGCACATGCTACTGCCCGAGGGTCATGGAAAGTTCATATTGAGCAGAGTAATTAGTCTTGTAAGTGCACCTGCTGCTTCCCCCAGGGTATTGGAAGATTCAAATTGAGCAGAGTAATTAATCTTGTAAGTGTACCTGCTGGTGCCCCCAGGGTCATGGAACGTTCAAATTCAGCAGAGCAATTAGTCTTGACAGTTTCACCTTGTGAATTTGATTAATAGGTACACCTGTCACTGTTACCAATATTCTGGAGTGTTCTTATGGATTTTTAATGAGTATACTATTGAGTTTAGTCAAGTGTCTGTGAAGGCCAAGAGTTCCTACCATGTCACCAGGGAAGGAACACACAGCAACCCATACCACAGAGTGAACATGCACTTTGGGGAAGGAGAAGGGAACAAGGAAAAAGAGGAAATGCCTACCTAAAACATAAGGGCATAGAGTGTCCTCCAGTGGCCGGGACCATGACAATTGCAGAGGATGAGAAAAGCAAATAAGAAACATTTGGTTACAAATAAAATCATCAGGAACATAAATATATTTTGGCAGACATAAAGTGGTATCCCATTGCACATTAATTTCATGGAAAGTCTCACCCAGGGAGAGATCCTCTGCTCAGAACCTGTAGGGAATATTGGAAAAACACACATTTTAGAAAGGTTGAGGATTTATTCTCATGCAGCCTAATCTGTCAAATGAATAATTAGGGTAAAATGACCTATACTGCAATAAATCACATTGGTAAATCAAAGGGCCCATTTACCAGACTTCTAGCAGACTTTATTTAAATGCAAATTTAAAATCGCTTGAACTACATTCTTGTAATTGTCCGCTTGTTTTCTAAATGGGTTGAGGCTTATCCCACCCATAGATCGGACAGTTTGACAGTTGCCAAACTTTTGATGCGGGAGTTGATACCAAGATCTGGACTTCCAACTTCTACTGGGACAGATCGTGAGTCCCATTTTAAGAATGATATTTTATAATTGATTTTTACTCCCCTCCAAATTGAACAACAGAGCTATAGTCCTCAATCTTCCAGAATAGTTAAAAAGATGAATGCAACTCTCAAGAACAAATTGGCCAAAATGTGTGCTTCTAGTAGTCTGAAGTGTCCAGATGATCTTTCTCTTTATTTGATGAGCATTAGATGAACTCCTGATAAAAAGACTGGTCTTTCACACCATGAATTGTTCATGCGTAGAGCAAAGAGATTGCTCTATACTCCTTCAGCTGCACTGGTTTCAGTTACTGATGCCATTGTTCTAAATTACTGCATAGGTCTGGCTGACATGGTGAAATCTGTATTTCATCAGGTCTATTTGGCAACAGAAACAACAAAAGAAGTGCAGTGCCACAATCTGAGCCCTGGTGACTGGATAGTTGTTTGGAGACACATGAGTAAAAATTGCCTGGTGGAGCGATGGATAGGCCCTTATCAAGTTGTCCGGGTAACTAACACTGCTATAAAGTGTGCTGGGATCCCACAGTGGATCCACACGCTCATATAAAAAGAGTTAAGGTAGTGGTTGAAGAAATGATGAAAACAGCCTCTGATTCACAAAGTCAAGCTCTAGTTCGCAGTGTTGATCCAAAGGGAGGTAGTGGAGATTTTGAAATTCAAGCTGCTGGAACTGGTGAAGACAACAAAGAAGTAGTAGAAGTCCTGGTCAATTAAAGTGAAGATCAAGACCCAACTGAAGAAACTAGTAGTACTGTGCAGTTTCAAGGTAAGGATCAAAGTGAAGACCTGTTCCAATGTCAAAGTCAAAGGCATGAGTGGCAGCAAGGAGAAGTAATCTCTGCTCCAAACAACACTATACTTATGTTGGAAATCCGAGTCTCAAGAGCAATCAGAGGAAGAAAGCAGTTTGTAGTAAACTGTGCTGGTGAAACTAACCAGAGCTCAAGTTTATCAGTGAATGAAGAAGATTCTGCAAGATTTACTAAAGAAGAAAGGGCTGAAGAAACTAAGTAATTAAAAAGAACCTGTAAAATAAAGTTCTGGCTACAAGAGAGATGAAGTCAATCAATAAAGATGTAATTGAATTAGATTCCGAAAACAGTGAAGGTGAGTGACCGGTTCCTAAGAGATCCCTGTGTCTCAGTTCTGCCTCCTTCATGAGCCTGAGGCTGGGGGTATGGTGCTTGGGAGTCTGAATGTGTTGGCTCAAGGTTGTTCCACAGAGGTATTCAGTTTTCTAGGAGAAAAGTCACAGTTGGTAACATTTTCAAACCTGATGCAGGGGGCAAGGGTTGTCTCCGGGTACTTCTGACCATGTTAAATGTCTGGATTGTCTCTGGATGAGTTTCTCCTGGGTCTGGCTGTCTCCACTCTGCAAGCTCAGTGGGCATTAATTCTGGCTTTTCGAGGTTCCACTGTTGAGTTGATTGCACCTCTTGTCTTGCGGATCTTCAGGAGCTTCTTCAGAGGCTAGTTTACTGCTGACCAGTCCCTTCTTGGGATGTGCTTTTAGTTCTCCATGCCCTGACGGGTCCTACTTTTGAGCCTTTGGAGTTGGCAGATCTTAAATTCCTTTCTGCAAAAGTTTTTTTAGGGTTGCCATTTGTTCAGGTAGAATGGTCAATCCGACTGGGGATTTTCTCTCATCATCCCTGTTTTTTGATCATGTGTGATGATAAAGTGATCCTTCATCCAGGACCATTTCGTTGCCCAAAGTGGTTTCTGATTTTCACTTTCAGGAGGATATTGTCCTTCCTGTTTTTGTTCTGATCCCTTGTCTCCAGAGAAGGAGAGGTTCCATTCCTCGAATCTTCTCCGAGCTCTTTCTGTTTAACTACAAAGAACGAGTCCATTTCGGAAAAATTGACTCTCTTTTGTTGACATTTGGTCTCTCTGGTAAGGGACTTAAGCCATATTCATCTACTCTTTCCAGGTGGATCAAGTTAGCTATTATCCATGCTTATGATGCTGCTAAAGTATCCCTTCCCTTATCAGTCCAGGGTCGCTGTACTAGGAGCGGTTCATCATCCTGGGCGATGTAGACAGGGTCATCTATTGAAGACTTTTGTTATGCTGCAATACTTTAATTTCCCATTGCTGTCTTTAGCTGGGAATGGCAGTTTCTTCGGACTTTGGAGCACATGTCCCCTCAGCTGTACATTGTATATAATGTGTGTAACTACAATTAAATATGTTCACCGGTGTAGCAACATTGAACTATGTTTGCCTCTTTCTTTTATAACCAATCACCATATGCTTGAGTTTTGGCTCCTTGTGTAAGGACTTGGACAGGAAGACAGACGAGGAGGTAATGTCCAGTTACTTACCAGTAATTTTCATTACCACAAGTCCAGGCCTTCCTGTCACAGTCCTAAGCCAAACCCTCCCTCCCAAGTTGGTTGATATGGTGATGGATTTATTCAGTTTTCATCTTGGTATTTACAAGCTGTGGTCATGATTAGTTTCTTCCTTAATGCATTGTGGGCAATGGACACCATCTTGGGGGAACATTTTAGAATTAGCTGGGAAATTAGTTTCTGTGGAGCAGGAGTACTGCTCATTGTGTAAGGATTGTGACAGGAAGACCTGGACTTGGAGTAAAGAAAAATACGGGTAAGTAACTGGGTTACAGTGTCTGAGGAAGACGAAGAAGAAACCAGAGATCTACTTTCCAATAAAATATTGTCAATATATGTTTGAAAGTGACCCTGAAAGTGAATCAGTAAAAGAACCACCTTAAAGGTTTAAAAACACCACTGAAGACAAAGAGAAACTTCTTACCTCACTCTATGAGAAGAAAAATTATCTTTTGAGAGCATGAACTGAAAGAAACTTTTGGAGAAAAAAAATTTAAGTTTAGTTTTATTTTTTTTCAAAGAAATAGGAGGAAAAGAGGCAAATTTATTGTTTTAAAGAAAGTTTTTGTTAACTTTAATTTTTGACGTTCATGATAATTTTGTATTTTATCTCATCTAAAATGGAATACAGCAAATGCTGTACAATGATTACTTTAATTACATTAACAATAGTGCAAATAGTCTTAGTTGGCTTGTTGTTATGCCTACCTTTTCCTGTTAGATACATCTCCACAAAGATTGAAATGACTACAGTATCTGATAAAGTGAAACATGCATACTGACACATAGGGAAAGTTTAGCTAGTGGATTTCTAAAATGAGAGGATATGTAGAAATCATGAATGTTAAAAATTGCAGCATGTACTCTTTGCTTCCCTGTTCTGCACGTGAATCTGCAACATACTTACAGCTTTCTATTTCTTACAGCCTTTCCTATCCTCTGTTTACTAGAATATTTTCAGTAGAAATTAATTTTTCTCTTCTTACTTGTTGGAATTCAACATTGCACTGGAAGATCTGCCTATATCTGAAGATGAAAGAGCTAATAAGGGTCTTAAGTATGGTAATTTTTTTTAAACAATTGCTCAAATTGAGCACAGTATTGAAAGTAATAATTGGGGATACAAACGTAGTTTATGTAAAAAGAAGCATGAATTTGTTAAGGAATACAAGGGAGTAAAGATTGGAAGATATTGATGAAATGTCATCATCATCAATATTTTATTGTTGAATTAATAAAAATCCTTACAATAAGAAAGGTAAATTTAGCCTATATTCACATAACAAATAACGTTAAAATTCAAAAACAAGAATTAGTGTAGAAGTTAAAAAGATTAAAACTTAAAACTCTCGGGTCCCCCCACTAGCATCTTAGGGATTTGTAAAGTGAACGTGGTAGCACCAGCCTGGATGGATGGGCCTCCGACAGTATATTAGATAATCGTTAACAGACCTGTAGCTGCTTTCTAATCTCGACCATAAATTTAAGTCCCCGACAAGTCAGAATTGGGGATGAACCTCCCAGCCAGGTAATAACGGCCTGTCGACATGTTCTTATGTTCAATTTGTTCAGTATGTCCCGTAAGAACTGTCTTCTAGATACCATGAGGGCTGGGCACACACAAAACAAATGAATTAGAGATTCATTTTGATATCCACAGAATCTGCATTTTAGGCAATCATCTTGGGGTTTCCAGGAAGGTCTTAAATCCTTGGATTCGTGAAGGCCCATACGGAAGTCGATGAGGGTCTTTTTTAAATATTGGCTAAAATGGGTTGCCAAGTATGCCTGGGGTTGTTGAAGTGAATAGGAAGAAATAACTGTCCAGACATGACGTCGATGGATCAATGTTTGTTTATCTTCCAGTAATGACTTCCTTTTGGCAATGGAATTAGCAATTTTGCAGAAATTGGCTTGGTCAATTTTTCTGTTCCATGCTTCTAGCAGTTCGAGCTCCGTAAGGCAAGTGTGCAAGTGAATGGACCAGGGCTGAGTGGATTCACAATTGATTACTTGCCAACAGAGATTTTTAAAGAGTCTAAGTCGGCAGCACAAAGTTTATGGCAAAATTTAATGAATCTTGACTTGGACCGAAAGATTTGATTTTGGAGTCCAAATTCTAAACGTATGAGCGTATGATCGGCGCAACCGAGGGAACTAGTAGACATTTTACCCTCTCAAAAGGGATAGAAGGTGAGTGGAATAAACTACTCAACCTCAAAAAGAAATCTCTTCGCACAGAGGTCCACGCAAAGTTCATACTAGACTATTTAAAGGCCGGAACTATTCCTATCGGCCTCAGGGTTAGGAATATCCCTGGATTATTTGTGGAGCTTCGGCATTTTATTTAGAAATGGGCTCTGATTTCTAACAGATGCTCGCGCGATTATATGATGCTCATTGTAGAGACGGCACGCGAGGTACTATCTGCTCTAGCTAAAGAAATAGAGGAGCTCGAGGAGAAACTGAAAAAAGAAAATGCAGTGGATCTGGGTAAGCAGAAACTTGAAGAAATTAGCCAAGAAATTGACTCCTTTGCTGAGTATCTTCTTAAAAGAAAGATGGAGAAATTCAAAAAGGATGTACGCTTATTCTCTCAAGAAAAGGCCTACCCCTATCTAAACCCCGAATTTTACTCTAACTCTGACAATGGAAGCAGATATCAGACTAACCCTAGAGGGAACAATAGGAGAGTTCAGACGTTCTCCGATACCACGGATTCAGATGGTGAAAGTGGTCCCAACCAAGATCCCCATTACAATGGTGGCTTCCAACAACGCCAAGATCACTTTGAAAGACCCAATGGCCAGGACCATTTTTTATCGAATCGAGGAGGCAACCACAGACCAAGGAATCGGCCACAATTCAATCAGGGCCAGGGCCGTCCTCAGAGATACATTCAGACCAGAAATAAACAATATTGGAGAAGGTAAGTAACATCCCAGTTTTTAACTTATCAGGAACTGATATTTCTGCTGAATCTATGGCCCTTCTCTCTCATGGCCTTTCCTTTGTCCCTACTACAAGATTTGACAAATTTGAATTAATGAAAGATATTCATACCTTCTTCAGAAAGATCCGTCTAAAGAAGTTCTTTCTCTCTCGACCTTCTCCCGATGACGCTGACAATGTTTCAGGTTTAAAACCTCCTTCCAACTTCACCCGAGTCTTGATGTTATAGGACCCGAAGTTGGGGTCTTTGAAAAGGCTGTCATCAACAGATTGAATAAAGTTCTGAAATCTGTCCCTCACTCTACAAGTAACCTTTCGGGTGATGAAAATCTGGCCCTGAGAGAACTTGTTGACTGTTCCGAACTTACCATCAAGCCTTGTGACAAAGGCGGGGGGATTGTGGTTTTTAAGACCTCCACATACATTGATAAAATGAACTCCCTACTTTCCTCAGATGCTCACTATCGTCGAATACTTAAGAATCCTGAGGAAGCTTTGAAATGACGTATCCTTCGTTTAGTAACAGAGGCCGTGGATGTGGGACACATTTGTACTAAAGAAGCTGAGTATCTTACGCCATCTTATACGAGAATGCCCATTATATATGGGCTGCCAAAAGTCCACAAAGACAGGGAGGATCCTCCTATGCGCCCCATTGTTTCCACAATTGGGGCTGCTACAGAACCTTTATCAAAATATATTGATACATTTCTGAAGCCCCTGGTTAGTGAACTACAGTCATTTGTCAGGGACACTGGTCATTTCATTTCGAACATTGAAAATCTTCCTTTTAATTCTGAAATTGAGCTGTTGGTAACCATGGACCTTGAGTCCTTATATTCAAACATACCTCAGGAGGGAGCCTTGGCCATTGTGGACGAGATTGTTACTGACAGAGCCAACCTTTCAAATGCAGCCACCATAATAAATTTTCTCAGAATTGTTCTCGGAGAAAATTATTTCGAATTCAATGGACAGTACTTCCACCAAGTCAAGGGAGTTAGCATGGGGGCCTCTTGTGCCCCCAGTGTGGCGTGTTTGTATATGGGCCATTTCGAAACAACTAATATCTATAACGAGATGGCACCATTTTTTGAGAATATTCGAGCCTGGTCGCGCTTCATCGATGATGTTTTTTTCATCTGGAGTGGCGACCAGGCTTCCCTGGATGAATTTGTGGCAGGGATCAACGCTGCTGATCCAAATCTGCACTTTACAGCCAATGTTAGCTGTGCCCAAGTGGAGTTCCTTAATGTGTGGGTAAGACATGCGGAGGGCGCTCTTTATGTCTCCCTTTACACAAAACCTACGGCGAAGAACACGCTCCTTGAGTATGGAAGTTTTCATCCGCGCAGTCAGCGCGACTCCATACCCTTTAGTCAATTCCTCAGACTAAGGAGGAATTGTTCTCTCTTGAGCGATTTTCTCCACCAGTCGAATATCCTAAAAGAGAAGTTGTCCCGGAGGGGATATCCTCGCCGCTTGATTAGAGAATCTTTCAAGAGAGCGAGATATTTCAATAGGGACAGTATGTTCTTGGAGCGAGACCGCACTGACACTGATTGCATTGTATGCATTACGAAACATTCGGCGATGAATAATAAAATCCGACAAGTAGTCAACTCACTGTGGCATATTCTTAACGCGAATGATTCGGAAAAACAGATTCCCAAACCCATCTTTGCATTTCGACGCAATAAAAATCTGCGTAACCATCTGGTAAGAAGAACTGTAAAAACCATGATGGTTTCTAAGCAAAGTGGATTGCTGGGTCTTCCCCCTGTGGTTGGGAACCACCGCTGTGGGAATTGCCAAACTTGCCCTCAAGCGTTGACAGGTAGCACGCTACAGATCGGCAATCGGACCATTAAACTAAATGGTATGAGTAACTGTCGGACCGCAAACATTATTTATGTCATCATCTGCCCCTGTGGGCTCCCTTATGTGGGTGAGACTGGACGCGAGTGCAGAACCGGGATTGGCGAGCACAAATCCAGTATTCACAATCTAAATAGTGGGGCCCTGCTCGTAGCCCATTGGGGCACTGCTAATCACAGTGACTCTGACCTCAGATGGTCTATACTCGAAAAGATCTGCGTTATCCCTGGCAAAGATGTGACAGCGATAAGGAGGAAAAGAGAAGTCTTCTGGATTTTCCTCCTTGACTCGGTAAGGACAGGTTTGAATGACTGGTGCCCCAGGGAAAATGCCATTTTGTAAGAAATAAATGGCCTTTTTCTGTGGTTACTTTGCATCTTCTATATGGCAGAAACGTGTAATTTCCATTTGAACTCCTTTAAAGATCTAGTTAAATCGGGTGCAGAGCATTGGACCCCATGTTATTAAGGCAGCAGTTTGCCATTTTTGCTTGATCATCGGTAGAGTTGTCAGCATTCACGGACCGACTGTTGTTGTGGTTCCGTGGACCGATTACAAGTTTGCTCCATATCGGGTTTTGCCGCAGACCCTGAAGAACTTGAGAGGGGCGGGCCAGTTTGTTTCAGCTCAAAGGTGAGGGGCGGGTCTGTACCCTTTTTAAACGGCGGGAAGTCGTGAGCTTAGGTCGCCTGAAACCCGCGAGGACCCGGTCCCGAGAGGAGAGTTTTACCTTCACTTTCTGACTCCAGGTAATAAGGGTGTGTTTATGGTTGGCGAATAAAAATAACCCCCCTCTTTTGTAACTATAGTGAATACGGGCTCTTGAAGGCAGTTTGCTTTCATGAGGGTTGCCTTACTCGGATCGAGTCTTTTTAACTCTGAACTTCCGGTAACCTTGCGGCGGATGTTGTGTAATCAAATGATCGTTGTTTGTAGAATATTGGTGAAAACCGTACATAGCCCCTCTGTCTTCACCGGTTTTTGTGTTCTCTTTATTTTTTGCAGAACATGTGGCATTCAGAATTATGTGCGAAAATTCAGCCTATTCTCCGTTATCGACTGTCTTGATTTTCGAGTATTCTTTGTACCGTTAACCTTCTGGTATGTTTTATTTTGCTTATCTATTTAGTCGATTGTGGAACTAGCATAATTAAATAGCTGCCTTTCTCTGAATTCTAACGGGTTCTATTGTGGCTGTTTCCTTTCGCCTTTTCGTAAATAAAATGCAGAATTAGGCGATTTTGTAACTCCCTGTAATCTAGCATGCTGACTTCCTATTATGTTGAATGACATTTTCAATCTAGCGAGTTATGTAATGAGATATAACTTACTGGTGCACATTTTGTTTAGGCACCCATATATACGATGCCGCCTGAAATATGAAGCAAAGTTCCATATGAGATCTTGAAAAACGCTCTGTTGAAAGAAACTTCCACAGCGGGTAAGTCTCCTTAGGATGACTGTGTGTAGGCGGCTTCTAGGTGAAGTTGTATTTCTTTAGTATCTATCGAACTCTGTAGCAACGTTTCCACTCTTGCCTAATCCTTGCCAGGTTCCAACTGGACCAGTTTGTTCCTAACGCCACCTCCTTTGGGCCTATGATATCGACAGTCGGTTATACAGCAGTGATATCCTGACCTAGAAACGAGTAGCAGAGGTAAAATCAGCACTTTGAAAACTGAGTTCATTATAAGTTCTGTTGAAGAATGGTCTCTTCTTCCCTTTTCTCTAATGTTGCCTTTGGACCACGCAAATATTTTCGAGTAAATATGGTGTGTGTATGATGTGTGATGTATGAGATGTCCTATATTTCATGGTTCTAGGGATTTCCTTTAGTGTATTGATTACTTGTCTCTTAGTTTAATACTTTAGTACCTTTTAGCAACATTGGAGCTCACCAGCCTTGGAGCGATGCCTCATAACAAACTGTTATATATAAGAGTTCATACAATGTTGAACTGTATTATATGTATATATAATTGAATGAAATTTGCGTAAAAGGTTACTTGAGTCTGTGGACACTATGAAAATCACGAGGCCCTATTTGGGATCTTGTACATATGAAATATTACTTTGTATAATTGTTGAACAATGTATGAGGTTGCTGACTCTAAACTCAAAAACATTTTTTGTTTATACTAGATTGGTCACGGATAATTTCTAATGTGTTGTGTCCTCCCCACTCCCTCGGCGTGAGAGCCCTGATAAAGGTGCGCCCGTAAAATCGGGCCTTGCAGCGAAACGCGCGTTGGCACTACGTGTTTCTGGGGTCCTGCCTTATCAACCTGGACTCTCCGGCAGCTTGCTACGAGGATTCCGCAGGACCCTATTCTTGTTGTCACTCTGGGAATTACGTTGAGGAATGTGTATAGAGTGGTTGGCAGATCAGCGAATGTGTATGAGTGTTTGAAAGAGAAGAATGTGTGTGCATGTTGAGAGGGGTGTCTGTATTGTGTATTTATTGATGCATATTTTATTAATTAATCTATTAATGTACTATGCTAAAAAATCCTTTGGTTAAAATGTGTGCAAACAAAATATGATAAAAAGAAAATAAAGATTTTGTACATTCATATCTGAGATAAACTGTACCGTGTGACCTTTCTGTCGCTCCTTGGTGAGTTCCATGTTGTGTATTGAAAATTTTGGACTCTTTATGGGCCATTACCTAATTCGCATGGGTGGACTTTTTCCCTTACAGTAGTGCTATTTTTTCCCCTGACGTCTGCCCTTATCTTCTACAGGGGGCCCCTTTTGTATTGGTTTCAAATTCTAAACGCACCTGGCTGGTGAGGAGCATTTGGGTAATTTAAATACATCTTTGTAAATTTTATTTTGCAAGTTGTTTAATAAACCGGCCTCCCCTCCAAGCCATGTAACCAGACCGTACGATAAAGTAGGTCAAATCTGAGCAGCCATTACTTTTAAAAGTTTGGGCCACCCAGTTTTTGCAAGAGTTTCCTGTATCCATAAATTAACGTCTGGGACTTGGCTTTTAGCACCATAGAGTGTTCTTTTTTAGAGTTGTCTTTGCTGAGGGTAACCCCCAGATACCGGTAATATGGCTGTTCCTCTATTGCAAGGTGGTTAGATGTCCAACTAAATTTGATAGGCTTACGCTCCATAAGACGTACTACTTTTGTCTTTTCTCTATTCAGTTCCAGGTGTTCTTCGTCTAGGTAGAATTGTAGAGCATTTATCAGCCTTTGCAGCCCAATTGGGGTTCTGCTCAGGAGGACAATGTCATCTGCAAACTGGATGATTGGCATTGAGGTGTTACCAAGTTTGGGTGCATGGCTTACAATTTGACCGAGGTTTTTTCCATATTGGCAAGGTATAAATTAAATAATCATGGGGCCAGGACGCGACCCTGTTTTAATCCGTCCGCAGTTGGAATTTTGGACATTAGGCTTGAACCCTGACCTTGTTTAACCCTTGCCCAAGTGTCAGTGTAGAGGAGCATGACTGTGTTAAGAAGGTTTTTTGACAGCCCGCACTCCTTGAGTTTTTCCTAAAGTCTCCCCCTACTGACTCGATCAAAAGCAGCTCTAATGTCGATAAAGCAGCCATGTAACCGATTGTTCTTCATTTTGGCTCTTTCCATCATGAGGGCTAGGGCTGTAAGGTTTGTTATAGTCCCCGTCCCTTTTCTGAAGCTTGTTTGATAGCTGGGGATTAGTTTGTTATTATCCACCCATTCCTGAATCTCCTCCAAAATGCAAGAGGCGTATAATTTGGCTTCCGCATCTATTGGAGATATCAGCCGATAGTTCCGTGGTGATCTCCTGTCTCCCTTTTTAAAAACCAGGTGGATGATGTTTCCTTTCCACGATGGGGGCTGCCGCTTACAGGCAAAGACTTGGTTAAACAGGGCGGAGAGATGGTGTGCCCAGAAATCCTCATTGTATTTGAATATTGCGTTGGGGAGGCCATTGGGTCCTGGTGCACCTTCAGTTTTAAGATTGTTAATGAGCCTTTTGACTCTGTCGCTGGAGAATAATTCCGGCTGTATTGTAAGATTATTGATCCTACCTATGTCAGTGAGGCATGTTAACTTGTCTGACGCTCCTTTCAAGTAACTTGATTTCGTGACTGAGTTAGAACGATGATGTTTTTCGGGAGGAAAAGATTCCCTTTTTAAGTAGAGATTTTTTACATGGGCTTCCCAGCTTTGTTTGCTAATGCCGGGGTCCTGACACATTGCATCAGCGTTATTTAATTTATTAATGATGCCCCATATATCCCTTTTGTTTTTTGCTTTTTACTAGCTACTAACAATTTTACCCATGTCTCTTCCTTGTGTTTGGTCTTTGCTTTCCACACCATTATACGATAATTTTTTCTCATACTCCTAACGAGAAGGTGGTTTGACATGGAGCCCTGGTTGTTGTTCCTTATTGCCTTCCGTTGCTCCCGGGCAATTCTTCTCTTTTCCTGTCTTAATTTGTTGTTAAACCAGGATTCCCGCAGGACGATACAGAGCGAGGGGAACCGAATGTTTAAGGGACAAATTCTCTAGCAGATGTTCCCAAGTTGAAACCTGATCTTCATTTTGCTCATGTTCATATTTTGAAAAGAAGTTACTTGCTGTTTCGTAGAGGGCTTTTGTTCCACTGCCCCTCCATCGCAATCTTCGTAGATTGAACTTCTCTGGCAGATGAGAGAGGACAGTTAGCTGTGTAGACTCCAACACCCCTATATTGATCCATATAATTTGGGGAAAGTGATCACTTTCGGTTCGTGTTGCTATTTCATAGCCCTCCACTGAATCAAGCAAGTTGTTACTTATTTAAGTGAAGTCAATGGTTGACGATGCCTTACCACTCATGTACGTGGGTACTGATGAAGATGTACCTGATCTCGCGGGTTTTAGAATTGTTAATCCCAGCATTGTGAGTTGTCTTGGGGTGAATAGATTAATCTCTACCCGGGATTTTCGCATTGGGATATAAGTATACGAATCTTCATGATTTAGGTTGAGATTAAAGTCGCCTGATAGTATCAGCAGACATTGAGTGTTTGATTTCTGAAGTGTTTTTATGAGTTTGATAAGAGTGGCCAATTTCTCTTTTTTTTTGGTACGATCGGGGTGGATGTAAATATTTATTAATAGCACTTGGAACCCGGGTTTTATGGAGATCTTTGTTACCTGAACCCAGCTTAGACCCACGTCCTGATTTTCCGGCTCCCAATTAAATTTCTGCGAGATGTATGTGGATAGCCCTCCACTAGGGTGCCCGAACTTGGACGTTCTCTCGGCAAGGATATGGTGTTCAGTAAAGCCGGGAATGGTGGGGGATAACAGGTTCCAGGTCTCTTGTAGTAAAAGGATGTCATATTTTTGAAAGAACAGTTGTGTCTCACTGTCTTGGTCCATACTACTAAATCCATGGATGTTCCAACTGCAAATGCCTATTTTAGCCATTTTGAACCTATCCTTGGTTGCATGTTTGAACCGTTTGTATTGGGATGGTTGATCGTTTTTTTTAGGAATACTTTAGGTTAAGGGTTAACGGGATCCATGACCAATCCTGGGTAGGTGACCCAGCTATGCGAGGTTGCAGTAGAAGTGTGTTTATTCGACCGACCTCTTGAACTGATGTAGCCGAAAGGGCACCCTGGAGACACGAGATTTGCTTGTGGCTGATTGACTCCTCTCTGCTTAAGTTCAGTATGCTTTTTGAGAGCGGAAAAGGATATCTCGGGCGCGTATGTTGCATGAGGGTAATTCCCCAATGTTCGAATGATCCTCTGTTTGCAAAGATCTTTACTGCTATCTCCTTGGAAGCCCAGGTGGTAACAGAAACTTCGGTGTTTGTATGATCATTCTTTTGGCCAAACTCAACTGAAACTAGGTCTTGGGTAGATGTACCTCTAAGCTCACGAATAAGACCAAATAGTTTTAATAGATTTCCTCTATTTAACATGTCGTGCATACCCTTTGTCTCATATTCGGGAGTAAATGTCAGAATTGGTTCTAATTCTGCAGTTGGAACTGTTAACGGGTCTTGTGAGCATAAAACAGAATGGTTGAAATTGCTTACAAAACGTTTTTTTGTTTTTTTAATCATGTTTCCTATGATACCCTTACATCTGAAGCCCCTTACAGGCGAATGAGTGGTTCGTAACATATGGTTATTTTTTTTAGATTGAAAAACGGGATTTGTCAGAACTGTACAATTGCGATTTTGCCAGTTTTTTTGTTATTTTAATAGGGGTGATGTTCCTTAGTGAGTCGTAGCCTCCTATTTTATGTTGAATTGTTCCCGTTGGGGCCATTGGTTGTTGTTTAATACACTGCCAGTCATTCCCTATTTTAGTTATCTTTATGGGGGTCAGGTCATATGCTGCCTGAACGTGAATTTGGTCACTATTTCGTTGTGTCCTGTTTGGTATTGTGGCTCCATTAATGCTCGTTGGTAGTGGCTCTATTGAGCGGTTTATTTTGAGCGGGCCGCCCCCAACTGTAGTTAGATCTCCTTGTGCGGTGTCTGCATGCCCTTTGAGGTAGGACGGAGGCATTTCACCATTGATGTTATTGCTGGTGAAAGCGTAAAAGCTAATTTTGAGTTTTTACAAGTGATCAATGCATGCTGGGACTTACTCAGACCTTCAGATGAGGCACGATCTAGGCCGCAGGACTGTACCCACAGTTTAGAATTTTCAGATGAGGCATTTGCCTGAGGATGATGTTGATCTTCCAACTTATTAATGGCAGTGTTTAAGGAAATATTTACTGATCCTTTGTCTTTGGGTGGATCGATCAAAGGTTTTGCAAAGAAATTGTCGATTGTGATCCTTTGGTTACCTTTTGGTTTGGACCTGGCTTTTCTCGCTTTTTTCCTTTGCTTTTTCGTAAGGTTGTCGTGGAGCTGAGGACAGGGATTTTCCATGCTCTTAAATGAATGGACAGTCGAGTTTGAAGATGCTTGATGCTGAGCCTTTAGGTTATATGACGAGGCGGGATCCCCATCCCTGTCTGGGCTCTTATGTAGTGAAGGGTGAGCGATAAGAACGCTTGATTTACCCGTGTTGTAATTTTTTTCCTGGTGGAACTTGAATTGTCATCTGATTATTTCCTGTTTTAACTGCTCCCAGAATATCTTTTAGAATTACAGGGAGTGTTGCTAATTTCTCTTTGATTCTCCCGCAGCCACAACTGGACGGTTGGCTTGTGGAGCCTTTGTCGTTTGGGGCCTGTTTTACAAGGGGAATAACCGAGATTTCTTTATTAGTCAGAATAGTGATAATTGCTGCTGTTTTAGAGCTGAGTTGAGCAATATGCTCTGCGATGACATTTATCAAGTCTATTTGGACCTCCATCTTGTCTGATTGGAAATTGAGTGCCTTTATGGCCTGGTCCAGAGTGCTGATCAAGGTGTTCCCCCAGGACCCAAAGGGCGCTTGGTTGCAGTGGCTTTTTTTTCGCTCCTCCCGTTGTGTGGTCGTGCTTGTTGAAGAGATTGATATAAGGGACTGCATAGATTTCTTTTGTTGGAAACTGCTGCTTCCGGAGCTGTCATCGATTAGAATTCTATGATTTGCGCTGGGATCCATTACATTGTGAGGCGTGGACGCCACTGGGCTCCGACTTTGCTCCTCAACCATTTGGTCGTAGTCCAGATTTAAATCTAGATTTAGTTCTTGCAAGGATTGACTTGGAACTGGGAGCAGTGTCGCATTATCCAAATTAGGAAGGTTATGTCCAGACGAAGGGTCAATCTGGTCATCCGGCCTCGTAAACCTCTGATTTGATTGTACTTTTGGTCGTCCTGGTCCGAGATCAATTTGGGGATTATTGTGGTCGATAACATGATTGTTTACCCCCAAATTGGATTTATTATTAGATTCATTGAAAAGGTTTTCCAGTGAATCCTGGCCAGGTGATATGGGTGAGGGCAGGACTAGTTTTTTGCCCAGTCTTGGTTGATTTGATTTTGGTTAATGGAGAATTGGAGTTATGAATCATTGCCTGAACAAGTTCAGTTTTTTTTGTAAGAGGCTTGAGCGATTGCTCAATTAATGAAGCCGGTTGAAATTGCGTGAAAGATTCTAAAATTTGAATTTGGGCCGTCTGTGATTTGCCACGATTTGGGGTTCCTGGGTGACTATGATTAGTTGTCTTGTCTGGTTGAATAGGGCTTGGCAAGTTCCTAGCTTCCCTTGTTGTTGCCAACAATGCCGATACAGGGTCTTTCAGAAAGAAAAATTTGTTGATCTTTTGCTGAGTTCCTAATAGTCGGCCAGGGCTGTCTGGTGGCTGGGGAGGTCGTACTATCTCACTTATCCCCTCGCCGTTGCACCCCCCTTGCCGTAGAGCGACTAGGGGCGGAATTACTTGCTTTAATACGTCTGACTTCTTAATTTTTTTACTGCGTGGTGCTTTATTTATTGATGCTGCCTTTTAGTTCCTGAACGCATTTTTGTCCTGCTCAGTTTTATAAAAGTTATGATTGGCGCGAAAGCTAGATAGGCCGCAAAGTTAGAGCGAAGGGGACCAAAAATGAAACGCGGAGTGGACAGTTGCTGTGGACGAGCGGGGCACTCAGGAGGTGCCTCGAGCCAAATAGGACCTAGTCAGATTGGCCTGGGCAACCCCCCCCCGGGCTCTTACTTAGCAGCTGCCTCTAACGGCGGCCGCGCTCGTGCTTTGTCCCTGGGTCTCGCCCTATACTCCGCTGGCCTCTCTCCCTTGAGCTCCCCAAAAATCCCGGAGACTTTTCCTTGCAGGGAGAGCCCACCACTCCCGAACCCCCCGGGACAGTGTAAAGGGGACGGTGGCGGCTTCTGCGGGAGGAACAACAGTATTTGCGCTGGTCCAGGTGGTCCAAAACTGCAAACTGCAAACTGAGAACTGACAAGGCACTCCTGCCCTCCACTTAACGCTTGCCTCTCAACATCAGGCCGAAGCGGCAAGGTGGGGGCTGGATAGGGGAAAACAAGTCCTTCCCTTCTTTCCCGGGATCCCGGCGTCACTGTCACTATCCCTTGGGCGCAGAGAGGCAGCGGGTTACCTCTCGGACTTCAAACAGGCAAGGAGCAATGGGAGCAAAGCTGGGGGGGGGGGCGATGAGCTGCAATCGACAAACAATAGCGAATGACGGAGACGCTGTGCGGCTAGATTGCGGAGCCGCTTGCTCTTTTACTCGCCTGCCCCTGCAAGACACCAGACTTCACGCTCCTCGAGCACACCAGCCGCTCCTCTCCTTCCTCCTTCCTCCTTCGACAGCCCAGAGCAGGCTGGTTCGTTCGTGACGCGAAGCGCTCACGAGTCCCAGGTCGCGCCTGTGCTTGTGCTGTGCTGTGCGGCCACCTCTCGGCTTTTCAGCCTCCCGTCTACGCTAGTTGAGGCTGAGGGTCGATCTGGGGGCAGGGCAGGGCAGGGCGCCCCCACTGTAAAGGACCCTCTCTCTTCTCACCGTCACTACCTCCGCCGCCTCTGCTTCTGCTCTGCTTCTGCTTCTGCTTACACTCAACTGACGTACTCACGATCGCCACCTACCATGAATCATGGTGAAATGTCATAATATTAGAACAACAGGCAAAAGAAGAAGAAGAATTAAAATTGTCAAATCTACATTGTAGATTAAAAATGGAAAATGATAGAAAGGATGAGATGTGTATGGTACCTCGTAAACCTTTGAAGATTAGGAAATTTAAATATATGGGATAAAGTGAGTGTGTAAGAAGTTGTTATAAATGGTGATTTACTGATTAGTGAAGAGTGGATTTTTAGATTAATTTATTAGGTGTGGCAAGACTGCTTATTTCAATGTGCAGAGTAATTGAGTTGGATCATACAATTTTGCTTTGGTGTTTATCATATGAGTGGAATGAAAGTGCAGGTGGTTTAAAGAGAGTGAAACATGGATTTGGACAGATAGTATTAGATATATTAAATATTACAATGCCTTCTATATGTGTGGCTATAAATGATGTGAAAATTAGGTACGTGTATAAATTGGTGAAGAGGCTAGCTTCAAGTACTGCTGGCGCCTAAATCCAAATAATTCTGAGTTAATTGCTATTTTAGCAGTGGTAATGCAAAAACGTTTAGCACTAGATATTCTTCTTGCAAAGGAAGGTGGTGTTTGCAAGAGATGCAGCACCTTCATTCCTTATAGCAGCAGGGTTTTTAATGAATACATAAACAATATTAGTAATGTCTCTCATGAACTTTAAGCTTCAGAAGAGCATAGCGTGTTGGAGATTATAAATTCCTGGGTTAGTGAGATAGGGAAGGGTATTATGAGGTTGGTGAATGTTAAAGATTGTGTCTACTCCAGCTAAAAATGATGGAAGACAATATCAGATAGAAGCAGAAAGTGATGCAGACTGTGTTATAATTTCCAGCGATTATAGAATGATCAGAGGAGGTATTTGCAAAATAATTTTATGGAGTGTGCATCATTGACAATGTACAGTATGCATTTCTACATATGATTCCACATGTACAGACTGATGTATTGTGATAACTGTTTGTAATTAAATGCTTGTTTTTGCAGCCCCCCCCATTCTTTGAATGATGCTGCTGGTTTATCGACTCTGAAAATCTACTGAGGTCTGCTAACTAGACCTGAGTGCCAATGTTCTAACCCATTGCAAAGTATATGTCAAATTGGCTACGCCCAATTGGCAAGGGCTGACTTACTTATAAGTCCCTAGCATATGATACCCAGGGCATGTAAGGCAGAGTGTCCACCTAGGGCTGCAGCACTGATTGTGCCAACCTGTGTGTGGCATTGTACAAAATGGCTCCCTGCCTGCCACTGCAGGCCGAAAGGACAGTGGCAACACAGTACTGTTATTTCGACTTTGACATTTAAACTAATGGCAAAGGCCCACTTCCCTTAGCAATATAGCTACGCCTCCCTTAAGGAAGGCCTATTGAGCCGCAAGGCAGGGAGCTGTGTTTTATTAGGTTGGGCATGCATTTTTATATATGCCTTAACATCAACACTTCTAAATTGTTGTTTTGCTGTGGAAGGGCGTGCAGCCCATTGACTAATACAGGGTTACTGGCTGCCCTAGGGTATGTTCTGGGAATAAATATGGCCTTTGTTCAAGCCTTGCACCTCGAAGCCATAGCTACCTCGAGTTGAGCTTGAGTTGTACAAACAAGCCTGCCTGGACTCAAGACAGTTTTTGTGGGTGTATTCCACTGTAATGCCACACACCCATACCATATAATGCACCCAAATCCTACAGTGTTGAAACAAATTTCCTATGATGTTTAGATGTGTGTTTTCTGAGTATATGTTAACTAGGCCACATTTCGATAGAACACACAATTTTAACCAAAATGGAAGTCATTTCTGTCACTCAGTCTGTGCTTCTTCCTGCACTCATCATCCCCCCACAATCTGCGACACAAAGTCAAGCTGAAATACATAAGGATATTTTCATTGTTATTGTTGTTCTTGGATGGATTTAGTTGACAACATATTATGTCTTATGTTTCTTCACTGGGACCTATTCATTCAAATAATGTGACACTGCAAATGTAACCTGTTTGTTCAAACATCTCTGGATGACAATAGCATAGAGAATGCTAAATAATTATTAATCTAATGGGTAAGTGCTGAGTTGTTAAGGTACTGTGATGTTTAATTTTCTTGCGCTCTGATTTGCTGAAGAGATTAACATTTGCTCACACCACGATGATCCTGCAAAAATTACTTTCTTCTATGCAAGAATTGTGTATAAAAATCCTCAATTTTTTTTATCTGAACCAAAAAACTCTCCTATTCTATTGGGGATGCTGTCTAATTCATTTGTGATTTAGCTGCTCTTTGAGATTTATAAAAATGTTCAGATTTTTAAATACTCTGTATAACTCTCCATTTAAAAGCTTTCATTTTGAATTTGTAATACAATCTTTCACCTTTATTGATCTAGAAGTCAGGTATTGTGTGGGCCCAAAGTATTTTTAAATTGGAATAATTTTTATGAAATTATATTTGACTGGTTTTGATGTTTTGCGAGATGCCTTAACACGGGGACACATTGGCTCATTAAATTATTGAGGTTTAACATCATCTCTGATCCTGAGAAAAGTGGGTGATCTTATTGGGGTAAATATTGGAGTGTCTTGATTTTTTGGGTACAGTACTTTGCTCCCACACCCTCCTCTTCAAACTACTTTTTCTTGCTGTCTCTCATTCTGTGACACTTACACTCTTTTTCTCCCCATATCTTTCTGAATCTGCATATCTTACAATTTTCTGCTCTGTGCCTATGCGGAGAGGTCAAACATTGGGCATGCATGTAGTGGGAACACCTCTGTGACCCTCTGAAAGGCACAGTAAAAGTCTTGCTCTGCCTTCTACCTCAACTTTAGATCAATTGAGTGCATGGGGGAGGCCTGTAGCATTGGCGAGTTTGGCTAATGCTCATGGCACTGAACAGCGCAGTGGGTAGAAAGAACTGTGCCACCTTCACTACTGCTGGCAAATAAAAATGAGGTACCAACCCTTTTTCATAGGTCAGCCCTGGCTGGTTACATCAAGGCAGTGCCTCTGAACACACATCTCTGGAACTCCCTACACTCATCTGAATCACTCACAACTTAGCTCCGTCAGAGAATTTCTAGTACTGTTTGTTGGGGAAGGGAGAGGTGCTGTCATGTGGCAGCAGGGGGTGAGAGGTAGATGGGAGGCCAAGGTAGGAGGCTTGATAGGGTTCTTAAAGCTGCAACAATTAGAATTACTTTAAACAGAATCACTCGAACCAAAATAGATGGTGCAGTGCTGTTCACAGGACCTTATTCAGACAGCTCTTTTGCCCCTCTGAAGATTGCCACCCTGGGCTTCGACCCAGCTGGCCCATGTCAAAAGCCGGCCCTGGTGCTGAACTTCAGAGGGGTACAGGCGCTACCTGCAACAGTCTCTCTTCGACCTAGCTCCAAAGAAAATTGTGCTTAAACACTGTGCCAGTTTCCTGGTTTATTTTTCTTCTGTGGAGCTCCATAACCTTGCTCCACCCATGCACCTTCTTCTTAACACGCCAAAGTTTTCAACACAGGGATAATTAAAGACAATGTATCAGAGAGAGTGCCAAATTTGATTTTGCCGAGGGCGCTATATGAGCAAATACCATCTCTGCTTGCAGCATCATAAAATCCTACTCATTACCTGAACTCACTCAGACACCTTGGGTTGAATCAGTTCAGTGTATAACCTATACAAGAGTCATAGTTGCACGAAAACGAAATGCTGGAACATAGCACCTTGGCAGGCACCTTAAGGTGCCTGCCACCGGGTGCAGAGACTAACAGGGCGGCACCATAGGTGCCCTCTCGGCCTCCAACCTTAGGCTGTGCACCCAAGGGGGCACTGTTGGGGGCCCCCAAAGTCAAGTTCCGACAGCCTTTCTGTGTCAGAAAGACATGGATGGAAAGGCTGCCGAAATCCAACATCGTAATCCCAAGGGCGGAAAGAGCCGCCCTTGGGATTACTGGTGATCCGGTGGGACACCAACCTGCGGACAAGGATCACTAAATCACACACATTTGAGCCCATTAACCACACTCACTTACAATATCCAGTTGATGAAACCCCGGCTGAGATCCATTTAGGGCTTCTTTATATTGTCCGTTTACCTAGAGAATGTTGAACATTTTTATTTACTAAGCCTTTCCTTTACTCATGGATCTATTAGTTGATTTAGAGATGGTAATTAAAGACATTGAAGCATTTTCCTTATTTATTCATTGAATAACCACAGACTCAGTTTCTAGTTTTGAAGTTTTATCTGAAAATATTTTCAGTGAGTCAAATACAAATTGCAGTGTTAACTCCATCATTCTGAAAAGGTAAAAATTCAGTAGCCTAAATTAGTCTATAAAATTTAATGAGGAGTACCTCAGGAAACGAGGACAGAGAGAAAAGGCACATTGACACAATACAGTTATATTTACCTAGGATGGTTTGAGATCAGACCCCTCTGGCCAAGAGTTTGGACCCCACGAATTACCAGGTAACGGTTCAGGACAGGATAAAGACAGGACAGATCACCTCTTCTGGATTCAACGCCAGCGTCAAACCCCTCTCAGATACTAGTTCCCTCCTCGACCATCTTCCGCACCTCGTTCCTAGTCCCTCGCCTCCTTGGTCCTCTTCCGCAATCTCGTTCCTAAATTTTATTTGAAAAATTATAAGTCTGCTTCAGGTAATCAATCAGCAATCGGACAGCATGTCTATATCTCAGCGTTCTGGTAGCGATCAGCTAATATCATTTTGCTAACTATCCCAGTGATACCTTTTGGTGGCATGTTCCACCCCTAAATGTTTCAAACTTGTGTAAATTGTGTGTTCTGATTGGACAAGCTAAGGGAGATAATTGTCACACCATACTAAATTTATTACTTTTCTAAAGAGCATTGTCTTAAGTTCCCGTCCATTTAATTTGTTTTTCCCAACCTTTATTCCCACCTGCTTCTCATATTAAACTTAAACATTGTATTACATTTATAAATTTGTTAATTGAGTCTTCAGGATGTTCCATCATTCTCCCTATGAGAAAAGATCATCTTTGACTATGTTCCAAGGCTTGAGATCACGACTCCAGGGTCGTTGTTTACTGAGACTGCACACTTTACCCAAGTGGTTTTAAGCCTCGTCTCTCAATTTATACCCAATTACGAACTAACAGAGAAGTCAAAAAGACAAGATGTTAGATTCAAATAAAATAGTTTCACTGTATACCACTTATGTCTACTCTAATCCCATTTAATTAAAAAAATTCTTTATGCTTTAGCACTTAGTATAAAACACAGTTTAGTTTGAGCAAAGCAGATACTTAGCATGTGAAGTCTGAAGCGGCCATTTTGCACGTTAGTGCCCAGAAGCTAAGCTTTCCCTCCAAGCATTATAACATCATGCAATTGGCGCATGTGCAATTTGTTTTCCCGCATTTTTAGCAACAATTTTAGTCTCATTCAGTTACTTATTAGTAGACACATAGGCAAGCTTCCCCGGCTTCTACATTGTATACAACATGTGTGTAAATTAGTATAACAACCAATTATTAATACTTTATTATGATTATAGGAGATGATTCATCTAGCAAGTTGCTTATATGCAAAACCTTGCTCCATCAATCCCCTCTTTGAGGGCATTTATGCCATCAATAACTACTCATACCCAAATCATATGCCAACTTTAGCACATTTCCATTCCCTACTCTAATTCGTCCATTTCTATTTCTTCTCCCCTTCCCGATTCTCCATTTTCTTGTATAATTCACCTCTCATTTCTTCCAGCCTAATTTCTTCATATTTTCTTTTCTTTCCCTGCTTATTTATTTCATATTTTCCTTTTCTTTTGATGCATTTGCACCAAATTGTCATTATAAGACATATCAATGTTATTCAAGTATAGGTAGTATTACTTGAGCTATTTCTCCTTTACCAAAACTAGTAAACCAAGACCCTATTGAAGTTAAGCTATTTGTTATTCTTTTCCATACATCATCAACTGCCAAATTAGAAATATTCTTGATATATTTCCCAATTTTTATACTTTTGTCAGGAATGTAAGTGCAACAATGTTGCGCTTTCAACATTTAACAGACTCCACCCTCTTTTTCTAATAATATATCAAGGGCAAGACTATTTTGCAAAACCATAGATCTGATATCAATCATTTCGGTATTTACCATTAGATACCCTCCAGCAGTGCCAGTCGATTAGCGATCAACTACTGTGGATAATATACACTAAGTATGGGCAGAAAATTCGTTCTGCTCGTGGAATTTGCAGATTTTCCGCGATTTCGCGATCCGTGAATCACGCAGAATCGCAGCAAAATCCGCGAATTCGCGAGCGGGACGAATTTTGCTCAGAAAGCACTTACAGGGTTACAGCAGGTGCCCAAGTTGAAGCTAATTTCTTTGTAACCATTTACAAAATGGTTACAAAGAAATTAACTTCAACTTGGGCACCTGCTGTAACCCTGTAAGTGATTCCGGGCACCTCCTTGCCTAATTGCAACTATTCTCTGACCCTGCTCTGACCCTCGAAGCAGGGTGAGAGAATAGTTACAAGTAGACAAGGAGGCTCCGTGAACAGGAGAACAGGAAGCACTTACAGATAAAGCAGGTGCCCGAGTTGAAGGTCAAATTGAGTCAGCCCCAAAAAATCACTGGAGCGTCATTCTCCCCATCTGCTGCTCTGATCGTGCCTGACCTTTTATACACACAAGAGGCATGTGAACTCGCATGGAAGCTTCGCCCGTTTGGCTCCGCCCACACACTAGCGGTGTGCACCGTCTTCCTGCCATTTACCCACTAATGTGGACAGCTCACTCATGGGACCCCTGCGCCCTTCGGCGCAATGGCATAGTAACACACATGGTCACTGGAGCTTCATTCTCCCCATCTGCTGCTCTGATCGGTCTCTGACCATTTATACACACGAGGCATATGAACTCGCATGGAAGCCACGCCCACACACTAGCGGTGTGCACCGTCTTCCCGCCATTTACCCACTAATGTGGACAGCTCACTCAAGGGACCCCTGCGCCCTTCGGCGCGATGGCATAGTAACACACATGGTCACTGGAGCTTCATTCTCCCCATCTGCTGCTCTGATCGGTCTCTGACCATTTATACACACAAGAGGCATGTGAACTCGCATGAAAGCCCCGCCCACACACTAGCAGTGTGCACCGTCTTCCCCGCCATTTACCCACTAATGTGGACAGCTCACTCAAGGGACCCCTACGCCCTTCGGCGCGATGGCATAGTAACACACATGGTCACTGGAGCTTCATTCTCCCCATCTGCTGCTCTGATCGGTCTCTGACCATTTATACACACAAGAGGCATGTGAACTCGCATGGAAGCCCCGCCCACGCACTAGCGGTGTGCACCGTCTTCCCGCCATTTACCCACTAATGTGGACAACTCACTCAAGGGACCCCTGCCCCCTTCGGCACAATGGCATAGTAACACACACATGGTCACTGGAGACAACTCTTCTGGCACTTTAGGCAGCTGTAGTGCAGGAAAAGCACTATACATTTACCCAACGAGGTAGCACTTACTGATTAGCCAGTAGAAAGTACTCCAGTTAAGTATGGTGCAAAATCACTAAAAACTCCGTGATTTCGCGGGGAAATTCGCGAATTCGCAGATTATTTTGCGATTTTGCGTGAATTCACGAACCGCTGATTCGCAAAATTCCTCCATACTTAATTTACACATTCTTCGTGAATTCAGAATTTCTCCCACTGAAGGTATCAATTGACTGAAAATATCTCCTACAATTTCTGCAAAACTAGCTCTTTTACTCGGATTAGTTTATTATTGTTTTCATTGCTTAAAGTGATTCTTTTTACATGGTAAACTTTAGGAAACACTGTTCCAGAATAGCAACTCCCATGCCAACTTTCAGGTTGCTTAAAATAAGCTTTGTTCCCACATATATAGTAAATTCCAGGAAATACTGGATCTGTTCCTCCTTTTAGTCCCCATCCTCCAATAATCAAGAAATTATGTTCACATTCACTGGAACCAATGGAGACAAATCTTACCCTTCTTTTCAAACTCTAGTGCCATTGCAATCTGAGCCCTGCTAGGTGTATACACATTTCCTATTTCCACCCATGATGGAATTTTGGATTTCTTTTCTTTGGCTTTCTTCTGGAAATCTTGTCTCCTGTCTTCTACTAAATTCAAAAATATATTTTCTTCTTCTTTTAGTAAACATGTTAAATTATGTTTATGAGCTTCTGCTATATCTATTGTATCTTGTGCTAAGAAAAATTCTCCCATAAACTGTGCAGCTAGACTAGTGAGTACTGGATTCATATTCCTTCCAACAAGAACTTCTGAAAATATCACATCCAGGTTTCATTAATAATAATACTGCAATTTTCCTGTTTTATAAAACAGACTTGTTAGTATACTACATGATATGCCATAGGTTAACGGTAGGTGGTGATATGTAACACCTTCTGCTACTGAAGCTGGTAATTTCATGCATACATAACAATCACCAATCTCCATTGTATCTATATATTCAAATAATAACTTTGTGAAAACATTTAAATCTGTGCTATTGTCTATTATTGTGTGATGTATTTCTAACTCATCTGATGCTTCTAGTTCTACTATATTTCCGTTTATGTTATCTAGTTTCCCATCTGTGTTTGTATTATTTTTCCTTTCTATACTCATTAAATATGGTATTGCTATGGATACACCTAACCATACTAGGATTACTAATAGGATGCTACATACACATATTCTACAACATTTTTGCAAACAATTTTGTTTTGGTCTTTAAGCAACTCTATCATTAGCTATTTTAAGAAGATCTTTCTTCTTTCTTTCAGAAATTCACATTTTTGTTTTGTTTTCAAGGAGGTCTCCCCTCTCCTCCTTGATCTGCAATTATTTCTTCTTCACTTTCTTCATTTAAATCTAAATTTTCAAGATCTTCAAGAATGATATAAGTCCATTCAGGTCCTTTGAATGTATTATTCAATATCCTTAGTCTCTGGCTTCTTCTCTTTTGTTTCTCACTATTCTGTCCCGATGGACTAGTGACTTAATTCACTTGTTCAGGTTCTTCATCAATAGTCTTAAGGTGATACCTCAATCTCTTGACGTATCTGGGCCAAGTATCACCTTTTCTGACTCTTTTAGTATGGTCTGTATTTTCACTTTCTTCGTCACTTTCGAGTATTCTTTTATTTGTATTTGTTTGTGGCACAATTTGATTTTCTTTGTCTTCTGAATCCCTCTCTAGTTGACCGAATTCAGTACTTTTTGTCATACTACTCTTCACCTGAACATGTTCCGCATTGTCTAACTGACCCTTTACTGGTTCTTTACTAATCTGTTCTTTTCACTGTTCTTGATTCCCTATTCTTATTTGGCTTGGTTCACGTTTTTCTTCTCCAGAATTATCTCTCAAATCAGTCTGTGTGTATTTTTTTGTTCTTATCTGTACCTGTTCAACATCTTAAATGTTGTTATTTATTCCCTGAACTTGATCTTATATCTCTATCGGATCTTCATCTACTTCTAGCTTCTCTACTTTTGTTCTGCTCCTTGTTCTCACTTCGCCTTCAGGTAAATCGACTGCTGGTACCCAATCCTCCTCACTAGTGCTTGTTTGTTCTTTATCAGCTACTTCAGAGTTTGTTATTCTAGGCTCTTCAGCTGCACAACCTTCTGCACCTTCAACTTTAATTTTTGTTGTTGATTCTCTACATCAGGAGCTGGTACTTTCTTGGTATGGCTGGCATGTATCCAGTTAGGCAAACCTGCACATTTCACTGTGGTTGTTGTAACCAATATGACCTGTTTTGGAGTACTCCACCTGGGGGCGAGACATTTTTCTCGGACGTGATTCTTCACTACCACCCAGTCACCTGGATTTAGATCATGTGCTTGATCTGGCTGCCTGGCCTATGCGTCTTCTCCAACCTGGTGAGAAACAGAACGCACTAGGTCAGCCAATCTTTTACAATAATCCAATACCAGATCATCAGTTATGCTTAACAATCTTTCTCCAGGTATGAAATCTAATATCATTGTTCTTCCCATGAGTATTTCATTGGGACTCAACCCGGTATTTCTGTCAGGAATATTTCTGAGTCTCATCAGAACAAGAGGTAATGCATCTAGCCAATATAGTGAAGTGGATGCGCACACCTTCGCCAATCTTAATTTTATTGTGCCATTCAATTATTTCAGTATCCCAGAAGCCTCTGGACGATAGGCACAGTGCAACCTTTGTTCAATCTTGAATGCTTCACAGATCAATCAAATTATTTCATTATTAAAGTGAGATCTTCTGTCTGATTTCACCATTACTGGAAAACCAAAACGTGGTATGATCTCCCTCAACAATATTTTGGCAACTGGTATACTGTCATTTCTTCTAGTTGGGTATGCTTCCACTCATCATGAGAATAAACACACTATGACTAGTATGTATTTTAGTCCTCCACATGGTGGTAACTGAATGAAATCAACTTGTAATCTCACAAATGGTCCTTCTGCCTTGCCATTCCTTCCCCAGCTGACCACTGTCTTTCTACCTGGGTTATTTTGTTGACAAATTAAACATCTCTGGCAAAGGCTCTCTGCAACAGTTCTAAACTTCAAATTGTACCAATCTTGTCTGAAAAGTCTGATCATAGCATCCCTACCTAGGTGTGTCCCCATGATACATCCTTGTTAAGTGTGAAAGTAAACAATCTGGCATGACTGGTCTGCCATCTGGATGAATCCAGACACCATCACTTTCTCTTCTTTGACATCCTATTTTGATCCATTCTCCTTTCTCACTTACATCTACTTCATCTTGTAAATTTCTCACTTCATCCCATGTTTCTAATGCTGAAATAAGCATAAGTTGGCATCTGATTCCTGTAGTTTCAATTCTCTAGTTTACTGCCATTTTTGTTTTAGCACAATATTGAGCAACTTGGTCAGTATAACGATTTCCTGCAGTCACATAGTCATTTCCTGACTGATAGGCAGCACATTTGACCACAGCTACTTCCTTTGGCAGCTGTATGGCTTCTAAAAGCTCTTTCACATATTGTCCATTTTTGATAGTGGTTCCTGAAGAAGTCATGAAATCCCTTTGCATCCAAAGTTGGCCAAAGTCATGCACAACCTCATAACCATACTGACTCAGTGTAAATGGTTACTTTAAAAATTTTCCCAATTTTGCATGCTTTATTAGAGCAATCAATTTGGCTACTTGTGCAGACCTGACTCCATGTAAATAGGATGTTTTGACTATTCCAGCGAATGTACACACAGCATAAGCAGCACTGAACCCTCCTTCTTCATGCCTCATGCATGAGCCATCTACAAATAATTAATCAATGGTTCTTTTTGAATGTCTGGGCGAGGTTTTGTACAGTATTCTGCTACATCTAATCAATCATGATCAACATCTCTCACTTCTTCTCCGTACACATCAGGTAAAAGAGTAGCTGGATTTAACACTGTGCACCGGATTATGGTCACATTTTCAGCTCCCAAAATAATTCTGTCATATTTTGTCATTCGACTTGGTGTGAGATACTGGCTACGAGATCTGGTCAAAAGAATAACAACTGAGGGACCGATTCAAATTCGGGTCGGAAGGGCTCCAAACCATGGGGTCGATTATGATTGCGGTGAATCCGCATCCTCCGGGCCGGTGGAAGCCACCGCCGGCCCGGAGAATGCGGATTCACCGCCGCGTTCCGAGAAAACACCCACCGCCAGATTAGGATGGCGGTGGGAACAGCCGCGGACGGCAGGTCCGTCCGCCGCTGATCCGCGGGGTGTTGACCGCAATTTGGTGGAGGTGTCTGCAAGACACCGTCAGCCAAATTAGGCAGTGTGTGTAAACATGCTTTTCCGCGGCGGCTTTTCCGCCGTGGAAAAGCATGTGCACCTTTGCTTCTGGGGGCCCCTTGCGGTCCCCCAGGGTGAAGGGGGGTGGGGATGCACATGGGGCTGCATTTGCATGCACAAAGCAGCAGGCACCGCACGGTGCCTGCCGCTTTGTGCATGCAAATGCAAAGCATGCACTTTTTAACCTTGCGGCGGGTGCTGCTTGAAGCAGCACCCGCTGCAATGTTAAAGATACGGGATGTGACCGCCAGGGTGGCGGTCACATCTTAATTGGTATGGAGGGAACGCCTCTGCCCCTGCGGACGGTCCCTCCTCCTCGGCGGTGACGGACGGACGTAGGTCCGTCCGTCATCATAATTGACATCCAAGTTCAGAGCCCTTCCGAACGAATCGGCCAGTGCCAGCCGGATTACATTCCGACCGAGCCATTCCGATGGGCTCGGTCAGAATGGAATCCGACTCTTATTTCCGGATGGCCTACGACGGGCTCGGAGCACCCGTCTGCCATCCGGAAATCCTTCAGTACTCTCCCGGTTGCCTCTTTACAACCGAGGGAGTACGATGGCAGTTTTTCACTGCCTTTTTGTGCCGGTCTGTCTAGCATGAAAAGGCAGTCAGAAACTGTCTTTGGGGGCCCCCAGCAGGGCCCCCATGGGTACAAGGCTGTCGAATGGCAGCCTGGGGGCACTGGATCCCTGCACCCAGTGGCAGGCACTTTGGGGTGCCGGCCACAGGGTGCAGGGATGAACTGTACCCCTGCTTTTCTCTGCTCGGAATGCACACCTGCATTGTGAAGTATACAAATGCGACCGAACCATGTTTGATCGCATCGTATTAGCAGGGCCGTAACCCACGACAGCAGGTCGGTGGGTTACTGCTACTGAACGAAGTTGGACAGACCTGAGTCCGTCCGACATCGAAATCGGCCCCTGAATGTGGAACATGCACTTTAACAGGATGTCCCATCACAATCAGTTCACTCTGTTCAAGACTTGTGCAAGTAGCAGCTACTGCTTTCAAAAAGCCAGGTAATGCAGCGGCCACTGGGTCCAGAGTGACAGAAAAATATGCCATTGGACTTCTCTTCAAACCATGTCTTTGGGTCAAAACTGACAAAGCACAATTATCTCATTCACAACAAAATAATGTAAGCTCTTTTGTATAATCTGTGATTCCCAAAGCAGGAGCTTCACATAGACATTATCTTAATTTCACAAAAGCTTTCATGCTTTCATCATCCCACTCTACAGGATCTTTGCTTGTTTCTTTGTTATCTGAATCAGAGGCTTGGCCAGTATGGAAAACCCTGCAATCCACTGCCTACAATATCCTACAACACCAAGAAACATTCTAACTACCTTCTGGTTCTGGAGTAGCTGAATCTGTTTTTTTATTTTGATTCTTTCAGGTGTCACTCTCCTTGTTCCTCTTTCTAGTTGATGTCCCAAGTATTTTACATTATTTTGGCAAAACTGTGATTTCTCTGGTAACACTTTGTGCCCTCCATCTGCTAGATGGTTTAGCAATGCAATAGAATCCAAGACACAATCTTCTCATGTTTTTGAGGCCACTAACAGAACGTCTGTATACTGGACCAAAACTGAATTCCTGGGCATTATTAATGTTTCAAGGTACTTTTTTAGAATTTGATTAAAATTGAAAGACTTTCAGTGTACCATTGAGGAACACGATTCCACGCATAAATTAAAATTTCAAATTTAAATGAAAATAGGTATTGACTATCTGGATGTAATGAGATAGAGAAAAAAGCATGACATAAATCAATTATTGTGAACCATCCTGCATTCCATGGTATCGGATATAGAATCACTGCAGGATTTGGCACTATACGACAACAAGGTACCACTTTTTCATTTATTTTTTTAAGGTCTTGTACTATCCTATATTTTCCGTTTCTTAATGACAATTATGGGTGAATTACAAGGGTTGCTCATTATTTCTTTCAAAATGCCTTGCTGAATCATTCGTTCTATTTCTGCTAGGACACCTGATTTTATTTCTGGACTCATTTTATATTGTCTTGTATTTGGGTAAGTAGCACCTTCCTTTACAAGTCACTTTCACTGGTCCACACCAGCCATTAGTCCTACTTCTTTTCCAGTAAAATCGCATACTTTTGGATTTACTGTTGATTTTGTAGAGGAGCTGTGCATGGGCTGACAGGCCGGATGGCAGAGGATCGTGGTGTGCCCTTTCGAATTGCTTCAGGGCATTTGGTGGCGTATGGATATGCACGGCGGCTCCTGGCCGTGGAAAGGAGCACCTCTGCTGTACACAGGATGTTACTGTGTGTGAGGAGATCTTGACGAGGCTACACTGCTTGCCTTGCAGCACGAGACTCGGCGTTAAAATACAGCGCCTGCACCCTGCTTTCCCTTACTACTAAAGGCTCAATAAATGTCATATTAGCACACGAGGCAGAAACCTACTGAAGGACTAATGTTCTCACCTTTGTACTTTGGACTACGTCAACCAGCATGCTGTCTGACGAACAATTAGCCACACCCACTGAGTGCGGAGTAAATCAATAAAATTGCATTGATTACAAAAGGTGAGCTGTGACGCCTCGTGTGTGATGAATCCATGATTAAGGGGCGGATGGCCCAGAAACGCGTCGGATCAGGCTACACATGGAGAGGGGGTGAGGAGCTGTGCATGGGCTGACAGGCCGGATGGCAGAGGATCGTGGTGTGCCCTTTCGAATTGCTTCAGGGCATTTGGTGGCGTATATATCACACAGGAAGTCATCCTCCAACCTCACTCCATGGATGGATACACAGACGAGGCGAACCCAGGTAGATTGTGCAATTAATTTTTTTCCGTTGTGCCCAACACTCCACTGCCACGACGTGTTTCAGCCCGCGTGGGGCCTTGATCACTTGACATGTAGGAGGGGTTGCCACCTTTTAAAGTGCAAGTGTAAGTAAGTACTTCCCTTTCTGAGTCATAGATATAAACAACAGACTCTGTTTTTATAACTGCATAAATGCTCAAGCTTTCTGTAAAGTACCTCTTTGTGCAAAACATTTGCTAAAATTCATATTTAAGAATTTAAAGCCTGGTTGAATACATGTTGTGTTAAGTGGTACAGTGATTCCAGAACAGAATTTGATAATTCCGAGATATACACACACACACATATACACATATATCAATATATAAATATATGTACACATATAAATAAATATATAAATATAAATATTTAAATACATCCTAAATATAAATATATAATATACAATATCAATACTCATAAATACAATCAAATATACACACACTTGTAAAATATCTGTTTAAAAATGAATTGTATTATCTCTATTCATATTATCAACTACTATTATGCCTTGCACAAAATAAAAGCATTAATTATCAAGAATTCTACATCTCTATGGCTGCAAAAGCAAGGGCAGTTAAAAAATACGTAGGTTCTACATTATTCATATCATAAAGTTGAACTAGCTGCCTATAGAAAATCTGAAGGGATTTATCAATAAAATTTTAAACGTTCCCTAAGTGATTCCACTGTTTGTTGACATGCGGTCATTAACCTCTGCAACCATGCTGCATCTGACTCTCGGGACTACTTAAAAAAGTGTTAAAAAGGTTTGTGCTAACCCTGTGTTTAATTATAATAAGAGAACAATATGATACAGAGATTTTAAATATAAAAATCTTCTTCTAGAGAGAGAGAGGTAACTGTACTGGGTATTCTCTAATTACTTATGTATATTCACACTATTAATGAAGATGGGTATAAAAATCCTCACTATTGTTTAAACCATTAGGCACCTTGCAATCGGATAAAACGATGTGCCTTGTCTCCAGCTTCCTCAGTTTAGCCTCCCGGTTGCCCCCTCTTCTTTGTGGCGGACCCGTATCAATGACAAAATATCTCAAGCCTGAGACATTGCCATTGTGTACTTCTCCAAAGTGCCTGGCCACGGGGGACGCCGTGTCTCCATTGTTGATGGCCCGTATGTGCTGGAGCACTCGCTTGTGCTTCCGACATAGCGCAGGCCACAAGGGCACTACAGCACATACACGGCATACTCGGTTTTACAGGTCAACTTGCTTTGTATAATTATTGGATTGGTACTCAGTGGAATTAAATATTGGGTTCTACCTTCTCCAAATTTACAGGCCTTGCAAACTGAACATTTTATAAAACCTTTGCTGCCGAACAACCAGTTCTTATTTACTCGCACCTCAGGACTGCTGGAAACCAGATGATCAGCAAGTGTTTTTGCTTTTTTGTAAGCAATACTAGGTGAAGATGTCATTGTCTGTCCCAGTATTGGATCACAGGTAGTTAGGCTCCAATGCTTAGTGATTATTTTGCGAATGTTTTTATGCTGACTGTTGAACCTCATGATTAGACGAGTTTCATTCATAGGTGCTTTAGTTTGGGCAGGCTGATTAGTTCTACTGAAAGATCTGTTGGGATCATTGGCTTTCCTTATGGCCTCATCTGCCATTCCTGGTCGATAGCCCCTCCTCAATAGTCTCACCTTACACTCAGCTTGAGCCTCTGCACAATCCATATCATCACTACAAATGCGTTTGATACGAAGCATTGTCCAAAGGGAATACTTCGAATCAAATGAGCTGGATGGTGGCTTGTAGCATGTAATATTGCATTGCCTGCACTGGGCTTGCGACATAACCTGGTTTGTAGATCATTCTCCTGTATGTAAATCTCTACGTCCAAAAAGTATATTGAGCTATTATTGATCTCACTAGTAAGCCTGAGGTTGAGGTCATTATTGTTCATGTTTGCAATGAATTTTTCAAATGATGAAAAGGTCATCTATAAACCTGTACCACCCTATGATGTTATTTTGCATGACCTCAGGGAATGTTGGTATGAGGACCTGTTCCTCTCAGTAGCATACCTAGGGGAGAAACAGGCCCCCATAGCAACACCCCTCACTTGTTGAAACCCTTGGCATGAAAAAAAAAATATATATACATGTATGTATATATATATATATATATATATATATATATATATATATATATATATATATATATATATATATATATATATTCACTGAAAAAACCATAGGTTTTAGGGACGTTGTAGTTAGAAATTAGCCTTTAAAAAACATTTCAAATTCACTGAAAAACCAATAGGTTTCAGGGACGTTATAGTTAGAAATTAGCATTTAAAAAACCATAGAAATTCACTGACAAAAAACATAGGTTTCAGGGACGTTATAGTTAGTTGGACATTTCACTCTTACAAAACCAGAGAAATTCGGCCATCAGTGATGTCATTGACCATGTCATGAATGATGTTATATGTGATGTCATCAGCAGTGCATTGCGGGGGCGCAAGTTATAGTTAGCTGAACTAAGTATAACGGCCAAATTTCTCTGGTTTTGTAGGAGTGAAATGTCCCACTAACAATTACTTCCCTGAAACCTATGTTTTTTTCAGTGAATTTCTAAGTTTTTTAAATGCTAATTTCTAAGTATGCCTACAGAGGTAGGACATGTGCAGAAAGAAGAAGAAAGATGCAGAAAGAAGCAAGAGAAATGCATGAAGAGGCAACAGAAGTCCAGAAAGAGGAAGAAAGGTGCAGAAAGAAGCAAGAGGTATGCAGAAAGAACCAACAGAGGTGCAGAAAGAAACCTTGTTGCAAAGTCATCCTGTGCCCCCAACTTTTTGCTGACTGATACTTGTGGAAACTATCTCTGACTAACCAGGCCAGAGCTAGTGCCATGCTGAAAGACACTTAGAATACAGCGAAAACACCTACATGCATTAGGGTGAACTGTGGGATGGGGTGCCACTGTGATTTGCATGACTTCCTCTGTAAGACCCTTGTATATAATAGGGCAGGGGGGTTAAAACTACCTCTAACTCCAAGGTGCAAAAAGAGGCAAGCGAAGGGCAGAAAGAAGCATCAGAGTTGCCGAAAGTGGCAAGAGAGGTACAGAAATAAGCAAGTGAAGTGCAGAAAAACGCAAGAGAGGTGCATAAAGGGGCAAGAGAGCTGCAGAAAGAGGCACGAGAGGTGCAGAAACAAGCAAGAGAAGTGCAGAAAGAGGCAAGAGAATTGCTGAAAGAAGCAACAGAGGTGCTGAAAAACATGCAAAGGGTGCAGAAAGAGTCAAGAGAAGTGCAGAAAGAAGCAACAGAGGTACAGAAAGAAGCAAGAGAGCTTATAAACGTTTCATAAAAAGTGCATCGTGCAGGATTCCCCACCTTACTTCTTCAGCAACGGGAGCTTGAGGAATATAACAAATGATAATATTAAAGGTTGAACCCCAAATAGAAAGAAGCCTGTTATTGCACTGGTTGATTCTGCAGATGTGTGCAAGAGGTGTTCTGTATTCTAAAGTGCAGGTTTCGACTGCTGGGAGCATCTGAACGTGCAGCACAGCGTGGGAAACACTGTTTACCTGCTTCGCAGGTGGTACAGTATGCTAATGAGGTACTAAAGAAACAAGTGTTTTTAGTTGTACTTAATAAGGACACGTAGAAGAGAATGGAAATCTGCCTACACGTAAACCATGCGCAAAATATTATAGGGGACGAACAAAGTGTATTAAAAAGAAAAGGCAAGTACCTTGAGTTATCGTGGGAGACACTTCTGGCTGTGGTCTGCACTGTGTGTCACAAAAGCACACTGCCTGAGCAAATGAAGTGCAGGAACACGACGGCCAGAAAAGGGACTTATAGATCGATTCTTGCTATTGCTGTCTCTGTGCTGTTGGAAATTGTTGAGGAGAGAGTGTGGCAGAACTCAGTCCTACAGCTCCATCTTGCAGCGTTGAGGATCAGATCCCACGGAGCAACCTAGCAACATATCACCTTAAAATTATCCAACTGGGGGTAGGTTATTGAGCATTTCATGAAAGAAATGCAATTAAGAGCAGAAACTATAGGAAAAATGCTTTACACAGAGAAGTGCTTAAGACAAAAAGTACACTCCAGTCCGCTCTCAGTTGGAGGGTTTCTGGTTTTTGTTTGCGGATCAGAGCCATCCTGTGGCCGAAGGCGTTTATTATTATTTCATCTTGGCTTCTGTTCAAAATACAATTCAATGACATGTCTTTTACTTTCTAAACAAAATACAATCTCTGCTTTTCCAGACTTTAAAGTTAATAGATCGTCAGTTTAATTATTTTCTTTACATTTCGAATTCAGCTTCACTGTGAAATTGGCAGGTTTCTAATATAGAAACGTCACCAGTTATTGCTTTTTTGGAATCACGATATTGACAAACACTTGTGTATTGTTTTGCAGTGGCCACACTGGAATCCTGAGTATATGAATGCCTACGTTGGTGAAGCTTTTTTAGAATGCCATAATCGTCGTCCTTCAATAAGGTGTGCACAGCATGCATAACGCAGCTCTACGGAGTCGATGTGCGCCCGGATTAAGCACTGAAGTCCGCGCAATGACGGGCATCTCATATCATGCAGGTACCTACCAACAGGCCCGGTTCCAGGAATTTGTATTTGGGTGGGCCAAGGGTGCATTTGGGTGGGCCACTGCGAGCTCGATTTTTCGCATATATGTCTGGGCAGACCTGCTTCAGGGCCCTCCTTTATCTCTTCTTAGTCTTACAAGGCCCAGTAAAACGCACTCTTTCCCAAATCTCTTTCTAAATGTGATCACTCTCAAAAAGTGTTATTTCCATGTAATGTCCCTTTGAAGGGAAGAGGAGGTTTCTGAGGAGGGAGTATCAGGCAAGTGACACTTCTCGGGCTCCCTCTGTGCGTGCCGTCAGGGAGAATCCCTCTTCATTACTACCTCCACCTGACCCCAGACTCTGCAACGCACTCCCTTACAGGCTTGATTATCCACTACTCCTCTCCAGTGCACCTTATCTCACAGCTGACCTTGGGCCCCAGCCCCATATGCGCCACCATCGGGCTCCACTTTCATTTTTCCTGGTAAAAACATTAGTAAAATCACCTTCATACTTATAACATTAAATATAGCAGTAAATATAATTAGCACACACTTTAAAGTATGTTCCACAGTAGCCCTTATGACCCAACTGCTAATTAAATAAACAAAAACAGAAATGCCGGTTTCAGCACTGATGCGAAAGTCTTTTTTGGCGCCGCACCTGTAACCTCTTTTTCCGTAAATACCTTCACTCCCACCCTCCACCAGTGGCCCTCATTTTTCCCTAACTCCCCCCTCCACCCATGACCTCTTCCTCGGATTCCCTCTCTGCCACCCTCAACCAGTGCCTCTCATCTCTCCATAGCCCCTCCCACTACCTCCTCCTCGGACTCCCTCACTGCCACCCTCCACCAGTGCCCCTCATCGCTCCATAGCCCCTCCCACTACCTCCTCCTCGGATTCCCTCACTGCCCCCCTCCACCAGTGCCCCTCATCTCTCCGTAGCCCCTCCCACTACCTCCTCCTCGGACTCCCTCACTGCCACCCTCCACCAGTGCCCCTCATCTCTCCGTAGCCCCTCCCACTTCCTCCTCCTCGGATTCCCTCACTGCCACCCTCCACCAGTGCCCCTCATCTCTCCGTAGCCCCTCCCACTACCTCCTCCTCAGATTCCCTCACTGCCACTGTTCAACAGTGCCCCTTATCTTTACGTAGCCCCTCTCTCTTATGCATTCCATTTGTTGTATAGCGCTACTCATATCAGTGTAGTGTGTGTCAGTACTTTACACCACACACACATTGTACAGAGACAATGAATCATACTAGTATGTAAATCAGTCTACAGGGAATGTCACATAAGCCAATGAGGATTACAAGGTGTGTGAATCACATCTCATTCATACTGGTGGGCAGGATATTTTAAAAGGGTTAGGTCTGGGGAAACACAACCTTAGGATTTAAAAAGTATTCCATGGGGTCAGCTTTACTGATGAAAATGTATATCTGCCCAAACATACTCATTTTAGCAACATTAGAATAATGAAAGACTTGGGAAGTTCTAACTATGTCACAAAACAAAAAAAGTGAAGTTCTAACTCTACCATTCATGTTTGTAGGCAGCTCTTTGGTGACAGTTCATTTGTTACTGTCCTATGTTAGGATTGTAACTTCTGAACTGCAAGTAACACAAGGATCTCTGTGACAAAGGCAGTAACCCACTGAGCTATCCAGGGCTTTAAGTGGGCCGGGTCTCACTGGGTCTGAGCACCAGCAGTTTTTTTAAGGGGGTCTTGAAACGGGTCTCTATCGGGCTCTGTTTTGAGCCCTGTCACAGGTAGTCTGTTTTTTTCCGAACTGCAGTGACAGCAGTCTGCTGTCACTGCAGTCCAGATAAAAGTGCCAGGGCACCAAACAGAGCCCGATAGAGACCTGTTTTGAGACAGCAGGCACATCGCTGTACCCTGTTCACACTACTCACATGTGTAAAGTTACGGCATGACGTCATGCCAGGTGAGCATTGTAGGAGGAAGGGAAATCCTTTAAAGAGAGTCATTTTCTCCATGGATTTTCCTTCTCCTTTTGAAACTTGGGAGCAGCAACATTGTTGTGATGTCACCAGTGCTTTAAGTGGAAGCTTTTGCAATATTATATACAAGCTATAGTTGCTGTTATCTTATGCAACTAACAACCATTGACAAAGCCAATAGTCCTGACTTGTAGGTATGATGTTACTTGTTGTATCAAATACCTGGATGCAATGACAGAAACAGCAAAATACAAGTCGGGCCGCACACTGCTAAACACAGATTTTTAACGTACTGTTTTTAAGCCACGTCCTCAAATACATTGGCCACGCCCCTTTGAGAGACCCCCCCAGGTTTTTCATCCCGCTTAATGCTCTGGAGTTAGCCACATAAAATATAGTTCATCGGCATTTAAAAACTACCAACAGATAAATGATTGCTCTCCAGCAGGATCATTAATCACCAGCGTTATCTGGGCATTTTGTATTCTTATTGTTGTCCTGCATCGGCCATGATAAAAACTGTTTAAATAAAGCACACATGAAGTGTGTGTTCTTCTGGGCCTGTGCAGATTTAAAAAAAGAAAAAAATGTAGTAAGTATTCTCTTACCTACTCCATTAGTCAAACTTTGCAGGGGTCAGGAAAGGTGAATAGAATTAAACAAACTTCTTTGCTCCTGTGCTGCGTAGAAAAAGAAAAAACACAGCAGCAGGACAGTAGGCAAAGGTTACCAAAGGTTACCTTTGTCAAATAAATGATTTGTTGCCTTTCGCCATGCAGAGAGGAAGGGGTGAAAAAAGTAAACAAAGCCTCCTTAACATATACATGGTCTTGTAAAGACCTGTGAAGTACTCTGATGCGGCTGCGATAATCTCTAAAACTGTCTCTGTGTGTGCGCGCCGGGAAGCTGTCTCGGCCTGGACGCACACACGATGGAGGAGGGTTGAATCACTTTGATCCCAAAGGCATTGCCCGCCTGCCTTCAAGCCCTCACTGCCAGGGCCAAGGATCCTGTTTGGGTGGGCCAGGCTCAAGTTTGGGTGGGCCTGGCCCACCCGGCCCACCCGCTAGAACCGGGCCTGCCTACCAAACTTGTCGAAGGTGCCAGAACTGCCTCAGACTGAAAGGTCCCACATAAATCCCCGGTCAAGCCGCGCAAAGACCGTGAGAGAGTGTTTTATCCTTCATATGTTTCTTTCAGGAATGTGCTCATCTTTAATCAATACGTTCATACACAAAAATATGGTACCTGGCCTATAAGAAGGGGGAGCTCTCTGCACAGTCCTCTTTCCCACATATTGAGCCGAGAGCTTCCGAGCACAGAGATCACACTGGGATGTGCATTCACAGCTAGACACGACGTTTACAGCTCCTCCGCCCTGTCAGGCACAGAGCAGCTTTAGCAGAGGTGTGAGATACAGAGAGGCAGGAGAAAAGTGAGAGGAACCGATGCATGTTATACACCCACTGAATGTGTTAGCACATTGTTTTTGTATTGTAATTGCATTTATATAGCGCTTACTACCCCTGACGAGGCATCAAAGCCCTTTTTCGGCGAGTAGCACGCTACTCCGGGACCCATAAAGGATTAGTGTTGAATTAATATAGTGAAATATGAACGTAATTAAAGTGGTGGATAGGTTAGTCAGTTATTTGAATTCGGAAGGATAGGATAGAAGAGGAAAAAAGTGTTGTATTTCTATAGCGCTTGTTACCCCTGACGGTGTGTTGATGTGGCTTTTTTACCCTACAAGTTTACTAAGAGTTCATGGATCCATTGACAGGCAGGCACTGCATTCCACTGCATGCACTCCGAGTACAAGTAGTAATTGACAGACAGATATTGACCCTTTGGTACAGCCAGAGTACAAGGAATCATTGAGGCATAGATGGACAGTACAGTTTCCCAAACTAGACATGATACAAAGTTCGGTGAGATCATGGTTGATATCCCAGTTTGAGTGACAACAATGAGGCTCTGCTTAGGAAAGCTAGATCATGAGTGGCACATGAAAGGGCTTAGAGAGGTCAGTGGAGCCTGGAAGAAGTTGTGTACTTAGGACATCAGTACAGGGAGGAGTGGCAAAGGATGGGAGGGCAGTGGGCTCCCTAAGCTCATGGAACAGCAAATGCACCTCGTTGTTAGTGAATGGGTGGGTATGAAGAGGACCAAATAAGGTCACTTGTAGGCAGGGCAAGAGGGATATGGGTAGGGGGCACCCAGAGATTTACAGCCAGCAGGGAAAGGAGGAGGCTGATTCCGGAAACCACTTGGAGCTGGGTTCAGATCAGCATGCCTCCCTGGACATTGCACCCCGTTTGAAAGGCCATGCGCGTCTAGTCCAGAAGAGGACAGATATGCAGTGATGTGTGCAGTTCAGAGGCTGCATCCAGAGTGTTGTACAGATCTAGGCTGACAATGACACCGACTCACTCCCAGAGCTTCTGCACAAGCTTGTGAATGTTACATTGTGCATGACACAGTGAGACAGGTGGACCACACACAAAACACCACGCAGCCCATGTCACTGCATTTCAGTGGAGCACACAAAATGCCCACATGACAAGGCATTGCACACAACACAGCGGAGAAATACAATGTTCACACCAGGCACTTTCATGTCACATTGGACATATAGTTTGGGCTTGCAAACTAATTCCAGATCGCAAACCAAACAAATGTGTGTCATACAACCTGCACACATATACCTGACTTAATCTATGCACAGTGCGGATAGCACAGAGTGCAAGGCAGCGCGCACACACATTTCTCAGATGGCGCCTACACATTGCTGCAAATAAAAAATGACATGCAGTGTCCACCAGCGCTCCCTGCCGTGATCCGACTACTCCAGACTGCGGCTCGTGCACCCTCACCCACCTCACTCTCCTGTCTCTGGTCATTTTGCCTCTCTGTGTCTGTTGATTTTGCAGCTCTGCACACGCTTTGTGCTGTTGCCCCTTGCGGCACTGTACCCTCCCTCCTCATCCCCGTACATAGTTGCCCATATCCGTGTCCTGCTGCCCCATCATTGTGTCTCGTTGCCCCTCTCCCTGCCTCCTGTTGCCTCTTGTTAAGTCCTGTTACCCATCTGTGTGACCAGATGTGCCTCTCAGATTACCTTTCCTTGTGTCTCATAACCTCCCACCCAACTCCTAGCCCCGTGGGCCCTTTTGCCCCTCGCCCTGTGACCCCGGGGCGTGCCGGGTTGCCAGTCCCCGGTGTCATGCACAGTTGTCCCTGTTTAACGCCCTCTCTCCCAGGGTCATGTCTCTCCACTTTGCATGTCTCAGTTGCACCCTGCCAGGATCCCGTCTTTGGACCCTTCTGCTCATTGAGCACCCTCTCCAGTCCAAGTGCGGGGTACTTGGCCGCAGTGCTGCTGCCGGACTCTAGTCACTGCCTGTCTAGGGCTCGTGTGCCGCCCGGGCCCCTCCTGCTGCCCTCTCCGCCCTCAGGTGAGGTGAAGAGACAAGTACTAAATATTTCAAATCTATTCCACAAGTGCTTATGTCACCCTCACGCGAAACCTTCAAACGCGTTTAATGCATGTACGTGTAAAACAAGCCCACTCGCCTTACAGTAATCCCCCACAGAGTACTGAAAAACACCAGTAACAATATTTTGGTGTGTAATGAGCAGTGCCATCATTTTGAAAGTGACCTGGCTTGATTAAGCAAATCCTTCGACATTGTGTGCAAGAGTTCCAAATCGTGGGGGCTTTAAGAAAACATTGATTTTGTATATTTTCTTCCAGATTCGCACACCCTGCGTGACTCCAGCCGAAATGTTTTAAAAAAATGATTTTTTGGGGCAGGGGGTTTGGGACCCCCTGAGCAGGCGTAGGAGGTCAGGATGTTTCTACCTCACCCCCTTTTCTTGTTTTTCACCTTTTTTCTTTTGTTTTCTTGTGACTCGGTTCTACCGAGTCACAAGATGGCTGCCAACACTTCCTGTTTGGAGTGTTGGCAGCCAATTAGAATGAAGCTCGTGGTCGGGAGGGTTCGCGAACCCACCGCGGCCCTAAATATCGAAATGTTTTCTTTTTCTAATTTCTCAGGAACTACTGAAAAGATTTACATCATTCAACAAAAAGGACTCTTTCTGAACCAAGGGCTACATTTTGGGTAAATCTGGTGTAATTCCATTCAGAGGTTCGGGCTGTAGCTTTGTCTAAAGTTTCCTATGGAAAATAACATGGGGAAAACGTGTTTTGGGACCCCCCTTTTTTCTCGGCCCCTGCTTGACAAATCAACTTTCAAGACAGGAGCTGACGAGAGCGGGCCACCAGTTTTTAAAATTTCGTGAAGATTCGTCAAACAGCGCCAAAGTTATTGGCAAATCAAAAAATGCTTTTCCTATGGAAACTAGGACCCAACTATAACAGCCTGCTGGCGACCGCCAGTAGGTACATATATATATATATATATATATATATAAAATATAAATATATAAATATATAAAATATATATTGTGGTATTTGGTTATCCTCCCTTCTGTATAATGAATAAACCAGCACCTATGACGAGAATCATATATCAGAAAAAGCTTACCCTAACACAAATAATACCAGATATATATATATTCACTGAAAAAACCATAGGTTTCAGACAGGTTATAGTTAGGAATTGGCATTTTAAAAAAAACCTTTGAAATTCACTGAAAAAACCATAAGTTTCAGACATGTTATAGTTAGGAATTGGCATTTAAAAAACCTTAGAAATTCACTGAAAAAACCATAGGTTTTAGGTGTGTTATAGTTAGCTGGACATTTCACTTGTAGAAAACCATTGAAATTCCTCCGTTATAGTTAGTTCTGCTAACTATAAGTTGTGCGCCCGCAATCCACTGCTGATGATGTCACATATTCCATCATTTCATGACATGGTCAGTGACATTCCAAATGAGATCACTGATGACATCACTGATTACACCATCCAGTGAATGTGGTTTGGTTCGTTATTTAAATATGTATTATATATATAGCAATCTACATTGAAGAATGAGTGGATATGTAAATATAAATATCTGGATGGAAGATTTAGTAGCAGTGTGATTGACTGTTTACTTGACTAATGTATAGTGTCTCACTAAATATATTGGATAGTGACTAAACTGTGTGAATATCTGTACCACTTTGTCAGTTGTATGCTGAGTATTTGTATGGGAGAGTGAATGTGTGTGTGGTTCGGTGGGGTGTGTTTGACTGCCCAAAGATGTGTGAATAGTTGATTCAGTAGGTATATGAGGTTAAGACTACACGTTATAACAGTTTTTGGATGAGTGAATATCTTTATAGGTGTGGTGATGAGCAAATATATCTCTCAATGGTACATGTCCAACAAACTAGAAAAATAAAAGGCAGTGTATATGACAGTTGTTGTATATAAATAAGTATACATAAGACTCAGTGATTGTATGAGTGACTGTTTGGATAACAGTATACTTGTAATAGTGATTTTATAACACACTAAGTATGAGTTACTATCTATATGAATAAATGAAGTGGTGTTTGTATAAGTGTGTAGCTGAGTAAATGTAAGTATGATGTATGTATGTATGTATGTATTGTGCACTTGTATAGCGCAAACCTGCCACCCAAAGGGTATCCTGGCGCTTTTGACTCCACTGAAACCTTATACGCAACACGTTTTAGCCAGCTCTGGGGAAGAGATGAGTTTTTAGATTTTTCTTAAAGGAAGACAAGTCCTCCAAGCTCCTCAAGGATAGTGGAAGGGAGTTCCAGAGCTTGGCAGCTGTGATCCATTGTTTGCGTAAGTGAGTAGGGGACTGCATAAGTGAATCGGATGTGTGCTGGTGTGAAATGTCGATATAGGTGTATAAGTATATTTGATAGTGTTCTATTGATCACTGACAGCATGTATGAGTGCATCTATAGGTAAGTGATTAGATGTGTGTGTAGATCTAGGAATCACTGAGTGGGTTTTAAGAAACTTGTATTGGTGTGTCAATGGATTCAGATATGGTACTCTTTATTTTACAGTGAGTGATGAAAGGTTATACTAGTGTATGATGAGGTGTATCTGATTGTCACGTGGATGATGTCATCAGTGAGGTCATTTGAGATGTCATCAGTGATGTCATCAGTGATGTCACTGACCATGTCATGATGTAATATGTGACATCATCAGCAGTGGATTGCGGGCGCGCGAGTTATAGTTAGCAGAACTAACTATAACAGAGGAATTTCAATGGTTTTGTACGAGTGAAATGTCCAGCTAACTATAACACCCCTAAAACCTATGGGTTTTTTCAGTGAATTTCTAAGGTTTTTTAAATGCTAATTCCTAACTATAACATGTCTGAAACCTATGTTTTTTCCAGTGAATTTCAAAGGTTTTTTAAATGCTAATTCCTAACTATAACATCTCTGAAACCTATGGTTTTTTTCTGTGAATTCAAAGGTTTTGCAAATGACAATTTTTAAATGTATTAATTGTTATATTTATTTTTTTATACTGATTTACTACACTTTTTAAAACTATTTATTTTTAGATATTTTATTTTTTAATTACATTATACATTACATTACAAAATATACTTTCTCAGAATGCAATACTTTAGTTTATATACTTTGTAAATAGGCAATAGACTTTTAAGTACAGTAGTTACAGTTTTTGCAATGGGCAACACAATTTCAAACACAATGCAACATTGAGCTCAAGGGGAATTTCTAGTTAAATGCAATTAGTTAATTTATGGATTACTTTTCTAACCACAGGACTGGACCCTAGATTCAGTCCTGGGACATCTCCTGTAAACAGTTGAGTAAAAGCGGTTTGGTTACAGTAGTGATTTTTAAGGAATATTATTGTATTTTAAAAGTTGACACTTTGAAACTTTTTAACATAGAATCACCAATGTTATCCTATGGGAAGAAATTCACTTAGCAGGTAAGTAGTGTTATCGTTACTATTTCTTACTCAGTGGTGGATCCTGAATCTAGCACTGGTGCATCTCCTATAAACAGTTAGAGAATGCGTTTCAGTTATACTGGCGATTTTTAAGGAATATTTGTAGTTTATGAAAATCGACGCTTAGAAACTTTTCTGCTGAAAACTAGACAATGGATTCCTATGGAAGGAAATACAAGTTACTGGTAAGTACAGTTAGAATTACTTTTCAGGGTCAGTGCTGGGCTAAAAGATGCAGCACTGGGTTCTCTCCTGATAACAGGTGAGTAAATCGGAATTCGTTGTTCGAATGATTTTAGGTGAATATTTTAAAGTTCAAAAACTCCACACTTACTAAGAATTCTCAAGTGAAACCAGTCAATGTTAGCCTATGGAAGGAAATTCAAGTTACTGGTAAGTACGGTTAGAATTACTTTTCAGGATCAGTACTGAGCTCAAAGATGCAGCACTGAGGTATCTCCTGATAACAGGTGAGTAAATCGGAATTCGTAGTTCAACTGATTTTAGAGGGTCCCTAGGGTCAAACTAGCCCACTACGTACCTCCAATAAGTGCCAACGAGCTGTGTTGCAGAGAAATGTTTTGTTTCAATAAGCTTTATTCGGTTTTTGAGTTTAAAACCATAAAAGCAACAGAAAGAAATACATACATGCATAAATAACTCAACAATTCATTTCAAGCTGCTGCGAGGATTTTTTCTTTTAAACTATGAGTTAAGAAATTTATCAGAATCCTCCTAGGTTTTTGTCGATTTGGGTTCAGTCTAAAGGGGTCTCGATGTATCCTTTGAATATCCAAAGAAATCTCCTCTTCTGTTTCCTCTATCTGCAGTTCCGTTTTTAATAAATGAACTATGTAGCCTTTTATATTTTCCCCTTCTTTCCCCTCTGGAAGCTTCAAAATTTTTAGATTGTTCCTACGCTGCATATTTTCTAATTTTTCTAGGCGCTCCTCATACATTCTTTCCTTAAGTCTGACCTCCTCCAAGTCTCTACTATGTTCCTCAACCTTACCCTGAATTTCCTTTATCTCTTCCTCGAGTGCTTCTGTGCGGGTGTTCAAAGCCTCAAACTTCGCCTCCAACAGTCCACATGCCTCCCTGATCCCCTCTTGATTTGCTTTTGACTCCTCGAAACCTCTATGTACATCTAAATCCAACTTTTTTTAGTAAGGCTATAACCGCACTATCCGAGTTCGCGGCTCCCAAAAAGTCTGCCTCACTCTCTGCGCTACCCTCTTGTTTTTCAGCCCCACTTAGTGCTTCTGACAAGAGGGGGGGGGCATCTTCTCCTCCACACCCACGCACAACACTGGGACCCGGGCCCGGATCCTCCTGGCTCGCTACCTCTTGATTTTCTTCTTCCATCTCCAAAACTTTGTACCTATTTGGGCTCTCGTGGTCTGCCCAGTCCACCCAACTATTCTCCAGCCCGGGCACCTTAACCCCGGCAGTTATGACCTCAGCCTGTGTTTCTTGCCCGGTTTCCTGGTCTTTTATTAAACCCCCAGAAATTCCTAGTGGAGCGCTTTCCAGGATTCTGATAAATTTCTTAACTCATAGTTTAAAAGAAAAAATCCTCGCAGCAGCTTTAAAAAAGGGCGCAATAATGGTTGAGGGCACGAGAGTAGAGGTCAGGTCGGATCTTTCTGTGGTGACTGCGAATAGACAGTGGGAGCTTGGCAAAAGAATGGAAGCACTAAAAAAAAAAATTGGGGGGCCACTGTACAACTGAAGTTCCCAGCCTTCCTTAAAGTCATGTGGAAGAATAAAATGTACACCTTTAGATTTGTAGAAGATGTAGATGTTTTTTTGGAACAGTGTCAGAGCGGGGTACTTTAATAGCCTAGCAGAAAAAGATAGACTAAAACGATGTAAGGTTTTCTGGGGAAAAAAAAAATAAAATTTTTTTTTTTTTTGCTGTTTTGTATAGGTTCTCTTATGTTAAATTTACTATTCACTATTTTAGTGATAAGACACGACCACGACCACCCAATAGGCACTCGAACAGGCCTAGGTTGGGCCTAAGGAAGCTGGATGGGTTTTCCAGGGAGGGGGGGGGTAGGGGGGGAAAAGGCAGGAGTGTAGGGAAGGGGGATGGGTTAGGTCCGGAGGGACAGGGAGGGAGGGGGGGGCACATAAAAACTTTCTCATAAGCCATCTTTTCACCTGGGTGATGGAAGGAAGTGGGAGGCTCTGGGATGGTGGAGGGTAGTGCAAAGGTGGTAACTTGGATGTCTTGGAATGTAAATGGTCTACGGGTCAAATCCAGAAGAGACAGGATTATGAAATATTTGAGAGATCTCTCAGTGCATATTATGATTTTGCAGGAGACCCATTTAACAGTGGAGGAGGGTAAGAAATTTCTTGGATCACAACGATGGGTAAAACATGTGTTTTATACACCACAAGTGGCGGTAACTAAAGGTATTGCAGTATTGGTTAGGCAAGGGTTAGATTGTGTTGTTGTCGATAAGGTAGCAGACGTCAAAGGTAGGTGGTTGATTGTGAATTTGATGATAAACGGTCTTATGTATAATGTTATAGGTTATTATGGTCCTAATCAGGATGATGTAGGCCCCCTTGATGAGTTAATTAAGGAAATGATGAGTCTCACAGGCTTGTTTATTCTTGCTGGTGACTTTAATACGGTGCTTGACAAAAATTTAGATAGGTCAGATAACAGTAGGGCTCTGGCTAACAGTAAAATGTCATCAAGAGTTAAGGGTCTGCTAGATCAGTTCGGTCTCTACGATGTATGGAGACAGAGGTCGGGGTCGGTATTAGGATACACGTATTATAACAAAAAATACAATCATAGATCCCGAATTGATTATTTTCTAATAGACTTGAGACTTAAAGATAGAGTGAAACAGATTACACATGTAGGGGTCCATCTATCAGACCATTCAGCGGTCATTTTGGAACTAAAAATAGGAACCAAGGATCTGGGTTCAGTCTGGAGGTTAGACCGTACTGTCCTGTATGATCATGAGGTTATGGAGATCCTCAGGCAGGAAGTCGACGCATTTGTTGAGCAGAATGTGGGTTCAGCAAGGATAGATATTGTATGGGAGGCGGCAAAGGCATTTCTGAGGGGCAGATTGGGAGCAATGGGGGCTAGGAGAAGAAGAGCGTATTATAATACAATAGAGTTTTTAGAGAAAGAAATCAGGCAGAAGGAGGCAGTATTGGTTAACACAGAGAATATCGCGATGAAGGAAAAGATTGTTCAAGAATTGGAACAATTGAAGGTGGAGATAGCTACAGTTGTTAATAACAGGGTGAAAGAGAGATGGGAGGCTGTTAATTTGGCACACTTTGAGTATGGAGAAAAGCTCGAGTAAATTATTAGCCTGGAAAGCAAGGAAAGATCGGATCAGAAACACGATTAAAGAAGTGAAAGAGAGAGAGTCAGGCCGCTCAGTAACAGACACTAAAGATATTGTTGACGCCTTTCACAGCTATTTTGAGGAGGTTTATAGAGAGGATCTGGTCCCAGATAGGTATGAGGTAGAAAAATGGACAAAAGTGCTAGACCCACTACCAGAAGAGCTGCAAGAGTTCTTGAATAAGGAGATTAGACAGGTTGAAGTAGAGGAGGTTATTAAGCAGGCCAAGAAAGGGAAAGCACCAGGTCCGGATGGGCTTCCTGTTGAGGTCTACAAGGAATTGGGTGGGAGTCTGACACCTCTAATAACAAGGCTCTTCAATGAAATTTTTGAAGGGAAGGTGGCTCTTCCTACATCATGGAATGAGGCGAACATTACAGTTATTCCGAAACCTGGGAAATCACCAAAAAATTTGGACTCGTACAGGCCTATATCGCTGTTAAACAGCGATTACAAGTTGTTCGCTAAAAATTATGGCAGATAGGCTTGGAACAGTAATTCCCTTTCTCATTCATGAAGACCAGAAAGGGTTTATCAAGGGTAGACATTTAAAAGAGCTAACCTTCTCCCTAATAGCTAGTATTGATGTTGCTGTTACATACAAACTCCCATTGGCGGTAGTTGCTCTCGATGCCGCTAAAGCTTTCGACCGTGTCAATTGGGAGTTTCTAAAGGCCTTAATAACACATCTACGGTTAGGGGTTAACTATGGTATGGTTTTAGCTCAAATATACCAATCACCTACCTCGAGAGTTCTAGTAAACGGGACATTAACTGAGCCAATAAAGATAATGAGAGGCACTAGGCAGGGATGCCCTTTATCCCCTCTTCTGTTTGATTTATATATTGAACCGTTAGCTTCTAGAATTAGAGAGGCAGATATGATTTCCCCCTTTGAGTTTCAGGGATGGACCAGAAAGATTGGTCTTTATGCAGACGACATAGTTATTTTTTCATCAAATTTACATCAAACTTTGGACTCTATAGACTCTATAACGAGAAAATTTGGTAAAGTTTCAGGATATCAGTTAAATGTCGACAAAACAGAAATTATGTCCTGGAACCTGGCAGCTGAAGATATTGTCTGCAAAAAAGAAATAAGATATCTAGGGATTCAAATTACCCAAGACATAAAGGATCTAACTAAAGTAAATTTTGCCAAAGTTAGGAAGGAAATTTCCTCGGATATGAAGGGTTGGTCCCATCTGCCTCTATCAATTTACGGTCGTGTGAATTTGGTAAAAATGATGGCGCTACCTAAGATAACTTTTTTATTTGATGTGCTTCCTCTTATGTTTGAGAAAGAGGGGTTTTCGAGACTGCAGAGTGAAATTGGTTCGTTTATTTGGGCATCTAAGGGATCACGCTTATCTTGGAAGAAAATTAGGAGAAGACTTTTGAAAGGAGGATTGGCTGCACCAGATTTCCAGATATACTCTTGGGCTTTTTTGCTTAAAAACTGTAGAATGCTGCTGGGCACACCAGGGAGCTCGGTTATTGGTGAACTTCTGTCTGCATTGTTGAGAGCTGAGAATATAAGCCAGAATGGTTTTATGTATAAATTTTCCGACCCAAAGTACTTTAAAAAAGTAAGATTAAAAGTTTTGAAAGATATGGCGATGGTTTGGTATAGAATTAGGAGGGCCACAAAAATACCATATTTTAGTGTAAGAGCGCCGATATGGGAATCACCAGGTGCCCCGAGTTGGGCTAAAGATGCGTTGGCAAGAACATTAAAATTAGAGGGACCTCAGAAATGGGGAGACCTGTTTTTAGACCGCACTTTATTGCCATGGAGATACTGCGAACAAGAGTGGGGCTCTATTTTTGCAAAATTTAAATATCTCCAGATACAAAGCTGGGCAATTGGCAAAGAACATTTAATTGGGCAATATAACGAGTTTGAAGAAAAATTGGCATCGGAGATTCCGCTTAAAAAAGAAGTGGCGATGTGGTATTGGGCTTTAGTCGAAATGGAGGATGGAGAGTTCACATTGCCGGAGAACCTGTGGGGAGAGTGCTTGCCGAGGATCGCCACAAAAGACCAATGGCAAGTAACTATGTTGATTCTATATAAGGTGGTAAAACCAGCGAATTTAAGAAGGAATCACTTGTTCACTCTCCACAGGGCGTATTGGTCTCCAAAAAAATTGGCGAAATTTAAAGACGGAGGAATTGTGAGATGCCCTAAATGCAGTAGCCCAAACGAGGATGATATGCACATGTTCATTACTTGCCCAGCGATAAAAGTTTTTTGGGATGATGTAAGTAGATGCTTGTCAACTGCACTGGCCCAACATATTGAGGTAAGCCCTGAACTTGTTATCACAGGAAGAGCAGATCTACAAGGTAAGAGCATTGATGATAAAGTAAAATTGGTGTTCTATGCTATATTGTTGGCCCGGAGGGAAATCTGCAAGCTTTGGGTCTCTGCTGATTCTCCGTCAGATCTGTCTTGGATACGAGCCATGAGGGCTGTAGCAAAACTGGATATGGTCAGTCAGTACAAGAAGAGATATAGATTCTGGACTCCTTTTCTAAATTGTTACGGGTGAAGGTTATGGGAATGTTGGTGAAAGCAAAGGTGGAAGAAAGTCCTATGATTAAGTCTCTCCAAATCTTGGTGGAAATACGCTCTCTCGTAGGTCAGTTTTTTAGGGAGTGTACTCCCTCCCAAGAGAGTAAAAATGTCCTATTATATGAGATGAAACCACCCTAGGGTGCCATCGTAAGAGAAAAGGGTGAGGAGGGGCAAATGAGGACAAAAAAAAAAAAAAAAAACCAAAAAAAAAAAACAATTCATTTCAAGATAAAAAGAAAACCGACAATTAAAACAAAAAAGTTTAGCAAATCAACTAATCAAAATAATCAAAATGATTGCCCAAGATGTACAGAGACTCCTTTTCACCAGGTATTATAATTCGGTGCTCGGGGTCCAGGATAAAAGTCATGCAGGTCCCAGATACAGATGGGACCATCTCCAACTTTGGGCTGAGAAGATCGTAAATACGGGGCAATATTGCTGTGTTTAAATTTAATTAGTATCAAGTCCCCTGGAATATCTTTGGGCAACATCCCTAGCCACCCCACCCTCCTAACGCTCAGGATCCCGCCATCTAGAGCAGGTGGTAGTGGTCTGTTGTTTTTGAGCCAGAAAATGGCTTTATTCAGCAAGTCCTGATGTAATTCACGTTGGCCATGACTGAGTGGACGGACCCCAGAAAGAACGGTGACGTATGGGGCGGCTACAGGGGGTAGATTTATTCGGTGCCTTCTTTCTTGAACTATGTTGGGGACATGTGCGGGATTAAAAGTAGCATTGCTGCCACTTGGATTGGGTGTAGTAAGAGGGGAATCTAAAGATTGAACTTTCATAGGAGCAATGGTCTTAGGTTTTTCATGGTTGGTAGTGAGAGTAGAGCCAATGGGTATAGCAGAATTTTCAGTCAATGGATAAATCCTATTTACAGTGTTTTCAATACAGGTCAACCTGTCCCCCAAGTCATTGATTTTCGCAACCAGGGGTGACAATGCGGAGTTTAACAATCGCTCTATTTGCGCCAGTAGGGTCAATTGGAGGGGCGATGCAGAGTCATTTGTTCGAGTCCCAACCTTATCCAACATTGATAGGGTTGGTTTGTGGGGGGATAAAGAGGGGCTACAGCACAATTGGTTGGTGGAGGGGATAGTTTTGGGGGGTGAAGGTACATCCTGGGGAGTGCAGATTATTTGGACAGTGTCTCTGCCCACTATGGGGGGAGTTGATACATCCGGGCCATAGTTTGTGCCACACAGGGCATTCAGCTCCTCCCAGTTGGGAGACAGAACTCCAATAACAACAGTAGGCAGTCCAAAGTGGTAAAGATAAGAAGGAATAAACGTCTCTGTACCTCCTCCTTTGTTGCAGCCAAGTGGGGTGGCCCGTCCCGTCCTTCTCGGGTCCTCTGAGGGCCACAGAGGGCCCGCCCTTTGCCCGGGCTTAGCCCGGCGCGTCCCGCGCGCGTCCTCGCGGGACGAGGGTCAGCACTGAACTTTATGCGCCTCCTGGCGCGGATTGATGGGCAGGGCAGCAGCGTCACCTGGAGCCTGACTGCGGGGCTGCTGGGAGTGGTGGTTCCGGGCCGGCGGAGCCAAGCCCGGCCGGTGCTCAGGTCAGTAGAAAGTGACGGTGATGTGCTCTCGGCGGAGCAAAGCCCGGCCGAGCACAAATTCCCCCTGTAATAGCAGCAATGTTAGCCTATGGAAGGAAATTCAAGTTACTGGTAAGTACGGTTAGAATTACTTTTCAGGATCAGTACTGAGCTCAAAGATGCAGCACTGAGGTATCTCCTGATAACAGGTGAGTAAATCGGAATTCGTAGTTCAACTGATTTTAGAGGGTCCCTAGGGTCAAACTAGCCCACTACGTACCTCCAATAAGCGCCAACGAGCTGTGTTGCAGAGAAATGTAAAAGGGGTGTGGCCTTTGAACACCTGTCTGCAACGCAGCTCCCTGGCACATACTGGAGATAACTCGGACCCTCAGTATTAAAGAGAATTAATTCCACAACTTAAAACCCGCAACGGGGCACAGTGGTGAAGGAAGGGGACGTGGCTTGAGGTGACATGTCTGCAAACCCACCCTGTGGCGCTTCTTAAGTTAGAGAATTAATTCCTCCTCAATCCTGTGGGTCCCTGGGAGCCAACTAGCCCACCAGGTACCTCCAGATGTTCTGAGATGTGACAATCAAATGTGTATAAGGGAAGGAACTCGCTCATCAACAATAATGTATTTATTTTAATACTCAAATAAATAAAACAATCGAATTGCACCTTTTTTTTAAAATAAGGATAATAGGGTTTTTGGGTGGGGAAGTGTATTAAAATTGTGCATAGAAACTGTACAGAGTAACCAATAAATATACTTGTTTTAAAAAATAAATACAAAGGTATTTATTTTAATACTCGTATAATAAAAGAGAGAAAGATCTAAAAGAAAAAGAAAGAGTGAATACATATGAGGATATAAAATGAAGCAAACTGTTTAACAAGTTTCACGTCTACAAAAACACGTGTGCAAGTTAAACAGTGGAAATATGAGCACGTGTCAACTGAAAAACGTGACAAACAAAATGTGAGGAGCACTAAATTGGTTCCATAGTAACTTGAATAACCAAAACATATATAAACCACACCCGTAGGATAATTAGTTTTGTTTCTGTGATTTAATTACGGGTGACCAAACTATGACCAAGATAAACTTTACAATCGTCAGATTCATCTTTAGTTTATCATCCATTTCCTTAGAGGGAACATAAAGTTAATGTATGTATTGTATTATATAAAACATTATGCTCCCTCCAGAGGAGTTGGATGTATGTCGACGGAAAAAGGAATTTTTTTTAAAAAGAGGTAAATTAATAGTATAAGTTTAGGCTTTATATATTTTTCTAATGCAAGTATATTATTATGATTTCTAAATGTAGTGTGTAAAAGTTTAATTGTATTTTAGGAACAAAATGACGTAAGAACAGTTCATGTATTATCGTCGCGAATTGAAAATACTAGGAAGAGGCAGAAAAAAGAAGGTTTGAAATATGTACAAATAAAAAAAAAATGATCGAGCAATTCTCTTTTTTTTCTAGAGTGAAAATGGGGTTATCAGTATGTATATTGTGTAGTACAGTGATGTATTTTTACTCAAGAGGAACTGGAGGTTTATCGTTGCAAGCAGTAAACATGAAAAAAATATTAATGTAAATTAACAAATAATAAAATAATCCTTTTTAACAGTCACAATGTTTTCATAAAGAGTAATTGAAAAACAAAAAAGAAAGATGAAGTAGTGAGGGAGTGTTTGTACTAGCACTTCTATTCTACTTTATCTGAAAGTAAATCATGCCCTCTTATAATAATAAGAATTTGGGGCAACATTTAAAAAAAGATTTGAATAGAAAATAGTGTTTGCGGAGAAAAAAGGGAGTGTGTGCATATTTATATAGCGCATAGTCGACCCAAAACTATATCAGCAATTTACAAGAGCACCGTATTTACAGTACATTTTCAGGCAGGCGTAGATTACGTCATTTTGCTTCAATAACAGGATGTGGACGCTACTCAGAGGCTCGAACACTGATTTCCAGCACCAAGTTCGACAGTGTACCTCAATGACCACATACGTATATATATTAGCTGCCCTTCATGTGCCAAAAACTTCATCCTTAAGCTTTCATAGCCCTACATTACTAAAGCTACAACACTCCACTGAATGTACAACAAACATTCATATTCGCAGAAATACGTCATGTCCCCCATGTTTTATGTGTGCAGCTATGGATGAATATAGGGTCAGTGATACCCCGTACCTTCCATGTTGGCCATGCTGTGGTACTTTACAGATATAATGACACATTTGCGTTTAAGACCCGGGTGACGTCAGCACTACAACACGGACACCCGAATCAGTTGATTTTTCATATAGCTCACAATGGAACCACGCCCATAGCTCCGGAATCATGGTTCACAGCCTCGCGCAGCACTGGCATACGTTAGTCCAGCCCACTCCGCTTACGCTTCCAGGAAACCACAACAAATGTAACAACACTTACCTAACACTAAAGCGACGATAATTTTTACGCTTTCCTTGTAAATATGCCCCCAATATCGCAAGAAATACATCGAAAATTCATGTTCGCAAGTGAAAACCTTGCTAATATAAGACTGTACACTTAACATATCAATCCACCTCGCATATTAAATATGCTTAAGTCTACTCAGAACAGATGTTACGATCCAACATAAAGAGTTTTGCTATCGGCCCTCAAATCCAGGACCCCCTTGTAAATACAATGCTCTTGTCCTGCCTCCCTCTTCCATTTTATATTGTCATAGGAACACCTACCTTTCCTCTGGGAATGCCTACATTGCAACTCATTGGAGATGCGAGGCGAGCCCTTAGCAAGCCAGCTGCTAACATGCATTAATACATTTTAGCGTTACCTAGTAAATAGGGCAATATAATTTTCACCGCATTTTTGGCTTTTTTTTATTGCGGCAAAATGGCACTTGTTAATATGCCCTCAAGCTTGCTATGACACAGCGGGAACCTCGACTCCCGCTCTGCCATAGCAAACAGCAGTGTCCCGGGGGTAGACACCCCGAGACACAGCAGGAGCCCCTCCTGGGGGGTGGTGTTCCCCAAGGCTTTCGACTGCTCCAGAATGGACACCACGAGGCCTCCCTCCCAAAATATAAAAAGCCCCCAAGGGTGGTAGACAGACCTTTGAGCTCCCTCATCCACTTATTTTGTAGCACCGAGAAATGACGGTCCCTGGGCTAATGGGCCCCTCTGGACCACCATCAAATTTAATATTTTAGACCCCGGGATTGGTCCTTCCCAGGCAGCTAATTTTTCGATTTCAAAAGTTTTTATTGGTTGTTTCAAAGCATATCATACAGAGGTAGGACAATGAAGCAAATGTAAAAAAACATATCAATAATAAATGATATTAACCATAGTAAAGACGGTTTGCTTGCAGAGAAGGGATAAAAATAATAGGTGAAGTGAGGAGTAAATCAACAGAAAGTCAATGTGAGAGTGATGGATAATCATTGCAGACCAATATAATGAATAGGCATCATCCAGCAGTTACTGTGGTTGACAGTGAGCACATGTTACAGCCGCATACAATGTGTAATGAGTATGCAGCTCCATACAAGTACAGTGGGCAGAAAATTAGGCATGTGCGTGGGAGCTGTTGTGTTCGAGGGTGTGACAGCTAGAGACAGTGCGATGGGTGTACAGTTCAAGGAGGTTTATGTGCACTGAAGTAGTTGTCGAGAGTGACCCACATTTGTCTGTGGGGAGGGCGCCAGGGAGTGTTTTGAAGGGAGATATTATCAGCACCTCTCAAGTTGGTAATCCAGTTCATCCAACATTTAAAAGAGGCTTTTCTAGTGTCTTTCCAATTGCTAAGAACGGTTTTCACGGCGGCTGTGAGGAGTAAGTCTAAGAGGGCATTGTCGTTGTCTGTGAGGGCAGGGTCTCTGAGGAATCCAAATACCAAGGTGGAGAGCTCTCTGGAGGGCGAGATATGGACGAGTTTGGAAAGGAAGGCAAATATTTGATCCCAGAAGGGTATGACACACTCGCAATGTAGTAAGAGGTGTTCTAGATCTCCGTGTTTGTCATCGCAGTTCCAGCATATTGCTTTGACCCTAATTTTATGTGAGAAGAGGCACGCCGGGGTCCAAAAAGCTTTGTGGAGAAGCCAAAACTTCATCTGGGCTTATTTTGTGTCTCGTGGTTGATTCCCAGGTTTTGGACGAATCCAAGTCTGAAATAGGTACAGAGGAGAGAGAAACCCAAAACTGTGTAAGATGTTTGTTAAGAGACGAGTGCTGCGGGCGTAGTATCTTGTATAGCCTGGAGATCTGGTGACCCAGTTTGTTCAGATTAGCTAGGTATTTCGGAAGGGATGGGGGTTTAGAGGATAGCTTAGCCTTAGATATTGCTGATTTGATACTCAGAAAGTTATAAAACTCCATTGGGTCTAGATCATATTTGGTTTATAACTCTTAAAAGTGAGGGCATACTGTTCACCGAGGAGCTGGTGAGGGAAGAAGATGACTTTATTGATTCATGTTTCGTTAAATAGCGGTTTCCCTTTGTAGAGCAGCGTACTATTATACCATAGCGATTCCCATTGCGAATATCTTATTCTATGGCCTAGGGTCTTATCAATTTTAAGTAGTGCTGCTTTTGTATTCTGAAAGATGAGTTTCGAGCAGGTGGCCGTATTAGGGTTAGCTGTTAGAGCGGCTGCAGGAGTGAGATTTTTGAAGAGAGCTTTCTCTATGGCTAGCTACACCGGAAAATAATCAAGAGGGGGAGACAACCAGTATGAGCCTTGCTTAGCAAAGAAGGCAGTCTGATATGATTTAAAGTCTGTTAAATTAATCCCACCCAGGGATCTGTCAAGGGGGAGCTTGTTCAGACTAATTTGCGCTTTCTTGTCTTTCCACAGGAATTTGTTCAGTAGGGCATCTAGTTTGTGGTGCAAGTCCTGGGACAGGATGAGATGGAGCATAGTAATAAGATAATTTACTAGGGGGAGATCATCAGGTTTATGCTCTCGATCCTTCCGCACCAGGTAATAAAGCAGGGGGACCAGCCATCGAGTTGTGATTTAATTTTTTCTAATGTGAGGGACTCGTTGCGTTGAAGTGTTTCTAGGAGGGTGCTTGCAAATTCGATGCCTAGGTGCCTAATGAAACCGGTCTGCCATGATAGGCCCGAGATACCTAGCATGTCATTTGTGTCATGGATGTTTAAGGGTTTGACCTCCGATTTATCCCTATTTAATTTATAACCGGAGTGTGCCGAATATTCCTCTATCGTGGACATGAGTGCCGGGATTGATGCTTCAGGGTTTTCTGTGACCACCAAAATATCGTCTGCGTAAGCCGCCAGTTTCACCTGTGTGTCCCCGAAGAGCAATCCTGTAATGGCTTCATTTCGTTTAATATCAGTTATGAGTGGTTCGAGAACCAGGAGAAATAATGCTGTCTTGTACCCTGCTCTAGTCTAAACGAGTCTGACAGTGCGCCATTTATGGAGATACTGGCGGATGGGGCAGAGGACAGTGCCATAACCATGTCGATATAGGAATCACCTAGATTGAAGGCTGACATGCAGTGTCTTAAAAAGGACCAAGACACCCTATCAAACGCTTTTTCCGTGTCCAGGGTGATGGCAACAGTTGGGGTGGGAGTAAATTTGGCGTTGGACATACGATATTTAAGAAAGCCAACCTGGGAGTTGCAGTTTAGGGAGGATGTTATTGAGCCTGTTGGCCAAAATTGTTGCGTAGATTTTGCAGTCCAGATTTATAAGCGAAATGGGGCGGTAGTTTTTTGTGAGGAGGGGGTCTTTACCATCTTTCGGGATAACAATGATGGTGGCTTCGCCCATTGAGTCAGAGACGCTCCCTGTGGAGGCAAATGAGTTGAATAGTTTTAGTAGAATGGGGTTAAGCGAAGAGTCAAACGCTTTGTAGAAGCTTGCCGAGAAGCCGTCAGGACATGGGCTTTGTCACACTTGAGGGATTTGATAGAGGTAGAAATTTCTTTGGCTGTGAAGGACAATCCTAGGAAGAGCATTCCTCATCAGAGACTTTAGGGAGGTTTAGAGTATCCAAATATTTAGAGCAGGCTTCGGGGTCACATGTTAGCTTGTTTTTGGTAAGGTGTTCGTAAAAGGCCTGAAAGGAGGCAAATATTGTGTCGTGTTTGGTGTGAATATTGTTGGTGGAGTCCCTAATCGCAGGAATGGCAAATTATTTTTGTCTATGCTTGAGATATGAAGCGAGTAGTTTCCTCGCTCTATTACCCTCGCACAGCTTCAGTGCTTTAAATTTATTTTTCCAAACCCCAGCGCGTCTGCTCACAATTGTGTTATATTCATATTTCTTATTAGTGATTTGGTCTAGGAGATGGCTACTATTCAAGTTAGCTGAGTGGGCGGTTTCTAGAGCCTTAATGTCGCTTTCGAGTGTGACAAGTTCTGCGTTTAGTTTTTTGTTAGGGCCCCGCCCTGATGCCTATGATGACGCCCCTAATTGTGGCCTTGAGAGCTTCCCAAACCATGGCCGTGTTTGTATCTGGGGAGTTGTTTAGTGTGATGTATTCCCTGATCGCTTCCTCAATCTGTCGTTTATTCTCAGGGTCGGACACAATTTCTTCGTTAAAACGCCAGCGCTTGGGAGGAAGTATGGAGCGGGAGCCAGCGAGTTTAGTGCTAATGCAAGAGTGGTCAGAAACTAGTTTGGGCGCAATGTCTGTTTCGTCTATAAGGTGAGTGAAGGGGCTGGAAATTAGGATATAGTTGATTCTGGAATAGGAGTTGTGCGGCGCAGAGTAAAAGGTGTAGTCCCTCCCATCGGGGTTTTGGAGGCACCAGGAGTCCTTGACGTGAAATGGAAAGTGCATTTGGACTGTCTGTCTATAAGGGGATCTAGCGGGAAGTTGAAATCGCCCCCAACAATTAAGAGTTCATCTTGTGGTAGGGACCCCATAGATGTTGCGACAGAGTCCCAGAAATCTGGGTCATCAGAGTTGGGACCGTATATGTTCAATACATGTATGGGATCTTCCCCTCACAGCAAATGTGTAATTACTAATCTGCCCTCTGCATCATGAGTATGTGAGGTGACTGAGATATTTGATTTTTTTTAGATTAAAGTGATCACCACTCTTTTCTTGTGGATGGCCGGGGAGCATAGAGTGTGCGAGGCCCAGTTGAGGTTTAAAAAGCCCAGATCTTCCTCTGATAATTTGGTTTCTTGGAGTAAGATGACATCTCCTTTAGGCTTCAGTAGGTAGTCAAAGACCTTCCTTCGTTTCACTGGAAGGTTGAGGCCCTTGACGTTAAGGGAAACAATATTGACATTGTCAACTAATGACCTATTCTGGGCCATCTAAACGGATTTGTTCGCCAGAAGGGTGGGCGACCAGTTGCCTCCTGTGACCCTGATTAAGCATGTAGAGGGGAAGGGCCTATCTGAGAATTTTACCCCTTGTGAGGAGACCGCTCTAGTTATGTGATGTCTGAGATGGAGCCTATGTAACAAACGTGGCGCACAAGGAGCTAAATGGTGAATGGTGATGTCGGCAAAGAGTAAGGAGCCACAATAAAATAAAAGGGGACAAAAAATAAACAGAAGGGAAACAACCATTGAATTAAGTACCCACAGTCCCACAACTCTCCCCCCAACCCACCCTCCCACAACCCTCCCATCCCTCTCCCCTTCAGAAACATTGAACATAGGAGCTGCAAAGGCAGTACCGTCTAAGGCAGCACAGAGGAGACAGATTACATAGCAAAACTTCAGGAGGAATCTGAAAAAATTAGGCAAATAAGTACATTGAATTTGAATAATTTCAGTGACTGAATAAGTCCAGTGTCCCAGCTTTGAGTCAGTGATGAAAGGACTAAGCGATAAGCTGACAATCACTCAAGAGTTGGTACAGTAGTTCCAAACATCGTTAAAGGTGGAACATAAGTGAGGGAGTACAACCTCGAGCCAAGCGGCCAAAGGGCAAACTTGAGCGGAATTTGGTCTATGAGTTAGCATATCCTGAATCCTACCAGGACACAGAGGATAAAAAACATACCAGGAAGTAAAAACATTGATCAAGGGGACCAAGAGAGGGCCTATGGTTGGCCCCTGCAAAGGCAAATAATATCGTAAACAGGTATTAGCAATTAGCAAAACTGGCAACATTACCAATGAACAGAACACTCAACGGATCAGGCGACAGAGTAGAACTGAGTCGCCAATTTCACTTACTCGAAGAAACCCAGGTCATGACCAAGTGGTATCAGGAACAAGTATTAACAGTACCCAACACTGACAGCAGTACCAATTAGAGGTTCACCAGTCGGTCAAGCGACAGTGGAGTCCTGAATTTCCATTTTCCTCTTGTTAGAGGAGCCGCTGGACAGGTCCATACTTTGTGAGGGAGAGATTTCTAAGGGCCAGATGTAGGTAGCCCTTTACCGGTCGGAATCGGCCGAAAATACCAATTTTCGGCCGTTTCCGACCGGTAAAGGGCTATGGAGATGTAGGGGCACAAAAAACGGACATTTTCGGTAATTTTACCAAATCGGTAATTTTACCGAATCGGTAAAATTACAGAATCTGTAAATTTACCGATTCTGTAAATTTTACCGATTCGGTAAATTTACCATTCAGTAAAAATACCGAAAATGTATTTTGGGATGTAGGTAGCACTTCTAACAGTGCTACAGGGCCTTTAGAATTCGGTATTTACCATGCAATACAATTGCATTGTAAATTACGAATTCTTGTGTACATGCACATCTGTGCATGTACACCTGTGCCATGTGGCACACAGACATGCCCTAAGGGCATGTCTGTGTGCCACATGGCGCAAACGCCAGTTACAGGGGTGCAACAGGGTGTCAAAGTGACACCCTGTCCCCCTTAGCAATTCGGTATTTTTACCGATTCGATAAATACCGAATCTTACCGATTCGGTAAAAAATACAGATTTTTTACCTACATCTCATTTACCGATTCAGAAATACCGAATCGGTAAAATTCGGTATTTATGAATCGGTAAATGAGATTTACCTACATCTGGCCCTAGATGACTTGCGAGCTCTTGAGGAGAAGAGTAGATGCGTGGCCTGCCATTCTCGATGATTTTGATTTTTGAAGGTCCTGCAAATGAGAATTAGATACCTTTCGCCTTCAGTCTGTCTCTCAGGAGAAGGAAGCCTTTCCTCGTTTCAACCGTTTCCTTGAAGTAGTCTTGGGTGAAAATGCGTTGGCCTTCCCATTTGACCTGGTGGTTCTTCCTGGCGAATTGCAGAATGGCTTCCACATGTTGATATCTTAGGGGCTTGCAGAACAAGGGGTGGGGACCTTTACTTCCTTGGGTATTGAATGTAGGGATTCTATGAGCCCTATCGAGTTCTAGGCCATGTTGGAAGGTGATCCCCGTGATCATTGGAATCCATGCTTCGAGAAAGGCAACACATGAGCCCGCATCCTTCTCAGCGTTCTCTGGAACGCCAAAGATGCGTATGTTCCCCCTTCTGTTACGGTCCTCCTATTCGGCGTTTTGTTTTATAAGGACATTAGTAGTGGGTTGGAGATGTTTTATGATCTTGGAGGATTGGGATGTTCTATCTTCCAAGTCGCTTATGCGCTGTTCCGCTTCATTGATGCTCTTGTTCATAGAGCTCATATCTGCACGGATCGCTGTTAGTTCTAGCTGCATAGTGTCTGTGTTACTTTTGGTCGATTTAGCTAGGTCATGGACTTCCGCAAGCTTTTTCAATATCATGTCCATGGTGCTTGTCAGGTCCGATCTGGCTTTGATCGGGGACTCTGACGGAGAGGCCTCCGGACGCACCTTCTTGTTGTTTGTTCTGCTCTCCCTATCCGCCATGGTGGAGTAAGTAGAGAGGTTGTGTAGAGTGGTTGAACTTCCCTATGCTGGTAGGATATGCTAGGGTAGCCTTGGTAGGCTTGCCTTGGTAGGGTTGGGAGGCACCGCTGGGTTGTGAAGTCTCAAAGTAGAGAGACTCCGGTGCGGGCCTCGTGATGAGTAAACCACTTGATGGAACACAGGCTGGACAAGGCCTTGTCAATTGGCTGTCATGGAAGAGCAGGAAGAGCAGGAGCCGGGCGGCTGCTAGGCAGGTAAAAAATTTATTAAGCAGGCACTGTAGCCGCTGAATCTCGGCTAAGATATATTTGCTGTATTTCCCTGCCGTTTAGACGTAGATGTGTTTGCTTCCAACCTCTACTGTTGTGGGAGCTGATTAGTGAACTGGATATTGTGCACTGGGGTGTCGCGCTGAGTCCGCCTTTAATGTGCGCCCACTCACTGGCATCAAGGAAAGCGCAGATGCCCGTCATCCGAGGAGCAAAAGCTTAATTTGGCTTGATATGGCTTGATATGGCTTGGGGCAGGATTAGGAAAAAGAGCGCTGTTGCTTGGGTTATCCTGGTGGGTATGTTGCTGGACCTGGTGTTATTTATTGCTGGAACCAACGCTTAAGTGCCCATCTCCTGTGCAGTAGAAGCTTGACTTAAGCTGGGATTAGGTTGTGAGCAGGAGCGCTGTTGGAAGGGTTCACCCAGTGGAGAAATTGCCGGCGCTGGAGTTCCACATCGGGTATATAGCGTTATGCTCTGCTACTCGCCGCCATTTTGATTGTTCATAGAGGAGCACCAGAAAAAATGAGCCTTAGTCGCGCTGGAGATCTCCTTACACTCAACCAGGAGCCAGGAATGCTGGGCAGGCCAACAAAGCCGACATTAAAGGCGCAGAGCTGCTTTGTGTGCAGAATGTGTGCTCTGAGAAACGCGGCATGAGGAGCAGATATAAGTCACAGACAGCATCAGGCCGCCATTTTGGGAGTGTTTGGTGCGGGGAATTTGCAGAGTCTGCTGGTCATTCGGGAATTAAGCAGGGCATGAGAGGCATAGGAGGAACACCTCCAAGCATGAGTAGGCAATCATGGGTGACCGCGGGTTGCACCTCAGGCGGAGGGATGAGCAGGGCGGGATGGCATCGCGCTAGATGCTACGGTTGTCAGCGAGGATCCGCCATATTGGGGTCAGACAACGTGGGACGAAGGCACAGGTTCCAGGGTTATCGTAGGTGGGGACCCACCTTTTGAGGTGTCGGAGTACACCGCTTTCCAGGTTGAGAAGGCCACGATGATTTCTGTAAGCAGCGCCGGTCCTGGGAAGGTTCGTCTCACATCATTTTACATCACATATCGTGCCGCCATCTTAGGCTTCAGATCCTGGAATCCTGGGTGTCTGTACAACAGCCCGAGTAAGGCTTCCACCGGTCTTTTAAGCAGGATTCATGATAACATTACGGGCCGCCTGGCAAGGTGAAGCGAAGCCCGATAGTTTGGATACCGAAAGTGAGCTCGATCTCCTGATAGCAGACTTAGTCTCTCCCCTGTCTGCCGAGCGACGCGTTCAGGCAGCCATTACCGCTGCCGTCCAAGCCACGCCCTAAGTAGCTAATTTCTAAACAAGCACAGGAGCCCACGCTTCGTTTTTATTTTTTTTGCGGCGGATCCATGCACCCAGCGCACATTTCTCCGTTTCTCCCTGAACAGGTCTAGAGGGTAAAAATATTTCTTACCCGCCCCCTTTATACATTTTGAACACTTGCTCCACTAATTTCTAGACCCTTGCTTCTACCGAGGCACAAAATGGCTGCCAACACTTCCTGGTTTCGAATGTTGACAACCACTTGACAGCCAATTGGCGTACAGCACGTGATCGGGACGGTGCGCCTAATGTGGGCGCAAGATACGCACATCCACCGAGGCCATAGATATATATGTACTTTTACTTGTAATTTTCTCAGAAACTACTGAACATATTTACACCATTTAAGCAAAAGGCATGAGTCTAAACCGAGGACTACCGCTTTGCCAAATTTGGTATAATTCAGTTCAACCGTTTGGGCTGTAGTCACAATGAACGGTTCCTATGGAAAATTGCATGGGGAAAACACATTTTGGGACCCCCTTTTTTCTCTGCCCCCGCTTCAAATGCAATATTTTAGACCACAGGATTGGTCCTTCCCAGGTAGCTAATTTTTAAACAAGCACAGGAGCCTGCGCTTCATTTTTAGTTTTTTTTACGGAGGATCCATGCACCCAGCGCACATTTCTCTGTTGTTTCAAAAAAGAAAGACATTTTTTGGGGGGGGTCCTTGTTGGACCCCCTGAGCAGATCTAGAGGGTACAAATATTTCTTACCTGCACCCTTTATACATTTTGAACACTGTTCCACTAATTTCTAGATCCTCGCTTCTATTGAGGCACAAAATGGCTGTCAACACTTCCTGCTTTCGAATGTTGACAATCACTTGACAGCCAATCAGCATTCAGCGAGTGATCGGGATGGTGCGCTTATAGTCCGCGTAAGATGCGCGCATCCACCGAGGCCATAGTTATATATGTACTTTTAATTGTCATTTTCTCAGGAACTACTGAAAAATTTACACCATATAAGCAAAAGGCACGAGTCTGAACCAAGGACCACAACTTTGCCAAATTTGATGTAATTCCGTTCAGCAGTTCGGGCTGTAGCCGCAATGAACGGTACCTAGCGAAAATTTCATGGGGAAAACACATTTTAGGAACCCCCTTTTTTCTCAGCCCCCCTTCACGAATCACCCCAAGACTTGCAGGATAGGAGCGGACCAGAGCGCCCCACCAGTTTTGAAAATTTCGCAAAGATTCGTCAACAGGCGCCAAAGTTATTCCAAATAGAATGTTGCGGATTTCCTATGGAAAATAGATCCTAACTATAACTACCTACTGGCGACCGGCAGTAGTTAATATATATATATATATATATATATATATATATATATATATATATATATATTACCTACTGGCGGTCGCCAGTAGGTATATATAGTTAGGATTTTTTCTCTATGGGATTTTTGAAAATTCTATGTCTAATAACTTTGGCGTTTGTGGACGGAATTGGCTGAAATTTTCAGGAAAATGGCACATTTTGTTTCTGAGCAGCCCTTGAAAATTTGGGGGGGGTTCGTCAAGGGGGGGCCGAGAAAAAAGGGGGGTCCCAAAACGTGTTTTTAACATTGAGTTTTCCATAGGGCGGTTGGCCTCACTTTTAGCCCGAACGGCTGAATGGATTTGCACGAAACTTGGCAAAATTGTAGGGACTGGTAGCCCGATGTGCCTTTTGTAGGTCTCAATATATGTGCTCCAGTGGATTTTGAGAAATTAACGTTTAAAAAAAGATATATATCTGTAACAGCGGACCGGGCAGCGTCCCAGGACGCGTACTTTTCGCGCAACGGAGCTTTGTGAAGCGAAGCTGATTGGTTCTCTGGCGTCTGTCAACATTCCAAAAAGTCCGTAGCGGCCGCCATCTTGTCTCTCGGTAGGATCGAGAGACAAGAGGAGGCCAAAACAAAGGGGGAAATAACCATAAGGGGGCATAGTAGATCCTCGCTGACCCCCTAGGTTTGATGTGGAGGTTTTAAAAGGGCCCCGCGGGGCAAAAAAAATAATAATAATAATAATCGAACGGCTGAATGGATTTGCACGAAACTTGGCAAAATATTAGGGACTGGTAGCCCGATGTGCCTTTGCTAGGTCTCAATATATGTGCTCCAGTGGATTTTGAGAAATTAACGTTCAAAAAAAGATATATATCTGTAACAGCGCTCCGCTTCGCGTAACGGAGGTTTGCGAAGCTGATTGGTCATTCTGTCACTGGGCTATAGTTGGGCTACATCTGGCTGATATTTGGGCTACATTTGTTTTTTTGTGTGTCTGGCGGCCATCTTTGGGCTACATTGGGCTTCATTGGGCTACATTGGGCTACATTTGGGCTCCAACATATATATAGGCCAATGTAGCCCAATATATATTTTTCAAAGTTAATTTTCGTAAAAACCACTGGAGCATATATCTTGAGACATAGCAAAGGCACATCGGGCTACCAGTCCCTACAATTTTGCCAAGTTTCGTGGAAATCCATTCAGCCGTTCGAGCTAAAAGTGAGTCCAACCGCCCTATGGAAATGAAGGAAATGAATGGGTAATTTGTAATTAGCAAATAGCTAATCGCAAACTAGGAATGGTAAAGAATCGCTATTTATTCCTTAAAGTTCGCTATTTAGGAAATGCAAAAAACTTTGATGATACATATGGCGGTTCATCTCTAACAAGATAAGCAGCATAGGGATACATTTATGATGACTGGCGCATCACCAGGGATGTGTTAGTCATTCTGTGCCGCTGTTCCGTCACCTATGGTGTGCTGCATTTACAATGCGGCGCATCATGGGGCAAAAACAGCACAGATGCGTGATGTATCTGTGCCGTAAAGGTGGCGCATTGCTGGAGTTGTATCGCAAGTGTGATGAAGCTCCAGCAAGGGTCGGGGGTGCCCCTGTCGCAGGGTTTCTGTTCTCACACAGAACTGTGGACAGAGGATTGGAACCTCGGCGAATTAGGGTGTCCCAAAACTCACGTTAGTAATCAAAAACTCCTTAGCAAGCTAGGTACAGTGTCACATTGGATATAACAAACTCTCAATGTTTAGACAATCCAGAATATGAACTTATAGTACCTCAGGATACGTGGAACTCATGAACAGTCGGTCGTTATATATTTCTTAGAAACCAGAACATGGAGTTAAGAAGAACACATGTGTATTTGAAATGTTTATTTACTAATGCCGTCTTCTCAGGCGTAGTATCTTAGATAATACAAGTACACATATTATCAGTAGCAAAATTACCAGCATAGTTACTAGTACATAAAAAGCGAATGGTGATAGTATGTTAACATGCTGTAAATGAATAAGAGTTAGCAACACTTATAAGCAGCCGCGGGCCGTGGAGGGAGTTACGGTGAGGCAGGGAGGCGGGGAGGGGGAGAAGCAGGGTGGAGAATACAAGTACACATATTATCAGTAGCAAAATTACCAGCATAGTTACTAGTACATAAAAAGCGAATGGTGACAGTATGTTAACATGCTGTAAATGAATAAGAGTTAGCAACACTTATAAGCAGCCGCGGGCCGTGGAGGGAGTTACGGTGGGGCAGGGAGGCGGGGAGGGGGAGGGGCAGGGTAGAGAGGGCTCCACCCTGCTTCTCCCCCTCCCCGCCTCCCTGCCTCACCGTAACTCCCTCCACGGCCCGCGGCTGCTTATATCTCACCCTCCCTAATACACATATTATATTATTTGCTAAGAAGGTCTCTTTGTGTTGGTTTAGGGCGTGCCCATACTTTAGTGTCTTAGATTTGAAGGAATCACATCAGCATACACCAGCTCTCTCTTCATGTGAACCGCATCAACTGTTGTGTATGTGTGTTCGGCAAAGCAATATAAAACCCGCCTCATGCCCAGAATTGGCAGAAGTTGCACTTATGTTATGAGTATGAAGTCGTGGAGATCAGACCTCATAACAATTCTGTATCGTGTTGTTCTTGAAACTTTAGCACTCGCTGTACAGATATAGTTTAACAAGCAAAGCAGATAGTAGAGCAATAACATATTATTCTCATGTAAACCACGATGAACTACTAGGTGGAAAGCTAAAGCAACAACTAAGTGTCGTGTGCAGAAGTTGCAAAAAAGGAAAAATGGCGTTTAAACCGGTAATGAGCCCATGCTAACTTAACACGGTGTAAAGATATCCAGGACCTAGATGACACCTCCCCATGATCCGGAAACGAACTGAATAAGATAATAGAAGTGCCATCTCATGAGAGCAGATTGCAAGTTTATATGTGGACGGTCCGCAAGGTAAAGCATTAAAAACTAGGAAAATTTAATGCTAAAGAAAAATAAAACAGCCAAGTACTTTATCGAGTCTTAAGCCAATAGGCAAGGTAAATAATAAAAACTTGACAAATAAGTCAATGAATTGTCAATGAAATGCTAGTACTCAGCATATCAAACATGAAAAAGGTCTATGACATAACTGTGTATGCAAAATAAGCTGCAACAGCCTCCAATAGGAAGTCACTGTCTTCATCCGAAAACAGTTCAGCCATCCAATTTAAAAGGGGAAAAGAACATACGTGCTCTCCCAGCACCGGATCCTCTATCACCATCAGAGGACAGCTCGGTGGGTTTTCAAGAAAGCTCTGTTCCAAGAAAGACTGTGCTGCCGCCAATAAATTCCAGGGACCAATTAGTCCATGCATCAATGGCACAGCCATAATCCTTTCGCCAGGACAAACCAACTCGTGAGTAATGATAGGAGTCATCAGCTGATTAAAGTCGACGTCAGGAGAAACCGGTCCGCAGAGACACAAATCAATGGCCCAATCGAAATCACAGGTCAGGCAGTGAAATACAGGCTGGACACAGGTGAAGTAGGAGAATCGAAAAGATAATCCATATGCCGTGCTTAATATCACCAACGGCATTGTGCCATAATATTCTAGCATGCGATTGCGGAACAGTGTCAGCAGCTGCAGGGTGGGAGGTTGCATAGGAGGGACATCCATATTTAAAAATGTAAAAAAGCACAAGAGCGTCCGCTGGTAATGCAAGTAAAAATGCCAATCCACGAAGCAGAGTGGAGAAAATAGAATGAAAGAAAGCAGGGATGACTCCAAAGATTTTCTCAAATGAAGTCACGAGACCACTGGTAACAACTTTAAAAAAGTGCGCCAGGGCCTTTGTGGAGGATGCGTTAAAGATAGTCCGAACCATCTTGCTGAAATTGAAAGGCAAATCTGAATTGAAAAGGGTCTGCACCTCTGTACGGGTGTTTGCTATGTGAAGCACGAAAGTTTCACGGGCCGAACTCAAGGCCACCTCTCTCTGAGACAAAAGAGCTCTTATTCTTGCCATGCCGTTGAAATCTCTCCCAAGGTTGGTATTTGTGGCCAGATGGAAAACTCCCTATGTTCATGTGTGGGAGAAAATAGAACATTTCTGCAGCAAATAACCCGTTCACTTACTGTTACGATAAAAGGAATACTTTTAATTAACTCAGAACAATCTTCATTATTGAGCATCAAATAACTACCATTTTCCAACAACTTGAACGTGGGGATGATAGCAGGAACTGGCGTGCCTTGCAACACGCAAGCCATATTTGGTCGGTGTTTGTTGCATGAACCGTGTAACTGTATGTGCCTACACATTAGTGAATGATCTGGCGTCTCAGTGCATTCCTCTCCATTCAGATAAACTTCTTGATCATCTTTGAAACATCTGTATGTGTATGGAAGCGACCAGACCTCATGAAGAAAAGCACTACCTAAAGGTTCATAACGACCTATTGGTATATATTTCATACAATTTGAAAACTTATATAAAGCAAAAGGCAGCGTTATTAAACCGTGGATAAGGCACGTTGCCAAAAAACCCGCAATCCTCTGCTGATGATGTCACTGAGCATGTCATGAATGATGTAATATGTGACATCATCAGCAGTGGATTACGGGTAATAGTATCTCTAGTTTACTCCCCTATAGCTGTCTTTCTTTTAACATAAGTGTCTGTTTCCTTCCCTTATACTTACTGTTTTTGGTTCGCTTCCGGTTCGCGTACCGGCGAGCGAACTGGGAAGCGAACTAAGAGAAATAGAGGTTGGCACAGTTCCAAATATTGTACCAATTTTTTAATAACGGGGAGGTAGTTCTGAAAAGAACTTTTTTTTTATTGTTTTTGTTGTTTTATATTTTTTTTATTATTTTTCAGAACATTTTTTTACTTTTTTTGAATTTTTCTGAACAGTTTTATATTTTTTGGGGTTTTTCTTGGAGGGGGCAATGAAAACGATTCATTGTAAAGGGCTCAACAGGAGCAACAAAACAAAAAAAAAGTATTTATTATTTTGGGCGTTTCGTACAAACTTGCATATGATAGTCAATAGCTCTGTTGATCAGAGTGATGCTTCTTTCTCCGTAGCAAATGAATCCATCGCAAAATACGCAGATGTGTTTTACTTCACCAAATCTCATTTGTATATTTGGCACCATCTCCCTGCCCTCTGGTCCCGTTACTTCCGGTACAACAGATCTTCTGGCCATAATAGGGAGATTATCTAGGTCGTTCCGAAACTGTGCAGCACTGTAGTTGTTAGGATGCCACCTAGTCATATGGCGATGCATTGTGTAGTTTCCGAAACTGTATTTTTTGTCGGTCCCTCTGGACAGTCTATCTTGACATATAAGGCAAGTTACGTATCTTGCATTTACTTTTTTCTGACCTTTGGGAATTTAAAAAAATTGCCAAATTAAGTTTTCTTTCCGGTGAGACGTCCTGGGTTCCTCAGGCAAAAACTGCCTCTCTTCCTGCTCTTCCTCGTCTTCCTCTTCTTCCTCTTCTTGCTGAATTATAACTTGAGCAGGTGGTCCACTCTTCCTTGGATGTGGTGGAGGTGGTGGGGAAGCACCAGCTGAAGCTACTAAAGAAGCCATTGCTCAGTGATCACAAAGGGTCTTTCTCTCACAATGATGAAAGTCAGAGTGAGGAAAGAAGGAGGGATTTTCATCATTTGGGAAAAACAAGAGTTCTCAACCAATCAAAAGTGTTCATTTTAGATTATATGACCTAGTCTTACATCATTAGGAAACCAAAAGTGAAATGAACCAATGAAAAGTGTTATTACCAAGTCACATGACTTGCTGTGTTTACGTTAAGCGGTTTGCAGGGCCTCCCGGTTTGCTTCCAGAAACCTGCGCTTTGCGACTCGATTCGCGTACCAGTTCGCTAACGTAGCACGTCATATGACGTATCACGCGACAACGCGAAACGTCATGCGGACGGGAGGCGTCACGATGTTGTTTTCTAACGCGGCACTTGCGGTAAAGAAACGTTTACCGGCTCGCGGTCTATTTCGCGGCATCAAGGTCAGCTAACGGGAAGCTTCCCGATTCGCGAAGCGGGAACGAAGAAAAAAAAATATTTAAAAAAAAAATTATTCATAAACATATAAAATATATTTTTGGATTTAAAGAAGAATACATTTTACAGCTACAGATATTAGCTGTTAAAAAACCAATGAAATTCACTGAAAAAACCATAGGTTATAGACCATATATAGTTAGGAATTAGCATTTACAAAACCTTGAAAATTCACTGAAAAAAACATAGGTTATAGACCATATATAGTTAGGAATTAGCATTTAGAAAACCTTATTTTACTCACACAAAACCATTGAAATTCTATATATAGTTAGTTGCACTAACTATATATCGCGCACCCGCAATCCACTGCTGATGATGTCACATATTACATCATTCATGACATGGTCAGTGACATCACTGATGACATCACTGATGACATCTCAAATGACATCACTGATGACATCACTGATGACATCTCAAATGACATCACTGATGACATCATGACACACCAATACCAGTTACTACATACGCACTCACTGATTCCTACGTCTACACACACATTCACTCATTCACCCATACAATAACTCATACATACAGTCACTTATTATTACAACACTATCATATGCACTCATACACCTATGCAGACAGTCACACACTGCCACTCATCCATGGAGTTACTCACACACCAAGTCAGTCCTGTAAAGAATCAATCACACTTCCATTTCTTCATCTATACAGTTAAACACAGAACACCATACTTCAGTGACATCACTGATGACATCACTAATGACATCTGAAATGACATCACTGATGACATCTCAAATGACATCACTGATGACATCATGACACACCAATACCAGTTACTACATACGCACTCACTGATTCGTACGTCTACACACACATTCACTCATTCACCCATACAATTACTCATACATACAGTCAGTTATTATTAGAACACTATCATATGCACTCATACACCTAGTCAGTCCTGTGAAGAATCAATCACACTTCGATTTCCTCATCTATAGTTAAACACAGAACACCATACTTTTCACACATATACTAACACATACTTACTCTCTTATACAATCACTGATACAAGTACACATTGATATGCACAGAGTCACACACCTCCCAGCCAGCCACACACACACTCAGTCTTCCATACATCCAGTCATTCTTCAATATGTAAAACGTATTTAAACTTTACAAAAACACACAGACACTAGATGATGTCATCAGTGATGTCATTTGAGATGTCATCAGTGATGTCATCAGTGATGTCACTGACCATGTCATGAATGATGTAATATGTGACATCATCAGCAGTGGATTGCTGGTGCGCGATATATAGTTAGTGCAACTAACTATATATGGAATTTCAATGGTTTTGTGTGAGTAAAATAAGGTTTTCTAAATGCTAATTCCTAACTATATATGGTCTATAACCTATGGTTTTTTCAGTGAATATATATATATATATATGTATCAAAACAATGCCCTTGCAGGCATAGAGTGACGCATAAATTATGCAAAAAAAGAAGGAGAGAACTCTGGGTAGTTAACAAGTTTAGGTGGAAGGCAGCTCCCGTATAGAGCACCCTCAACATATATATATATATATATATATATATATATATATATATATATATATATATATATATATATATTCACAGAAAAAACCATAGGTTATAGACCATATATAGTTAGGAATTAGCATTTACAAAACCTTGAAAATTCACTGAAAAAACCATAGGTTATAGACCATATATAGTTAGGAATTAGCATTTAGAAAACCTTATTTCACTCACACAAAACCATTGAAATTCCATATATAGTTAGTTGCACTAACTATATATCGCGCACCCGCAATCCACTGCTGATGATGTCACATATTACATCATTCATGACATGGTCAGTGACATCACTGATGACATCACTGATGACATCTCAAATGACATCACTGATGATATCTCTTTTGACATCAATGGTCACATCAATGATGATATCATTAATGTGACAATACAATGCATCTCCTCAACTTTAATATAACCTCTGTTACACCCAGTGTTAAATACAGAGTATAATTTTTGAAACCATTGACACACCAATACTAGTTACTACATACGCATTCACTGATTCCTACGTCTACACACACATTCACTCATTCACCCATACAATCATTCATACATACAATCACTCATCTTTACAACACTATCATATGCACTCATACACCTATACAGACACTCACACTCTGCCACTCATCCATGGAGTTACTCACACACCTAGTCAGTCCTGTAAAGAATCAATCACACTTCCATTTTCTAATCTACACAGTTAAACATAGAGTACCTTACATTTTCAAACATATACTAACACATACTTACTCTCTTATAGAATCACTGATACAAGTACACATTGATCTGCACAGAGTCACACACCTCCCAGCCAGCCATACACACACTCAGTCTCCCATACAAATACTTGTGCAACCAATCAATAACCCATATAGCTACTTATATAGCTACTGATCAACACATGCAGCAGCTTGCACAACAACAGACATACTGATGCACACTTTCAGACAGTTTAGTCACTAACCCGTGCATTTAGTAAGACGCATTTAATCACTCACTCATACAGTCAATCACGCACCTACTAAAACCTTCATTCAGACACTTATACATCCACTCATTCTTCAATATGTAAAACATATTTAAACTTTACAGAAACACATAATCACTGGATGTTGTCATCAGTGATGTCATCAGTGATGTCACTGACCATGTCATGAATGATGTAATATGTGACATCATCAGCAGTGGATTGCGGGTGCGCGATATATAGTTAGTGCAACTAACTATATATGGAATTTCAATGGTTTTGTGTGAGTGAAATAAGGTTTTCTAAATGCTAATTCCTAACTATATATGGTCTATAACCTATGGTTTTTTCAGTGAATTTTCAAGGTTTTGTAAATGCTAATTCCTAACTATATATGGTCTATAACCTATGGTTTTTTCTGTGAATTTCATTGTTTTTTTAACAGCTAATATCTGTAGCTGTAAAATGTATTCTTCTTTAAATCCAAAAATATATTTTATATGTTTATGAATAATTTTTTTTTAAAATATTTTTTTTTCTTCGTTCCCGCTTCGCGAATCGGGAAGCTTCCCGTTAGCTGACCTTGATGCCGCGAAATAGACCGCGAGCCGGTAAACGTTTCTTTACCGCAAGTGCCGCGTTAGAAAACAACATCGTGACGCCTCCCGTCCGCATGACGTTCCACGTTGTCGCGTGATACGTCATATGACGTGCTACGTTAGCGAACTGGTACGCGAAGCGAGTGCCAAAGCGCAGGTTTCTGGAAGCAAACCGGGAGGCCCTGCAAAGCGCTTAACGTAAACACAGCAAGTCATGTGACTTGGTAATAACACTTTTCATTGGTTCATTTCACTTTTGGTTTCCTAATGATGTAAGACTAGGTCATATAATCTAAAATGAACACTTTTGATTGGTTGAGAACTCTTGTTTTTCCCAAATGATGAAAATCCCTCCTTCTTTCCTCACTCTGACTTTCATCATTGTGAGAGAAAGACCCTTTGTGATCACTGAGCAATGGCTTCTTTAGTAGCTTCAGCTGGTGCTTCCCCACCACCTCCACCACATCCAAGGAAGAGTGGACCACCTGCTCAAGTTGTAATTCAACAAGAAGAAGAAGAAGAGGAACAGGAGGACGAGCACGAAGAGAGGCAGTTTTTGCCTGAGCAGCCCAAGACGTCTCACCGGAAAGAAAACTTCATTTGGCAATTTTTTAAAATTCCCAAAGGTCAGAAAAAAGTAAATGCAAGATACGTAACTTGCCTTATATGTCAAGATAGACTGTCCAGAGGGACCGACAAAAAATACAGTTTCGGAAACTACACAATGCATCGCCATATGACTAGGTGGCATCCTAACAACTACAGTGCTGCACAGTTTCGGAACGACCTAGATAATCTCCCTATTATGGCCAGAAGATCTGTTGTACCGGAAGTAACGGGACCAGAGGGCAGGGAGATGGTGCCAAATATACAAATGAGATTTGGTGAAGTAAAACACACCTGCGTATTTTGCGATGGATTCATTTCCTACGGAGAAAGAAGCATCACTCTGATCAACAGAGCTATTGACTATCATATGCAAGTTTGTCCGAAACGCCCAAAATAATAAATACTTCTTTTTTTTGTTTTGTTGCTCCTGTTGAGCCCTTTACAATGAATCGTTTTCATTGCCCCCTCCAAGAAAAACCCCAAAAAATATAAAACTGTTCCGAAAAATTCAAAAACATTAAAAAAATGTTCAGAAAAATAAAAAAAAAAGTTCTTTTCAGAACTACCTCCCCGTTATTAAAAAATTGGTACAATATTTGGAACTGTGCCAACCTCTATTTCTCTTAGTTCGCTTCCTAGTTCGCTCGCTGGTACGCGAACTGGAAGCGAACCAAAAACAGTAAGTATAAGGGAAGGAAACACACACTTATGTTAAAAGAAAGACAGCTATAGGGGAGTAAACTAGAGATACTATTACCCATAATCCACTACTGATGATGTCACATATTACATCATTCATGACATGCTCAGTGACATCATCAGCAGAGGATTGCGGGTTTTTTGGCAACATGCCTTATCCACGGTTTAATAACGCTGCCTTTTGCTTTATATAAGTTTTCAAATTGTATGAAATATATACCAATAGGTCTTTATGAACCTTTAGGTAGTGCTTTTGTTCATGAGGTCTGGTCGCTTCCATACACATACAGATGTTTCAAAGATGATCAAGAAGTTTATCTGAATGGAGAGGAATGCACTGAGACGCCAGATCATTCACTAATGTGTAGGCACATACAGTTACACGATTCATGCAACAAACACCGACCAAATATGGCTTGCGTGTTGCAAGGCACGCCAGTTCCTGCTATCATCCCCACGTTCAAGTTGTTGGAAAATGGTAGTTATTTGATGCTCAATAATGAAGATTGTTCTGAGTTAATTAAAAGTATTCCTTTTATCGTAACAGTAAGTGAACGGGTTATTTGCTGCAGAAATGTTCTATTTCCTCCCACACATGAACATAGGGAGTTTTCAATCTGGCCACAAATACCAACCTTGGGACACGTTTCAACGGCATGACAAGAATAAGAGCTCTTTTGTCTCAGAGAGAGGTGGCCTTGAGTTCGGCCCGTGAAACTTTCGTACTTCACATAGCGAACACCCGTACACAGGTTTGCCTTTCAATTTCAGCAACATGTTTCCGACTATCTTTAACGCATCCTCCACAAAATCCCTGGCACACTTTTTTAAAGTTGTTACCAGTGGTCTCGTGACTTCATTTGAGAAAATCTTTGGAGTCATCCCTGCTCCCTTTCATTCCATTTTCTCCACTCTGGTTCGTGGATTGCATTTTTACTTGCATTACCAGCGGACGCTCTTGTGCTTTTTTACATTTTTAAATATGGATGTCCCTCCTATGCAACCTCCGACCCTGCAGCTGCTGACACTGTTCCGCAATCGCATGCTAGAATATTATGGCACAATGCCGTTGGCGATATTAAGCACGGCATATGGATTATCTTTTCGGTTCTCCTACTTCACCTGTGTCCAGCCTGTATTTCACTGCCTGACCTGTGATTTCGATTGGGCCATTGATTTGTGTCTCTGCGGACCGGTTTCTCCTGACGTCGACTTTAATCAGCTGATGACTCCTATCATTACTCACGAGTTGATTTGTCCTGGCGAAAGGATTATGGCTGTGGCATTGATGCATGGACTACTTGGTCCCTGGAATTTACTGGCGGCAGCACAGTCTTTCTTGGAACACAGCTTTCTTGAAAACCCACCGAGCTGTCCTCTGATGGTGATAGAGGATCCGGTGCTGGGAGAGCACGTATGTTCTTTTCCGCTTTTAAATTGGATGGCTGAACTGTTTTCGGATGAAGACGGTGACTTCCTGTTGGAGGCTGTTGCAGCTTATTTTGCATACACAGTTATGTCATAGACCTTTTTCATGTTTCATATGCTGAGTACTAGCATTTCATTGACAATTCATTGACTTAATTGTCAAGTTTTTATTATTTACCTTGCCTATTGGCTTAAGACTCGATAAAGTACTTGGCTGTTTTATTTTTCTTTAGCATTGAATTTTCCTAGTTTTTAATGCTTTACCTTGCGGACCGTCCACATATAAACTTGCAATCTGCTCTCATGAGATGGCACTTCTATTATCTTATTCAGTTCGTTTCCGGATCATGAGGAGGTGTCATCTAGGTCCTGGATATCTTTACACCGTGTTAAGTTAGCATGGGCTCATTACCGGTTTAAACGCCATTTTTCCTTTTTTGCAACTTCTGCACACGACATTTAGTTGTTGCTTTAGCTTTCCACCTAGTAGTTCATCGTGGTTTACATGAGAATAATATGTTATTGGTCTACTATCTGCTTTACTTGTTAAACTATATCTGTACAGCGAGTGCTAAAGTTTCAAGAACAACACGATACAGAATTGTTATGAGGTCTGATCTCCACGACTTCATACTCATAACATAAGTGCAACTTCTGCCAATTCTGGGCATGAGGCGGGTTTTATATTGCTTTGCCGAACACACATACACAACAGTTGATGCGGTTCACATGAAGAGAGAGCTGGTGTATGCTGATGTGATTCCTTCAAATCTAAGACACTAAAGTATGGGCACGCCCTAAACCAACACAAAGAGACCTTCTTAGCAAATAATATAATATGTGTATTAGGGAGGGTGAGATATAAGCAGCCGCGGGCCGTGGAGGGAGTTACGGTGAGGCAGGGAGGCGGGGAGGGGGAGAAGCAGGGTGGAGCCCTCTCTACCTTGCCCCTCCCCCTCCCCGCCTCCCTGCCCCACCGTAACTCCCTCCACGGCCCGCGGCTGCTTATAAGTGTTGCTAACTCTTATTCATTTACAGCATGTTAACATACTGTCACCATTCGCTTTTTATGTACTAGTAACTATGCTGGTAATTTTGCTACTGATAATATGTGTACTTGTATTCTCCACCCTGCTTCTCCCCCTCCCCGCCTCCCTGCCTCACCGTAACTCCCTCCACGGCCCGCGGCTGCTTATAAGTGTTGCTAACTCTTATTCATTTACAGCATGTTAACATACTATCACCATTCACTTTTTATGTACTAGTAACTATGCTGGTAATTTTGCTACTGATAATATGTGTACTTTTATTATCTAAGGTACTACGCCTGAGAAGACGGCATTAGTAAATAAACATTTCAAATACACATGTGTTCTTCTTAACTCCATGTTCTGGTTTCTAAGAAATATATAACGACCGACTGTTCATGAGTTCCACGTATCCTGAGGTACTATAAGTTCATATTATGGATTGTCTAAACATTGAGAGTTTGTTATATCCAATGTGACACTGTACCTAGCTTGCTAAATAGTTTTTGATTACTAACGTGAGTTTTGGGACACCCTAATTCGCCGAGGTTCCAATCCTCTGTCCACAGTTCTGTGTGAGAACAGAAACCCTGCGACAGGGGCACCCCCGACCCTTGCTGGACCTTCATCACACTTGCGATACAACTCCAGCAATGCGCCACCTTTACGGCACAGATACATCACGCATCTGTGCTGTTTTTGCCCCGTGATGCGCCGCATTGTAAATGCAGCACACCATAGGTGACGGAACAGCGGCACAGAATGACTAACACATCCCTGGTGATGCGCCAGTCATCATAAATCTATCCCTATGCTTCTTATCTTGTTAGAGATGAACCGCCATATGTATCATCAAAGTTATTTGCATTTCCTAAATAGCGAACTTTAAGGAATAAATAGCGATTCTTTACCATTCCTAGTTTGCGATGAGCTATTTGCTAATTAGCCGAATGTAGCCCAATGAAGCCCAATGTAGCCCAATGTAGCCCAAAGATGGCCGCCAGACACACAAAAAAACAAATGTAGCCCAAATATCAGCCAGATGTAGCCCAACTATAGCCCAGTGACAGAATGACCAATCAGCTTCGCAAACCTCCGTTACGCGAAGCGGAGCGCTGTTACAGATATATATCTTTTTTTGAACGTTAATTTCTCAAAATCCACTGGAGCACATATATTGAGACCTAGCAAAGGCACATCGGGCTACCAGTCCCTAATATTTTGCCAAGTTTCGTGCAAATCCATTCAGCCGTTCAATTATTATTTTTATTATTTTTTTTTGCCCCGCGGGGCCCTTTTAAAACCTCCACATCAAACCTAGGGGGTCAGCGAGGATCTACTATGCCCCCTTATAGTTATTTCCCCCTTTGTTTTGACCTCCTCTTGTCTCTCGATCCTACCGAGAGACAAGATGGCGGCCGCTACGGACTGTTTGGAATGTTGACAGACGCCGGAGAACCAATCAGCTTCGCTTCACAAAGCTCCGTTGCGCGAAAAGTCCGCGAACCAGAGCGCTAACCGGTCCGCTGTTACAGATATATATCTTTTTTTAAACGTTAATTTCTCAAAATCCACTGGAGCACATATATTGAGACCTACAAAAGGCACATCGGGCTACCAGTCCCTACAATTTTGCCAAGTTTCGTGCAAATCCATTCAGCCGTTCGGGCTAAAAGTGAGGCCAACCGCCCTATGGAAAACTCAATGTTAAAAACACGTTTTGGGACCCCCCTTTTTTCTCGGCCCCCACTGGACGAACCCCCCCCAAATTTTCAAGGGCTGCTCAGAAACAAAATGTGCCATTTTCCTGAAAATTTCAGCCAATTCCGTCCACAAACGCCAAAGTTATTAGACATAGAATTTTCAAAAAACCCATAGAGAAAAAATCCTAACTATATATACCTACTGGCGACCGCCAGTAGGTAATATATATATATATATATATGTAAAAATCAAATTGGCTAGCAAATAATCAAACTGGATTCATACATTGCAACAAATGCAAAGCATGCAAAAATGGGATACATATGAAAGAAGTCAAAGATCGCATGGGAAGAACTTTTAAAATCACAGAAAGAATAATGTGTGACTCAACGTATGTAGTCTATGGGCTTCATCCTGGACCCCTCCCTCTCGATGACCAGACAAGTCAACGCCGTCTCCTCATCGTGCTTCAACATCCTGCGTATGCTTCGCAAGATCTTCCGCTGGATCCCGACCGAGACCAGGAAGAATGTCACCCAGGCACTCGTCACCAGCCGACTGACTACGGAAACGCCCTCTACGCCGGAACCACAGCCAAGCTACAGAAAAGACTCCAGCGCATCCAGAACGCCTCCGCCCGACTCATTCTGGATGTCCCCCGACGCAGCCACATCTCCAGCCACCTGAGGAACCTGCACTGGCTCCCCGTCGACAAGAGGATCACGTTCCGGCTCCTCACCCACGCACACAAGTCCCTCCACGACCTGGGCCCCAAGTACCTCAACGACCGCCTGACCTTCTACACGCCCACCCGCCAGCTACGGTCCACCAGCCTCGCCCTCGCAGCCGTACCATGCATCCGAAGAGCCACCGCCGGAGGAAGATCCTTCTCTTACCTGGCTGTCAATACTTGGGACTCCCTCCCCATCCACCTTCGGCTGACCCAGGACCATCACGCCTTCAGGAAACAACTCAAGACCTGGCTGTTCGAGCAGTAGCATACCCCTCCCCCCAAGCGCCTTGAGACCCTCCCGGGTGAGTAGTGCGCTATACAAATGGCATGATTGATTGATTGATTGATATGTAATCATGTGCAACTGCGGGCTCTGGTACATAGGCAGTACCATCTGCCCTCTAAAAAAGAGGATATTGGAGCACTTGCGTGCCATCCAAAATGAGGACACAAACTACGCAATTGTTAAACACTTGAAAATGCATGAAAAAGAAAAAAAACAAGAGTGAAATCAAGTATTTTGGCCTGATAACTGTACCAAAAAATGAGAGAGGAGGGAATAGAACCCTAAAACTACGAATACTAGAATCACCAATGATTATAAGATTCAAGACAAAGACCCCATTCGGGATCAATGGGGACGAGGAATTACACAGCCATCTGTAAAGAAACCTGAGGAGGAACTCATATGTGTGAATATTGTACATAATAACAATTTAAAATGAAGAATAAAGGACAATGAAAAAACATTCCTTATCAGTAATTAGACATGGCGAAAAAAACATTAATGCACTGAGCATTCTAAAAAGAAACAATATATAATGTAAATATTGTAAATAATGGCCGACGATCTAAAATATACAAGAGTTTTGGACAGAAGGAAAGGAGCCCTGATCTCTGAATGGTCTTGGAAATGAACAAAAACATCAACGGAAACAACTGTGTTTGAAAATTACAACAGATCGATTCCAAGACTCTTTTCATGCAAAAATCTGACACTGGATGTCATATCCCTATATACAAATATAAGCAATGATATAGGGATAGAGGCTTGCAATTATTTCTTGCGGGATCGCAACATTCAATACAAAAATCATAATGAAATGTTACGTGACATGATTGTACTATGTTTATCAGAGAACATTTTCTTGTTTGGAGAGGAACTATATAGACAAAAGAGTGGAACAGCCATGGGCTTTTCTTTTAGTCCAAACTACGCATGCTTGACGATGGGCTACTGGGAAAAGGAGGTTGCTTGGGCCCCGGAAAATGATCATATGACCAGCAAAATCATCTGCTGGATAAGATTCATAGACGATCTATTTATCATCTGGGATGGGTCCCCAGAGGAATTTGAAAAGTACTATCAAATCATGAATGGAAGTGTGACAGGGTTAAACTTCACATATGAGATCAACAAGCAAGAAGTAACTTTCCTTGATACACACATCTATATCAAGGATAATCAGATACATTCTACCCTGCATAGAAAGTCAACAGCAACCAATGCCACACTGGAAGCCACAAGTTTTCATCAAGCATCTTTAATTGCCAGCATCCCCTATGGGGAGGTTCTCCGCATAAAAAGAATTTGTAGTGAAGAATCGGAATGGCAAAAACACAGCTCTCTAACGAAAAGAAGATTCAAAAATCCTAATATATAACCATGGAAATGTGGAAAAATGCTGGGAGAGGGCAAATGAGAAACCCAGAGGTGATTGTCTAAAACGATCAATTGAAAATAAAGACGCCAAAGAACAAGAACCAATCAGACTTATCACGGATTACTCCGAAGGGAGCAAAACATTCCTGCAAATTATGAGAAAAAATTGGAAAATCTTACATTTGGATGATACAGTTAGAAAATTAGTTGGAAAACACCCGACGGTAACTTATCGGAGAGCACCATACCTCAAGGATCAATTGATTCACAGTCATTTCAAAACCAAAAAGGATAAAGGAAATGACTGGCTCAAAACCACAGGTTTTGTAAAATGTTACGGATGCAAAATGTGTCAAATTGCGAAACAAATCAAGGAAATAAAAATGCCGAACAACAACAAATGGGAAATACGTCAGCTAATCACCTGCAAAACAGACTTTACAATCTATGGAATAGAATGCCCATGCCCACTAATGTACGTGGGAAGTACAAAAGGTGAACTAAAGAAACGCATCATGGAACATGCTAGAGCAACCACACATAAGGATAGAGCAAATGCCGTTGCCAAGCACATGGAGCAATCACACAATGCAGACTGGTTAAAACTGAAATTCTTCGGAATAGAAACGATACCTAAAAATATTCGAGGAGGTGACCGAGAGAGAATCTTACGACAGAAAGAGTCACGTCACATCCTAAACTTCAGAACTCTGAATCCGTATGGCCTCAACCAATCGGAGGAGTTATACACTCATCTTCAATAAACATCAATGTACAGCAAGTTTGAATGAGAATATAAAAGGGGAACATCAAATATGATCAATCAGAAAAGATCTTTATTCTTGCAAAGAAGTTATAATTACATAAAAATGATTAGAATGGGAGAGAACAAACCCCACCAGAGGGGAAAACACGATGACAGAGTTAAAAATTAAAATTCACTTTGGATTTATTAAAAAAGGAACATTACAAAAAGAGAATAATTTTAATTTGATTTGCTCTAAGCAAGATCGAAAAAACAAAAATAATTTCAAAATGTAACCTAAGGAAAAGAAAAACGAACTTTCCTCCCCTAGAGACTCTTTTTAATTAAAAATTAAAATTACGTTAACCACAATGCTCGGTATCAGACCACAGGAAATGATGTCACACATTGCTTTGACTGTTTAAATTGTTTGAAAAAAATGTGGGAAGTTGATCGTGAGCAAGATGCTTGTAGCATCGAAACGCGTAGGTCATCTGCTTTCGTGCTAAATGAATTAAAATAACACTAATTGTGGATTTCATTAGGTGTGCGCCTATTTTCTTTGCTGTGAGGCGAAGGAGTGTGGAATATATATATATTCGTCACCAAAGTTCGCTAGTCCCCCGGCCTCACTGCGACGGCGGGCTTCAAGCGAGGAAACGATCCCCAAATATTGTTTGTGCCGTTTTTTGTAAAAAAAGCAAGCTTGAGCCCAAATCCATAATGCATGGTATATTTACTCACACAAAATTGTCAAAGACCACCCGGCGCGTTTCGGTGCAGCCGCACCTTGGTCACAGGTAAATTCAGTTTGTGAATACATCCATTGTAAGTGTCACAAAATAATGAAAAACATAAAAGTAGGACTACCCGTCCCAACACTATTGAGAGAACATAAGCAATGGCAGACATCTTTTAGTGGCGTCCGAAATTCATCTCACTAGTAAATATACATTGTGGTTATTCAATAACATGTGTGCCAGGAAATTGTTACAGCTACTGTTATTTAACCCCTCCCATGCTGGTGACGAACCCCAGCCGTCACGCCCCGTGGTGGGCGTGTGCTGATGACCGCTGGGGTTCGTCACGGCCCCGCCCTGTTCGTTTGTTTACAGCACACGGGGGAAATTGCGGCGGCAGCGAAGGGGTTAAACCGTAATCCTGTTGATCATATGTAAACACTTTGTTTACTGTAATGGTTGATGCTTATATTGTGCAGTAAATACCTGCCGACCATTCAGTCCATATGGGCACTCTAGTCAATTATTTTTTACCGCAATTCTGCCCAAGTGGGCATGCAAACCATTAACGGTACATAACAAAGAGCAAAAAGTGCTACAGCCCTAGTGGGCAAAGTGCCGCAAACAAAGATCATAACAATTTTACCCTTGTGGGCTGAAAAATCACATAGTTTATAATTTGTTATTGGTTCAACCACATTTTCATATATAAAACATTCGGTACATCTCAAATAGTTGTTGTTGCATATTCATCCCAGTTGTGTGCGGACTACTTGTCTCCTACAAAAAATAATAAAAATGTGAAATCACTATAGTGAAAGTGCATAATAAAACCAATGCTTCACATCGTATACAGAATCACATCTCATCCGTATCATACGTACAATTCATAAATCATCTTAACCCAAATGTACTGCCATCTCTTCATCCTTATTAAGACCCTTCGGTTGTACTGTGTCATACTTGATTATAAATCTGGATTCAAGTTGCCGTAACTGTTTATTTCTGTCTCCACCCCTTTCTGAGATTGGAACCCTATCTAGGGAGGCAGAATTGTAGTTGACTGACATCCTTCCTATGGCAATCCTTGAAATGTTTAGCAATAGGGTAGTTTTTATCTTCATTCAAAATTGCCCTAGTGTGTTCAAGGACTCTTTTTTTGACCTGATGTATCGTACTCTCAATATACACTAATGGGCATGGGCAGCGCAATACATAAACACAATAATCCGACTTGCAAGTCAGGTGTTTTTCTATTGTATATGGCTTCTGGGTGTTCGAAAGCTGCACCTCTTTCCTGTTTACACTATTCTTACAGGCTTTGCATGCCCGACACGTAAAGAAACCCTTTATTGCCCTCAAATCTGTTTTTTTCTTTGGGAGTATTGCTACAGAGCAGATCTTTCAATGCTGTACATTTTCTAAATGTGATCTGCGGTTGATTGCCAACCAAGCTCTTCAGTGTTGGATCAAGATTCAGTAATTGCCAGTACTTTTTTTTTACTTCTCCTTACATGCCAAGACTGGTTACTGTAAGCCGTGATGAATCTAAGGGGTTCTTTCTCGTCTGAAATTACTGTCTTTGGATGTAACAGATCACCCCTCTCGATTGTCCTTACTTTCACACATGCTTGTTCTACCACTTTATCAGAGTATCCCCGCTCTCTTTGAAACGTTTCCTCATGTTCATCATTTCATTATAAAAGTCCTTGTCTGTCCCGCAGTTACGTTTGGCTCGTAACAATTCGCCAAACGGGATGCTATCAATCAGTTTTTGCGGATGGCAACTAGCAGCATGTAATAGGCTGTTGCCTGCAGTGGGCTTGCGGAACAACCTACTCCTAACCCTGCCCCCTTCAGCATATACCATCACATCTAAAAACTCTACTGACCTTTTGTCTTTGTTGCATGTGAATTTTAGATTACATTCATTCACATTCAGGTCGGTCACAAATTGTATTGCATCCTCTCTAATGCCTCTCCAGATGCAGAACACGTCATCTATGTACCGGACCCAGAGGACCACATTCTGGGAAAAGGCCAAGATGTTACTGGCCACCTGCTTCTCCCACCAGCCCAGGAATAAACCCGCATAACTGGGGGCGAAGCTGGTTCCCATTGCGATCCCCCGGGCCTGGCAATAGATGACATGATTGAACAAGAAGTAGTTGTTCGTAAGGCAAAACTGCATCATGCTTATTAGCATCTTGGTGTGTGGAGAGTATTTGCCTTCACGTTGTTGCAAGAAATGTTGGTTTGCTGCTAATCCTAGATTGTGCGGTATGCACGTGTAGAGGCTGTTGACATCCAGTGTCAACAGCCACATGTCATCATCCCATTGGATTGGTTCAATAGTTCTTAAGAAATTCCTTGTATCTTGCAGATACGACGGCAATTTCTGAACATATGGGCGTAAGAAGTGGTCAATGTATCTAGAGGTGTTTTCATATGTACTACCCATGGACGAAACGATCGGTCGTCCCGGGGGGTTTGAAGCGTTTTTATGTAGCTTGGGTAAAAATATAATACCGCTAGCTTCGGGTAGTCACACTTAAGGAATTTAAACTCATCTTCCGATACTAGCCCCTCTTGTTTCCACTCAAGCAATTGGCCTTGATATTCGCGGTTACTTTTTTCATAACTGCTCCTGTTGCTTCGAACATAACTTTCTTCATCCTCTAGTTGTCGAAGACCCTCTTTAAGGTACATGTCTAAAGGCCACACCACCACATTCCCGCCCTTATCGGACATTTTTATAACAATATCACTGTTCGTTTTCAATTCCTGCAGGGCTTGGCGCTGTTTGATATTCAAATTGTCGTATGTCGGTTTACTGAGTTGGTTTAATTTCTTAAATTCCTTAACATACCCTTCTCAAAAACATCTATCACCTCGTTGTGAATCTTTAATAAAAATCTGGATTTAGATTTGAATCCACTACCTCTTTCAGCATCTAGACTCGCTTCATCATTAGTTGAGCCGTCAGCAGTAACTCTTTCCCTCTCATCACCTGTCAAACAGTTATTTGCCATATCCAAGGGATTCACATTACTTATTGCCGTGCTCTCAGTACGTCTGGCTGCCCGCCCTCTTTCAAATTACAAAACCATTTCGTTAGTTTTAATTTACGAATAAAGTGAAAGAGGTCAATCCTTCCCTCAGTATAATTAAATTTACTCGAAGGACAAAAAGTTAATCCTAGCGACAAGACTTCAATTTGGTCTACAGTTAAAGTGAAATTGGATAAATTTACCACTGTGTGGAAGTCCTTCATTTTTTGGCGGTGTTGCCTCTTGTTCTCACTCCCACGTAGGCATCCAGTGATCCCTGCTTTTTTTAGCCTCTGGTGGTTCCTCCTCTGGCGCCTCGTCCTCGACCTCGATTTGGCGACTCCTGAGGCCCTGGGCTGGCTAGCCCTTCTCTGCCCTGCGCCATTAGCGAGAACTCCATTTAAATATTGGTTCTTACTCCTTCACTTTCATTGGAGATTACATTTCCACCCTCTGCAACAGTACTGGTTCCCGGTGTCTCCTCATTACTATAGGTCCCATTAGGTGCACTCGGTGGTGTTCCTACTTGTAGATTTGGAGTTACCAACTTTTTCCTATTAAGTTCTCTCAGGTGGTCGAATTTTCTCCAGGTAAAAATCTGGCCCCTTTCATAATTTAATTGGTTGCGGTGGAACTTGGTCTGTGTTTTCAATTTGATTTCTTCTTCTGCCTTTAGCAGTCTTGTCGTTAGCTTTTTCATTTCTGTTTCAAAGTCGTTTTCTGAGTATTGTTTTAGTTGGAAAGTGATTGATTCTATTTGTTCAGCCAAACGTGCAGTGTCTTTCAACGCATACTTGATCAGCAGCTTCAACATGACCGTTGAACACTCGTATTTATTCTGGACCCACTCCTCGATGAGCTCCGGGTCAGGATCTGTAAAAGTTGTGGTTATGAATATACGCAGACCTCTTGGCACTCATCCGTGCTCAACATATTTTTGGAGAGTGGTGGCCTCCCACCACTTTACTTGTTCTAATTTCACAAGTTTCCATAACTTGTCCAATGTTTTTCTCCTCGGGTTTCTTCAGCCAGTCAGAACACCTCCGCTCCTTCAGGAAACGATTATTTCACGTGAAAAAAAAATTCTCTCTGCATACAGTATTTCGTAGGTAGGCGGGCCGGGAGATTCTTTCTCATAGAGAAATACTATTCGTCACCAACGTGAAGGCAAATACTCTCCACACACCAAGATGCTAATAAGCATGATGCAGATTTGCCTTACGAACAACTACTTCTTGTTCAATCATGTCATCTATTGCCAGGCCCGGGGGACCGCGATGGGAACCTGCTTCGCCCCCAGTTACGCGGGTTTATTCCTGGGCTGGTGGGAGGAGCAGGTGGCCAGTAACATCTTGGCCTTTTCCCAGAATGTGGTCCTCTGGGCCCGGTACATAGATGACGTGTTCTGCATCTGGTGAGGCAGTAGAAAGGATGCAATACAATTTGTGACCGACCTGAATGTGAATGAATGTAATCTAAAATTCACATGCAACATAGAAAAAAGGTCAGTGGAGTTTTTAGATGTGATGGTATATGCTGAAGGGGGCAGGCTTAGGAGTAGGTTGTTCTGCAATCCCACTGCAGGCAACAGCCTATTACATGCTGCTAGTTGCCATCCGCAAAAACTGATTGATAGCTTCCCGTTTGGCGAGCCAAACGTAACTGCGGGACAGACAAGGACTTTTATAATGAAATGATGAACATGAGGAAATGTTTCAAAGAGAGGGGATACTCTGATAAAGTGGTAGAACAAGCATGTGTGAAAGTAAGGACAATTGAGAGGGGTGATCTGTTACATCCAAAGACAGTAATTTCAGACGAGAAAGAACCCCTTAGATTCATCACGGCTTACAGTAAACAGTCTTGGCAAGTAAGGAGAAGTCTAAAAAAGTACTGGCAAGTACTGAATCTGGACCCAACACTGAGGAGCTTGGTTGGCAATCAACCGCAGATCACATTTAGAAAATGTACAGCATTGAAAGATCTGCTCTGTAGCAATACTGCCAAAGAAAAAACAGATTTGAGGGCAATAAACGGTTTCTTTACGTGTCGGGCATGCAAAGCCTGTAAGAATAGTGTAAACAGGAAAGAGGTGCAGCTTTCGAACACCCAGAAGCCATATACAATAGAAAAACACCTGATTTGCAAGTTGGATTATTGTGTTTATGTATTGCGCTGCCCATGCCCATTAGTGTATATTGGGAGTACGATACATCAGGTCAAAACAAGAGTCCTCGAACACACTAGGGCAATTTTGAATGAAGATAAAAACGACCCTATTGCTAAACATTTCAAGGATTGCCATAGGAAGGATGTCAGTCAACTACAATTCTCCACCCTAGATAGGCTTCCAATCTCAGAAAGGGGTGGAGACAGAATTAGACAGTTACGGCAACTTGAATCCAGATTTATAATCAAGTATGACACAGTACAACCGAAGGGTCTTAATAAGGATGAAGAGATGGCAGTACATTTGGGTTAAGATGATTTATGAACTGTACATATGATACGGATGAGATGTGATTCTGTATACGAAGTGAAGCATTGGTTTTATTATGCACTTTCACTATAGTGATTTCACTTTTTTATTATTTTTTGTAGGAGACAAGTAGTCCGCACACAACTGGGATAAATATGCAACAACAACTATTTGAGATGTACCAAATGTTTTGTATATGAAAATGTGGTTGAACCAATAACAAATTATAAACTATGTGATTTTTCAGCCCACAAGGGTAAAATTGTTATGATCTTTGTTTGCGGCACTTTGCCCACTAGGGCTGTAGCACTTTTTTCTCTTTGATATGTACCGTTAATGGTTTGCATGCCCACTTGGGCAGAATTGCAGTAAAAAATAATTGACTAGAGTGCCCGTAGGGGCTGAATGGTCGGCAGGTATTTACTGCACAATATAAGCATCCACCAATACAGTAAACATAGTGTTTACATATGATCAACAGGATTACGGTTTAATAACAGTAGCTGTAACAATTTCCTGGCACACATGTTATTGAATAATCACAATATAGGTATACAACCTTTACCACGCAACTTTTACAACGACCTACCATTACCACGCAATTTTTACAACGCAGGATCCATTACAACGAAGTACCATTACAACGCATGTATTTACAACGCAGGTACCTTTACAACGCATACCATTACAACGTAAGTATTGGTAAGTATATAATTTTATCAAAAATATTATAAGTTTGGATTTTTGGGTAAAGGGGTATTTTTAGGGTTCAGGGTCAGTTTTGGGTTTTTGGGTAAAGGGGTATTTTTAGGGTTCAGGGTCAATTTTGGGTTTTTGGGTAAAGGGGTATTTTTAGGGTTCAGGGTCAGTTTTGGGTTTTTGGGTAAAGGGGTATTTTTAGGGTTCAGGGTCAATTTTTGGGTTTTGGGTAAAGGGGTATTTTTAGGGTTCAGGGTCAGTTTTGGGTTTTTAGGTAAAGGGGTATTTTTAGGGTTTAGGGTCAGTTTTGGGTTTTTGGGTAAAGGGGTATTTTTAGGGTTCAGGGTCAGTTTGGGGTTTTTGGGTAAAGGGGTATTTTTAGGGTTCAGGGTCAGTTTTGGGTTTTTGGGTAAAGGGGTATTTTTAGGGTTCAGGGTCAGTTTTGGGTTTTTGGGTAAAGGGGTATTTTTAGGGTTCAGGGTCAGTTTTGGGTTTTTGGGTAAAGGGCTATTTTTAGGGTTCAGGGTCAGTTTTGGGTTTTTAGGTAAAGGGGTATTTTTAGGGTTTAGGGTCAGTTTGGGGTTTTTGGGTAAAGGGGTATTTTTAGGGTTCAGGGTCAGTTTTGGTTTTTTGGGTAAAGGGGTATTTTTAGGGTTCAGGGTCAGTTTTGGGTTTTTGGGTAAAGGGGTATTTTTAGGGTTCAGAGTCAGTTTTGGGTTTTTTGGGTAAAGGGGTATTTTTAGGGTTCAGGGTCAATTTTGGGTTTTTGGGTAAAGGGGTATTTTTAGGGTTCAGGGTCAGTTTGGGGTTTTTGGGTAAAGGGGTATTTTTAGGGTTCAGGGTCAGTTTTGGGTTTTTAGGTAAAGGGGTATTTTTAGGGTTTAGGGTCAGTTTTGGGTTTTTGGGTAAAGGGGTATTTTTAGGGTTCAGGGTCAGTTTGGGGTTTTTGGGTAAAGGGGTATTTTTAGGGTTCAGGGTCAGTTTTGGGTTTTTGGGTAAAGGGGTATTTTTAGGGGTTCAGAGTCAGTTTTGGGTTTTTTGGGTAAAGGGGTATTTTTAGAGTTTAGGGTCAGTTTTGGGTTTTTGGGTAAAGGGGTATTTTTAGGGTTCAGGGTCAGTTTTGGGTTTTTGGGTAAAGAGGTATTTTTAGGGTTCAGGGTCAGTTTTGGGTTTTTGGGTAAACGGGTACAGGGTAAAAATTAAGTACAATTAAATTTAAATTAAATTGATTAAATTAAATTAAATTAAATTAAATTAAATTAAATTAATTAAATTAAATTAAATTAAATTAAATTACATTAAATTAAATTATATTAATTTTAATTAATTTACATTAAAAAAAATATTATAAACTTACCAATACTTACGTTGTAATGGTATGCGTTGTAAAGGTATATGCGTTGTAAATACATGCGTTGTAATGGTACTTCGTTGTAATGGATCCTGCGTTGTAAAAATTGCGTGGTAATGGTAGGCGTTGTAAAAGTATGCGTTGTTACGTCATACATCCATTGCTTAGTTGGGTGGAAAAGGTAGTAACATATACATGATACACATCCCTATGACTCTACATAACAAAAGCCCTGTCAAACTAAAAAAAACACAATATGTTTCATCTAAGACACAACATAAAGTATACTAAATAGACTAAACCAAAAAACCACAACCCAGAAGTCCTATGCATTGTGTCTTGGTCACAGTTGGCATGTCAAACATCTTCTCAGGCCATGTAGACACACTCAACTTCACTTATCTCACACATACTAATTGAAAAGCTTGGACAGCAAATTGCAAATAACATTACCCATAGATAGGCTATACATGCCCTATCCTGCTGCTTACCATACTCTGGTATGGTGCATCATATTTCTGGGCCTATAAGCAAACGTAGGGACATATGTGCACCAATACAGAATCCAAAGGACCATTACATAAGCATGATGTTGCCTTTCTCCAGTTCACAGAATAAGGAAATGGCAAGACTCTCACACTCTAAATGTGGCATAAGCCCAGAATGATAGGTACATTACAACACTAGGTACTGTACAACTCTACAATCATAGCATGTCATCACTAGCATTCCAATCGTGTGACACCCATTCATGTATCATACTCTGGGTCCACATGCAACTAACACACACAAACATGGTGTCTCTGTAAGGACAGAAAAACACTGTAACTTACTGAGGCTTGTCCTGGACACACACACCATCCACTCGATTTACCCAAAAAATATCAGGATGTAATGAGTAACATCTAATTTAAAATGCACTGGAGGATACAGACCATAGACACCTTGCCTAGCAGGAATATCTGAAGAAAGGGGAATCCTGGAAGGCAACAGGGCCAGGACATTGTCAGAACAATACCTACCTCACACTCACCATAGGCAAAGGACATGTACAATATGGATCAACTGCCTTGAAATGGAATTGGCCTACAGTGGCAGCCACCTGAGGCAATGTGTCGTTGCAACTAGTTAACCAGATCTATTGGAGGCACAGACATTGCTCCACCCTTATCAAGTTACATACATCAATTGTACCATTACTCTGTGCACATGTGTGTCCAGATTCACTACCATGTAGGCAACGTCCATATGTATCCAGGTGTATTGATAAGACAGTTGTTTTTCAGTCCATTATATACATATGCAGCATGCTTATCCAAAACTGTTGTACTTTGCCACATTTGCACTATGTTAAAATCTGAAGGCAGAAATTATGAGGAAGTCTAATTTCAAAATCAAAGGTTTGCAACTTCATGTCACACTCAAAGAGAAAACTAATGTTGACATTGAGACCCTGCCAATGTAGGCACAACAATCTATATTACATCCTAACTGATGGCTCATTCCCCATTGACCATATTCAATCCATGTCATACTAACATCACTGTACACAAATTACACATGAATGACAGTTCACAACAAATCCATTTTGGGGACACAAAAATCTGAAAACGAAATTAGAACATGCTTTATTCAGCAGAAAAGGTGTTTTTGAAAGAGAACAAGGCCAATGGCCAGTCCAAGAGAGTTCTTCACGTGGGCCACAAAGTTCATGCCCATCATTGCTTGCCTGCACTTGTCCTGCAAAGGGACACCTTCCCCAGAAGGGGCATCTAGGTGGTAGGCCAGGCACCAAGGGGACAAGACTAGGGAGTACTGGGTTGGTCTTTGGGAGAGTGAGATCAGGAGGGGGGTGGGACAAACTTGTTATTAAATGGCTTAGAAGAGGGAGATATATATTCAGTTTTTTTTATATGATTGAGTTAGGTTAGTGCTGACAATAACGGCATATAATAGTGTTGCATTGACACACAATCTTGAACACTGGGAGTTGCATTACGGATATATTTGGATACTTGGACTTGGTCCTTTTGAACATATTATATGGTGGCTACAAGATTGATCTGGAAAGAACATCAGTGAGATGCTTCACTTCACTACAACATTTATGACACAATTGTGATTTAGCAAATTCTGATATTGAATATTAATTTATGTACTTAGGAACTGTTGAAAAGTTATTGGGAACTGGACGATTTTCTGGTATTGCTTGTGTTAGGCTAAGTTTTTTCTGAGGTATGAATCTCGTCATAGGTGCGCTGGTTTATTCAAATTCAAAAAGTCTTTATTTCGATAAAAATCATAAAAGACACATTAACGGGACAATTTACATTTATGGCTGATTAAAACAGATCCAGCAGCAAATAGTGTCCAAAAAGTAGCAAGACGTTACATGAAGTCAATCTCCAACATTAAGAATATAAATAATTAATTAAAAGTGGTGGTGGATTTTATGACCATTTTAAATAAAATCCAACTTCATCAATTAAAAAAAATCAGATTATTAAAAAACAACAGTAATTCCAACTCTTTATTGCTCTAAGACAGTAAAGTAACAAGTGAAATGTATGTGGTTTAGATGAATACACACAACTCATCAATATGTGCAAAGACCTCGGGCTCGTATAATCCACATCCAGTGAAGACATTTTGCAACAGCTACAACCACAGGCTGTGAGTTATTTGTTTTTAAAATCCTCAATGCCTCACAACCTGTTTGTATGCCTAGCTGGAGGCAAATGGGTCTCAACCATGTCCTTCTTGGTACTTTATATTCGGGGCAGATGAATAGTATGTGGCCAATACTTTCCCTTTCAGAGGGACAAAAGGGACAAGTGGCACCGGAACCACTGCGCCATTTGGCAGTGTAGCTGTTAATGGGTAAAGTACCAATCCTGAACTGATGGTATCTTTTCCTGTCTCCGGGGACAGTTATACAGTCCCAATAGCCCTCTAAGGCTGCTGTATGCTTGATGTCTAAAAAAGCAGCGTCAGGGAAGGGCCACTACAGCGACCAAACCTTTTCTGGGCTACCAAACGCCAATTAAGTTCTCTAAGCCGGTTCCTCGGTGGGAAGACATTGGCCTCAGGATCTTGCCAAAGAGTTAATAACCCCATTGCTTTATGTATTACCCCAGCCTCCCTCATCCATGGAATCTTATGGGCCCTGTCTGCATTTCGTACATCCAAAAATGCCAGAGCATACTGGAAGAGTTCTAGGGTAACCCACAGTCTTCTCCAGTAGGCTATCGTTCTATAGCGAGCCATGTGCTCCAAATGCAGGCAGCCTAGATCATAAAAAAGAGGTATCAGGGGGTTGATGCCGGGAGACCTGTAATTCCCCGTAAGAATTTGTTTTGTGCTATCGTTAGACAACTGAGGTTACTAAACCCCCACAATTCTGCCCCGTAAAGAACAGCTGAGCCAATGTTCGCATCATAAATCTTTAGAACTGGACTAACCGGCCTGGTATGGTAGAGATAAAATTCCTTCGTTAAGGCCCCTGCCAATTGTGCGTGTTTTATGGCCAAATGGTTAGCATGGTGTTTCCAATCCATTTTGGAAGCCAGGGTAATACCCAGGTATGAGAAAACCTCTGTCTGCTCAAGCTGTACCCCACTCACAAGCGCTCTGCCTCTCACTTGCTTGGATTTGTGAAGGACCATAAACTTGGTTTTATTAACGTTTATGACAAGTCCATGGTCTTTGCAAAATAATTCAAAAGCATTTATAGCCTTCTGAAAGCCTTGCTGGGTTTTTGAAATTAGAAGGGTGTCGTCGGTGAACATCAACAGGGGGATCAGCTTCCCATCCAACTTGGGGGCATCAATTGGTTGGTATTCAAAATAGCTGATCACCCTGTGGATGTACAATGAAAAGAGGGTCGGTGCCAAAACGCACCCTTGGCGCACACCGCTGGCGATTGGGAATTTTTCTGCAACGCTCCCTTGGTGGTTCTTGGGCATAATTACCCTCGTGTAACTTAATTAAAAAGGATAAAATATTCAAGGGCATACCCTGTTCTAAAAAGACAGTCCACATTTTATAACGGGGCACCAGGTCGAACGCTGATTTCAAATCAATAAAAGCAGCGTACAGTGTACCCCCCCCAGTACCACCACCCGCCAATAAATTAAAACAAATCTGAATGCCTGATCGATCGTACTAGTGTGAGTACGAAACCCAGCCTGGAGCGGAGAGAGTACCTCTTCCTCCTCGATCCATGCATGTATCCTCTGAAGGACAGGCCTAGCTACTGCCTTTTGGATACAGTCAATTAAACTGATAGGCCTGTAATTTCCCGGGTCTGAGCGTTCCCCTTTCTTGTATATGGGAATTATCACAGCGCCCTTCCAGGTTTCGGGTATGGGTGAACTTTTTGCGATGCTGTTAATTAGCGCTAATATATAAGATGCCCAGATCTCCTTATCATGCATGCATAGGTCAGCAGGGATTGAGTCCAAACCAGGTGCCCTGCCTTTGGGGATATTATCCAGCACCTTTCTAACTTCAGTTCTAGTGAAACATAAGGGAATGATGTCTTGCCCAATGGTGATAGGAGCCTCACTAACGCCCAGCAGCTCGAAAGGTGCAAACTGGGTGGCATAATGGGAAACCCATAAATTCAGGGGAACATGGTTGGTTGGTTCAGCCCTTTTGAGACCCCTACCCCACCTGACCATATCCCAAAAGGTATACATGGAACGTTTTTTGCTAGCTCCCAGCAGCTCACCCCAGTAGTCCTCATCCCATGCTCGTTTGGCATCATATTGCGTTTTCTTGTATAATGCTCTTGCGCTCTTAAGTTTTTCTTCATCTTTTGACTTAACAGCTTCCGCTAGACCTTTATATGCGGCCCTACAGGACTTCCCATACCACTGTTCTTCTTTTCTATCAGGCCTTTTCTGTGTGTTTAAAATCTTCTTTAAAAAATAGCTATTCAGCTGTCTAAAGAATTTAGAGTGAATGAGATTGACATTAGACACAACTTCCTGCTTGGTGGAACAATTCTGGATTTCCTCTGTTGCCTGAATAGTCAGCTCTTTCATAGCAACTATATTCTCTTCTATCGCCACGCAGTTAGCCCATTTTATTTGCCTTGAATCATTGGAAAGGACAATTTCACACAGCCTGACGGGACATCCTGGGCTTTGGACTTAAATAATAAAAAGGACATTAGTAGCGGGTCATGATCACTCTCGGCGCTCTGTTCAATCTTCATATCCTAAATATGTTGCCAATACTCTTTGTTAATAAGGATGTAATCAATACGGCTCCTTGAGGTGCCATTATTGAAAGTAAATGCTCCCTGACTATCAGAGGCAGTTCGTTCATTAGTTGCACGCAGCCCATGCCCTACACAGAGTGTTTTAAGCTGAAGTGCAGCCTCCGTCCACTTTTTAATTGGGACCAATGACAGCGAGGTGATGTTCCAAACTGTGTCTTCTTCTGTGGTCAGGTCGATGTCATTCCTATCCAACGGTTCGAAGCAACAGTTCAGGTCCCCTCCTACGATAATATTTCCTTTACTGCGATAGCTCTCAAGAAGAGCCTCTAGTTGATCAATGGTATGGGAGGATTTGCCCCCCGGTTGTCCCCTTGAGTAAATGTTAAAAATGTAGAGATCATTAAAATCTACGCTAGAGACATGAATTAGGAGGATATCATTACTTTTAGTGTCCAATTGGTGGATAATATATCTACTGTCCTGCTTGACCCACGTTGTTAGGCCCCCCTTTGGTCTACATTTTAAACTTGGGGTAGCTGGGATAAAAAAATTAAGATATCTAACTCTATACTCTGGTTCTAGCAACCAAGTTTCTTGTAACAGGATAAAATCCATTGTATCCACAAAAGTCAACCAATCTGAAGAATTTATCTTACGTCGAACCCCAGCAATATTCCACGAAATCAGAGATGTAAGAGGGGTAAATGGATCTTTGTTTTGTAGGCTCACTGTTCCATTCTCAACTATCCCACCAATGTCCCTTAGGTCGCTACAATTATCCAGTTGGATTTGATTAACAGTGACCCCTAGGGTACTTTCTGGCTCATTTTGTGCATGTAAAAATACCTTTGCTACAGGATTACATGATTTGCCAGATTGACCTGCTATACCGTTGCAAGTCAAAATATCTCCCCTTGGTTTCCTACTATCCTTTAAGGGAAGTCAATCATTATCATTCAGGGAGCTAAAAATATCAAATCTGTTACTTGTTGGAAACAGGCTGGGTGTTGGTGCTGCCTCTAGTACATAATTTCTGGGGTCATGAATTCCAGAGTGAAAGGGTGGTTGATAAAAATATCCCAAAGGTAAGACATTGACACTATCGTGATGGATCCTAGCAGAGCCTGCCTGTTTCAGGATATGTCCCACTAGCTCAGGGGAACTGAAACTCACTACCACACAATCCCCCTCCAATCTTTTCCTAGATTTACCCACCCACGTGACCCTTCTAACCATCTTAAATTTACTATACAACTGCTCGCCTAACACTGCTTTAGTAATAGTGGAGAGCCTTGTTCTTAAGTGTTGACCAATGCTCCTCCTCTGACTCCGGTATTGTGGGAACATTGGCCAGTATGATGGAATACGGGCATGCCTTGGGGGGGGGAGATGGAGGGAGATGTTCCTAGGAGATTAATTGCCTGTCAGCTGAAGCCTTCCAACAGGGCCCTTTGGGCCAGACGTTACCCCTAGTGTAGTGTTAACAGGTGGAACCTTCTGTTTTAATACTTGGGTATCCTGGTTAGCAGAACAACTTCCCGTGTCCATAGGCGCTTGTACTATGGCACTAGCAGGACAAGCACTAGTGGATTGAAACTCTTTGGTAGTAGTTATATGTTTAATAGTAATGTGCTTTTCTAGACTACCCAGTCTACGATCTAGGGAGTCTAATTTCTCCATTACTGGTGATATAAATGCCTTAAACATATCCTCAATATGCCCAATAATCTCTGGTCTGGCAGCCACACTGTATTGGTCAGCGTTAGATGCCAGGGACTTACTACCTCCCAGATGTAAAGGACAACTACTCAAGGTAGTTACTATCTCTGTTTGGCTATCCAGCCCAGATGTAACATTTTTGCGCCTTGGCATTTTTGCCGGTTGACGACTACCTTTCGGGGCACAATTTGCTTTCCTTTTACCTATAGGGTCTTTAGATCTAACCACAGCTGGTGGGGCCCGGGAACGGCTAGAGCGTGGCACCCGTGGTGGGGCTGGGGGGGACTGGGTTCTAGAGAACTGATTGAACCCATCGTGTGGCCCACTGACCCCGGGGTATCCATTACAGGTGGGACAACTACCTGCAATAGCTCAGGCAAAAGCGGAGAAACCGGACTACGTAACTCATGGGCTAAAACAGGAACCATCAAATCACTGAATGGTTCCAGTGATAACCTTTTTTCAGTGCGTTCAATCTCTTTAGACAATTCAGTTTCAGCCCTTTTCAGGTAGTCTTCCATTGTCCTTACACCCCCCCTAGCTGCCCCCCTCTGCAAGTAACCTTACTCATAATTGTAAAACAACAATAATATACTGGCAATGGGTTTACAAGACAGGAGTAAATAATGGAGAGGGTATTGTTTACATACGCACAATAGGAGGATTTAGTTATGTCCCTGGGGAGAGTTTAGATGGTAATTTTGGAGGGGTGGCCCAGCCTGGCCTCCTCTGGCCCCGGATGGCCACAGATGGCCCCGCCCTTGTCCCGGGCATAGCCCAGGCGCACCTGCACGCTCCCGCGACGCAGTGAGAGACGCTGATTTTTATGCGCCTCCTGGCGCTGTTAGGAATTAACATTGACTTGTGTGCTTCATTCTGGTTCTTGCACTTTAATGTGACCCCTTAGCGTCAAAACCCGTACTTTCCTGACGCTCCCTAAGGGGAATAAGGAGGAGCAGAGCCCTCCCATCTTTGCTTGGCTTACTTTCCGGTGACCACGCCCCCTTCCCACTTCCTGGTTCCTGTTCGAGTTGTTTTGCTGGCGTCTGAGGGCTCTGCTGGAGCTCTGTCTTCTTGACGCTCTGTTACCTGATTCCTGACCCTCTGCCACTTGAATTCTACTCTGTGAGTGTGCGTGTGGAGTCTGAATGTAAAGCGGTATTCTTCGCCGCTTCTTTTTTCAGTGAACGCGACGCCCTGCTATTCCTCACGCATTTTGCGGGCGTATTCGGTTCACTCTCTGCTATAACCTGGTTTTACTGCCACTGGTACCTCCTTTGTTTATTCCTTTCTTTACTGGGCTTCCTCTTGAGAGTGAGCGCTCCGCCCTATCCTCCTAGGGGCCGGGTGTCTCACCTCCTGAGTGGGTGCTGCTCCGCTGTACTCGCCCCCTGGGCAGCCGGTCGGTGCCCCTCACTCCTTTTCTGTTTGTTGTTAGTTGTGTTTGGTGTTGGTGGAACTGCGCCGCTGGTCTGGGCCCCCTTTAGTCAGCTGGCCGGTTCTCCTCACCTACCCTTGCCCTTTGGTTTGCGTCCGAATGGTGTTGTGTCCTTCGTGAGTCCTTCCTTGGAACCCTCCCTGACTCCTGGACTCATCGTTGACGCTTGCCCGATCTACACCTGGGGTAAGATCCATGATTGATCACACTTGTCAATGTTGTATGGTGTCTACAGTAAGCATAGGGATTGTGTCTATTCATAACCTGCTCTTTGTTTCCTAGCCTGGACCATCCCCGGAGACGCCTTTTTCTACTATTCTGTTACCCCTCGTATGAGGAGAGTGGTGGACACTCCTTGGGTAAATTCCCTCATACTTTTAGGAGACAGCAGATAGGAGTGTCGTATAACTTGTTAACGCATTCCTGCTGCTGTGTCTTGGAGGTGTGGGGATTCTTCTTCGCTCCCGTGGAAGTTGGCCCTTCTCCTAACAGGCGCCCTGTCCGTGTGCGCGGCTTCTGGCCGCAGTGACCACAGGGACCTGTAGTCCAAGGCTCACCCCCGCTTGGCGGCCGCTCTGCAGGTGGAAGAAGTGGCAGCGGGGGTGAGTAGGAGCACCAGGGGAAAGGAGCAGGTCCGTAGTGAAGACCAGGCTCGTGGGTGTGATTGCCACCCAGTCCGCAGCAGGTAGAAATCACCAGTGCCTCCTCAATAATTTTATAAAAGCGTCACGCTCTGCCGTGAGAGACGCTGATTTTTATGCGCCTCCTGGCGCCCTGTCTGTGTGCGCGGCTTCCGGCCGCAGTGACCACAGGGACCTGTAGTCCAAGGCTCACCCCCGCTCGGCGGTCGCTCTGCAGGTGGAAGAAGCGGCAGCGGGGGGTGAGTAGGAGCACCAGGGGAAAGAAGCGATCCCTGGTGAAGACCAGGCTCGTGGGTGTGATTGCCTCCCAGTCCGCAGCAGGTAGAAATCACCAGTGCCTCCTCAATAATTTTATAAAAGCTGGTTTATTCATTATACAGAAAGGAGGATAACCAAATACCACGATTCTTATATATATATACATATATATATATACATATATATATATATATATATATATATATATATATATATATATTGTTTGTGCCGTTTTTTGTAAAAAAAGCAAGCTTGAGCCCAAATCCGTAATGCGTGGTATATTTACTCACACAAAATTGTCAAAGACCACCCGACGCGTTTCGGTGCAACCACACCTTGGTCACGGGTAAATTCAGTTTGTGGATACATCCATTTTAAGTGTCACAAAATAATGAAAAACATAAAAGTAGGACTACCCGTCCCAACACTATTGAGAGAACATAAGCAATGGCAGACATCTTTTAGTGGCGTCCGAAATTCATCTGACTCGTAAATATATATTGTGGGATGTATGGCGTTACAACGCATACTTTTACAACGCCTACCATTACCACGCAATTTTTACAACGCAGGATCCATTACAACGAAGTACCATTACAACGCATGTATTTACAACGCATATACCTTTACAACGCATACCATTACAACGTAAGTATTGGTAAGTTTATAATATTTTTTTTAATGTAAATTAATTAAAATTAATATAATTTAATTTAATTTAATTTAATGTAATTTAATTAATTTAATTTAATTTAATTTAATTTAATTTAATCAATTTAATTTAAATTTAATTGTACTTAATTTTTACCCTGTACCCCTTTACCCAAAAACCCAAAACTGACCCTGAACCCTAAAAATACCCCTTTACCCAAAAACCCAAAACTGACCCTGAACCCTAAAAATACCCCTTTACCTAAAAACCCAAAACTGACCCTGAACCCTAAAAATACCCCTTTACCCAAAAAAACCAAAACTGACCCTGAACCCTAAAAATACCCCTTTACCCAAAAACCCAAAACTGACCCTGAACCCTAAAAATACCCCTTTACCCAAAAACCCAAAACTGACCCTGAACCCTAAAAATACCCCTTTACCCAAAAACCCAAAACTGACCCTAAACCCTAAAAATACCCCTTTACCTAAAAACCCAAAACTGACCCTGAACCCTAAAAATACCCCTTTACCCAAAAACCCAAAACTGGCCCTGAACCCTAAAAATACCCCTTTACCCAAAAACCCAAAATTGACCCTGAACCCTAAAAATACCCCTTTACCCAAAAACCCAAAACTGACCCTGAACCCTAAAAATACCCCTTTACCCAAAAACCCAAAACTGACCCTGAACCCTAAAAATACCCCTTTACCCAAAAACCCAAAACTGACCCTAAACCCTAAAAATACCCCTTTACCTAAAAACCCAAAACTGACCCTGAACCCTAAAAATACCCCTTTACCCAAAAACCCAAAACTGGCCCTGAACCCTAAAAATACCCCTTTACCCAAAAACCCAAAATTGACCCTGAACCCTAAAAATACCCCTTTACCCAAAAACCCAAAACTGACCCTGAACCCTAAAAATACCCCTTTACCCAAAAACCCAAAACTGACCCTGAACCCTAAAAATACCCCTTTACCCAAAAACCCAAAACTGACCCTAAACCCTAAAAATACCCCTTTACCTAAAAACCCCAAACTGACCCTGAACCCTAAAAATACCCCTTCACCCAAAACCCCAAAATTGACCCTGAACCCTAAAAATACCCCTTTACCCAAAAACCCAAAACTGACCCTGAACCCTAAAAATACCCCTTTACCCAAAAACCCAAAATTGACCCTGAACCCTAAAAATACCCCTTTACCCAAAAACCCAAAACTGACCCTGAACCCTAAAAATACCCCTTTACCCAAAAACCCAAACTTATAATATTTTTGATAAAGTTATATACTTACCAATACTTACGTTGTAATGGTATGCGTTGTAATGGTACCTGCGTTGTAAATACATGCGTTGTAATGGTACTTTGTTGTAATGGATCCTGCGTTGTAAAAATTGCGTGGTAATGGTAGGTCGTTGTAAAAGTTGCGTGGTAAAGGTTGCATACCATTTCACATATAGGCACAAGGTTCTAAAGGTTATACTTTCAAGCATGTGATGATTCTAAGATTGGATATAACACACCTAACATTGTGCCTAAGATGGCAGACAGTTTGTATTTGGTAAAGGCTGCCACTGCCTGAATGAACATCTGGGAATCCTATGGGATGCCCCCAAACCTTAAGTCTGACAGCCATTATGCCATTGTATCACGATGGGCACTGCTCTCCAGGGATGACGGCAGAAGAAGAGTGGAGAATGGATGAGATTTGGGTTTTGTTCACACTTTTCCACTGACAAATTGTTTGTACAAGCTATAACGATACTATTTTACCCACACATCATTTGTTGAGCATATGGTAGGTGTACATGTAGTCATTTGTTAATTGAAGATAATGAAGGAGTTTTGAGAAATGCTTAATGCTGGTCCAGATCAAACAGAGATCAACTTGGAGGGTTGTTAAGGCTATTGGCTTGCCCTGTGCTACATGTGGTCAGCCGAGTGGAATGTGAGTCCCCAGAAGTGTTGTGGGCCCGTCTGCTGTGCAGGTGCTACAGGAGCCCATGTTACACCCATGCACTAAACTGACAGACAAGGGAGGAGGTTTTGAAATCTGAAGCATAGCTGCACATGTTGTTGGAGTGGTTAATGTTGGAGAGGCTGGTCTAGCTAAACAAGGGTAGAGGTGAGAGTGAGTTGTGATGACATGTTGTGCATGGAGGGGAGACTCAGACGTAATAAGGGCAGAACAAGTACAAAATTAGATAAGAGTGGAAGGGAGGAGTTAAGGTCAAAGTCAGTGTTTGGATAGTATACGTAGAGTATCCTCATTATTACAAAGAGAATTGGTAGAAATGCTGGGGTGTGGATATCAGAGTCTAGAGCCTTTAAAAACGGGTTAAAGCATGTGTGAGGTCTGCTATGAATAGGTAGATGTAAAAGAGGTAGAACCAGCTAGACAAGGTTATAGGCTAGCAGGAGATGAGAGTTGGAGTATGTGGCACTACCGTGAAAGGTAGCTGTGATAGAGGCAGATTCATTCAGAAAGGTAGTTGTTCATATGGAAAAGGAAATAGAGGTATGGAGCATGAAACTGTGATGTGGATGTAAGAGATCCACAGTGAGATAAGGTAAATGCTTTTTCAGGAAACAAGTGGATAGGTGGATGTCAAGGGGAGTCACCAGTTGTGTAAGTTATGATGCTGAATAGAGGGTTGCATGGAGTGGGCCAATAGAAGGATGTTGTGTTTGAATATGTGGATGCTCTACTTTGACAAATGACTATAAGTAAGCCTTAAGCAGAGTAGAGTGAGTGAATGGTGAGAGGCGACTGAATGAGGCCAGATTCATTGAGCAATATAAGTGTCAGGGTGAGAGATGTGGTGAGGTGTTAAGAGTGAATGTAAGAGTTGGATATAACGGTGCACCTTGGAAAAAAAATGAGTGTCCCAAAGCCAGTAGAAAGTGGAGGGATGGGTTTGAGAGAAATACATTTGACAGGATATGGTTATCATCTGCTGAGGAGATGAGTACAGTACATTGTGTGCATAGCATGAATGGGAGAGGTGTTGTGTGAAGAGTGGTGCAGGGAATGTAGGTGTGGATGTAAGAGGTGCATCACCAGAATGAGAATGTGAGACTTTGGTTGGAATAGTAAGAGTTCAAGGGTAGAGCTTAGAGGCAAGAGATGGTTTTAAGAATGGCAGTACCGTAGGGTGATTGTAAGGAGCTTGTGGCTGAAGGATAGGGTGAGAGATGAGCATGTACTTTGAGGTGGATGTGAGAGGGGTCAGACCTGCACAAGTAGGGAATAGGCAGGCCAAAAGATATTGTGGAAAGATACACATGGAGCGTGGAGGTAGAGGAAAGTATGTAAAAACAGATGCCAGATGAAAGTTAGGGATGTAGTTAGGGTTCACTGCTGCATGCTGTCTGACACTGATTGTTCATTACAAATTCTAGAAGGCCACTAGCATATGCAAAACCTATTGTCATCACAGGACGCGTTCCCTCCACCCTGCGTGCCTTGGCTGAGTTGTGTGTGGCCATAACTGCTAAGTTTCCATTTGCAGGTTGATGTTGTCACTGATTGCTCAGTCTTCCCCTTGGATACTGCCCCGGGATGGAGGTATTGAGGGTTCATGTTTGCTTTCCTGTTGCAGATCCATTGAGTAGCAGGCCATCAATTAGGGCCCATAGCCCCCCAAGGAAAAACTCTAGAATGTGTGTTGGTGCCCCCCTGGGGCCAGACTACTCCTGAAACTCCTCCCCACACTTCCCAGTACACTACACACATATGGGTACTTATGGCATTATGACTTTAAATGTCAGAGGTATGGGGTGACAAGGAAGAGCCACGCATTCTGATGATTTATCAGGTTGCGCTGGCTAAAAACATTGCACGGTTACAAGAGACCCAGGAGCAGGAGACCCAGTTCCAGAAGTGCTTGCAGAGTCCTTTTTGCACCGTCTACTCTTGTTTGACAAGGGGAGCCCTTGTGTGGGTCCGTACGGCGGTCCCATTTAGCCCATTAGATAATGACATGGGGCCAGAAGGCCAATATGACTTTGTAGAGGGGCTCCTTGATGTTTGCCAATAATATTGGGCAGTGTTTATGTGCCGGATGTGGCCAAACTGATCTTCCTTCTGTGCCTATCCCTCATCTTCATCAGGTGGACCAATATCCCCTGGGTTGAGGATGGCAATTTCAATTCTGTCCAAGAGCTGTTGCTTGACCGTTCTTACCTCCCTGCCATCCTCTCCGGTGGTGGCAGCGTGTCTTACACAAGGGGCTGCGCTCTGGTCCCTCCAACACCATTGGTGGATCCTACATCCGGAGACCCAGGAGTACTCCAACTACTCTGCAGTACACAATCTGCACATTTTGATTAGGAATATTTGTTATCAGCACACACTACAGCCTGAGGTGCTAGATGCTGAATACCAGTGAAGAACATTCTCAGAACATAACAACATGCACAGACACCTTGGGTGTGGGGTGTAACAACCCCCAGTCCACACATTGTAACTGCAGCCTACTTTGTTATTGTCCCATGCATTTTGAGCATAATTGAGGGAATCCATCACCAATAATTTCACTTACAACTGGGACACAGCCAATTCTAGGTTGTTGGAGTGGGAAGCACTTAAACAGGACTGAGTGGCAGCTGCATAGGTGCTTTCCACTATGCACAGTGCTTTGATGCAAACGGAGGCACCACTAGGTCAGCAGGAGAATGCGGTCCAGGTGCAGCCTGCGTTAATACCCATGCTGACAGATGCTCAAACACACCACACCCATCCCATTGAGCAACTGCGTTGCTTTTGCTTTGGAACGTGACAAGCTGAGATGCACGCGGAGGGAGATAAGTCTGGGCAAATCCTGGCCTGCCTCCCCCGCAGCATGACACCAACCCAGCACATGCCGATAATTAGGGATCACCTGCACCAGTTGCACACTAGTCAGACAGCCATCCATGAATCCTTCACGGTGTATTGTATTGGCCTATACCATACCCCATTGTCTGAGAGACAGGTAGATATTTCCTGATTCCTGACTGGATTGACTCTGCCTGTACTTGATCCTGCAACACGTGCGGTGATCAACAACCAGTTGGCTGGTACCTGAGATACACAGACTGAGTAGGAGCACTGCCACTTTGTCAGCTCCAGGGTTGGACAGCCTCCTAGCCAAGCTCTACAAGGCCTATGAGCTTTTACTTGCCCCCAGGTGACTGTAGCTATATCAGGCCATCTTGAGTGATTGGAGACAACCGCAAACCATGCGTAAGTCCTTGTTAGGATCACTGCTAAAAACCAACAGTGACCCAACAGAACTGAGGTTCTACCATTCACTGTCCATGCTAGCAATGGATTATCAAAACCTTAGTACAGTAGTCTGACCTTCCAGGATTTTACGATTTTGCGATTTACCACGAAATCTGCACATTTGTAAAAATACCTAGATTTTTACAAAAGTGCCCGCGAAATTGAAGGCATGCGGAGACAAACTTAAACGGCACTAGACTAGTGCCGTCTTAGTTTGCCTCCTTTCACAGCAGGCAGCTTCTCATGTGCATTAGGCCTCGGGTGAGACATTTTATCCTGTAACTTCTCTTGCAGTGTGCTGGTTGCAAGGAATTTAAATGCCTGTATTAACAATGATACATTGAGTATTGAGGCCGTGGTTCGTGAAGTGAACAGTTTTGTCTAAAATGAAAAAAGGTCCAACTCAATCTGATAATTACAGTAAAAGATTTCCTGCTGAGTCTACAATGAAGATGTGTAACTCTTTGGTCCAATTACAGCTTGATGGTCTATTTGATAAAATACAAACATTCGTTGAGCCATTATTTTAACTTCTTGTGGATAGATTGTCTGTGCTAGCATACACAAGTCCGACAAAGCTTGGTGGATCAACAAGCCTGTTTTCATGGCTACGAATACCACGTTGGGCAGTATTTTATCCCAAGTGGAAGGAAACACTGCCCAAGAAGGGCCTTTTTTGTAAAGAGATATGTGAAGTTTCCCTTTCAAAAGCATCCGCTGTGTCCAAAACACTCTTTCTCGGCTCCACCTACCCACTTTCCACAGATTTTTATACGGTTACGTTCGAAGTTTTCTCAACATATGCAATCTGGTTAATTAAAAAGTGCACACCTTTAATTCCTCAATCCACCCCCCTACGTTCCTAAAATTGCTTTTAGTCACTATTCATTTATCCACAAACATACAATGACTTATCAGGCAACCTTGGGCAAGAAATAGGTTAAACTGAGACAGTTTTGGAAATCTAGGGCCATTAGTTCGACAGGCATTCGAGAGAAAATATAAAATAAGCTCGGTGCTTTGCCACGTCTTCGCGAAGCAGTAGGAGCAGATTTCTCATAAAGTGGTTACACTGGACATTTTTTTTTTTTTATATTCAACTTACAACATGGTATTACGCCAAGTCACACAGCTGTTCCTTGGAGATCCCAGCAAAAGTCTCAAGAAGGCATACTGCCTATTGCATTAGTGAACCAAAAGTTATATTATGTTGAAAATGTAACTTGAAAGATATTCTGTAGAAAAAAAACTGCTGAAATGAATACTATTGTCAAAGTTGCCATTTCCACAGCCTGCCTTTGGCAGTCAAATTGGCTAGGACTATATAGAGGGAAAGTAGCTTGGTCGAGGTAATAGCAAAAACAAGCTAATTGCCAAAATGTACACTATAGTCAGGTAGGCTCATCTCTGCCTGATTCTCTGCTGTGATTCTATCTGCTAGTGGCCTAACTAACATACGCCAGGGCATTTCACTAGTCTACCAATTAGGGTCCTAACTGGGGTGGCATAGTGAGCCCGCCTCCCAGCTGCTCCGCCCACCCGCGCACTTCGCCTTATATGGCGACCGTGCGAACGCGCAGCGGGCGCGCCGATTGTGCGCCGAAGGCGCGCCAAAGGTAAGCCCGTCTGCGCCCGTCCGCGCCTGGACCGCGCCCAGGGCCAGGACGCCTGGCCCCCACCGACGGAAGCCGACCCGACGAACCTACAACGCCGCCGATCTCATCGCACTCAACACCGGCCGCATCCCAGGATGTCATCGAGCCGCCCCGAAGCACACCCACGGACCCTTTAGCTGCCATGCCTGCAAGTTCACCTGCATCCGGACTCACCCTGCACCAGCACTCGCCAAGCCGAACACCAGAAGCAGCCACCTCAAGTGCATCCTGCTCAACACCCGCTCCGTCCACAGACACGCCGTAGAACTCTGGAACCTCCTTGACACCACCGCCCCTGACGTTGCCTTCCTCACCGAGACCTGGATGAACGCCTCCTCAGCCCCAGACATCGCCATCGCCATCCCTGAGGGCTACAAGATCATCCGGAGGGACCGCACCGCCAACCAGATGGGAGGAGGCATCGCCATCATCCACAGAGACACCATCCGCATCACGACCAACACCGACGACACCCTAACCACCGCTGAACACCTGCACTTCCAGATCCACACCAACCCAAAGACCACCCTCAGAGGCACCCTGATCTACCGACCCCCGGGTCCACGCACACGATTCAGCGAGGACATCACCGACTTCATCAGCCCGCATGCCCTCCCCTCCGCCGACTACATCCTCCTGGGGGACCTCAACTTCCACCTGGAGAACAACAACGACCGCAACACCATCAGCCTGCTCGACAACCTCGCCAACCTCGGACTCAAGCAACTGGTGACCACCCCCACCCACCTCGCCGGACACACACTCGACGCCGTCTTCTCATCCAGCAAAGACGTCACCTTCAGCCACGCAACAGGACTCCACTGGACGGACCACAGCTGCGTCCACTTCACCTTCAAAAGATCGACGATCCACCACCACCAGCAACAGGTTGCCCGAAGAAGCTGGAACAAGATCACAGCCGACCAGCTCACCGCTTCCCTGAGCCAGCACCCTCCCGCCAGCTCAGCGAACCCCAGCCAGGCCGCCGACAACCTCACGAAGTGGATCAACAACTGCGCGGACGAACTCGCCCCTCTGAGAACCCCACCCAGCAGACCCTGCAGCAGAAAAACACCATGGTTCACCGACGAACTCAAGAGCTCCAAGAAGAACTGTCGAGCCCTCGAGAAAGTCTGGAGAAGGGAGCCAACCACGGACAACATGACCACCCTCAAGCTCGCCACCCGTAAACACCACCAACTGATCCGCGCCACCAAGAAAAATACATACAAGGACCGGCTAGACAACAACGCACACAACTGCAAGGAACTCTTCAACATCGTGAAAGAGCTCTCCAACCCCAACGCCGGAAACAATGACATCACCCCGTCGCAAGACCTCTGCAACTCCCTCGCGTCCTACTTCCACAACAAGATCACGGACATACACAACAGCTTCAGCAACCAACCAACGCAAGCCACAACCGCAACAACGCCACCCACCACCACCCTCCGCACCTGGACTCCGATCAGCACCGAAGACATCATCCACACAATGAACTCCATCCATTCCGGATCTCCGACTGACCCCTGCCCTCACCATGTCTTCAACAAGGCCGACGCTGTCATCGCACCCCACCTGCGGGACATCATCAACACCTCCTTCGACACCGCCACCTTCCCTGAGAGATGGAAGCACGCCGAACTCAGCGCTCTTCTCAAGAAACCCACAGCAGACCCCACCGACCTCAAGAACTACCGTCCCATCTCGCTCCTCCCGTTCCCGGCCAAAGTCATCGAGAAGACCGTCAACAAACAGCTGGCCGCCTTCCTCGAGACGAATGGATCCCTCGACCCCTCACAGTCTGGCTTCCGAGCGAACCACAGCACCGAGACCGCCCTCATCGCGGCCACCGATGACATACGAACTCTGATGGACAACGGAGAAACAGCGGCCCTCATCCTCCTGGACCTCTCCGCGGCTTTCGACACTGTCTGCCACCGCACCCTAGTACAGCGCCTTGGCAACATCGGAATCCAGGACAAGGCACTGAAATGGATCACCTCCTTCCTCGACGGAAGAACACAGAGAGTCCGCCTACCACCGTACAAGTCAGAGGCCACCGAAGTCATCTGCGGCGTCCCTCAAGGATCCTCGTTGAGTCCCACCCTCTTCAACGTCTACATGAGCCCCCTCGCGGCCATCGCACGCCAACACAACCTCAACATCATCTCCTACGCCGACGACACCCAGCTGATCCTCTCCCTGACCAACGACCCCGCCACCGCCAGAGCCAACCTGCACGAAGGGATGAGAGAGGTAGCCGAATGGATGACGACCAGCCGCCTGAAACTGAACTCGGACAAGACGGAGGTCCTCATCCTGGGCTCCTTGCCCTCCGCCTGGGACGACTCCTGGTGGCCCCCCGCCCTGGGCACCGCACCCAAACCGACGGACCACGCACGTAACCTGGGCTTCATCCTGGACTCCTCCCTCTCCATGACCAGACAAGTAAACGCCGTCTCCTCGTCTTGCTTCAACATCCTGCGCATGCTACGTAAGATCTTCCGGTGGATCCCCACCGAGACGAGGAAGACGGTCACCCAGGCCCTCGTCACCAGCCGACTAGACTACGGCAACGCCCTTTACGCCGGAACCACCGCCAAGCTCCAGAAGAGACTCCAGCAGATCCAGAACGCCTCGGCCAGACTCATCCTCGACATCCCCCGACGCAGCCACATCTCCGGACACCTGAGAGATCTGCACTGGCTCCCGGTCAACAAGAGAATCACCTTCCGTCTCCTCACCCACGCGCACAAAGCCCTACACGACCAAGGCCCGAGCTACCTCAACAACCTGATCAACTTCTACACTCCCAAGCGCCTCCTCAGATCAACCAGCCACGCCCTCGCCGCCGTCCCCCGCATCCGAAGAGCGACTACAGGAGGAAGGTCCTTCTCCTACCTGGCCGCCAAGACCTGGAACTCACTCCCGACCGACCTGCGCCTGACCCAGGACCACCTCTCCTTCAGGAAGAAGCTCAAGACCTGGCTGTTCGAGCAGTGACGGCACCCCCCCCCCAACCCAGCGCCTTGAGACCCTACGGGTGAGTAGTGCGCTCTATAAATGACCTGATTGATTGATTGATTGATTGATTGAAGAACAATGGATTAAACCCAGATCTATAACTGGGGGTAAGTGGTTGAAAAGTTTCAGCACTCCGTCAATCATTTTGTTTTGTTTGCTTTGTTCGCCCTAAGTGGCCAGAGGTATGCCCAGACATGGGTTCCTTGCTTGCTACGCCACCGGATTCAGGCTAGCCTGGCTGATATGGGGTGTTACCCCAAAACCGGTCCCAGGATGCTTGTTTCTGGTCCAGGGATGCCCTGGCCTGGCAGTTCGGGCTGGCCTCTTCCAATAAGGAACAGGGTCAAGACTGATTTGCATATGGCTGGGTCTGAACTGAGGTGGCATAGTGAGCAAAAGAACGATGGATTAAACCCAGATCTGTGACTGGGGTGAGTGGTTGAAAAGTTACAGCACTCCGTTCATCATCTTGCTGTGCTTGCTACCAATCAGGGTAACCAGCTTTCACTCAATAAGCCCTCAGCCTTTACATTTACCCCCAGATGCTATCTCTTTTGCAATGGTTTAAACCAACGTAACCCCTCTGGCTACAAATAATTAAAATGAAAGTCCTGACAAACCTAAGATTAGGTAGACCACTGGCTACACTTGCACATAAGTTGGGAATTCCCATTTATTAATGAAACTGATTCTCCCCAAAAAATGTTACCTTGCACAAATGGGATTTCCATTTCTGAATGCACAATCTTAAAAACATTCTCAAACTAATAGGTCTCACCTGTGACACAGGGCGCAGACCTACCGGCTTTGCCAGAGTCAGGCGGTGCTTGTTGCGGTGCTGGCAGGTCACAGTGCAAGCTACAGAGCCAGTTAGCGGTAGCCCAGACAGCAGTTTTGGATGCGTTGTAAAACTTATGAGCGGTGCCCCCAGCCACGATGCGGTCACAGGTGTTGAAGTCAGCAGGCAGTGATGGCATCGGTGAGACCAGGGCAGCGAAGTGAAGTGAGGTGGTGCGGAGTGCGGTGCCCATAGGTCAGGAAGGAATACAGCTCCCTCCCACAAGGTTAGGACTGGAGCTGTGCTTCCGTAGAGCTGGAGACACTTTAAACATGCCTATTTCAAAGTGGAATACTCTGCTATAACAGCAGTGGCGTAGCTAGGGAGGGGCGGGGGGGTGGTGCGGTCCGCCCCAGGCGGCACCTTTTTTGAGGCGGCCGCGCGGCTCTGGAGGCCCGTTATAATTTATTTGGTCCCCAAATACATTATAAAGGGGGCCGCAACGGGCCTCCAGTGCTGTGGCCGCTGCCCGCGGCCATAGTTTAAAAGTGCAAAGCCGCCAGCGCTGCAGCCTGCACTCCTTCTGACCTGCGTTGGGTAACTGCTGCACAGTGCACACAAAAACGGGACTTCGTTTTTGGCAATATAATTGAAAGCACCGCAGCCGCCTGCAACAACAGTGCTTTCAATTATATTGCAAAAACTAAGTCACATCCTGTCGCCAGAGCGGGTCTTAGAAGTTGTGGAGAAAAGCTAAAGTGGCAGGTGGCTAGTGGTTTGCAGGCGCCGCCGCAAATTTATTTAGATATGGCACTTGCAGTGTTGCACTGCCTGCTGCAGGCAGCTTGCACCAGCCCCGCCCGTGCTGGCGCATGCTGTCACAGTTTTGTTTACCCCCAATTAATACCGAAGCCCAGCCGAGGGAGTAGGAGAGGACAGACATTTGTAATCTGGTTGCAGCAGCTGCCAGGACTGTGCCCACTTGTATTCAAGACGGAGGTATGGTCTCACGAGGCCCTGTTTTCCGGAGGTATGTAGGACAGGACTAACTTCATGTCTTTTGGGCCTGGTTGAAACACGATATTTTCAGTGGTGCTTGTGCTAACAGCGACGCTGATCTCAAACTCTTTCTGCCGCCCATTAATTATGCCGTCTGATTCCTGTATTTCACTGAATATCCACGCGTCCTCGCGTATCCATGAGTCGTCATGCCTTGGTGGGGGAAACATCCTTTACAACGAAACTTTTACAACGCAGTGCTATTACAACGCAGGTTTTACAACGAAAACCATTACAACGCATTGCACTGGGGGGCACTCTAGGATAGGGAATAGATTTAATTTACTATCCAACACCTTCCCTACTATCCACGGGGACTGGAGTTGGAATAGTAAATTAAACTATTCACTATCCAGCACCCCAAAGCGCTATGCGTTGTAACAGCATGCGTTGTAAAAACTGCATTGTAACAGCATGCGTGGTAAAAGCATGCATTGTATTGTCATACATCCCTTGGTGGAGCTTGAGCTTCTGAAGGGGCAGAGGTGTTAGGTATATTTTTAGCGCAGCCTCAGACTGCAAATTATGTAGAACTGCGAGCTGGGCTCAGCTGAACTGACTGTATTGTCTGTCATCAGGAAAGCCCTATAATTACTTTTTTTCTGTTTATCTTTGCCCGCAGAACCCATTTTTGGCTGACTGAGTAAACAATTTGATGTTAGGCAATGCTTGTCTCAGAGTGCCTACTTAAATTACATTGTATATGTGAGAAACGGCGGTCGAACAGTCACTGGCCCACTGTTGGATTTCCTTTAACCATAACAAACTGAGTGACCATACCCACTGGACACAAAAAATACCGAAGTCAGTTATGTTTTCCCCTATCCAATAAATGCGTGTTTCTCTGATGTTTGAGTTTCCGTGTCTAAGATTTCTTAATGCCAAAAATACAAGCTGTCCATAGCTCGTAAAGTAGGCTGTCTGGAGGCAAAGTCAGGAAGGCGAGTTTCTGTTCTTCCTCAGCTAAACATCATGAACTTCTGTGTCACTTGTCATAACACTGGTCATTCATGCACACTCAGTCTACAGGCTCTGCATTCTGAAGTTCGTCTGATCTCTGCAGCATGTGCTTATGCCCACCAGGCCAGTGATTTCAGTCAGTTTACAGTTAACGAGACATGATTTTCTTAATTTACATTTCAAACTGAGACTGGGAGTTAACTTGTTTCATGCAGAACATAAACCAAGCCTATTCTCAAAACTGTTTTTTTATGAGGATTAGCTGGCAGTTACTACTTTTTACTAGGGTAGTGACCTTCCCTTTTCTGGTACATTACAGCAGTTTCTCGTTGCTCAGATGGGTGTAATTTCTGATATATATAAATATATATATATTCACTGAAAAAACCATAGGTTTTACACCAGTTATAGTTAGGAATTAGCATTTAAAAAAACTATTAAATTCACTGAAAAAACCATAGGTTTCACACCAGTTATAGTTAGCTGGAAGTTTTACTCGCATAAAACCATTGAAATTCCCACGTTATAGTTAGTTGGACTCACTATAACTTGCGCGTGCAATGCACTGCTGATGACGTCACATATTACATCACTCATGACATGGTCAGTGACATCACTCATGACATCACTGATGACACCATCCTTGTGACAGAGTGACAGACCTCATTTCACTGTAATGTAACCCTTGAAACACATATTCAAAAATAGAAACTAAAATTTTCAAAAAACAACCAATTCAGTAATTCCACCATCTATATAAACATCCACTCATTCACAAACAGTTCTATATAGTCACTCATACATATACTCACTCATCATATGTAGTGATACACCTATACATCCTGTTACACACCGACAGTCATCCAAAAGTTACTCATACACATACTCACACATGCAAATAAACTATTGAACATGTTTTTTTCAGTGAATTTCAAAGGTTTTTTAATAGCAAATCTTTATAGGTATAAAAAGTAAAAAAAATTAAAACGAATTTTATATTGTATAATTTTGTTAATTATTTCATTTATTTATTTATTTTTTTACCCCGGGGCGCGTACCGGTGAACGCACGGGTAAGCGCAATGTTACGGCGCGCCCCTGGGCGCGTACCGGTAAGCGTCCCGGTAGCGCTATTCCTGCGAACGAAAACAACATAATTTTGTTCCTTTTCAAATTAAATGTATTAAGTGTTACCACTTTATTCCAATCAAGATGACTTCAGGTGTGCCATACTTTTGTCATAAGTAAGACTGTTAGCGTTCTAGTTGTTCTTTAGAACACTCTGGGACATTCTGTCATTGGGCTATAGTTGGGCTACATTTGGGCTCTTTTGTCTCTGGTGGCCATCTTGGGAGACTGCATATCAGAATTTTTTTAATGAAATATAAGAGGATTTGAGAAGTCACTCAAAATGTGCCCTAATTTTTCTTTCTTCAGCACTAATCATAATTTCTATGGCAAAATGAACCCCCTCATTTTGTTCCTTTGCAAATTAAATGTTTTAAGTGTTAACACTTTATTCCAATCAAGATGACTTCAGGTGTGCCATACTTTTGTCATAAGTAAGACTGTTAGCGCTCTAGTTGTTCTTTAGAACACTCTGGGACATTCTGTCATTGGGCTATAGTTGGGCTACATCTGGCTGATATTTGGGCTACATTTTGTGTCTCTGGTGGCCATCTTTGGGCTACATTGGGCTACATTGGGCTACATTGGGCTACATTTGGGCTCTAACATATATATAGCCTAATGTAGCCCAATATATATTTTTCAAAGTTAATTTTCGTAAAAACCACTGGAGCATATATCTTGAGACATAGCAAAGGCACATCGGGGTACCAGTCCCTACAATTTTGCCAAGTTTGGTGAAAATCCATTCAGCCGTTCGAGCTAAAAGTGAGTCCAACCGCCCTATGCAAATTAACATGGGGAAAACACGTTTTGGGACCCCCCTTTTATCTCGGCCCCCGATTGATGAATCCCCCCCCAAACTTTCAGGGAAGGAGTGGAGAGCCGCGAGGCAAATTTGAGGAAAATTTCATGCAGATTCCTCAACCGGCGCCAAAGTTATTCCCAATAGAATGTTGCGATTTCCCTATGGAAAACAATCCTAACTATAACTACCTACTGGCGACCGCCAGTAGGTAATATATATATATATACATATATATATATATATATATATATATATATAGTCACTGTATTAAACCATAGGTTTCACACTTTATAGTTAGCTGGGCATTTCACTCATACAAAACCATTGAAATTCCCCCGTTATAGTTAGTTCAGCTAACTATAACTTGCGCGCCCGCAATGCCCTGCTGATGACGTCACATATTACATCACTCATGACATGGTCAGTAACATCACTCATGACATCACTGATGACATCTCAAATGACATAACTGATGACATCACTGATGACATCATCCAGTGAATGTATGTCTTTCAGAAAAATAAATATTTTTTATATATGTATATCTAAAGGTTGATGGAAGAATAAATCGGTAAATAAGTGTCTAAATGTTTTTTATTTTTAAAATTGATTGTATAACTGACTTATTAAGTATATCTTAGTGAATACATGTATTAGCGAGTAATGTTTAAATATGTAAATATCTGTATCAGTGTCTCAATTTGTGTATAAGTGGCTGCATGGGTTAGTGAGTAGCTACATGAGTGTCTATATGGGTTATTGGTTGGTTTTTCGAGTATCAGAATGAGTGTCTGTATGGTTTGATGGGGGTATTACTTAGCGCACAGATGCATGAATCACTGACTCACTGTTTGTATGTGTTTTGAAGACAGCGTGTGTGCAGGACTGTATGGGTGGATGAGTGTGTGTATGGGTGTGTTAGTGAGTGAATGACTGCCTCAATAGTGTCTTTATGAGTAAGTACATATGTTTTAAACTAGTATATGTGAGTATTGATGTATATAAGTAAGGATATATGACAGTAACAGATTGGAAGAGTTCCTGTATAAATAAGTATGTGTTTCTATAACTAATTGTTTAAGAGAGTATGTGTACGTTTCTGTAGAAATAAGTGTAGTGGTGTGTGTAGAGCTGTATGTGCAAGTAGATGGATGTTTGATAGTGTATTTGCATGTGAGTATATGTGTGAATAACTCTACGTATAAGTGTAGGTGTGTAATGGGATGTAGAGGTGTATGAGTACATATGATGAGTGAGTACATGTATGAGTGACTATATAGAACTATTTGTGAATGAGTAGATTTGTATGTAGATTTTGGAATTACTGAATAGGTTGTTCTAACTGGTATTGGTATCTCCACTTTTTTGAAAATTTTAGGTTCTATTTTTGAATGTGTGTAACAAAGGTTATATTAGGGTGAGAGGAGGTCTGCCACTCTTTCACAAGAATGATGTCATCAGTGATGTCATTTGAGATGGCATCAGTAATGTCATGAGTGATGTCACTGACCATGTCATGAGTGATGTAATATGTGACGTCATCAGCAGTGCATTGCGGGCGCGCAAGTTAAAGTTAGCTGAACTAACTATAACGGGGGAATTTCAATGGTTTTTTCAGTAAATTTCCAAGTTTTTTTAAATGCTAATTCCTAACTAAAACGTGGCTGAAACCTATGGTTTTTTCAGTGAATTTCAAAGGTTTTATAAATGATAATTTTTAAATGTATTAATTGTTATATTTTTCTATACTAATTTACTACATTGTTTTAAAGTATTTTTTTTGTGGATATTTTAGTTTTTAAATTACATTACATATTTTTAATATAAATTGAAAAAAAAGTTTTTAAAAATATTGAAATTGTAATATATTTTTTTTATTTAATATTTTTTTAATTTATATATATTTTATATAGCAGGCAATGATATCCTATGGAAGGAAATTCAAGTTACTGGTAAGTACAGTTAAATTTACTTTTCAGGAATAGTAGTGAGCTGAAAGATGCAGCACTGAGGTATCTCCTGATAACAGGTGAGTAAATCGGAATTCGTAGTTCGACTGATTTTTGAGGAATTTTGTTAAGTTCCAAAACTCCACACTTAGAAGAATTTCCAAGTGAAACCAGTCAATGTTAGCCTATGGAAGGAAATTCAAGTTACTGTAACTACAATTAGAATTACTTTTCATGATCAGTAGTGGGCTGAAAGATGCAGCACTGATGTCTCTCCTTTTAACAGGTGAGTATATCGAAATTCGTACTTCGGCTGATTTTTGAGGAATTTTTTAAAGTTCCAAAACTCCACACTTAGAAGAATTTCCAAGTGAAACCAGTCAATGTTAGCCTATGGAAAGAAATTCAAGTTACTGTAAGTATGGTTAGAATTACTTTTCAGGATCAGTAGTGGGCTGAAAGATGCAGCACTGAGGTCTCTCCTGATAACAGGTGAGTAAATCGGAATTCGTAGTTCGGTTGATTTTTGAGGAATTTTTTAAAGTTCCAAAACTGCACACTTTGAAAAATTTCCAAGTGAAACCAGTCGATGTTAGCCTATGGAAGGAAATTCAAGTTACTGTAAGTATGGTTAGAATTACTTTTCAAGATCAGTAGTGGGCTGAAATATGCAGCACTGAGGTCTCTCCTGATAACAGGTGAGTAAATCGGAATTCGTAGTTCGGTTGATTATTGAGGAATTTTTTAAAGTTCCAAAAATAGGCACTTAGAAACTTTTCTGGTGAAAACCACACAATAGATTCCTATGGAAGGAAATACAAGTTACTGGTAAGTACGCTTAGCTTTTCTTTACAGGGTCCGTACTGGGCTCAAAGATGCAGCACTGACACCTCTCGTGATAACAGGTGAGTAAATCGGAATTCGTAGTTCCGCTGATTTTAGAGGAATATTGTGCTCAATAGTGAAGGAAGAGGGCAGGGCCTGAGGTGACATGTGTGCAAACACGCCCTGTGGAGCGATTTAGATTGGGGAATTAATTGCTCTTCTATCCTGAGGTCCCCTGTGAGTCAACTAGCCCACGAGGTACCTCCAGTATGCGCCAGGGAGCTGTGTTGCAGAGAGGTGTTCAGAGGGCACGCCCCCTTTTTACAACACGCTGCAACACAGCTCCATGGCGCTTAATGGAGGTACCTGTTGGACTAGTTGGCCCCTAGGCAATCTCTGGATTGAAAAGGAATTAATTCCCCAACTTAAAACACGCCACAGGGCATGTTTGCACACATATCACCTCAAGCCCCGCCCCCTACTTTCACCACTGTGCAAACGCGCCCCGTAGCGGGTTCTAAGTTGGGGGATTAAGTCTCCTTGCATACTGGGGGTCCCTGGAGGCCAATTAGCCCACCACGAACCTCCAGTATGTGCCTGGGGGCTGCGTTGCAGAGAGGTGTAAAAAGGGGCGTGGCCTCATTACACCTCTCTGCAACGCAGCCCCCTGGCGCGTTTGCAGAGGGAGAACTAATTCCCCTTGTATACTGGGGGTCCCTGGGGGCCAACTAGCCCACCAGGAACCTCCAGTATGCGCCAGGGGGCTGCGTTGCACAGAGGTGTAATGAGGCCACGCACCTTTTTACACCTCTCTGCAACGCAGCCCCCTGGCGCGATTACAGAGGGAGAACTAATTCTCCTTGCATATTGGGGGTCCCTGGGGGTCAACTACCCACCAGGAACCTCCAGTATGCGCCAGGGGGCGCATTTGCAGAGTGGTGCCTTATTGGTTTTTTGGGGGATTGGCAGGGTACGTCTACCCTGCACGTATCCCGGGATTATTTTTAAAAAATCATTTTTTTGGGCCTGGGAGTCCTTGTGGGACCCCCTGAACAGGCCTAGGGGGTCAGGAACCTCCAGTATGCGCCAGGGGGCTGCGTTGCAGAGAGGTGTAATGAGGCCACGCCAATTTTTACAACACTCTGCAAAGCAGCTCCGTGTAGCTTACTGGAGGTACCTGGTGAGCTAGTTGGCCCCCATGGACCCCCAGTATTCAAGGGAAATTACTTCCCCTCTGCAAACGCGCCAGGGGGCGTGTTTGCAGAGTGGTGCAGGGAGGAGCAGTGCTTGAGGTGACGGATTGCACCACTCTGCAAACGTGCCCCCTGGCCCGTTTGCACAGGGGGAACTAATTCCCCTTGAATACTGGGGGTCCCTGGGGGCCAACTAGCCCACCAGGAACCTCCAGTATGCGCCAGGGAGCTGCATTGCAGAGAGGTGTAATGAGGCCCTCCCCATTTTTACAACATTCTGCAAAGCAGCTCCCTGGCGCTTACTGGAGGTACCTGGTGAGCTAGTTGGCCCAGGACCAGGCCCTGGGCCACCCAGGTGCCACTGGTCCTTTCCTATTCGCAGAGCGGGGGGTAGTAACCCCTGGCACATTCTCCACTCTTCCTGTCTGCAAGACAGGACTAGACTGCCACTGGTTCTCCAGCCTAGGGCCTACAACCTCAGGCGGACCAGGAGTCTCGGGGAAGGCTCTCCTCCCCCTACCTCTTCTTCTAGGGTTCCTCCACCTCCGACGAGGGGTACACCTAGAACGCCATTCCAACCCAGGGCTTATCCACTCAGGTTGCACCGGGGTCAGAGGTGGGCTCTCCCACCCTCTGCACCCCCTTCCAGAGGTCTGCCCTCTCCCAACTGGAGAAGTTCCTCTGGAAGAAGAACTGGTCAGGACACTGGTTACAATCGTCCTACCCTTCAGGTCAGGCTGACCCTGAACCTGGCCTCCCAACCTCCGGTCTAAAACCTTTGGTGGAACTATAGCCTGGCTCTACAGGACTTCTGGGGATTCACACACCATCCCCCTGAGGCTGACACATGACCCATGTGTCGTGTGACTGTCTGTCTGGCGCAGATCTCCCGTCCCCTGTCCACCTGACAGTGCACGAAGATCCCCCAGACCAGAAGTGGCACCACCCGGGTCCCCCCAAGAAGATCTAGCCCCACTGGCTAGTCCCTGGTCCACTGGTGCATCCACTGGGAAACTCATCCCCCATTCACTCCTCATTCTGGACTCCTGTACCCTCCCTACCGGAGCGGTACTGCCAGACTCTAGAACCACATGAGCTCTGGTTACAGACGCTCCAGGTCCTCTACTCACTAGGAGATCCTCCTCAAATGGACTAACAGGACAGCCTAGGTCCCCAACCTGGTGTTCCCTACCGAAACCATCCAAGTCCTGAGGCAGGGCTTCGGGCGTCTGGGGAACCTCGGTCTCCCCCTCACTCCTGCTCCACTGAGCCAGGCAGTAAGCCCCTACACCCTCCTCGCTATCCTGGGACCTAGCTAGGCTACACTGAGCCTCTTCCACCACGCTGGGCTGGAAGATCCCTGAACCACTACTTTTGGAGTCACTCACCAATGACTCTAGAGAACCTCTAGCCCTTTCCCAGCGGTCTGCTTCATCTGCAAGCTCACATGCCTCAGACAATCCACACCCCAACAGGTGTGTGCGCAACCCTGGTGAACAACAACTGAGCAGGTGCTCTTTGACAATCAGATCAAACAAGACTTCAAAATCATCTCTCGTGTGAACCTGCACCCAATCAAACAGTGTCCCACAACATTCATCTTCAAACTCCTCCCACGACTGGTGAGGCAGCTTCCTACTGCCCCTGAATTTCAACCTATACTCCTCTTCCTGGGAAACAGGTACCAGACTGGGGGAACTGGGACTGGGATTTCCTACACTGAAATCTAAATAGCTGCCACCACTGGACTCAACCCTCCCTGGGGAATCCAGACAATCACAACTGCGCACAGGGGATAGTCTACCCTCCAGAGCTACTTTGCCTCTGGTGGAGGCCCTCTCAGCCTCCTCTATCCTTTCCTGTGCTAAGACCCTCTCGGTCTCTAGCTGTTGTTTTCTAATGCCCAGCTGTGCCATAGCCTGGGCATGCTCCAACCTGAGCTTTTCCAAAGCCAGCTGGTGCTCCCTTTCTCTCCTCCTATCTTCCAGCTCCTCTGGGGACAGGTAAAGGGATGAGGCGCTACCTCCTACACTGGACCCAGCAAGGGACTCCCTATCTATGGGGTCCTCACTATCTGCTGGCGTCCCTGTGCTACCATTTTCTTCCTCCTCCTCAGACTCTTCAGGGCTCCCCTCAGACCCACCACCCTCATGGTGTGAGACCCGGGCCCTCTCCTCACTGTGCTCACGCTCCCAGTCCTCCTTCTGCCATTGGATTAGGTTACCCCTAAGTTGGGACTGGGTGTCTGACTCATTCACTGCAATGTCTCTCTCTTCGCAAAACTCTCTCAGTTCATGCATAAACAGACCCCAGACATTAAAAGCAGACTCCATCCTGGCAGGATGCTCACAGACACGTGCAACACAGGGGACTTAACTGTCAGAGCTGACGCAAGAGTCCAAATTGCAAAGGTATTCAGCAAGCTCTCTACCCCAGAGAACTCACACTCACTTGTCTAGTGTCACACACCATCTATCCACACACAACTCTCCCCTCGGACTGGTAAGGCAGTTTCTACCACCCCTGATTTCTCAACCTGACCACATGTGACACAGGTACCAGACTCTGGGCGCAGGGCGGGGAACAAATGTACTTGACACAATTGCACAATGATACCTTCAGGAGAAGAAAATATGAAACTTCAAAAAAACAATCCCCTAAAATGTGGTCATCTAAAATGCAGAGTTTTGTAGTGCGGCCAGTTGCCACTGTGGTACAACGCAAACACAAATCCTTATCCTCACCGCTTGCCGCCAATGTTAGAAATGGGATCCCTGGCTGGCCAGGGCTTTCGCCAAAGTCAGTCAGAGACCACCACTCCTAAGTCAGGGCAAGGGAGTTACACGCCAAGATAACCCCTGCTCACCCTCTAGGTAACGTGGCGCGAGCAGCAAGGCTAAACTTGGAGGCGATGTGAGTTAAGTATTTGCGCACGCACCCCAGCAACAACACCCAGGACCCACCACAAAAGAAACTCCACACAAGGTTATATAAAAATAGCCTTTGTATTACACCAAAACACATTAGACAAAAACACACACTTTACAATGTGCCAGAGGCACGGGCAGAATTGACAGGGGATATGTACAAGACAGGGCCACCTGGACCACTGTCAGGAATCAGCACTTTTAGAAGTAACACTTTTAGAAATAGCACTTAGAAGTTAGAGTATAAATCACTGTAGCACAAAATATAAAAATAGAGCACACAACCAGTAACTACTGGTAACCAGGACCTCACTAGCACCACCTGCACTAGGAGAAAAACAACCACCTAAGTATCACAATACCTGTAGGGGTGTAAGAACATGACACATGATGCATAAACATACATTCAGCGGTGTAAGGAAGGAAAACACATGATGCATCAACAATACATTCAGAGGTGTAAGAACAAGGCACATGACGCATAAAAACACATTCAGAGGTGCAGAAAAAGAACAATTGCGCCAAACTCACTTAAGTCACCACCTGTGACTGTCCCTAGGCCAACTGGCCTCTCTAGGGCTAGGACGCCCTGTGTCCCAAAGTCAGGGGGCCTAAACGTGGCAGTTGCCCACAAAGTGCTGGGCAGCTGTAAGTCTCCTTTGGGTTCCTGGAAGGAACAATAGCGCAAAAACGATGTGGGAGCCTAGCAGGCTCTGAAGAAATAAAATGTCCCCCTGAGCCCCTCTGGGTTCTAGCAAATGTGGCACCAACGTTGGAGTCCCCCCTCTGGGGACTCGAAATTAATGAATGCCCCTTGAGCCTCTCTGGGCTCCTGCAACAAACGGGGCGCTGCTGAGCCTCTCCCAGGGCTCAAGAACACAACAATGGGGGCACTCAGGAGCCTCTCAGGCTCTAAAACAAATGTGGCGCCTGAGCCTCTCGGGGCTCTCCTAACCAATGGGGCCTCGAGCCTCGCAGGCTTGTGAATATACGGCCCCCGGGGCCCCTCGTGGGCTCGAAGGAAATGCCCTGACGCGTTGGAGCGGCCCTCTGCCAACTGGGGCCGCTCTGAGAACAAGGAGAAACTGCCCCCGGAGTCAAGACTCCCACACTCACCGGGTCTACTGCGGCGGGCGGCTGCTTCCCTGCTCCCGGGACACAGGAGAGCTCCCGCACCTCGGGGCTCTCCTTCTCAGTCGGGGACCGCCTTCCTCTGTGGGCAGCGCGGGGCTCTCCTTCAGGCACCGGAGCCCCGCCTGCACCTGCAGCCACCACTCTGTCCTGCCCCCGGCCTGCCTGACTTCCGGGTCGCGGCTGCGGGGGCGGGACTTCTGTCGGGCCGCGCTCGGATTGGCTGGCCGACCAACCACTTCCGGGTCGTCGCGGGCAGCACGGCGTCCCGTTCCAGGCACTCGTAGGCGGGGATCAATTTACCGAGGGGTGGGCTCCCTCGAAGTCAAATCGATAAATGGCGGCCAGGTCCCTGGCAGGGTGGGCACCTGCCAGGGGACAAAATACTCGAATATAAGCGAGGTGGCACTCGCTTGGGGCGAAATATGCCGGGTGGGCACCGGCCTCTGCAGACAAAGCGCTCCCAGCGCTAGAGGGGTGACCACAGCGCTCCCAGGCGCTAAAGGGGAAGGTACAGCACTCCCAAGCGCTGCAATCCAAATAAAGCGCTCTTAAGCGCTAGAACCAAAACAAAGCGCTCCCAGGCGCTATAAGTTAAATAAAGGTCCAGCAGGAGTGTAGCAAGGCAGGGGGGGGGGCAAGGCTGGGCCAGGGGCCAGCTCACTGGCCCTCCAGGCAGGGAGGCAGTCCAAGTGGCGGTTCCTCCTGGCCCCAGCAGCAGCAGCAGCCCCCCTCAAGTAGGATCAGGAAAGAACAACTTCTGTGGGGACACAGCCCCATTTTTATACAGTAAATCCTTTGTCTGTAGGTGCAGGGTGGGGGCAGAACCAGTCGCAGCTGGTCTGTGAGCACTGCTGATGGGCTCAACCACCCTCTCTATTCACTGGCAGGGCTAGGGTCGTTAGACGCACCACAGGGGGGCGGAGCCAGCATTGTCTGGGGAAAACCCAGCCTCATTCAGGTCACAGGTACACTCCTCCCCAGCCATCAGCATGCTAATCTCCCACTCACCACCGGGCAGACCCATCCAGACTTCCTGGAGCCTGGCATGCCAGCCAGCTCCAGCCAATCACACGCCAGCACCTTCACAGCACACACATAGCCATGTCTAGAAGTGGCCCTTCCCCACTAGACACATACAAGCCGCACATACCGTTTTGCAGCATTCACTCTCACGAGTTCACACATACCAAACTCGAGCCTGCACTCCCCACGCATCAGGAACTACCAGGGACACATACATTACCCATGCATTCCTATGGGAGGGCAGGCCTATCTCACCACATGCACTCAAAGTGCGCACGCACTTTCCACTGGGACACAGTGAAAGTGCGCAGAACCCAAAAGTCACCATCACCAGGTCACCATTAAAAGCAAAAAAGTCTAGGGGTGAACCTGCCATAAGGGCCAAGTCCAACAAGGCCCCGCCCCTTTTTACACCTCTCTGCATCGCAGTCCCCTGGGCGTTTACAGAGGGGGAACTAATTCCCCTTGCATATTGGGGGTCCGTGGGGGCCAACTAGCCCACCTGGAACCTCCAGGATGCGCCAGGGGGCTGTGTTGCAGAGAGGTGTAATGAGGCCCTGCCCCTTTTTACACCTCTCTGCAACGCAGCCCCCTGGCGCATTTACAGAGGGGGAACTAATTTCCCTTGCATATTGGGGGTCCCTGGGGGCCAACTAGCCCACCAGGAACCTCCAGTATGCGCCAGGGAGCTGCATTGCAGAGAGGTGTATTGAGGCCACGCTCCTTTTTACAACACTCTGAAAAGCAGCTCGGTGGCGCTTACTGGAGGTACCTGGTGAGCTAGTTGGCCCCCAGGGACCCTCAGTATTCAAGGGAAATTACTTCCCCCTCTGCAAATGCGCCGGGGAGGGTGTTTGCAGAGTGGTGCAGGGAGGAGGCAGGGCTTGAGGTGACGGATTGCACCACTCTGCAAACGCGCCCCCTGGCGCGTTTGCAGAGGGGGAACTAATTCCCTTTGAATACTGGGGGTCCCTGGGGGCCAACTAGAGCACCAGGACCCTCCAGTATGCGCCAGGGGGCTGCGTTGCACAGAGGTGTAATGAGGCCATGCCCCTTTTTACAACACTCTGCAAAGCAGCTCCGTGGTACTTACTTGAGGTACCTGGTGAGCTAGTTGGCCCCCAGGGACCCCCAGTATTCAAGGGAAATTACTTCCCCCTCTGCAAACGCACCAGAGGGCGTGTTTGCAGAGTGGTGCAGGGAGGGGGCAGGGCTTGAGGTGAGGGATTGCACCACTCTGCAAACGCGCCCCCAGGCGCGTTTGCAGAGGGGGAACTAATTCCCTTTGAATACTGGGGGTCCCTGGGGGCCAACTAGACCACCAGAAACCTCCAGTATGCGCCAGGGGGCTGCATTGCACAGAGATGTAATGAGGCCCGCCCCTTTTTACACCTATCTGCAACGCAGCCCCCTGGCGCGTTTACAGAGGGGGAACTAATTCCCATTGCATATTGGGGGTCCCTGGGGGCCATTTAGCCCATCAGGAACCTCCAGTATGCGCCAGGGAGCTGCATTGCAGAGAGGTGTAATGAGGCCATGCCCCTTTTTACACCTCTCTGCAACGCAGCCCCCTGGAACGTTTACAGAGGGGGAACTAATTTCCCTTGCATATTGGGGTTCCCTGGGGGCCAACTAGCCCACCAGGAACCTCCAGTATGCGCCAGGGGGCTGTGGTGCAGAGAAGTGTAAAAAGGGGCATGGCCTCTTTACACATCTGTGCAAGGCAGCGCCCTAGCGCATACTGGAGGTTCCTGGTGGGTAACTTGGCCCCCAGGGACCCCCAGTATTCAAGGGGAATTATTTCCCCCTCTGCAAACACACCAGGGGGGGCGCGTTTGCAGAGTGGTGCCTTAATGTTTTTTGGGGGATCGGCAGTGTACGCGTACCCGCGATTTTAAAAAAGAAATCTGTTTTTTGGGCCTTGGGGGTCCTTGTGGGACCCCCTGAGCAGGCCTAGGGGGTCAGGGTGTTTCTACCCTGCCCCCTTTTCTTCATTTTCACCTTTGTTTACCTGTTTTCTTGTATCTCGGTTCTACCGAGGCACAAGATGGCCGCCAACACTTCCTGGTTTCGAGTGTTGACAGACAGTTGACAGCCAATCAGCATGCAGCTCGCGCTCGTAATCGAACGGATCTCCGTACGCGTGTAGAACTCTGTCTCTAGATATCGCTAGGATTTTACTTTTAATTTTCTCAGAAACTACTGAACGGATTTACACCATTTAACAAAAAGCACAATCTGCGAACCGATCTCTACCTCTCTGCCAAATTTGGTGTAATTCCGTTGAGCCGTTCGGGCTGTAGCCCTGGCTAAAGGTCCCTATGGAAAATTGCATGGGGAAAACACATTTTGGGACCCCCCTTTTTCTCAGCCCCCACTTGACGAATCACCCCCAAACTTTCAGGGAAGGAGCGGAAAAATTCACGGAGAAATTCACGAAGATTCGTCCACCAGCGGCAAAGTTATTCCAAATGGAATGTTGTGGATTTCCTATGGAAACTAGGTCCTAACCATAACTACCTACTGGCGACCGCCAGTAGGTAATATATATATGTTTCCATCGTCTTCACTTCTTGATTTTGTTCGCGAGAAAGTGTCACTAATATTTGTTGAATGTCACTCATAATTACACTGAAATTATGAAAATGTCACACATAAGCAATCTGAAACCTTGACAGTTATGAAGTCCAGGGCTGTCAATCTTGTAGTGTGCGTGGCGCGCGCTAACAATGACGGCCCTGTAATGACATTTTTGACCAGCCCTTGCTCGCGATTAGAACGTAGCAGTGACGCATTACGCGCTTCACTGCTACGCTATTGTCGTGAGGAGTCAATTCTGGCCTGGGGCAGTGCTTTATACTTGCAGGCAGCTTTGGGCGTTTTGCTGGACTGGCTCTCTGGACTTAGAGTCTGGCTGCTGCACTGCAGACTCAGTACTAATAGGGGAACAAAGTTGAAACCGAACAACCCCTGCCTGCCATAGACCCTGACTGGAGCCAGTGAGGTAAGAGGAAAGAAGCAGATTCAGAGGGGTGGGTGGCTGAGTCTGTGGCTCATCCATGATAGCTGCCAAGGTTTCAGATTGCTATGTGTGGCACTTTCACTTTCAGAACTTCATTGTAATTATGAGTGACATCATAGCTGCCAAGGTTTAAGATTGCTATGTGTGACATTTTTATAATGTCAGTGTAATTATGAGTGACTTCCAACTACTATGAGTGACACTTTCTCCCGAACAAAATCAAGCAATGAAAACGAGGGAAACATATTAATATTAGGAAATTACACCCATTAGAGCAACAAGAAACTCTAAGAAGATGTTAAAATATCTGGAAAGCACCAGAAATGAAATGGCACACACATAGCTAGGGTTCTCAATTCGGCCGCAAAGTGTAATTTTTATCAAAAAAAGACACATTGAGCCATTTAATAAAAATCAATTCGCTGATTATAGTAAGGCGCCACCAATGTGTGTCATGCAACTTGCTGTAAGTCTAGTTTGAAAAACATATATGGCACAGAATTATTTATTTTAAGATACTCCCGCTATTTGCCATAAACATGTCGAACCGCCACTAGCCCGGGCCAGTAACCCGCGTTACAGGGCAGAATGGCACCATTAGAACACTCCCAGGGAGCTCCTATGCCCGAACCTGCAGTAGTGTCTGCTGCTTTGCTAGAGAACATGCTTGTGTCCTCGAACTGCTTACTTTTGCACACTGGGGGATCATAGCAGGCATATATAATGTTGGTGCTTCCGTCCGTGAGAGATAAAGAGCAGGTCTAGCCAGGGGTTGGTGGAAGGTGGCAAGGCAAGTGCACAAAGAGACCCCCCCCCTCGCAAACTGTGTGAGTCCTAGGCATCTGCAGGCAGGACAGCTAGGAGGGCATGGTATCCAGTGTGCTCACCGTCCTTTTTCCCCAGCACCTTCCCCCCCAAAGGGGCGGCAATCTGAGGGATAACCCCGGGTGCCACAAGCTCTAGCCACGCCCCTGTTTCCCATTGATTTCAGCCTCTAAATTAAATGATTAGGAGTCAAATAAAGCACCGCAAAAGTGACGCTAAATTCCCATATTTGTGCCGCTAAATTTCCATATTTGTGCTACTAAATTTGCCGCAATATCCTGGGGGGTCTGAGGAGTGGTGCCTCACCTGCTGGTACACCTGATGCATCTAGTGCATAGGGTCAAAAAGTTTTTAATCCCTGATAGGCTCACAATGCTTAATATTCGAAGGCTAAATAGGGTGCTGTAGCTGGTCCAGGGAGACGACCCTATATAGCTTGCCTAGTGCTGGGCTTAGTGGAGACATTTCTTACTGTTGATTGGGAATACTTGTTTGCCACTCTGTCAAAACTGCCCATCACGTGGCAGCAGCAAAAACGCATATGTCTTCATTCTACCAATCCAAGACATGTCACCCTCTTTTACATTGGTCAAGGGGACTCATTAGGGTTGTCCCCTTTCCCCGCTGCTCTTTACCCAGGCAATGTAGCCGCCCGCCCAGCAGCTTTGTCAGGGGTGGTAAGCATGGGGAGTTCCCTAAACGATGTGTTACATGTAGTGTCCATTGATGCAGACGGCATGCTGCTCTATATTCAATATATCTGCAGGGAATTTCCAGATATTTCTGTGATACTATCAGATTTCCAGAGTGTGCCGAGGTTGGGTGTTCACTGGGCCAAGCCTTGTGCTTTTCTCCTCTTGGTGGACTAGCCTCCACAAGAGTTAATGGCGGGTGAGCAGAGGGTGATGTGGGAGCTTCGGGTGTTTTGGTACTTAGGGATCTGTAACTGTCATGAGGCAAACAATCTCATTGTGGAACTCTGACCAGGGCCATCTCCTCCTTACATCCACAGATGGATTTTTGAAGCACTCTCCCAGTCACAGCCCAAGGATGGATATCACTTTCCAAGATGGTAATGCTCCCCCACATCTTGAACATTTTTCCATCACCTAGCGGTGGATGTGCCTAGTGCCACCTCCAGGGATTTGGACAACATGCTGCGAGGGTTAATCTGGAATAGGGACTGGATAAGTGTGGCTCTGCAGAGGCTGCAGCGGCTGGTGGGAAAGGGTGTCCAGGGTGTGCTGTTTTTATGAAATGATATGTGGCAGCACCACTGCAATGGCTGGTGTGATGTTTGGCTGAAAGGCAGTTGTACGAAGTGGGCAGGTTCCCAACATGCAGGGCACAAGAAATGGCGGGATCAATGTAGCTCCCTGGAGCACAGCTCCCCTGTGCAGCTAACAGCCTGGTGAAAGTGGCCTATGAGAGCTATGCTAAGAGCCTGAGGCTGCTGCAGGGCATGATTCCATACTCTCCGTCTATTAGTCGGAACTTCCTACCACTGCTCCATACAAGCATTGTTAGGGACGGACTGACGGCATGGAGAGACTAGGGATCGACCTCAGTGGGGGATCTATTCAAGGCCCAGGAGAACATTACAGTTGGCCAGTTGCAGGTATATCATGACATTCCGGTGGGCCATTTCTTGGCACATGGCGCACAGATGGCTGAGATGGGACTCCTGTGGAGGGTCACAGATGCTGAACAGGATCATCACCCCCTTGCCCACACCCTGCACGTCATGGGTGGGAGTCGGAGACTGGTGACCATGTTTGTTAGTGGCTTTACACACACAACGACTGACCCACTGTCATCCATTTGTCGGCTGTGGGACACTGATATAGAACGAGCCCTCACGGCCAAAGAGTGGGAATGCACTAGACACTACCAATGTACAGTATCTCGTGATGCCAAAGTCCAGTACATTCAATTCGACACCCAGAACAAGGCGTATTTTACCACAGCTGTCCTTACCCTGAAAGTGTGTGTTCTGCCCTCTGTGCCCACAATCTTATGCACCTAATTTGGATTTGATACATATGTCCTGGGCATGTGTGGATGCTGCAAACTTGTTGTCCAGAGTCATATATGTGCTTGACACAGTGACAGGTTGGGTCAACCTCCTTCCATTGGAGGGGATGCTGCTAGGGATATTCATGCAGATGAGGTCTTAAAAGGTGTCCAATAAAGGGATAGATTTGTAAATGCTCATAGCACACTAGGCAATTTGCATGCATTGTTAGGCCACTGCAATGCCAACGCTGCAACACATTGGCGCAGCGACTCTCTAATGATGTAGGGCTGAGGCAACTGCACTGCGCAGGGAGTAAGTTGTGCTTCCACAGGATTGCAATAGCTAACCTGTAGGACAATTTGTTCAGGACTTACAGGATACACAGGAAGAGCCGCTGGATGGGTGAAGGACTTTGATGGGCCAGGCTTACGCACATGTGTCATGGACCTATCAGAGGTGGTCTTGACGGGGCTAAATGAAGCAGTTGCTCTGTCACATGAGGCAGACAAGATGCAGCGTGGGTGCCTGACATCTTCTCGTTCGATCACATGGCGGGTTGTCTCTTAGAATCCACATATGTAAAAATGTCAACTGTTAGCAATGGCTGTTGTACTAGAGGCCATGATCTCAACCCCCATGTCTGGACTGTGAGGTATATGGGATGCTGACCTTCTAAATGCCCAGGATCCCTCTGTGCTCTTCAATCTTGTTATGGTTATCATGTTTTTGAAGTTGTTTAATATTGTACCACATGCTCCTGTTGTGGTAAACGTGACTCAGTGATGAATGTTTGTTATGCACAGCCGACCGGATATGCATTGCCTGCTTAATGAAAGATGATTTACATCCATACCATTTTGTTCCCAAGACATGAACATGAGATGAAAGTAAGAGATTTGTTTTGATGTTGAATTGTCTTGTGACTCGTGTACAACTACATGCATTGACACATACGCCACTAAACACAATTCCCCGTCCCTTGATTTTGTATGTGAGAAATTGTTTTAGTTTTGAGATGTTTGCCTTTCTTTCCAAAGGTTTTAGATCATGAACCATCCTTTATGTGCCTGCAAAATTCACGCCTGCTCAGTGTGGACTCTTATTACTCTGGAACTTTTTGAAAAATGTAACTCCAAGTGGAATATTTTGAGACCATGTCCTGACTGCACAGGTAGGGATCCTAGCTCATGCCCTGCTGTCTGGCCTCAGTAAACAGCGGTAGGGAATGCCATAGGCCCACCGGGGACATGTAAATCGGGCCTGACAAAGCATACAGGGCACAAAGATAGTTGTGGCCTGATGTATTGGAGTGAGGTGTATGTGCAAGCAGACCAGGGTGCATGCTAAGGATTGTATGGAAGTGTTTCCTATGTCTGATTCCAGCTTTGGGTATGTGCTGGATCCTTCAAATGTTTGTATTACTGACACATTTAACATCCCATGCTGGTTGTGACACCCTATAGTGGCCTGGCTAACAGCCCCGCATCGAGCCTAAGATTGTGAAGAGCGGAGGCTCTGGGGCCTGCCTGCTCTGACATTGCGGAACTCATCACAACACATGCGGTGGGACTGTGCGATTGGGCTGATGGGAGAATGGCAGGCCACGCTGGACTATATTAGTCAGTTTAGTGCTTTGAATCATGCATTGATCTGTCAACAATTAGTGCATCAGTGCATGTGAGATTGGAAACAACCTAGGCCTAGCTTTTTCATCAAATTGGGTGGATGTATTGTATTGACACTTGACAGATCTGCCCTATCTTTTGACATCATTTTAGTGTGGTGTTTATACATATTGTTAGCCATTTTACAGATAGCCACACTAGATAAAGTGCTTCTTGCAAAGCTGGTTCAACAATGGCAGGGTAATTATGGTAACTTGAAGTCACTTCCTGCAATGTGACTTCCTTTTTTTTATTTTTTTTATTGAGAATTGACATAGTATAAAAAAGACATCAGAATACAGATGTTATACATCGATAAAAAATCACAAAATTCATATAATAAATCATCCCGTTAATACATCAATACAAAATTTTGATTTGATGTTGTTACTACCCGAGCATACAAAAGATACACACGATAATCAATCCACATAAGAAGAACAATTTATAACTATATACATATATATCTTTGTATAAAGAAGTTGATAAAATTCAGACTTAATAATAATAGATTAAATCAAAGCAGCATTAGCTGACATACCCTCCCTCCATAACTTCACTGGAGCCCACATTTCAAAACCAAAATCCCGCAATTTTTTAACTTTATAAAGATAAAGAGAAGATTCTATGTTATGTATAGCAAGGAATCTGGCCAACCACATTGAGAAAGTCGGGGGAGAGGAGTCCTTCCAAGCAGCTGATATCAAGATTCGTAAAACGGCCGCTGCTAGAAAAATTAGAGCCTCTACTTCTCTCCTTCCACTCAGCCCTAGTTTACCATCAATCCCGAGTATCATAACTGTTGGGGATAGACTGATCTTCGAGCCTAGCAGCCCCTCCAGAAATTTCTCGATCTCGGTTTTGATTGTGGCAAGTTTGTCGCAAAAGAAAAACATATGAACCAGATCGGCCGAGTCTTGTTGGCATCTAGGACATTTACTATCTTCTCTCATCCCCAGTCATGTAACTTAGCGGGGGTATAGTATAAATTGAAAACAGTCATGAAGTGTTGAGCCTTTAAATTAGAGGACCTAAGTACCTGCTTATCTAAGGATAGGGCTTTATCAAGATCTACATCTGGGTCCTGTAGTTTCGCTGCCCAAGCTGCCTCATGCTTCTCGAGGTCGTTAGGTAGCCTGTCCAGCAGCTCCTGATAGACTACCCTTATCCTGTCACAATCATTCACTAGATAATCCAGGATGGGGCTGGGAGCGAGAGAGCAAGCGGCAATTACGTCTGCGCTAAGAGTTCGTGCAATTTGAATATACTTAAAGCTATGGCCTATAGATAGATCGTATTTCTGTTGAATAGCTTCAAATGGCATCACCTTACCATTGCACATAATATCGCCTACCGTCTGGATGCCATGCTGTTCCCAACATTTCCAGGCCCCATCCATACTAAGGTTCGGAAAGAAACCTGATTTCCATACAGGTGAATGTCTATTAATTCTGGGAATCTGTAGGTATTTCTGAATTGTTTTCCATAGGTCCCAAGCTCCCAGTATAGTCTTAAGCCTAGTTTTCTTAAAAAATCTGCGACCATTTTTTCTCAATAAGGCACCCACGGCTTCCTGCCCCATAAGAAGCTCAAATATTGAGGGGAGAATATATAGATTAGAAGTTGGATCCCTAATATGACTCTCCCTACCACCAGCTTTAAATAGAATAGACATCTGGGTTATTAAGCATGCCCAGTGGTAGAATCTTATATTTGGGGCACCCAAACCTCCAAATTCCTGGGGAAGAGACATATATTTGGCTGCTCTTCTAATCTTGCCATATTGCCACAGAAAACTGTTTTTTTTTGTTTTGTGAAAACTTTTTATTGGTTTTATAACACAAACACAAACAACTTGCAAGGAGGAAGAAAAAGAGACATCAATATACACAACGTTGCATTATATGGTGCTGGAGCGGGAAGGACAATCCAATGAGCGTTCGTTCTATCGGGAAAGAGTTACACAGTGGAGGGGGGGGCAGAAGAAACAAAGTGCAATCAGTATACAATAGTGTGTGGAGGAACCCTCGGGTTACGGGGACATAGTTGCAACATCAGGGTCAGGAAGAGGAGGGGCACATATATCACCACGATAAGTGTTCCACTGAGTCCATATCTTTCCCCATTTCCGGGGGGTACCACGAGAAATATACACAGTTTTTTCTCTGAACATGCACCAGTCCATGTTTTGTTTCCATTTCTGAAGTCCGGGCGGGCCCTGAGCGCCCCACAATTGCGCAATGTCTCTTTTGGCAATCATATTGCCCAAGGTCACCCACCGAAGCTGCGACACGGAGTAATCATTCGGTTCCCATACGTTCAGCAGGCATCTCCTAGCTTCCGGCATCGATCGCACCCCGGTAACCTCACTCATCACCTCGTGCACACGGGTCCAGAATCGCACTATCTCAGGGCACTCCCAGATGATATGTAAAAAGGTGCCCAGGAGACCACAGCCACGCCGACACAAACCATCCACAGAGAAGCCCATATGCACCAGACGGGGACCAGTGACATACACTCTATGCAGGATTTTAAGTTGCACAAATCTAAGGCGCGCCTGGATGGCCACCTCTTTAGGGGAGGAGATCGCCGCCTGCCAGTCCTCATCGTCCAGCTCCAGCCCATCACCAGTCCAGACCTCTCTAAGTCGAGACAGGAGGTCAGACCTGGAGTTGATTAACTTTTTATAAATAAGCGAAATCGTACTATCAGGAACATGTCCGTCCAGTACCCTGTCCTCAAGCGGGGACGACTCCAGAATCTCCACACCCGAAGGGAAGATCGAGAGCACCGCGTGGCGGATCTGTGCATAGCGAAAGAATTCGCGATCACTCAAAGCGTACTCGGTTTTCAATTCCTCAAACGTCTTCATTCTCCCCTTAGTCCAAACATCATCAATCCTGCTGATACCAATCAAGTCCCACCTATCAAACCCCCGGGACTGCCAAAGTGAGCCAAGTCTATCAGAGGCGTACAGGGGGGTGGCACAAGTCAATTTATCAGTCCACCCAAGCGCCATGGAAGCATGTCGCCATACCTGGACGGCCGTCCTAGTGGGGCCCGTCACGTTGCGAGGGGTGAGTTTCGAGTAGAGCGCTCTATTGTAGTCGCCCCCCGGTAACAACCATTTGTCCATCGCGAAGGCCGGATTTGGCAAAGGGCCATACATGCAATGATTTATTGCCCCCAGTTGAGACGCCCAATAATAGCGACGGATATCAGGCAAAGCAATTCCACCGTCGTACCACGGGAGCGACAATTTAGCAATGGCAATCCGGGGCCTACCCCCCCACACCAGTCGTCTCTGTAAACCCTCGACCTCACGGAAATATGTAGCCGGGACAATGTCAAGCGTGTTTTGCAATGCGTAGAGGAATCGGGGCAGTGACATCATCTTAAACAATGCCGCTCTACCCAGGGGAGAGAGAGGAAGTTTCCCCCAGGCGACCACATCTGTCCGAAGGCGCTGAAGAGGGGGCAGTAAATTACGGTCGAACCGCAGTGCAGGGCTCAGCGAGATAAAAATGCCTAGATATTTAAATCCATCTTCCACAATCGCGATAGGACAGCCGCTTGGCAAAAGGGGGGCGGTACCCGACAGGACGTATACACAGGACTTCGACCAGTTGATGACAAGACCTGAGTTTTTGCGGAAGGACGTTAAGACATCAAACAGCACAATGAGGGATTTACGGGGTGATGTAAGATAAAGCAGAATATCATCAGCGTAGAGAGATACACGGTCCTCAAACTCCGAATTCCATCTAATGCCCTTCAGGGACGGTTCCCACCGCAACCAGGCCGCCAGCGGTTCCAAGGCTAGAGCAAACAACAAGGGGGACAGGGGACAGCCCTGTCGCGTCCCTCTGCTCAGTGCAAAGGGCGCAGAGACCCGACCATTGACCACCACCTGGGCCATGGGACCGGCGCAGAGCAATTTGACCCATCGAACGAAGTCCGAACCGAAACCAAACTTAGCAAGAACCGCCCACAAATACGGCCATTCTATAGTATCAAACGCCATCGTAGCGTCCAAGGACGCCAAGATGGCGGGCTCACGTAGCGTCTCAGCCCGTGCCAGAACTCCATGCAACCTTCGGAGGTTAAGCGCCGTGTTACGATGCGGCATAAAGCCGATTGATCAGGGTGAACCAGGTCCCCAATAACGGACGCCAAACGTGTCGCCAGCAGCTTGGCCAAGATTTTAGGTTCCGCATTAATCAACGAAATGGGTCGAAAAGAGGCGCAACGATCCCGAGGTTTACCATCCTTGTGGATGACAACAATAGTGGCCAGTCTCTGGTCTGGCGGGAGAAACCCCACCTCCAAAGACTCAAGAAACATAGAGCGCAAATGAGGAGCTAGCGAATCCGGGCACATTTTATATAGCTCAATGGGGAGCCCATCAGGGCCCGAGGCCTTGCCGGATCGGACCGAACGGACAGCAGCGGCAATCTCGTCCACAGTAGGCGGAGCATCCAGAGCATCCCTATCAATATCAGACAATCGGGGAAGTGCAATATCACGCAATAACAGGTGGGAGTCCTGCTCCGTTCGATCAGACACCTGGGAGTACACCTCGCGGAAATAGTCAGCAAAACATGCAACAATGTCAACAGGGTCCGTACAACACTCTCCATTCTCCGCAACAATCACAGGGATGACACGACTCGCACTCTCCCTCTTATCCAACCAAGCAAGCAGTTTCCCAGCCTTATCACCCACATCATACAGGCGTCCCTGCTGTTCCCTCCCCATTTCCTTAGCAGCTTCAGTGACCAGAGCTCTGTATTCATGTTGTTTCAACTCCAGTAGATGTAACCCCTCAGCGGTAACCCCAGATTCCAAGCCCTCCACCAGGGCCGTGACCTCCCCCTCAAGTCGAACCGTCTCAGCACGGTTGGCCAACTTCACGCTACCAATCAATGAAAGGGCCTGGCCACGAATGACAGTCTTGTAAGCTTCCCAAAGTACACTAGGGGAGGAAACAGAGCCCACATTTTCCTCAAAATAACAATTGTGTGCTTTAACCAGCTCATCCCTGACCCTGGGGTCCTTCAAATACCAGGGGTTGATCGGGGCCACTCAGCCCGCCGAACCCTGCCGTGCATCAACCACCAGCCAAAGCGGAGAATGGTCCGAGATACCCCGTGCCAGATGTTTAACTTCCCGTATGAGGGATGCATGGGCCGAGGGCAGTAAAACGTGATCAAGCCTCGAGAGACTACCATGAGCACCAGAATGATAGGTATATTGCAACTGTCCCGGGTGAAGCAACCGCCAGCAATCAGTGAGCCCCAACGTCTCCAGGAAGTCGCTCAACCAAGTCTGGGCCCTCGGCAATTCCCTGGGAGGGTGACGATCATGCATTTCCGAGACCACCGCATTAAAGTCACCCCCAACCAAAAGCAAACCCTCGGGGAGGCCCAGGATAAGTCCACTCAGATCAGCAAAGGTGGTGGCCTGGAGGCCCGGGGGCACGTACACAGAAATCAGATTAAGAACCTTCCCTTCCCAGCGCCCCACAATGGCGGCGTATCGTCCCTTATCATCCAATATGACATCATCAATGGCCAAGGGGAGGGAGGCCCGAACCAGAATGCCCGCCCCCTAGAGCCCGAAGTGAAACCCGAGTGTGCCACAAGGCGATAACCACGCCTATTCAAAGCGTAGCACTTGTTGCCGAGCAAATGAGTCTCCTGCAGTAAGACAACATCTGGAGTCAAACGTTTCAGCAATTGTAACACCACCCTCCTCTTAATCCCATCCCCCAACCCGTTCACGTTCCAACACAATAACCGAAGTCCCCTACCCCCCATCCCCGTGCCCAGTCCCTCCCCGGCCCCGCACCCAGAGCAACTGCAGAAAATGGAGTGCGCCTTTCCCTCGCCTTGCAAGTAACATGAAAATTCAAACAAACAACCCAGCCCCCCCAACAATGTCAAAACAACTATACCCCCACCCCGCACCCCTGCTGAAGACCAAAGAGCCCCATAAACTCGCAGTGTGCCTGTCGCCCAACCACCCAACTAATCTACGAAAAGAAAACCCAGGAGGAGAAAGGACCCGTTCACCCCCCACCCACCCCCAGAAAAGACTACCATTACTTGCAAACATTAAGAACACAGCATAGCACAGTTCAAAGCCAACGGGAAGGGTACGGGGTCAAAGTCAACAGTTACTCTTGCTCCGTCGGGCCACCTTCCGCCCGATCCGACTTGCCAGAGTCCTCAAAAGGTTCATGATCCATAGGCAGCGTGTCAAGCCAGTCACTCACAACCCCAGGATGGTCGAAGAAAAAAGTACGATCCTTATGAACCACCCGCAGACGGGCCGGAAAGAGCATGGTATACTTCATTGACCTTTCCCGGAGTCTCTTCTTGACCCCCTGAAACCCCAGCCTCTGTTTCTGGACCTGTTGTGTAAAGTCCGGATAGAAGCTGACATTAGAGTTCTCAAAGGCAATGGGACCTGACTGTCGCGAAGCCTGCAGGATAGCGTCTCTGTCCCGGAAATGAAAAATCCTCGTAATGATAGGTCGAGAGTTAGCACCCGATTTAGGTGTGCCACCGGGGATCCTATGTGCACGTTCGACAGCGAAAAACTTGCTGAGACCCTTGGGCGCCAGGTGATTCAGCACCAGGTCTTCCACCAATAGGTCCGTCGAGGCAGCAGTCGATGATTCCGGGACCCCAATCAGGCGGATGTTATTGCGCCTGGCACGGCTTTCATAGTCCTCTAGGCGCCCAGAGTAATAATCATTGGCTTTCCTCAGATTCCCGACTTCAGCCTGCAAATCAGAAACGTCGGTGACCAGGCTAGAGGTCGTTAGATCCAAGGATTTGACCTTTTCGTTTGTCTTCGCCAAGTCCTCCCTGATCAGATTGACGTCAATCGCCACCGTATCCAGTTTGAGAGTCAAGGCCTCATATTGTTGCCCCAATGAGGCCTTCATACCAGTGATGGCGCCCATGAGATCTCGCAGCGAGGGCTCGTCCTCAATCGATGAGTCCTCCGGCATTGTCGTCGAGGTTTTAGCTGCTGCTCCCGGCGATCCCTTAGCTTGAGTGTACCGGTCCATAATGTTCGTTTGCAGAGCACTCCCTCGAACGCCTGGTTTAGGCCCGCGCTTCCCACCCTCAGGCTTGGTGGCCATCTTGGATCCTGGACCCGTACGGGTCGCCTGTTGACGGGTAAAAATGGTGACTGCGGTGGCAAATGTAGGGCCAAAAGGGCAAAGGTGGTGCCAGTCTCAGATCTGGAAACCGCTACAGATCGGCAGTAGGAACGGAGAGACCAAGGGTGTAGGAGTGTCCAGCCGCCCACGGAGCCGACTAAGTCAGGTTGAGCTCCGGACAGAAATCGAAACCGAAAGCAATCGCCAGCCCACGCAAGTCTGGCAGTCCGTTGTTGTTCACTTACTGAACAGCAAGCGAGACAAGATAGCGCGGGGCGTCACCATGGAGCAGGCCAGAAAACTGCGACAGTCTGTAGCTCTGGACCCCGAAGTCCAAAAAAGTTCGTTGAAGCAAATAAATGAGCAGTAGAACTGTGCCAATAAACACCCGTCGTCTGAACCAGGATAAAGTACAGGATAGTCGATGGAGGTGGCGAGGGTCCGGGAGCCCTGTGCTCACGCGACCATCTTGGGTGCGCGCGAAGCTCCTCCAATGCCACAGAAAACTGTTAAAAATGGATTCCGTTTTTTTAACATTTGTTCCTCGATTAAGAAAGGTATAGACCTATATAGGTACAGAAGCTTGGGCAACATTGTGATTTTCAGAACATTTGTTCTGCCAATAATAGATAGATGTAATGCGTCCATACGTTTTAAGTCTGTTTCTATTTTTTTAAGGAGTGGATTGAAGTTATCCCATATAATTAACCCATCTCTGCTCTAATAGTAACCCCCAGATATACAGCAGAGTCAACATACCGTTGATCCATTTTTATTATGTTCTTTGAGCAGATCACCTGTGTTTTTTCCTCATTTAGCCTAAACCCAGAACAATATCCAAATTGTTTGGTAATCTCTACTAATGTTCGCATAGTCTCTACCGGATCAGGTGTTAAAACCGCTAGGTCGTCAGCATATGCTAGAATTTTGCTCTCGAACCCATTGGTTATTACTGGTTTAATGCTGTTACTAACCAATATCTGCCTGATCAACGGGTCAATATACAGGGCAAATAGAATTGGTGAACAGCGACACCCCTGGCGGGTGCCCCTTTCTATCCTAATCCCAGCCGAACTCAGACCCATCATCTGTATGCAAGCCATCGGGTCGCGATACATGGCCCTAATAGCTATCAATATTTTTGGACCAAAGCCTCTCCCCTGTAGTACATCCCAGAGATACTGCCATCTAACACGGTCGAATGCCTTCTCGGCATCAAGGAGGATCATGGCGATCCCCTCCCCCCCCCCAGCATGGGCCTCAAATATGGATATAGCTCTTCTCACATGGTCCGTTGTGCCACGACCAGGGATGAACCCATGCTGCCAGGGGGAGACGAGGCCACCAATGACCCTCCCCAACCTTGTGGCTATGATTTTTGCGTATAGTTTGTTGTCGGAATTTATAAGAGAGATCGGTCTATAAGAACCAGTACTTTCTTTTGGCTTTCCTTTTTTATGGAATACCACTATGTTGGTATCTCTCCACGTTTCTGGTATTATACCAGTACATATAATTCCATTAAAAAGATCTAGCAGATATGGCGTAATCTCAATCTTTAAGCATTTATAGATCTCCAAGGGTATACTGTCAGAGCCAGCAGCTTTACCTGCGGCTAACTGAGATAATGCTTCCAGTATTTCTTCTATGGTTATATCGAACTCGAGGCTTGCCATTTCATCTTGATTTAGCTTTGGGCCTAGGTCTGGGTAGTGCCTGCATGCGGTATCCGGGGGTGTATCTCCTGCATCTTCCCTATACAAATTTTCATAAAATTTTTCAAATATAGATACAATATCTTGGGGTTCAGTATAGTCTCGTCCCTCATCATGTATGCATGTTATGGCATTTTTAACACTATCTTGCCTGATTCTTAAAGATAGTGCCCTCCCGGCCTGCTCCCCTGTCTCATACATTTTCTTCCTATAGGTCCAGTAATATATAGATGCCTTATCGGCCAGTTGCTTCTGTATCTCGGCTTTAATCAGACAGATTTTAGTTTGACTCTGAGTACTCTCCTTCCCCAAAGTAAGTTCCAGACAATGCTGTTCCTCTGCCATAACCAAGTCACCCAGGAGTCTATTCTTGTCATCCTGTTGTTTTTTTCCTTAGCTGAGCTGTGTAACTAATTACTTCCCCTCTTAATGCTGCTTTAAATGAATCCCAGACCGAGTTTCTCGAGGCACTGTATTGGTTTGCGTCGAAAAACTCGCGTGTCCAGTTTCGCAGATGTTCTATAAATGCAGCATCAGCTAGTAATTTACGATTAAATGTCCAAGATCTTCTTTTCCTAATTGGACCTAGACCATTGTGGCTAATCATTAACGGGTTGTGATCCGATAGGACTCTAGGGAGCTTTTTAATGTTAACTTTCCCAATCTCTCCTGAGGAGATTAAAGCATAATCTAATTTGCAATATTTCTGATGGGGGCAGGAGAAATACGTGAAGCCTGGGTCATCAGGATGTTTTGAGCTCCATATATTGACTAAGCCATGTGATGCCATCATGGAAAGGAGTGCCCTTGAAACTCTTGGTTTCCTACCATTATAGGGGACATTGCTGGATAAATCCATCGAAATATTGAAGTCACCACATACCAAGATTGGTGCGGGCCAGCTTGACAGTTCACTTTCCAATACTTCAAACACTGTAGGGTCATCGTGGTTTGATCCATAAATTCCACAGACCGTTAACCCACATCCTAATTCTGCTATAGCCCATCTTCCTGCCGGATCTGATTTAGCCCGTTTGGCCCCCCCCCAGAGTTAATTTTCCCAAGATTACCACACCTCTTATTGTTGAGGTCTGAGAGGAACATGAAAGCATCTCGAAGCCACCAAATTTTAACAATTTTCTTTTTGCCCATGAGAGATGCGTTTCCTGCATACATAGGATATCGATGGGTTCAGATTTAACAAACTCTGTGAGTCTGGCTCTTTTTCGCCAGTCGTTCAACCCCCCTATATTAATTGTGTAGGTAGTAAGACTAAGCATTAACGTTTTTTATGCATCTCATACTTTTTGAATCCGGGGTTTGGTTACTGACAATAGCCATTCTGTACAGGTAAAGCCATACAAGTCTAATTTCTATAGCGTCAATTCTCAATTTTTTCTTTTTTTCCTTGCTTTCCCCCCCCCTCCCTCCACCACCCTTGTGCCCTTGACCCTCCCTCGGGTCACCCCCCCCTTCCATCCCACCCTTTCCCTCTGGAAGCGCTCAGACCGAGGTCTGTGCTTTGGCGAATGGATGCAGCAGTGTGGTGTGTGGGTGCACTTGTAAATCACCAAAATCATACTTTAAACAAAACATATCCTACCCCTAGATACCCCCCTCCTAGCTCCCTATCCCCTTGAAAAAAGGGGGGATTAAACACAACACCCTAGGGAAAGCATTGAAATTTGATTGTTTCTCCAGCCGTACATCTTTATCTAGACCCATTTAGTACCACTTCCCCCTGTTAGCAGGTTATAATGAGTCCAGAAACTCCTTAGCCTTTACCTCAGATGAAAAAAATTGGGGTTTACCCTCTCTCACAACTTTAAGTTGTTCTGGGTTTACCAGATAGACCTGCATATGTTTATCCTGGAGAGGCTTGATCAGTTGTCGGAGTCTCCAGCGCCTCTCGACCGTTGCGTGGCAAAAATCTGGTCTTACAAAGAAAGATATGCCCTCACTTGTTCTTTTAGCGTCAGGTCTGGCTTTATCAGATATGATTTGTCTGAGGATAAAGTTTCCTAAAAATATAAGGACTGCCCTTGGTCTATCAGAAGTAGTCCCAGCACGGATTTTAAATGGAGTACGGTGGGCTCTCTGGATTTTAGATGACCAATTCCAGTCTGCTAATTCAGGGAATGCACTCTTAAATAGGGTAATGATGAAAGCCCTCATGTCCGACCCCTCGATCCCTTCTGGGACCCCAAGGATGCGCAGGTTGTTGCGTCTTAATCTGTTCTCCATATCCTCCAGCTTCCACTGGATATCAACAACCTTCGCCGCCTGAGAGTCAACCTTATGTGATGCAGGAGCAGCCTCCGACTCAGTCGCGACAATCCGCTCATCTAGATTCGTGACCCTATCCCCCACATTAGCATGAGCTTTTGACAATTTTCTAACAACAGTTTGTAACTTACGCATCGCTGATTGCGACTTCCTCGTATCCTGTCTAGCTTCTTCTCTGTGCGTAAGCATCGTCTGGTAGATAACGTCCAAAAGGGGGGGATGAGGGGCCTCGGTCTCCTGGATTCCCTGTAATGGTGTAGTTGAGGAGTGATCCCAGCTCAAATCCTTATGTGCTTGAATACGAGACTTAGCGTTACCACCTGATCTTTTTGCCGTACTAGGGGGAGTTAGGTACGGGTCGCTATCTGTCTCTATATTGCTTTCCTCTTGAGAAGAGCTCCTTTCGTCATCGGACCACTCTGCCTCTTCGGTCACCGAATAGAAGCATTCGCTGCTATCCTTCTCCTTCTCTTGCTCGCTTTCCACTCCTTCTGCCAAGATCACTACAGCCGGGGGGAGACATAATACACTATCCTTTTTCCTGCAGTCGGGTTCTTTTAATGTATCCTTCAGTGTGTCCTGATTGGCAGCGGCATCCATGAGTTCGGCAATCGTCGAATCCTCTATATACGGGGGTATAACTAGAGCACCGATATTTGCACCCACATTTATGTCTTACCCGATTGCTACCCCATCACTTAGTTGGCGCTCCTGATCGAGTATCTCTACGCGCACTGGTCCGGGGATCAGCTGAATTACTCCTACTCCCTCTCCTTCTCCCTCTCCCCTTGTATCGGCTGAAACTGCATTAATTTCTATTGCAGATTCTATTGTAGATGTTTGTATTGCGCTTGTAGTGGCCACCATTGGAGCAGCATTAATATCTAAATCAGACTCAAGTATCCCTTCCTTAGCTGATATGAGAGGGATTGTGTTTGCTATATTTTTCAAGTTTTGGCCGCTGCGAGCAAAAAGCTCAGGAATTGAAGTAGTCTGCTTCGACCTCAACCTCGGCACTGTTTGGTTGTCTGCTTTGGGCTGTTCGTAGACCTCTGGCCGCTCTGGTATTGCTCCAGCCTCCGGCGCCGCTTCCTTTGTTCGCGCCGCGTTTGCAGACTCAGCTGCTGCCGTGTGAGAGGCAGCCCGCAGAGCCTGAGCCTTTTTCTTTCCGGCCGCCGCCGCCGCTGCCTTGGTTGCTATACCGGAGGCTTCCTTCGGGGCCATCCTCGAGTTTGAGTACCCTTGAAGCCGCCCACACCAACAGGGATCGCTCCAGAGCCTCACCCTCTGCCGGGTCTCGGGTGCTGCCAGAAGTCGGGAGACACGCCCGGTGATCCGCTCGCGCTGTGACCAAGAAGCGAGTGCCGCTGTAAACAGCCAGAGCAGCACACCTGCGGCCGCGGCTTCGGTGCTTGCTTTCAGCTGTTGGTTCTTTCGGGCTGCTGCGGGGCTCGCTCTCACGTGGCCAAACACACCGCCGTGCATCAGGAGACGAGTCAGAAACTGCAGGCTCTACCACGATATGTAAGCAGTCATTAATTCCACTGCCATTTCACTGCCATACGGTAAGAATTCGCGAGGTCCAGGGGTATGTTGCACCACCACCACACATTATTGCTCCGCGGCTCCTCTCACTCAGCCGCCATCTTGCTTCTCCCTGCAATGTGACTTCCTATGACATCTTACAGTATTTATATGTGATTTATATATTCTGGTTCTGCCCAGGGAACTAATGAGTCTAGGAGTGGCCCTAGTGCAAGTGCATATGTTTCTTTGGACATACTTTTGTGTGTGCATTGATATTCTGTTGCCATGAAATGTTGTTTTTTGCGCTGTGGTGTACTCATTTATACATTTAGGTATACATACATATGTGTAGCTATAGCCATTTCTGTTCAAACCTTACATTTGTGTTCCCCCCAGTATTTCCCAGTCAGACTGTAGATACCTGATGATAACATTCCCTTGTTTGCCAAGCTCAACATGCTACGGGAAACTTTAAACTCTATTGGCTTTAGCTTGGTGGTTACGTTAATGTGTAGGGGTAGGTGTATGAATTACTGGCGGCGACGTCCTCGTTGGTTCAGATTCTCATATTCATCGATGATGTATAGAAGAGGGATGACATGTACGATTGGCTCCATAGCTGCTCAGCAGATTTCTCAGGAAGCGTGTTGTGATGAAATTCAGACTTTAAGACCACCCCTTCTGCCTGCTCTGATGAGGTGGTAGGACCGACAGAGCCCATGGATAGGAAATATGCATCGTAATAGGGCGGGCAGTTCTGGGGTCGGAACTTACTCTGATCGTCTCCATTCGGCCTTTCTGAGAGCTTGCCGGTCAGAATTTCCAGTTTGAGGTGGCGGAACTGTGTCAGTCGGTAAGCAATAGGTTTTTGTGCATCACAACACTGTGGTTGGAGAGACCAACTCCAAAGCGAGATCAGTCAGTCTGACTGCCCCCGACAGGGCCGCAAAGGCACTTCCGACCAACATCGTAATAAGGCCCTTTATGTGAATAGGGGTGATCACTGGTGCCTTACTGTCTGTATTTTTTTCTCTTGACATCCTGTAGTGTATTGGTTCCTTTCAACTGACAGGATTTCCTATTCGCTTTGGAAATTGCATCTTTATCTTAACCTCTTGCTTGTAGTCTTACCCCAATATCTTGGATATTATGTAAGAATTCTTCCTCATTGCTACAATTGTGTCTTGCTCTTAGCATTTAGCTATATAGTATTAAATTTACATTGACATTGGGGATGTGAACTTTTGGCATTGAGTAGAGAGGTGCAGGCTGTAGATTATACATATTGCTTTCAATATTATCTCCTCATACATATAGCTACAAATCTAAGAACACAAGCCTTTCTAGGCTGTGTTCAGTCGTAAAGGATATGTTGTAATTATTGTCATTCATAAAGAAAAACAACTCAAACAGTTTGACTTGAATGCCTGTCCAAATCATCAGGAAGTCAAATTGTACTGTCCCTAATAATGTATATGTCCATTCATTTGGCACCTGATGGGCCCCACTGCCTGGAACCATCCTATGAAAAGGTTGGCAAAAGACGATGCAAACCTGGAGCCCATTGCAGTCCTGCACTTCTGTTTGTACCACTCATCATTAAATAGAAATACGTTATTTTCTAGTATTAACTGAGAATTGGGGATGAGCATCTCTGAATGATCCATATATTCTATTGGTCTATTGTAAAGAAAATATCTCAATGCTATCATGCCATGTTGGTGTAGTATATTCCTATACAGTGACACCACATCCATGGTAACCAAAATCATATTATTTTCCCCTGTCACATCACTGAGAATATTAAGTAGGTGTTTAATGTCCCTGATACATGATGGCAATTTGGATACAAAGGAGTGTAAAAAATATCTGCAATCTCTTTGCCTGGCCTCCTATACACAACATTTTTGGTCTTCCATTTGGGGAAACCAGGTTCTTGTGCATTTTAGGGAATGTATATAGACAGGGGAATCTTGGATGATCTGCCAATGAGTAGAAGTATTCCTCTTCATCCAATAGTCCCAATCACTGCCAATGTTTCAGGTTAGTATTAATCAGATTAGAAACTGCTGGTATAGGATTATAATCCAATGTCATATAACAGGTAACATCATTAAATTGTCCATAGATCTCTTTGTCATATTCAGTCTTATCCATTACCACTATGTTTCCCTATTTATCTGCTTCCCTGATAATCAAATTGCAATCAATCTCAATTATTTTAATGCCTCATGTTCCTTAAAAATTAGGTTATTATGGTGGTACCTGGTCACGCTTTTAGTTCTACTGTTATCCCAACCGTTAATATTCCTTTATATAATAGGTCAACATTACTCCCACCTGAAAATTGGGAAGTCCATTTTTTATTTACGTCTAAGTCCACTGTTTCCACTCATATCAGCACAAAGTATCATATCTTGTAATACATTGTTTGCATAGTTATTGGATCCTCTTCACATTCAGTGATGGAAAGTAACATAGGCATGTCAAGAATATCCTGTATTTACATACTACCATCCACATTTTCTTGAGCATACATTTTATTTGTTTTAGGATTAGTGGAAAAAAACGTTTTAACTTAAGTTGTCTAACAAATTTATATAAGTCAATCTTGGTATCAATTATATCATAAGTAGCAGCAGGACAGACACTCATACCTCTTCTTAGCACAGAGATCATGTCTTTTGGCAATATGTTGCTAGACAGATTCACTACTTTTAGATTCAACGTCAGGTTCTCAATCCCTGCTTGTTCTTGTTCCCAGATCTTGTCTGCATCCCTCTCTTTTCTTTTGGAGCTACCTTGCTTGTCTTTCCAAATCTGGTCCTCTTGTTTTTAAACTTGCATCTTTGTTCCTCATTCTGATCCTCATCACTACCCTTAAAAAAGTGTTAACTGTACTTGCATTAGATGTACCCTCTCCTGCATCTTCGTCTCCGCTGCTTGAAATGCTACTTGAAGAAGTTGCACTTCTCCCACTTATAGAGGGTGACATGTTCCTTCCTAGGTACTTATCTCCTTTGACTAAATTATCAAATCTTTTGGCAAATGTGAACACTCAGCCACTAGAATAATCTGTCTCATTTCTCTTTAGCTGCCTCGCTTTTCTTTGTTTTATATCTTCTTCATATTTATTGAGACTCTCTCCCAGAATGTCATATTTTTTCTTGGTGGCATCTAGTAGGCTGAGTACTAAAATCTCCTTCTACCTCTTGTATTATTTTTTTTACTTTCCTCTCTACATTCTCTATCAGTATGTTCATTACATTGACAGAGTTGCTAGTGAGCTCTTTCCCCCAGAGAAACAGTAAGGGGCAGATTTATGAAGGCCTTGCGCCGCCGGTGCGTCACTTTTAACATGGGAAAAAGTGACGCACCGGCGGCGCAGGGCCTTCATAAATCTGCCCCTAAGTCTTTTTCCAAATCATCATATGTTAGAAAGAATTGTAAGTGTAGCCCCAATGGAACCCTGTTCAGGTTTTGATATTGTTTCAGGGTTGCATCATCCCACCATTTCTAAATCTCTGATATCTTGAGTATTTCTAGTCTAATAAATTTCATTTTAAAACCCTCCCTGGATTTAGAATTGCCTTGTGTAACAGCTTTATTTATTGTTACGCCTGCACTAAGATTTTTTAACAGATCCATTCCCGATATTTTATCACGATCCTCTCTTGAACTCATTATTCTGAGATGTTTAAACCAATTGGTATAAACACGAATGCTGCAACACAATGTTACAAATACAAGCAAATAGCAGTGGCCCGGTGACAATTGTGCAAATCTGTGTATTGTAATGTTCCAAAGTACAGTATAAATAGTGGTGCTCCAAGAACTGAAAGAGGCCACTTTATTCTTCCAAGTATGAGGAAAGACTGCCCCAAAAATAAAATGTGCACAAAAAGAGTTCTGAGCACCAAATAGGCATCCAAAGACTTAATAGTCCATGCAACGGTGTAGTTACTGTTGTCTCTTTATTTTCAATGATCTTGTTTGTCCAACGAAAATTACAACATAAAGTCCTAGCTAACACATGTTTAATCTTACAGTAATGTTACCGACGTCTTCATCAGGGCTGCAAAACAAACAATTATTATCCTAATTAATCTTTTTATGCTTGCTTATATTCTCTTGATCCGCTCACTTCCTCTTTGTATGTCTGCCATTTCCCTGGAGCACGGATGCATTACTTGTATCTTTCACTGTTTTTTGTGTGCTCCCCAGCCATGATGCCCTTACACACCTTCAGTTGTCTTTGTTGCCCTGCCCCTATCCTCCTGTCTGTGCTGCCTTGCAAATTGGCTGTGATTCACCTGCCCCCCTCTCTCATTGTTCGTGTTGCCCTTGCCCCATATCTTTGTCCCAATTTCAGAGATGGCTGCATCATCTGGCTTTTTTTCATCTTTCAGCTTTTTAGGTCTCGCTGAGCAATGCGTAAGCATTGCGGCGAGATTCTAGTAACCGGTCCGAAAAGTACCAAAACTGCGGATTAGACACAGTTCATGTGAGACAGGCGTGTGCACAAGCCAGCCATGTCACACACCACCATTTGTCTGTGCCTCGGCATCAGACTTCAAAGGCTGCCGCTCCCCCCCCCCCTGTGCACATCGCACACCACCATTTGTCTGTGCCTCGGCATCAGACTTCAAAGGCTGCCGCTCCCTCGCTACCCCGTCCCTCCATCAGACTTCAAAGGAAGCCGCTCCCGCGCCACGCAATGCCAAAGCTTGTTTTTAAATATATTTTGATTCCTGCTGCACTCTTTTCTCTTTTTGTTTTCCCTCCGCTTGTATATTAGCACGGCGTCTGCTACACGGACACCGTGCTTCATGTTTTAGACACCTTTATATTACGTCCGCCTTATCTTTCCTTTCCGCCGCTGCCTGGATTTCTGGCTTTCTCTCTCCTTCCTCGCAATAGGAGCCCTCGCCCCCACCCTCTGAACAGCTGAGGGTTTCTTATACATGTGCGAGAGCTAACGCCTAGAGTTTGAATAGGAAATATGCTATCAGAACAAAATAAACATTGGAAACAAATCTACAAATGCCGAGCATACTAGGAAAAAATTCCCAGTATGATCAGCATTTGTAATTTTGTTTCCATTGTTTAATTTGAAAAAACATTTTGTAGGCACGGGGTAGAGCCGATACTTGCACCGATTCCTTGCTCATGGAGTCAGCAGCTCTGTAGCTTACATTACACCTTCTGAAAAGTATAGCGGACACTGAACCACCACCAGTATGGCTGCACCAAAATGCTGATATATGTAGGTGACTGAAGAAAAACAGCAACGCAACGGAATATGGAAGAGTAGTCTGGGCCATTGGTACAATACCACTAGCCCATTCCAGTAAGCACATGTTTGTGGAGGGAGAAAGCAGTGCGAGCAGGGGCTGAACATGTACAGCAGCGTAGGAGAGGTGAGAGCAGGCTGCTACTGCTTCCCATTCACTGCTTCCAGGTCTTAATATTTGGCCCTATTCTTCGTACACATTTTTCCTCCTGCATAGTGTTACTCTCTGTACCCCGTGTGCTGGTCCCTGCCCGTTACTTTCCTCTTCAATGCTTGTTACTTCCCCACTTGCGTCCTCTGTGTAGATTACCCCTTCTCACTGTTGCTTCCACCCCCTTCCACCCCCCTATGTTGCTTCCAAGTACCCCCACTATTGGACCCGGCCTCATGGCGTGGTCCTACCCCTCCCGCATGGCGGGCCCAGGACGATAGCCGCCCTCCACCAGACCTCGGGCGGCCCCTTCGGCCCGATCCTGCACGCCCCAACCCCACAGGGCCGGCTACCATCCCGGTCCACCAGCGCAGGCCTGACCCCAGCGTAGGCCCATCACGACCTCAGCACGAGGCCGTGCCCGACTCCATCTGGGACCCCCCACGTCACAACCACCTGGCCTCGGCTCCAGCCCCGGCCCCAGCGAAGCCCCGACATCGAGGCACCAAGATCCACCCAGGTGGTCGAGTGGCCACTCGACAGATCCCGGAGGAAGGGGAGTTTCGATGGGCCTCCAGCCGTCCCCGGACGCCTGGTATCGATCGCCCTCCGGCCTCCCTGGGCGCTGGCTCCACCCCCCTGCTGGGTGTCTGGACACCAACATCCCGGCCCCTCTGACCCCCAGGCGCGAGGGTCCGGACTTCAAAGACCTCCAGACCTATATCTGGGCCAGCCCCGGATTAAGACGGCAGTTGTATCCTGGACTGGAAGCCCTGCTGACGCTGTCAAGGCCGACACCAGACGAACTCATCCGTAACCCAACGACCTTCCGAGAGCCTGCTGGCGCTGCCACGGCCTATCTTGCTGAACCATCTGAGAGCCTGCTGGCGCTGCCGCGGCCTACCTTGCTGAACCTTCCGAGAGCCTGCTGGCGCTGCCGCGGCCTAACTTGCTGAAACATCTGAGAGCCTGCTGGCGCTGCCGCGGCCTACCTTGCTGAACCTTCCGAGAGCCTGCTGGCGCTGCCGCGGCCTATCTTGCTGAACCATCTGAGAGCCTGCTGGCGCTGCCGCGGCCTACCTTGCTGAACCTTCCGAGAGCCTGCTGGCGCTGCCGCGGCCTATCTTGCTGAACCATCTGAGAGCCTGCTGGCGCTGCCGCGGCCTACCTTGCTGAACCTTCCGAGAGCCTGCTGGCGCTGCCGCGGCCTAACTTGCTGAAACATCTGAGAGCCTGCTGGCGCTGCCGCGGCCTACTTCGATGAACCACCTTGCAAGCCTGCTGGCGCTGCCGCGGCTCGAACACCTCGGAACCCCCCAGCTCAAGGATTGAGAGCTGTGCGCAGGGTATCCCTTCCTCCGCCCAGAGTAAGACTGTCCCGCTACCCTACCCCCCTTTACGAGACTTTCCAGATCCCTCGATCTGCTTGTACATACTGCCAAAGAACCCGCAACCGTTAATTACCTATAAAAGCTTGAGAACTTAACTTCTTGTGTGGTGTCCATCTGTAGTGCTGTGATTACTCTGCTGTACGATCCTAGGAGAGGACCCTCATTCAGGAGGCCTCTCAGTAACCACTCGGCTACTTCTCGACGGAGAGGTGGACCTAGGGGTGGTCAGTCAGACATCTTCTGCCTCCCCCGGGGACGCCTTTCTAACATTGGTGGCAAGCGCTGGGATCCGAGCCCACGCAGATCGTACAGAGAGTACTTCGCTCACTACCAAGAAAAAAAACCACTGCAACCATGAGCACAGAATTCCAGAAAGAGAAAATGGAAGACTACAGTCACAAGGAGCTAAAGCAATTCTGCAAGGACTTAGGCATCGCTACCACTGGCTTAAGTACTAAAGAAGACTTTAAATCGGCCCTGCAGGCCTGGGTGGACGCCGGCGAGGCGCCACCCCCGAGGGAAGATAACCCAGGCCCGAACGGAGGCCCGGAGACTGCGACGAACCCAGCGGGAGAGAGACCCAGACACGGGCCTCTCCCACGAAGATGCCAGAGAACGAGAGAAGAACCGGCTCCACGAATTGGAGCTCGTTCGACTCAGACAAGAAGGAGAGATCCAACTGGCAGAAAGTTAGCCCTCGAGCAGCTACGGCTAGAAGGAGACCTAGAAGAAAGGCGAAGACAAAGAGACCTCGAGGAGAAGAAACTCCTGCTCGAGCACGAGCGCGTCCTCAAAGAAATGGAATTTAAAGCCAAGGCAAACGAGACTGACCGCTCCGGGGGGAAGGCCTCACCTCCCCCGGGGGACACAAAGGTGCACATACCCAAGGATGTCGTCAAAGAGTACTATAAGAACGACGACATCCAACAGTGGTTCAAAGCCTACGAGGTCGCCATGACCGCCCATCGAGTACCCCTCAAGGACTGGGGAGCCGGCCTGTGGGGGAAGTTTATCAACGAAGGGAGAGACACCCTGCTGGAGTTCCCTGATACCGAGATGACCTCGTACGAGCACATGAAGACCGCCCTCCTCACTCGCTACGGACTCACCCCCGAGATGTACCGGCAGCGATTCCGAGACTGCAAAAAAATCCCCGGTACCACGTGGGTGGAGTACGTGAACTATTACAGCAGAGCCTTCGAGGGGTGGACTCGGGGCTGTCAGGTCGCCACCTACCAGCAGTTGGTCGACCTCATTCTGTGGGAACATCTATCCAATAACTGCTTCATCGAACTCCGGCAACACCTCCTCGACAGCAAACTGACTGAGCCACGAAAACTCGCTGTCGAGGCGGATAGATGGGCGAGCACCCGAGTCACCCGGGGCCCGACGGAAGACTCCGGCCGGGGATCCCCGGGAAACCACCGACCCCGAGGTGGAAGAGTAGGCCAGAACCGGGGACGGGACGCCCCCCAAGGGTCATCCCCTGCCTCCGCGTCGCCACCCTTGGGCCAGAGGGGGGGCCCCCCAGCCAGACCAGGGCCCCGCCCGAATGTTACGTGCCACAGATGCAAGCGACAGCGTCATTACGCGAATGACCCCCTCTGCCCGATGAACCAGCGCCCCGGCACCACCGGTCCCCCGGCCCGCCAGATAATGGCCGCGGCCCTGGGTGAAGAAGGTAGTGAGAAGGAGGACAACGGCCCCGAGCAGGCCGAGTGGGAGCCCGCCGCCATGACCTTAGCCTGCCTGGGGACTCACGACCTAATCCCCCGAGGCCCGATCCCCGGCAACACCCAGAAGTACCGCCAGTGGGTCACCATTAATGGTCGCCGACCCGAAGCCCTCCGTGACACTGGAGCCAGCGTAACAGCAGTCCGCTGCCATTTGGTGACCCCCGAACAGATCCTTCCTAACGTCCTGTGTCCAGTCCGGTCCGCAGATAACTCAGAGACTTTGTGCCAGATGGCCCGCATCCCCTTCGAGTGGGGGGGAGTGTCGGGCATGCTAAAAGTGACTGTCCGCGACGATGCCCCCGTGGACTGCCTCCTTGGGATCGACCTGGAAAGTTCCCCCTGGGCAGGCGTCGAAAGAAGAGAGCACCTAGGGATGCTAGGCCTTCCCGAGTGGGTCTGCGCGACCACCCGGTCCATGTCCGCCCGAGCCTCCACCCCAGCGGGGGAAGCTTCGACTGAAGAGCCGGAGTGGCCCGCACCGCCGCCACCCGTCATCCCCGAGGATCCTGGCCTGGAACACGGCTCCCAAGAGCCCAACCAAGAAAATCTCCCCGAGCTACAACACCTCCCCGAACTCGCTCAATGGCGCCAAGAAGGGGGCCCCACTCGCGACCAGTTCCGGCAGGAGCAGAAAACATGCCCCTCCCTGGAGGGGTTCCGACAGCAAGCCGCTACTCAAGCCGCGGGAGACCCCGCGGGGTCCCACTGGGTCTATTGGGACAACGACCTTCTCTACAGTGAGCAGAAGATTGCCGAACTAGGGGCCAGCCGGGTGCTGGTCGTGCCCCTCCGATTCAGAGACTTCCTCCTGAACTTAGCACATGATGTGCCCCTCGCCGGGCACCTGGGGCAGGACAAAACTTACAGCCGCCTGGTGACCCATTTCTACTGGCCGAACATGCGGAACGATGTGCATAACCACTGCAGGACCTGCCCGACCTGTCAAGCCAGCGCAAAGAGCGGGGGGAAGGTGAAGGCCCCGCTCCAACCTTTTCCTGTGGTCACCACCCCCTTCGAGCGAGTGGGGATCGACATCGTAGGGCCCCTGGATCCTCGCACCTCGCAGGGGCACCGCTTCATCCTCGTCCTGGTGGATCATGCTACCCGCTATCCCGAGGCCATCCCCCTCCGAACCATCACGGCCCCCGTGGTGGGCCGAGCCCTCATGAGCATCTTCTCCCGAGTCGGCTTCCCCCGGGAAGTCGTGAGTGATCGGGGCTCCAACTTTATCTCGAAGCATATGCGGTCCCTCTGGCAGCAGTGCGGGGTTGCCTATAAGTTCACCACTCCGTATCATCCCCAAGGAAATGGACTAGTCCAACGATTCAACAGGACACTGAAGGGGATGATCAAGGGCCTAGAGGAGCCCCTCCGGCGCAAATGGGATGTCCTACTGCCTTGCCTCCTGTTCGCCTACCGAGAGGTACCCCAGAAGTCCCTGGGGTTCAGCCCTTTCGAACTCTTGTACGGGCACCCGGTCCGAGGCCCCCTCAGCCTGGTCAAGGAAGGCTGGGAGACGGCAGTTCGAGATGCCCCACCTGATGTCTACCGGTACCTCCTGACCCTACGCAATCAGACTCGGAAGTTCCGGGAACTTGCCGAGGCCAACCTGGAAGCTAGTCAGGAGGAGATGAAACGCTGGTATGACCAGAACGCCTCGTCCATCGAATTCGAGCCGGGCCAGCAGGTCTGGGTCATGTCCCCGGTCGAACCTTGTGCCCTCCAGGACAAGTGGACGGGGCCCTTCAAGGTGGTGGAGCGCAAGAGCCCCGTCACCTACTTAGTGGACATGGAATCCCCCAGGAACCCCCTCCGGGTTCTTCACGCTAACCGACTCAAGCCGCACTTTGCACGCACTGAACTAAGTCTGCTGCTGGCGACCGATGACGGAGCGGAAGACGACTCCGACCCCCTACCAGACCTTCTCAGCACGTCCGAGAAAGACGGCTCCTTCAAAGGGGTCCGGCTCTCCTCTACCCTGACCCCAGAGCAGCAACAAGACTGCCGGAAGCTGCTGGGGCAGTTTGCGGATCTGTTTTCCCTCACTCCGGGGGTCACCCGGTGGTGTGTCCACGATGTGGACACCAGAGACAGCCCGCCTGTGAAACACCAAGCTTTTCGAGTACCCGACCGGGTTCGGGCCTGCATCCAATCAGAAGTGGCCAAGATGTTAGCTCTGGGGGTAGTCGAACCCTCCAACAGTCCCTGGGCCAGTCCCGTTGTCCTGGTCCCTAAAGCCGCCGCCCCCGGGACAGCTCGGGAGCTCCGGTTTTGTGTTGATTACCGGGGACTGAATGCAGTCACCAGAACCGATGCCCATCCTATCCCCAGGGCAGATGAACTAATCGATCGCTTAGGGGCTGCCAAATTCCTCAGCACCTTCGATCTCACGGCGGGGTATTGGCAGATCGGCCTCACCCCGGGTGCACAAGAACGGTCAGCCTTCTCGACCCCCGATGGCCACTATCACTTCAAGGTGATGCCCTTCGGCATGAAGAACGCACCAGCAACCTTCCAGAGACTCGTGAACCAGGTGCTGGCCGGACTCGAGGGGTACAGCGCCGCCTATCTCGATGACATTGCTGTGTACAGCCTTCACTGGGGTGAGCACCTGACCCACCTCTGGACGGTCCTGACGGCCCTTCGGCGGGCCGGACTCACCATCAAAGCCAGTAAGTGCCAGATAGGCCAAGGGACCGTGACCTATCTGGGACACCAAGTGGGGAGCGGCCACGTAGCTCCCCTCCAACCAAAGATAGACGCCATCCGGGACTGGGAGCCCCCAGTCACCCAGACCGCCGTCCGAGCCTTCCTGGGGCTCATGGGATATTATCGGCGGTTTATAAAAGACTACGGGAGCATTGTGGGGCCCCTGACCGAACTGACCTCCAAGAAGCTACCAAAGAGGGTGCACTGGACCCTTGCGTGCCAAACGGCCTTTGAGACTCTAAAGACTGCCATGTGCACCGCCCCGGTGCTCCAGGCCCCCGACTAAAGCAGAGAGTTTGTAGTCCAGACCGACGCCTCGGAGCACGGCATCGGGGCGGTCCTGTCCCAAGTCAACCCCGAAGGAATCGACCAGCCTGTGGCCTTCATCAGCCGACGCCTGCTGGCGAGAGAGCAACGCTGGAGCACCATAGATAGAGAAGCCTTCGCCGTGGTGTGGGCCCTCAAGAAGCTCCGGCCCTACCTCTTCGGCACCCACTTCCGGGTCCAGACCGACCACCAGCCCCTGCGTTGGTTGATGCAGATGCGGGGAGAAAACCCGAAGCTGCTGCGCTGGTCCATCTCGCTGCAGGGAATGGATTTCACCGTGGAGCACCGCCCCGGCAACGACCACGCCAATGCTGACGGCCTGTCCAGATTCTTCCGCCTTGGCGAGGAGAATCCCCAAGAAGATGGGTGACTCTCCCCTGCCTTCAGCTGGGGGGGACGCGTGTTGGACCCGGCCTCATGGCGTGGTCCTACCCCTCCCTCATGGCGGGCCCAGGACGATAGCCGCCCTCCACCAGACCTCGGGCGGCCCCTTCGGCCCGATCCTGCACGCCCCAACCCCACAGGGCCGGCTACCATCCCGGTCCACCAGCGCAGGCCTGACCCCAGCGTAGGCCCATCACGACCTCAGCACGAGGCCGTGCCCGACTCCATCTGGGACCCGCCACGTCACAACCACCTGGCCTCGGCTCCAGCCCCGGCCCCAGCGAAGCCCCGACATCGAGGCACCAAGATCCACCCAGGTGGTCGAGTGGCCACTCGACAGATCCCGGAGGAAGGGGAGTTCCGATGGGCCTCCAGCCGTCCCCGGACGCCTGGTACCGATCGCCCTCCGGCCTCCCTGGGCGCTGGCTCCACCCCCCTGCTGGGTGTCTGGACACCATCATCCCGGCCCCTCTGACCCCCAGGCGCGAGGGTCCGGACTTCAAAGACCTCCAGACCTATATCTGGGCCAGCCCCGGATTAAGACGGCAGTTGTATCCTGGACTGGAAGCCCTGCTGACGCTGTCACGGCCGACACCAGACAAACTCATCCGTAACCCAACGACCATCTGAGAGCCTGCTGGCGCTGCCGCAGCCTACCTTGCTGAACCTTCCGAGAGCCTGCTGGCGCTGCCACGGCCTATCTTGCTGAACCATCTGAGAGCCTGCTGGCGCTGCCGCGGCCTACCTTGCTGAACCTTCCGAGAGCCTGCTGGCGCTGCCGCGGCCTATCTTGCTGAACCATCTGAGAGCCTGCTGGCGCTGCCGCGGCCTACCTTGCTGAACCTTCCGAGAGCCTGCTGGCGCTGCCGCGGCCTATCTTGCTGAACCATCTGAGAGCCTGCTGGCGCTGCCGCGGCCTACCTTGCTGAACCTTCCGAGAACCTGCTGGCGCTGCCGCGGCCTAACTTGCTGAAACATCTGAGAGCCTGCTGGCGCTGCCGCGGCCTACTTCGCTGAACCACCTTGCAAGCCTGCTGGCGCTGCCGCGGCTCGAACACCTCGGAACCCCCCAGCTCAAGGATTGAGAGCTGTGCGCAGGGTATCCCTTCCTCCGCCAAGAGGAAGACTGTCCCGCTACCCTACCCCCCTTTACGAGACTTTCCAGATCCCTCGATCTGCTTGTACATACTGCCAAAGAACCCGCAACCGTTAATTACCTATAAAAGCTTGAGAACTTAACTTCTTGTGTGGTGTCCATCTGTAGTGCTGTGATTACTCTGCTGTATGATCCTAGGAGAGGACCCTCATTCAGGAGGCCTCTCAGTAACCGCTCGGCTACTTCTCGACGGAGAGGTGGACCTAGGGGTGGTCAGTCAGACATCTTCTGCCTCCCCCGGGGACGCCTTTCTAACACCCACCCTGTGTGTTTCTTCAGTGTCCCCCTGCCACCTCCCACGGAGCTTGCGTCCTATGATGCATGCACCCCCGTTCCTTCTGCCCTAAGTTGCTTCCGCTGCCCCATCCTCCTGATTTAATAAAGCACTTACCTCACCCTCACACCCCCTCACACTCACACCCCCTCACCCTCACACACCCCCTCACCTTCACAACCCCTCACCCTCACACACCCTATAACCCTACACACACCCTCACCCTCACACACCCTCACACCCCCTCACCCTGACACACCCTCACCCTCACACACCCTCACCCTCACCCCCTCACACCCCCACACCCTCCACCCTCACACCACTTCACTCTCCCTCACGCTCCCTCACTCACCCTCTCACCCTCACACACCCTCTCACCTCACACACCCTCACCCTCACTCCTCCTCACCCTCATGCCCCCTCACCCTCACACACCCTCACACCCTCACACACACCCTCACACACCCTCACACACCCTCACCCTCACACACCCTCACCCTCACACACCCTCACCCCCGTCACCCTCACACCTGTCCACCCTCACACTCACACCCCCTCAACCCCCTCACCTTCACACCCCCTCACACTCACACCCCCACACCCTCACACACACCCTCACCCTCACACCCCTCACCCTCACACCCTCACACACACCCTCACCTTCACACCCCCACACCCTCACCCTCACACCCCCTTACCTTCACACCTCCTCACCCTCACACCCCAACACCCTCACACCCTCAAAACCCTCTCACCCTCACACATCATTCTCACCATCACATACCCCTCTCACCCATCCTCACACCCTCACACCCCCTCTCCCTCATACCCCCTCACCCTCACAACCCCTCACATCCCCAACCCCTCACACCCCCACCCTCACTCCTCCTCACTCTCACACCCACTCCCCCTCACACACCCTCACCCTCACACACCCTCACCCACACACACCCTCACACACCCTCACCCTCACACCCCCTCTCACCCTCACACCCCCTCACCCTCACACCCTCATCCTCACACCACTTCAAACCCTCTCACACCCTCACCCTCACACCCTCACACACACCCTCACCTTCACACCGCCTCACCCTCACACACCCACACCCTCACACCCTCACCCTCACACCCCTCACCCTCACACACACCCTCACCCTAACACCCCCTCACACCCTCACCTTCACACACACCCTCACACCCCCTCACAACCTCACACACCATCATCCTCACACACTCTCTCACCCCCTCACACACCCTCACCCTTAAACCCCCTCACACACCCTCACCCCATCACCCTCACCCTCACACCCCCTCACACCCCCTCACACCCTCACCCCCTCACCCGCACACCCTCACACTCCCGCACCATCACCCTCACACACTCTCACCCCTCACACCCCCTCACCCTCACACCCCCTCACCCTCATACCCCCTTACCTTCACATCCCATCACCCTCACAACCCCTGTACCCTCACACCCCACACACCCCCTCCCCCTCGCTACCCCCTCACCCTCACTCCCCCTCACACCCCTTACACTCACACACACCCTCACACACCCTCAACCTCACACACCCTCACCCTCACACCCCCTCACCCTCACGCCCCCTCACCCTCACACCCCCACACACTCACAGACCCTCACCCTCACACCCCTCACTCTCACACCCTCACCCTCACACCCCCACCCTCACCACCGTCACCCTCACTCCCATCACCCTCACCCTCACACCTCCTCACACCCTCACCATCACACACCCTCAACCTCACAACCCCACACCCTCACCCTCACACCCCATCACACCCTCACACACACCCTCGCCATCACACCCCCTCACCCTCACACCCCCTCACCCTCATACCCTCACACCCCCTCATCCTCACACCCCCTCACCATCACATTCCCTCACCCTCACACCCCCTCACCATCACATCCCCTCACCCTAACACCCCCTCACCCTCACATCCCCTCACGCTCACACCCCCTCACGCTCACACCCTCACCCTCACACACCCTCACCCCTGTCACCCTCACCCCCATCACCCTCAACCCCGTCAACCTCACCCTCACACCCCCTCACACCCTCACACACCCTCACACCCTCACCCTCACACCCACCCCCTCACAAACCCACACCCTCACCCTCACCCTCACACGCCCTCACGCTCACATGCCCTCACCCTCACACACCCTCACCCTCACACCCCTTAACCCTCACACACACCCTCACGTTCGCACCCCCTCACCCTCACACACCCTCACACACCCTCTCACCTTCATACCCCACACACCCCACCCTCACACCCCTCACTCTCACACCCCCTAACCCTCACACACACCCTCACCTTCACACCCCCTCACCCTCACACACACCCTCACACACACTCACACACCCTCTCACCATCACCCTCACACCCCACACCACCCACCCTCACACCCCCTCACTCTCATGCCCCCTAACCCTCACACACACCCTCACCTCACACACCCTCACCCTCACACACCCTCTCACCTCACACACCTCACACACCCTCTCACCCTCACCCTCACACCCCACACCCCACACCCTCACAGCCCCTCACTCTCACACACCTTCACCCTCACACACACCCCTTCACCTTCACACACCCTCACCCGCACACACCCTCTCACCTTCACCCACATACACCCTCTCAGCCCACCCTCACACACCCTCACCCTCACACCCCCTTTCCCTCACACCCCCTCATGCTCACACACTCAACCCAACACCCCTCACCCCACACCCCTTCACACACCCTCACCCCTCACACCACCCTCACCCTGCGCACAACTCACCCTCCACCCCACACACCCACTCACCCTCAACACCCTCACCCTCATACCGCCTCACCACTCACACACCTCACCCTTGCACCCATTCAGCCTCACACCACACACCCCACACTCCATCACCCTCACACCCCTCACCCTCACACCCCACCCCACACACACTCACCCTCACCCTGTCACCCCACACTCACACCCCTCAACCCCCCACCTTCACACCCCCTCACACTCACACCCCCACACCCTCACACACACCCTCACCCTCACACCCTCACCCTCACACCCTCACACACACCCTCACCTTCACACCCCCACACCCTCACCCTCACACCCCCTTACCTTCACACCTCCTCACCCTCACACCCCAACACCCTCACACCCTCAAAACCCTCTCACCCTCACACATCATCTCACCATCACATACCCTCTCACCCATCCTCACACCCTCACACCCCTCTCCCTCATACCCCCTCACCCTCACAACCCCTCACATCCCCAACCCCTCACACCCCCACCCTCACTCCTCCTCACTCTCACACCCACTCCCCCTCACACACCCTCACCCTCACACACCCTCACCCACACACACCCTCACACACCCTCACCCTCACACCCCCTCTCACCCTCACACCCCCTCACCCTCACACCCTCATCCTCACACCCCTTCAAACCCTCTCACACCCTCACCCTCACACCCTCACACACACCCTCACCTTCACACCGCCTCACCCTCACACACCCACACCCTCACACCCTCACCCTCACACCCCTCACCCTCACACACACCTCACCCTAACACCCCCTCACACCCTCACCTTCACACACACCCTCACACCCCCTCACAACCTCACACACCATCATCCTCACACACTCTCTCACCCCCTCACACACCCTCACCCTTAAACCCCTCACACACCCTCACCCCATCACCCTCACCCTCACACCCCCTCACACCCTCACCCGCACACCCTCACCACTCCCGCACCATCACCCTCACACACTCTCACCCCTCACACCCCCTCACCCTCACACCCCCTCACCCTCATACCCCCTTACCTTCACATCCCATCACCCTCACAACCCCTTACCCTCACACCCCACACACCCCCTCCCCCTCGCTACCCCTCACCCTCACTCCCCCTCACACCCCCTTACACTCACACACACCCTCACACACCCTCAACCTCACACACCCTCACCCTCACACCCCCTCACCCTCACGCCCCCTCACCCTCACACCCCCACACACTCACAGACCCTCACCCTCACACCCCTCACTCAATCACACCCTCACCCTCACCCCCACCCTCACCACCGTCACCCTCACCCCATCACCCTCACCCTCACACCTCCTCACACCCCACCATCACACACCCCTCAACCTCACAACCCCACACACCCTCACCCCACACCCCATCACACCCTCACACACACCCTCGCCATCACACCCCCTCACCCTCACACCCCCCTCACCCTCATACCCTCACACCCCTCATCCTCACACCTCCCACCATCACATTCCCTCACCCTCACACCCCCTCACCATCACATCCCCTCACCCTAACACCCCCTCCCCTCACATCCCTCACGCTCACACCCCCTCACGCTCACACCCTCACCCTCACACACCCTCACCCCTGTCACCCTCACCCCCATCACCCTCAACCCCGTCAACCTCACCCTCACACCCCCTCACACCCTCACACACCCCTCACCCTCACCCTCACACCCACCCCCTCACAAACCCACACCCTCACCCTCACACACCCTCATGCTCACATGCCCTCACCCTCACACACCCTCACCCTCACACCCCTTAACCCTCACACACACCCTCACGTTCACACCCCCTCACCCTCACACACCCTCACACACCCTCTCACCTTCATACCCCACACACCCACCCTCACACCCCTCACTCTCACACCCCCTAACCCTCACACACCACCCTCACCTTCACACCCCCTCACCCTCACACACACCCTCACACACACTCACACACCCTCTCACCATCATCCTCACACCCCACACCACCCACCCTCACACCCCCTCACTCTCACGCCCCCTAACCCTCACACACACCCTCACCTTCACACACCCTCACCCTCACACACCCTCTCACCCTCACACACCTCACACACCCTCTACCCACCCTCACACCCCACACCCTCACCCTCCAGCCCCTCACTCTCACACACCTTCACCCTCACACACCCCTTCACCTTCACACACCCTCACCCGCACACACCCTCTCACCTTCACCCACATACACCCTCTCAGCCACCCTCACACACCCTCACCCTCACACCGCCTTAACCCTCACACCCCCTCACGCTCACACCCCCTCACCCCCTCACACCCCCAGACCCCACCCTCACACACCCTCACCCTCACACCCCTTTCACACACCCTCACCCTCACACCCCCTCACCCCGCACCACCTCACCCTCCCACCCTCACACCCCCTCACACCCCCTCACCCTCACACACCCTCACCCTCATACCGCTCACCCTCACACACCCTCACCCTTGCACCCAGATCAGCCTCACACCTCACACACCCTCACACTCCATCACCCTCACACCCCTCACCCTCACACCCCCACCCCTCACCCACACTCACCCTCACCCCTGTCACCCTCACCCCTCACACCTCCTCACACCTTTACCCCCTCACACTCACACCTTCACCCTCACCCTCACACACCCTCACCCACACACACCCTCACCCCCCTCACCCCCACCCCCTCACCCTCACACACCCTCACCCTCACACACCCTCACCCTTACACCCCCTCACCCTCACACCCACACCCCACACACCTCACACCCCCTCACTCTCACACTCCCTCACCCTCACACACCCTCACACACCCTCCCTCCCCTTTCACCCTCACACACATTCTCACCCTCAAACCCCCGTACCCTCACACCGACTCACCCTCACACCCCCTCACACCATCACACACACCCTCACACACCCTCACACACCATCACCCTCACACACCCTCACACCCCCTCACCCTCACACCCCCTCACTCTCACACCCTCACCCTCACACCCTCACACCCTCTCACCCTCTTACCCCCTCACCCTCACCCCTTCACACCCCCACCCCACACCCTCACACCCCCTCACCCTCACACCCTCACACACCCTCACATCCCCTCCCACACTCATACCCCCATCACCCTCACACCCCCTCACCCTCACACCCCTCACACCCTCACTTCCTCACCCTCAAACCCCCTCACCCTCACATACCCCCTAACATTTACACACCCTCACCCTCACACCCCCACACCCTCACCCTCACACCCCCTCACCTTCACACCCCCTCACACCCCCACACCCTCACACACCCTCTCACACTCACCCTCACACAACCTCACACACCCTTTCATCCTCACACACCCTCTCACCCACCCTCACACCCCCTCACCCTCACACACCATTAACCTCACACCCCCTCACCCTCACCCTTACACCCCCTCACCCTCACACACCCTCACCCTCACACACCCTCACCCTCACCCCCTCACACCCCCACACACCCCACCCTCACACCCCCTCATTCTCACACACCCTCACACACCCTCACTCACCCTCATACACCCTCCCACCCTCAAACCCCCTCACCCTCACACCAACTCACCCTCACACATCTCACCCTCACACCCCCTCACACCCTTACCCTCACACACACCATCACACACCCTCACCCTCAACACCCTCACCCTCCCTGCCACCCTAACACCCCCTCACCCTCACACACCCTCACCCCCATCACCCTCACCCATGTCACCCTCACCCTCACACCCCCTCACCCTCACACCCCTCACACACTCACCCTCTCATGCTCAAACCCCCTCACCTTCACACCCCCTCACCCTCACACCCCCACACCCTCACATCCTCACGCACCCTCTCACCCTCACACACCCTCTCACCTACCCTCACCCACCCTCACACCCCCTCACCCTCACACACCCTCACACACCCTCACCCTCACACCCCCTCACCCTCACACCCCCTCTCCCTCACACCCCACACCCTCACACCCTCATGCCCCCACCCCCTCACACCCCCACCCTCACACCCCCTCACCCTCACACACCCTCACACACCCTCACCCTCACACCCCCTCACCTTCACACCCCGTCACATTCACACCCCCTCCCACCCCCTCACCCTCACATCACCTCACCCTCACCCTCACACCCTCACCCTCACACACCCTCACACCCTCACACCCTGTCACACCCTCACCCTCACACCCCCTCACCCTCACACACCCCCTTACCTTCACGCCCCCTCACCCTCACACCCCCACACGCTCACCGTCACACCCCCTCACCGTCACACCCCCTCACCTTTACACCCCCACACCCTCACACACCCTCACCCGCACACCCCCTCACCCTCACACCCCCTTACCTTCACACACTCCCTCTCACATCCTCCCACCCTCACACACCCTCACCCTCACACACCCTCACAAACCCTCACCCTCTCACCCCCTCGCCCACACACCCCCTCACACACCCTCACACACCCTCACAAACCTTCTTGCCCTCACACACCCTCACCCTCAAACCCCCTCACCCTCACACACCCTCACCCTCAAACCCCCTCACCCTCACACACCCTCACCCTCACACACCCTCACCCTCACAACCCCTCACCCTCACATTCTCTCAACCTCACCCCCTCACACCCACCACCCTCCCACCCCCTCACTCTCACACCCCCTCACCCTCACACACACCCTCACCTTCACACACCCCTTCACACACCCTCACCTTCACACACCCTCACCCCCGTCACCCTCACCACATCACCCTCACCCTCTCACACACCCTCACCCTCACACCCTCACACCCCCTCACCCTCACACCCACACCCTCACCCTCACACCCACACCCTCACCCTCGCACCCCCTCACCCTCACACCCCCTCACACTCACCCTCACACCCCCTCACTCTCACCCTCACCTTCACAAACCCCCTCACACACACTCCCACCCTCAAACACCATCACCCTCAC